>NC_133103.1:1913961-3127823 GCF_022965805.1 Primulina eburnea | reverse complement strand
ACAGCAATTAATTTTTACTTGTGCAATAATGAACGTATATTAAATTGTTCAGTAATTTTTGAAGTAAACATTTCGTCATATGTGAAAAATATTTTCAATATATAACTAGATTGTAAAAAATCATGCTCTAGTGTACGTCCCTTCTGTTGACGCAGATATGCCTTGCCTAATGCCTATGATTCAAGCCATTTGTACATCTTAGCGAGTAATGAGCAGTTAATAACAAAAGATAATAATATTCATAAAAGGAAAGAAGTTACAAATGACACAAGCTACCACTGCTACTTCCCATCTTTACAGGGTTGTGGGCAAATAGTAGTAAAAACATTAGGTTCAGTGGATGAGATAACTTTACCATCAATGAAAATAAATGCTTGACCATTTTGAAAAAATAAGATAAACTTCTGATAAACCGATGTACATTTTTTACTAGATAGGTTGAGAAGTTAGATGTGATCATCAATAAACTCCAAAAGATACCTCAAAACTCTATGCCAATCCCTTTTATTCGTACCAACACGTAACACATGGATTGTGCTTTTCAAGCATATTATTACAACGTAGTTACAAGATGACAAGAAATTATCCACCAGCCTACCTTCATCCAGTATCCTCTCGCGAGAAAGCGAATATTCATTTTGGATAGTCCTCACAAAAGTTCCTGACATTTGGCTCTATGGATAAATGTAAGTCAATCACTATAGATTATGAGCTAGTAATGCAAGCAAGAACATGCACAACGTCACTTGTACATATAAAGTATATAGACCTCTTCTTCAAGCTAATTTCTAATAATCTAGTTTTCTCAATTTCCTTTGACAAGCCGATTGAATATGTATATTGGACTAAATCAAACAGATATATTTATGCAAGCATACTATAATAAATCGAAATACATTAGACCAAAATTCAAGCAGAGATGAAAATAGAAACCATAAATTTTATCCAACAGCAGGCAGTGTGCAGACACCTAATATACCATTCAGAAAGAAAATAAAAAATAAATTTGCAGCTAATGTAAAACAATGAGCATAGTAATTATCTTTAGCATTATTGATATGAGAGATAGATACAGATCACCCAATATGATTTCATACACGCAGAAAGAGATTTCACCAACAAGAACAATTTTTGTTCCAAAAACTATCACCAAGAACAATACACATGCAACGAACAACTCAAGGAAGAACAAACCTGCCCGGCGGCATTTTTAACAAATGTAGGCTCGTGAGAAAAGTTGTCCTCGTCCAGAACCCTTCCACAAAGTGAACAACATCTGTGTATTTACAAGTCACACAAGAACCACCCTTTATCAAATATTATCACGACAAATTATAACAACTAAAGAAATACACAGAAAAATAAATAACTAATTAAATTATGATAAACAATCACAGTGAAAATTAAAAACATACAAAGCTGAAAAATCAAGAGTAAAGAAATTGAAAGTCTAGATGCGCTTAATTGAAAGAAACGTTGATACACCATATCTAGATGCGCTTACATCTTCCCATCCACATTGTCTGGTCTGGTGATATTTTTGGCACAGTTACTGCACCAAGGCATGCTTGCAAGACCTTAAATCTGATAAACAAAACATGAGAAAAATTCGATCCATTAATCAAATGATTGAATGAAAGTTTGAAACCACCACCAGCTTACACATAATTTTTTTAATAAAAAACAAGGAAAATTATACTCGCACCCCAAAACCCGATAACCCAAAGTTTCCTGAAGCTGGACTGACCGGTTGGAAACCCAATTACCAAGAAATCGAGATGTTTCACTCAGTCCTGTTTTGTCGCTGGGGAGTTTTGGAGTACGCAGGGGTTTAAAGGGTATCAAAATTCTACAACCGACCAAGAACCAGACTTTTTCGGGCCCCAGCATTTTTTACGAAGAAATTCATCCAAATTTTCAACATTCAATCTCAACCCTTAATTCAATCTCAATTCCAGCTCTTCAAACAGTCGTGGTTCTAGGAATCTCCTTTGATTCCTTAACAACGACCACAAACATCTCAGTCAGTAAAAAAAAATTTCTACTCTTTTAAGCCTCTTTCTTACAAATAATGTCATAACATTAAACTCTTTTGTGATACATGAAAATTATTTTTCAATAGTAAAAAAAGAGATAGAAAACTCGCTGTATAGGCGAGAGATTTTCTAAATAAAAAAAATTAAAGTTAATTTATTTATGCTAAGAGAGATGCAAAAAAGATTACTGTATGTACCTCTTGGCTGCATGCGGACAGGCGACGCGATAGATTGAGAGCCGGTACTCTCTTTTGAGCATAAATAGAAGGAAAGACACGGACTTAAAATCCCAGCCCAGTTTCTTTTAAATTATTTTCCTAGTTGTCCTTAGAAATTTCAATTTTTTCAATTAACCCCTGAATTTTTTAAATATTTACAATTCTTTCCAGAAATATCCGAAAAACTTATTCATTCCGTATCTATGGCGTGTCCAAAACGTATCCCACTGGTCAACCCTAAAAAAGTCAACGACACTGATTTTGTCATATTCGACACAAGTATTCACATATCATATCCATATCTGATACTTCAAAAAAAAATTAAGGTGTCCATCACTACAAAAAAAAAAAAAATTAGCGACGGTTTGGCAGTCCGTAACAGAACTGAGCGTCGCATTCTCAAAGCGACGGTGTTTGAACACCCGTCGCTTAGTAGCGACATTTTATTTGAACAAGCCCGTCGCTATTTAGCGACGGTTCATATGTACACAGTCGCTATTAAAAGCGACGGTTAATATAGCGACGGTTTTTTAAAAAAACCGTCGATTAAAATTGTTAAAAAACCGTCGCTATTTTAATCGGCGATTTTTTTAAAAAACCGTCTTGCGACGGTCGTATATGCAAGGTCTACACAACCGTATAAACACTGTCATAAAATTCACAAATTAATGAAATGTTTACACAACCGTGTTAATACTGCCATAAAATTCACAAATAAACGACTACACAAAAATTAAAAGCATGTATTAAATTTTCTGTAAAAAAAAAACTTTAAAACCTGATGTACGCGAAGATATGGAGTTTCACGTAATGCTGGAAAATTGCACCGACGAGGAAATCTACGATATAAACACGAAAAATGTTAGTACAAATTAAATAAATCGAAATTTCGAAAAAATTGATAGATTTCGCTACTACCAGAGGTAGGTGAAAAATCGTTTAAAAAAATGTTCGTGAACCTTGGTATATATAAAATCAAAGCGACGATTTTTGAAAAAACCGTGGCTATGTAGCGACGGTTTTTGAAAATACCGTCGCTATTTAGCGACAGTTAACGCATAACCGTTGCTATATAGCGACGGTTAAAATAAACCCGTCGCTATTTTATCGTCAGTTTTATAGAAACCGTCGGCAATTAGATCGGCGACGGTTTTAATAAAACCGTCGCTATATTAGCGACAGAATAGCTTAAACCGTCGCCGATCTGGCGACAATTTTATAAAAAACGGTCGCTCAACAAATTAAGCGATGGCTTACTAAAAACCATTGCTATAATAGCACGACGGTTTATGTCTAACCGTCACTATATTAGCGACGGTGTTTGACAACCTGTCGTTAATATTGCGACTGTTCGACAAATCCGTCGTCATTTTGTGCCACAGGTTTTTTATCCATCGCACAAAATAACGACGGGTTTGTCGAACAGTCGCAGATCGGCAACGATTTAATTTTAACCGTGGCTAAAATTAAAGACGGTTTTTAAAAAATCCGTCGTTAAATCTAGCGACGGTCATATATTTCAATCGTCGCTATTATAACGACAGTTTGTCTTAAACTGTCGCTTAATTTGATAAGCGACGATTTAATAAAAACTGTCGTTAATATAGCGACGGTTTATGTAAACCGTCGCTAATTTAGCGACAGTTAATCCTAAACCGTCGCTATTATAACGACGGTTTTTATTATACCGTCGCTTAATATGGTAAGCGACGGTTGTATTAACAACCGTACAACCGTCGCTATAATAGCGACGGTTTTTTAAAAACCGTCGCTAAGTTATCCGTTTTTTTATAGTGCGTGCTACCTAGTCTGACAACATAGACTGAACTTTGCAAATAAGAAAGACAAAAAATTCAAAAGCTTCAAATGAAGCTAAACTAATATTCAAACGACGAACTTTTCTAGTTTCCCAAAATTTGCACTTTATCTCAAAAATTCATAATATTCAAATTCCATTATTTTATTAACTTGAATTATTGTAATAAATTCTAGGTTCACCAGATTATACATCCAACTAGCACGATTCTGAAACCTGCAACAGTAACCCAATAATTAATCAATAATGATACAATATTTGAGTCCAAGTTGAATTAAATTCACTCAGGCAACAATTTGCACCGATGCAACTTGTAATCCCAACAAGAGTGACCGGAAAAATATAGTTTTAATACCTCCAACAAGGAACAAAATGGTCGGAAACCGGAGCTCGCAGCAGCACTAGATCGGAATCACGTCAGAGGTAGCTGAACGTGGCTGTACTGGTCGAAAAATGGTCGAACCTCTATGAAATATTGCTTCCCGCAACTAGGCCAAACTTGAGACGACCAAAACCTAAATTTTTCCCACGTTTTCCGGAAAAGAGGGCGCGGGGTAGATGGGCGGCTGCCGTTTCGGGATTTGTCGCAGGGTATGTGTTTCGCTCTCTTCATTTCTCTCCTAGTTGCTTTGTTGCCGCCATTTTGCATCTTCCAAGTTTGTATTTTCTCAGTGTTCTCACATTTTTTCCTCTCCCAGCCATGCACGTTCTCTTAAGGAGTTTCATGTAATCATTTTAATTTGGCGATAGCGTTGCTTAGTCTCGGTGTGTTGGTGTTCCTGCTTATCTGCTTCTAATGGTTAACTGCTCTGTTCTTTTCATCATGTTTATATGCATCGATTGGATCTTTTCCCCCCTTGGATCTATTTTTATCGCTTTTCTGTTGCACGTGCTATTGCCATTCAATGATATAATTCCAACATACATGTATTATGTCCGTTCCTCTAGCATGTTCTTCTATTTGTAAATATTATGTTGTTTTTATCTTGCCTTTATTTTACTTATATTTTTTTCATCGGTATTCCTATTTTCATTTTTTCTGCATGAAATATGTGAGGTTTTTTTTTCCTAATTTTATTCTAAAAAAATTCAAACAATGAATGAGATATGTTTATTTCATGATACCCATGTGGGCATTGCCCTCATGATAAGATGGATGACCAAGATTTGCCCATGCATTTATAGGTCCCACTTTTTTTAAATTTTTTTTATGTGTGGCAAGATCTTACCCATTGAAATGAAGTGAAAGTAATGCCCACATAGGTAGGATCTCATCTACCAGTGAGATATTGCTCGTGTCAATGTCTTGTCATTGGTGTCTTCATGTCGATTTTGTGACGCACATAGATTCCCATGTAAAGCTCCATATTTTTGTTGCGAGTTGGTTAATAGGATGTTTGTTTTCCCAGACCCTAATGTTGATAGAAAACTCATGGTCTTTGTTGATGGAGATGATGAAAGTAAACCCTTATGCATTGCTTCTAAAGAAGATAAATCATCATTCTTCTATCATAAACTTAAGATTGCATATTTCCAAAAATATACACGTCGACCAGAGATATCATAACATTTGCTGATCAAGTGGCACTATTTGGGTAGAAGGCAATGATGATGCTAACATTCCATATGACATGAACATAGTTGCTTGTGGTCGTGATGGCCAGACCCATCATATACAATATTATTATGGTTGTTATGATCTCTTACAATATCCGTTTTTCCGTATGGGGACGATGGGTGGCAACAAAATATTCCGAATATTAAAAATTGGGCTGCTTCTGTTGAAGTACATGGGAGCTTGTTGCCACTTGCAGATTTCGATTCTTTCGATCATATTATTGCCGGTGAAAGTCGTGTCGTGTTTTGACTCTTTTACCTCAAACTTAATCTCGTCATTTAAACTATTGAATATTAGCAGATAATTTGGATCTCCACATTGTAATGTCTCAAATAATAATATGAGACTAATGATAATTATTGGACCTTGAAATTGAGTCGAAATTTAGAATTGATATTTGAGATATTAAGATGTTGGAGATGTTGTATTAGTGTTGGTTTAAATTTAAAAGAGATATGAGCATGGTTAGAGGTGAGCAATATTTCGGTTAAACCAAATTAACCGACCAAACCGAACCAATTCGGAAATTCGTTTCGATTATTTCGGAAATTCGGTTTTCAAATTTAAAAAATTCGATTATATCGGTTACAGTTTTAATTTTGAAATTTGCTAACCGAATTAACCGATATAATAAATACTATTATTTAATATATTTTTATTATTTATCAATTTTTTTATATAAATACTATTATTTTATAAAAAAAACATGTTTTAATTGTGTTCAAACAAAACTTATGCATTTGTGATGTGTGTGATTTTATGTTTTTATGCATTTGTGTATACTGTAGCGTTCAAGAGAAATTATTTATATAATTAAAATTAAATCACAAAATTTCTTTTAACAAAAAACTAACCGGTTCAGTTTTAATCGGTTATGAAAATTAATTCATTTGGTTCGGTTATGATAAATATTTTCATTCGGTTCAGTTATGGCTAATTCGGTTCGTTCGGTAACCGAGCCGACCGAATGCTCACCACTGAGCATGATTCTTTGTTTCTGCGCAAAAACAACTTTTGTGTGTTCTAATTTTCGTGTATATGGGATTGTTGTAGTTGGATTTGGTGTTAGGGTCTTCATCATACTTGTAGAGCATCGAGTTAGCTTTGAATTGGTTCTTGAATCACTCAATCGTTTGTTTTGTTTGAACTATCTTTGTTTTTTGGCTTTTGCTTGGGACGTGTTTTTATATTTTTGGATACTCCTATTTTTGGAGAGGTGCTGCCCGTTTTATTTTAGAAAATTTGAAAAAAAATTCACCCATTTATAATTAATAAGAATAGATGTCGGACCGGGCCCCAACACACATACTATCCGGATGTTCTTAAATCAGGTAATATCATTTTTTGTCAATATCAATTTCGTAACACATTTATCAAACGCAATGTATTATAAAAGTATCACAATGCTACATTTACAAAAACTCATGTTAGATCGTCTTACGAATCAATTTTGTGAGACAGATCTCTGATCACTTATCATAAATATTAATTTTATGTTCAAAATATTATTTTTCAATGCATATATATCATTTATTGTTTGTTATGTTATGAAAAATTATATAATATATGTTGATTTAAAAAATATAACTTTGATTGTAGATATAAACTGAATCAACTCGTCTCATTGTGCACTCAAGACCTAAGAGTATATCTCTTGTGAGACGGTCTCACGAATCTTTATCTGTGAGACAGGTCAACCATACTGATATTAACAATAAAAAGTAATACTTTTTCATGGATGACCCAAATAAGATACCCGTCTCACAAAATACGAGCAGTGAGATCGACTCACACAAGTTTTTGTCGAGACCTAAAGTATGTCATCATCAGTCTAGTTTAAAACTTATTTATTACACAGTTCTCTAAAAAATCGATTATATGTTATAATATAATATAAATTAGTAAATAAACAAATAACTATTTAAAATAGAAATCTAGATATCATTTTTTTCAGGTTAGAGTTTTTTATATATATAATATAATTTACATCAACTCAAACATAAAAATTATTTGAAAAATTACTCTCTTTTAAAAAATTCCATCTAGTTTCTTGACCGAATCTCCATTTTTTATTTTTACTGCGGGGCTGTGAAATATAAATATAATTCTTCCCTAAATGGGAAGGTGGAAGATCCAAATCAAGCCACTCACTCGTATCTAAACCTACTAACCTTTATCTCTGAGGAGAACTTGGGCGAATTCAGCTCCGATTGCATTGGGAAATGGCGAAATTGGGTTTCCTTCCATCATTTACGGTATCAAAATTGCTACTTCTCTTCGCAATTACATTACTGCTAACTCTGTTGTGGGAATCGAATGTGGAAGCAAAGCCCAAATCTCCAGCAGCATTCGTCAAAAAGACCATATCTTCTCGTTCAATTGTTATCTTCTCCAAATCTTATTGCCCGTACGAATGGAGCCCTTTTCTCTATTTCGTTTCTTTGTAATCGTGGAACTCTTTTTTTTTTTTTTTTGTGGAACTCTTTATTACTTAGGTTTTCTTTTTAATTTCACATCCTTCTTTTTGTTATATTTTTTTGGTTCATCCTGATCTGCTATCAGGATTCAGGATATAAACCGATATTTGATTATTAACAATTAAAACATGTTCTATTAGTTATGACTTTCACGTCCTTATTGGTTCTGTAAGAAGTTGCCTTGCAATCTGTATCTGGGTAGAACATGTTTTAAGTTTTATATTACTTGGCTCTAAGTTGTGAATTGCTACGGTTCATGGGAATTTGGCATTAGCTTGAGATGTACGAATGATTCTTGTAACTTAATTTATTCATACACGGCAGTAATCTTAAATTTATAATGTTGACATTGTACCCTTTTGTTGTTGTGATTGACATACAGATACTGCAGAAGGGCAAAAGCTGTCTTTAAAGAGTTGAAGCAAGAGCCGTATGTTGTTGAACTTGATGAGAGAGGTTTGTTCTTTAGAAGCTGTATTCTTATCCTCCGATTGTGTACATATTGCTGCTATCGTGTAGTATCGATTGATATCAAACTAAGGATGTGAATGATTAGCTTAAGTCGAGCTCAAGATCTAAAAGGACAAAATGAGCTTTACCTAAAGCTCATCGAGTCTAAAATACAATAGCTCGAGCATGTGAGCTCAGGTTGGGTTCATAGATCTTCTTTTATGAACATGTTTGTGGGCTCAGACCATGAGTTCTTTGCAAATTAGGATTTATGATTGTGTTATAAATTATAATCATGAAAGTATTCCGGCTGACAGTTCTGATCAAATCTAATAACGATCAATTGATCTCGTGTCAAGCTAACAGTTCTGCTATCCTAGTCGAAGAATGCATCAATTAAAAATTTGGAGTAATAACATGAATTAAAGGGTGGCAAGTAGAAAGACAGGGAAATAGGAAACCTGGAACAAACTTCTGCGGGTTCTTACTTTCAGTTAGATTCTTGTAAGGTTACTGGGTGTTGTCCTTATAAAATGTGTGCAGAGGATGGAGCAAACATTCAAGATGCTTTAAGTCAGATTGTAGGGAGGCGAACCGTACCACAGGTTTTCATCAATGGAAAGCACATCGGTGGTTCTGATGGTAAATTCTTGTCCCAAGTACTCGACTACAAATTTATTTCCTCCTTGTGTAATAATTTGAAAAAATTACATCACAGATACTGTTGAAGCATATGAAAACGGCGAACTCGGAAAACTTCTTGGCATTGCTGCAGAGGTAAAAGAAGATCTTTGAGCTTGTTGTGTTACCTTTTTCCATGGAAACTATACTCTTAAGATGCCGTAGATTTAGTTTCTTTTGGCTATTGAACATTGGTCTTCATTTTTGTGGACAGATATTCTAGCTTCGTAATGATAATAATAGATAAATTTTCCTATAGCGTTTTACTCGGTGGATAGTTTCAAAGGTTACGCTGAGATGACATGAATTGTTGAATTCGTAAAGAAGTTGATATGATTTAGGAACTTGAAAACACATCTAATGGGATTTTGGTCCAACAATAATGAGATGCACGATTGACTAATTAAACTAGTTGTTAATTGGGGAGTTTGGATATATTATTGTAGCTTAAAAAAACACTTTAAATAAGTTCAACTTTTAAAGTACATATATTTAAAAAAACAGAAGTGGATTTAACCTTTGGATGAATGTAAAAAGGGTTGGTTTTTATTTTTATTTTGAATAGAAATATAAATAGAAGTATTAGCTCAAAAATCAGAAATTTGAACTTACGCACTTTTTATATGTTTTTTAAAAATAGTTTTTGTAGTCACTCACTCTATTTTTTTAAAAAAAAATGATTTTAACTTGATGACTTTCCCAATTAATCGTATTCTGGATGAAGTTCTTGAATTTGTAAAAGATTTGCAACTACTTCAGGTTTATCAGTGAAGGGTTTACAAAACAAAAACGTAAAAATGCGCATCAGTCCAATGGTTGGATATCGACTCATAATTTATTTCACCAGTAAAAAAAATATTTGCTATCAATTGGACACAGATATTAGAACATTGAAGAATGATTTGATAAATAAATTTTAAATGATTTTTATAATTCAGAATTTAAATCTGTTGCATCAATTGATACAAAGTAATTTTGCATCCATAAAATTGTAGAAACGTCTAAATTGTAGTTTCAAATATTTCAATCCAGACGCATTCTAAAAAAATCGCAGTCGGGCCACAGAGGGAAGAAGATACGTCAGGAAATTAGTAAGTTGCCATTACCTGCAGAACTGCCAAACAACTTCCTATTGGTTTGCTTAATTTAATTTGAAGGATTGTTGGCCCTGTTTCAAATAACAACAGACTCTACGTCCATTCTACCGGTATCAACAAAATAGAAGCATGATTATAATAAGATATATTTGGAAACCAGCAGCAAGTTCGTAAGAAGCTAACTACCATGCTAAAAATATTGTTGTGTCATACGACAGTGTATGACTAGTTATGTGAATATCTTCCATTTGCAAGAAACAACCATAGATATATTCAGGGAGGAGAAAGCCTCGATGCAGACCTCATACCAATTGGCAAACTTAACCGGCTGTGGACTTGTAGTGAAACTCATCAATTGTAGAATAAACCAACCCCTCTGATTCAAGAGATTCCATAGTTTCTCTGTCAAGATAAAAACATTGGTTAATATGCTACCGGTTGCTTCTCGAAAAATCTCCCCAACACATGATAGAGAGGAGAAAGTGAACATACAGAATTTTTTCTTGGGAAATTTTAAGCTTTTGCGCTATTTCATTCCGGTGAATTCCTTTTTCCTGTGCACTGAAAATGGAAAGAACTCAGATACGGTCAAAAAACAAAATTGTGATGACAGAACCATGAAAAATAATTTATAGAATCGTAGATCAGAGAAAGTGTCAATCATCCTTGAGAGATTCCAGGATTACATTATAAGCATGTACAATTGGAACATTACATGCCTTTTGCTACCAATAGGCCAGAAACTAGTGAAATTTTTGTTTTTGAAACCCAAAACTGGTCGCTCATTACAGTGACAAACCTGATGTTATATACCTGTTCATGGAGTTCACATTCTGTTCGCTAGGAACAGTAGATGCTAAAAGATTATTCGATAATAAAATATATAATTTTACTTAGGGTCATACACCACTGATGTTAGTATAAAAACATAGAGATGTGGCTACTGAACTGCGAATTTTTTCAAGGATCTTCCTGAATTTGAGGGGAGTTATAGATGAATGACATGCTTAAAAGCTGATCCCGATGATGAAGCTGTGGCCAATCTGTAACCATCAATGATTTACTCAATCCTGATGTTTATATACTCCAGATTTTAGTAAAAACAGTCAAATGTAATTATGCATTTAAGTACGCCGGAGTTTGTTGTCACATTCAAGGGATTGAAAGTCTCAATTCACTCATAACACCTTCAACTATTCAGAAACCATATTAGACGAGACCAAAGTCTGACAACACTTTAAACGTATACCTCAAGATGTTTATATATTTTTCAGGCTCATAGTACATGCCGACACAAACTAGCCGAAATGAAATTATAACTAGTCGCAGCGAGTTAAACAAAGACGTTACATATGCCCACCTTTTATCCACTTAATTATTTAATTTAAATTTTCATGGAATTGCCTTATGCATGCACATCGACAAACAGAGGTACAAGTACATCTCAAGACACGCTAACATGAATCTTGCACCAACGAGCAGTTCTTAGATGACTTACAGGGATGACGGTTGTTGCAGATAGTCCAAAACCATCTTATCTATGTTCCCGAGTCCGTCCAAGTTGTACTCCTGAGAGACCTAGATAATAAAAAATAAACAGAAGATGCAGGTCTAAGGCAAATTTTTGCAAATTCAGGATACTCATAAGAAAACAAGTCAAGATGTGAACTAACTTGACTAGACAAGGAAGCATTGTAGGGCTTAGGAGTTCCAATAACCAAGGAAGATGAAGAGAGGCCAGAAACACCACTCTGTATATTGGCACCGATATTATGAAACTAAACTGTTGATTTTTTATTTAATTAAAATAAGAAAATTGGAAACAAGCATAAATTTCAATTTCTCCGACAAATTTGCATGAGAAACGTCTGTATTAAACAGGATAATACCTTTATTCCGTGATTGGAGGAGCAGTGGGCATGTATGCACTCAATAAAATGGTTTGCTACCTCATTATAATTAGTCACGGGCCTGGAAGGAGGAAAAATTCAATATCCCATCATCAAATGTGGATTGAAAAATGTTTTCTTGCAGTAAGGGGAGTAGTAGGGGACATGGTGGCATGGCAGCCAAAATTCACAAAGACATCGGAACAATTTGGCTTTTAGGTGGCTAGAATTTCCTTTTCGTTCTTGTAGATAGGCTTCTTGGGCCTAAAAAGTAAAATACTTCAACTACTGGCATCCAAAATGACGCAGGAAAATTGCCCAATTCCTTCATCCAGTGCTAATAAAAAATTACCTGATTGCATATACCACCACCTGCCTTCTACCCTTGACACTCTTCAAATGTCCATGAACTCGAACATAAGTTTCATTCCTGCTTTAGATCAAACAAGTAAGGATTCAAAGTAAATAAAAGCATCCATAGCTAAGAGATTGAAGAACGAAAACTTGAATGTTACGTTAATCCTTCCACTTCCTTGGTATCCTGAGAATCATTTATCCTGGGAATCACACAAGTATGCCCATGTTAATCCACGGTCAAACAGAAACAAATATCTCATAAGCATAGGTAAAGAGTAACATTGACTGTGTAAGGTCACTCGAGAACTCCGCAATCTATCAAGCATGAAACAGACACAAACCTAGGAATCAAATTTAGAGGTTAAGGCAGGGGGAAATTTCATGTATTTTAGCAGACCGAAACTTATATCTTTATCATTTCCCCTCACCAATGGGTCCAATACTTACCACATATGGCAGCCAATTCGGCCGGTACCATCATCAATCACAAATGAGACATCAGTAACCCTTTCAGACTTGTCATATGTCATTCCAACCAATTTTACCTACAAAAGCAAAACAAAATTTGACAAATGATACGCTCACATCTTATGCACTGAAGCTGGGGCAAGGAAAGATCATTGAAACGAACAAAAATTCTAGTGCTGGTTTCTGATGGAGTTTACATGGTCCAACAAAAAAAAAACAAGGTACTGAATGGTGGTGCCCAAACCCAATTACCCCTAAAATACTAGGTAGATACGGGTTCTCCTTGTACTCGTAAAGCACTTTTCATAAGCAATAAAACAACTTTCGCTAAGCCAAGGTCTTCACTTTTTTATATTAGCAGATTTTTACATCTATCGTGTTTTTGTCTAAATTGATTTCCTTTATACGTTGTGTTGTTCTTGCGAAGCTTACTTAAATTGAAAAGCTACATTAAATTGGTGGAAACCGCATTGCTACTAGAGTATTAATCAATGAAACCCCGAGTCCCAAATAGAAAAGAAAAAAACATCGGTTTAATTTTGCAAACGTGAAAAGAAGCTTGCACTCACATTATAGACATCAACACCGTCGATGAGGTAACCGGATTTATCATCTGCTGAGGGACTCGCTTCAATCAGTTGCTTCACAGTAACGGGATACATAGGTTGATTATCACGACTCTGCTCAGAAAATCACAATCATTATACAAAAATTACCTTGATCTAATTACTACAATCGGCGTTTTTGTGTGAGTTTTAGGGCAATTACCTTGGCCGAAGTGGGGGATGGATCAGACGTTTGAGAAGAGATGAAGCCGCCGGTGATGGCTGATGCATCGTTTTGGCTGCTCCCGAACATCATTCTGTGGTTCCTGCGGTGGCGCGTGTGAAATTGAGAAATAGAGTTGAAAGTATTTGTTATGGAGGTATTGAATGGAGGACTTCAAGGAATTTCCGCGCCTTTTTCAATGTTTTCCCGCCATTTTCATTGCCTAATTTTTTTTATAAATATAATCTTATTGTTTTGGTATTTAAAAAGTTTATGTGAGTCGGACTTCTGATATCATCCTATTTTATATTTACAGTCACGAAAATATGTATAATTTTTATTTTGCAAATGATGAATGACCTCGAATGATAGATTAACATGATTTTACGGTTTTGCTAAGTCAATATTTTAATTTTTATCATGTTCGAAGTCAAGTAACAGCTTCTTTTAAATGATATATTCAAGATCAATGGCAGACTTACTTGAAAACAGCTTCTCCTTGTCTACAATAACAAATTGGATGTTGCCTTTTGATCTATACTATGTTTAATACTTCTTCCACCATTGTGGCTTATAGAGAACATTATAACTTTGAAATAAACAACTATGTATATTCCAATTCCATTATATGTTTTAAAGATGCCTCCAGGATTGGAATCTTTATCATAGGCGGTTCACCCAGCAAGCCACGATACTTCTCTGGAGAGAAAACAATGTAAGCATTCCAGTTTTTGTCGAGTTCAAGATAATAGAGACGCTCTCCAGCTGCATATCCGCCCAAAAGTTGGTATGATCTCTCGGATTGATCCATCGTTTCACAAAATTCCTCTGTGCCTGCAAAAAATTTATCTGGTGACTTGTGTATTTAAGTGTACTAAAACACATCTGTCTACACATAAAAAGGAAAAAATAAAGGATTCAGGCTTCAGCAAGGGTGGAAGATGGTAGCGTGAAAATAAGGGTTGAGAAGACATACATGCAGCCTTCTCTAACTGAGTATGATATATGAATTCCAAGACTGCTGAAATCTCTTTCTCAAATTGGTGAAATGGTCCGGTATCAAAGTTCATTTTTCGCAATTTGCATAACCCTTCTCCGAGCTCCATCATTGCCCCTTTGTGGTTCTGTCCAAGAAAGGCACGTCTTAAAAAAATCAACACTTTCTATTAGTTATAATCGTTACAAATCGTAATGTTAGCCAGAAAATTATATTCTGTTCTTTATACTGAAAGATTCTGGTCTGCTTACTAATTGGTTTTGTGAAAATCTTTATGTTTAAAGCTGTTTGAGTTGAATTTGCATGTAAGTCTCAATGGAAATAATGGACTCAACAATCTTGCCGATGAACTGATGAATGATCGAAAATTGGCATTCACTTACAAGAGGAAAAGCTTCATTTACACCAGACAAAAGGGAGAGGCGCATAAACAAGTCAAATTATTGGCAATGAAAAGGGCGAGAATACTAGACAAAGATCATGTTCCCAAAAGATGACTCAATACACAAGAAATCGGAGAAAGACATCGACCTGGTTGAAGAGGTGATGAAAGCCCACTGCACATTGTAGAATGCCATGAACAAGAGTTCGTGTGGGCTCTTGGGAATTATTCCACAAACCTTCGAGAACATCGTGGCATTTGTAGTAATCCCTTTTATTGAATAGCGAAACTGCATCATCGAAACTTCCTATTTCTTCTTCGTCGTCCTCTTTTTCTTGAATGAATCCACCGCGAGTGGTGATTCGATACGAATTTAATGAAAATCGTAAAAATTTTCGGGAATGAATTATTGGGGATGATGAATAACAAGGGAAGGTATTGGCGGTGTTTGCATTGAGAATTGTGGCAATCTGTTTGGTGATAGAAGAGTTGTTGCTTGTAAGATAGGATTTGGTATAGCAGCCATTGAGAATGGCTATTTGCTGTGGCAAGAAATGTAGTACACGAGGTTGTCTTAACTTTG
Source organism: Primulina eburnea (assembly GCF_022965805.1). NCBI lineage: Eukaryota > Viridiplantae > Streptophyta > Magnoliopsida > Lamiales > Gesneriaceae > Primulina > Primulina eburnea. The sequence continues at coordinate 3,111,986 of NC_133103.1, read as the reverse complement.
GTTTGTCTTGGAGTTCTTGTGGTTCATGCTGCATTTTCCGAACGAAATATCTTGTCCCATTTACTTGAGAATTTGTGTTAAAATTGAAAGGTGATTCCATACAGAGCCATTGTCGACTATTGTAATTAAAATATTACTACAAAATTATTTTAATTAAAATTCTCGTAAATTTTTTAAAATTAAATCCTATTTTTTAAAAAAATCCACTATTCTCTCTACACAAGACTAAATCCCGAAAATCTGTAAATAAGAATGAGAATGTAACGAAGATAGCATTTTCATAATAATAAAAAATAATGATAATTCGATAATGATGTTAATAATTATATAATTACTACTATTTAACCCGTGCGATGCACGGGATGATATTATTAAAAATTATTGAAAAGCAAATAGATATTTAAATTGAAAAAAAAATTATAATTATAAAAAATAAAAATAAAAACTATTTTTCGCTAATTTTAAAAAACTTTATTAAATACAACACATGTCGATTAATTTTTTTTGTTAATAATCACTATTATATAACAAAAGTTTAGATTGTGATAGCCTAAGACAATGACATGATGCTTATCGTGTTTAGTGTATTGATGTTGGCCACCAATCTTAACACATATTTAATTCTTTAATTTTCAAGAAGCAGTATATTTTTATTTTTTTAACATGTGATAAAAAATATTTTTAAATCATATTCAATAAAATTAATGTGAAATAATTTTTAAAAAATTCAGTAATTTCGTCTAAATCTACATTCACAAACAATTTTGTGACATTACACGTGTTTGGCACATTTAAATGATAACGATAATTGTTTCATCAATATCTTTATCCAAATAGGTTGTGATTTTATTTACAAAATATCTTCATAATATACATAACCACCTATTATTTCGCAAGAAAAATGAAACATGTAATCATAAGTAAATTATGTATAAATCAGAAAAGTTATTTTATTAACATTTACTATGTGTATTCCAAAACAATGTCAATAATTTTTATAATGCATCTTCTAATAAGATGTTTATTTTTTTTAGAATTGCTTTAATCATTTCCATTACGAGACATTTTATACTATCATGTATGCATGAACTTTGTAATATAGAAGAAAATTATCACATTAGTAATACGTAATAATCAAAAATTGGTACAAATATAAGAATAATATTTTTTACTTCTCAATCACGAGGCACATATTTCAAACTTAATATTTGTTGTTCTCGTTGTTTCTATATGTAGGTAGTTCATAACAACGAATAAATATAAATTTAAACGAACATTACATCTTGGAATGATTCAACTCATATATGGTGCTAAAAAGATAAGTCATTTCAGAATTCAATTTTGGAGTAGATAAATTTAGTAAGATAAATATAATAAAATTGGTTCTAATATAATATGCAATATTGCATTATTTATAATTTAAAATTCAAATATGACATCTCAAGAGACAAAAATTATATATTGGATACTTTTGACATAATTATACCATACATTAACACTTTCAAATTATAAAATCTCGAATGGCATGCATTGGGTGTCAAAAATTTCTGATTATTGAGGGTAATATACATGTTTATTAAGAGTAATTTAATGTCCATTTGAAAATCTTTTGAATATATCTCTTTTAATTTTCTTATGCTCTCTTATTTGAATTTTTAAGAAGACAATTAAAAATATACAAAATACATATGATTTTGGAAGAAAAATTCAATGTATTAATTCTTTCAAATTAAGGTAATTTCGAAACAGTGTGTATTTGAGATAAAAAATTTATGATTATTAATAGTAAATTAATGTCCATTGAAAAACCTTGATGTAGTGATAACTTTTAACACTCAACCAAATATTTTTAAAAAATATTAAATAAACTAATTAAATATCGTATTTCTTTTTTAGTAAGTAATTTAGGTAGGAAATTACTTAAAATAGCAAAATTTATTTTTGAATGATTTATCTCATGAGTGATACTGAATATTGCAATCATTTCTATTTTAAATTTATTATACAGTTTTTAATTAAACTGATTGATATAATCAATGCAAAAATTTTAATATAGTTTACGTTTTCAATAGATTTAATTTGAGTAAAAAATAAAAAACATGAATTAAATGAATTGATATAATCAATGTAAACAATAATTAAAGTGATCATTATTGCAGTACACACATATCAATATTCATTATAAATCTTTCTTTTTTTAGTAATGACATTTTGACGGGAAATTACTATTTTTGACAAAAATTTTGCTTATATATATATATATATATATATATATATTTATAAATAATATGTATTTGAGATTTAAAAAAAATTATGATTATTAAATAGTGAATTAATGTTCATTGGAACACCTTATTGTAGTGATAATTTTTAACATTCAACCAAATTTATTTTTAGAAAAATTAAATAAACTAATTAAATATTGTATTTCTTTTTTAATAAGTAATTTGGACACGAATTACTTAAAATAGAAAAATTTATTTTTGAATGATTTACCTCATGAGTGATACTGAAACATTGCAATCATTTGTATTCTAAATTTATTTATACAGTTTTTAATTAAACTGATTGTTATAATCATGGCAGAATTTTTAATATAGTTTATGTTTTCAATAAAGTTTAGTTTTAATTTGAGTAAAAAAATAAAAAAAACATATAATACATAAATTACATTTGAATTAATATAAAATTTAATTAAATTCAAAATAAAATTAAATGAATTGATATAATCAATGCAAACTATAATTGAAGTGATCCTTTATTGCCGTAATAAATCTTTCCATTTTTAGAAAGGACATTTTGGCGAGAAATTACTATTTTTAGCAAAAACTCTGCTTTTATATAGATATATAGATATAGATATAGATTTATAAATAATATGTATTTGAGATACAAAAATTTATGATTATTAAATAGTGAATTAATGTTAATTGGAAAACCTTATTGTAGTGATAATTTTTAACATTCAACCAATTTTATTTTTAGAAAAATTAAATAAACTAATTAAATATTGTATTTCTTTTTTAATAAGTAATTTGGGCAGAATTACTTAAAATAGAAAAATTTATTTTTGAATGATTTACCTCATGAGTGATACTGAACATTGCAATCATTTGTATTCTAATTTATTTATACAGTTTTTAATTAAACTGATTGTTATAATCATAGCAGAATTTTTAATATAGTTTGTGTTTTCAATAGAATTTGGTTTTAATTTGATTAAAAAAATAAAAAAAAACATATAATACATAAATTACATTTGAATTAATATAAAATTTAATTAAATTCAAAATTGAATTAAATGAATTGATATAATCAATGTAAACAATAATTGAAGTGATCATTTATTGTAGTAATAAATCTTTCCATTTTTAGAAAGGACATTTTGGAGGAAAATTACTATTTTTAGCAAAAACTCTGCTTTTATATAGATATATAGATATAAATATATAGATATAGATTTATAAATAATATGTATTTGAGATACAAAAATTTATTATTATTAAATAGTGAATTAATGTTAATTGGAAAACCTTATTGTTGTGATAATTTTTAACAATCAACTAATTTTATTTTTAGAAAAATTAAATAAATTAATTAAATATTGTATTTTTTTTTAATAAGTAATTTGGGCAGAATTACTTAAAATAGAAAAATTTATTTTTGAATGATTTAGCTCATTAGTGATACTGAACATTGCAATCATTTGTATTCTAAATTTATTTATACAGTTTTTAATTAAACTGATTGTTATAATCATAGCAGAATTTTTAATATAGTTTATGTTTTCAATAGAGTTTAGTTTTAATTTGAGTAAAAAAATAAAAAAAAAACATATAATACATAAATTACATTTGAATTAATATAAAATTTAATTAAATTCAAAATTGAATTAAGTGAATTGATATAATCAATGTAAACAATAATTGAAGTGATCATTTGTTGCATTAATAAATCTTTCCATTTTTAGAAAGGACATTTTGGCGGGAAATTACTATTTTAATTCTATCAGCTATAATCGTTACAAATCGTAATGTTAGCCAGAAAATTATATTCTGTTCTTTATACTGAAAGATTCTGGTCTGCTTACTAATTGGTTTTGTGAAAATCTTTATGTTTATAGCTGTTTGAGTTGAATTTGCATGTAAGTCTCAATGGAAATAATGGACTCAACAATCTTGCCGATGAACTGATGAATGATCGAATATTGGACATTCACGTACAAGAGGAAAAGCTTCATTTACACCAGAAAAAAGGGAGAGGCGCATAAACAAGTCAAAATATTGGCAATGAAAAGGGCCAGAATACTAGACAAAGATCATGTTCCCAAAAGATGATTCAATACACAAGAAATCGGAGAAAGACATCGACCTGGTTGAAGAGGTGATGAAAGCCCACTGCACATTGTAGAATGCCATGAACAAGAGTTCGTGTGGGCTCTTGGGAATTATTCCACAAACCTTCGAGAACATCGTGGCATTTGTAGTAATCCCTTTTATTGAATAGCGAAACTGCATCATCGAAACTTCCTATTTCTTCTTCGTCGTCCTCTTTTTCTTGAATGAATCCACCGCGAGTGGTGATTCGATACGAATTTAATGAAAATCGTAAAAATTTTCGGGAATGAATTATTGGGGATGATGAATAACAAGGGAAGGTATTGGCGGTGTTTGCATTGAGAATTGTGGGCAATCTGTTTGGTGATAGAAGAGTTGTTGCTTGTAAGATAGGATTTGGTATAGCAGCCATTGAGAATGGCTATTTGCTGTGGCAAGAAATGTAGTACACGAGGTTGTCTTAACTTTGGTTTGTCTTGGAGTTCTTGTGGTTCATGCTGCATTTTCCGAACGAAATATCTTGTCCCATTTACTTGAGAATTTGTGTAAAAATTGAAAGGTGATTTTCCATACAGAACCAAATTTTCTGATATCGACTATTGTAATTAAAATATCGCTACAAAATTATTTTAATTACAATTCTTGTAAATTTTTTTAAAATTAAATCCTATTTAAAAAAAAAAAAATCCACTATTCTCTACACAAGAATAAATCCCGAAAATCTGTAAAAAAGAATGAGAATGATTATGCCAAAGATGATTATCTTATGAAAATAAATAATATGGTTTACCATTTCAATCTACTAAACACGATTATACATGGTGGAAAACATTATGAAAGCTACGTCTCTAGCCTAAAATCCGAATATTCTTCTGGCTTGCCCCCGAGGTTTCATCACTATCGCCATGAACTTATCATCATATCATGTTCCGATGAATGATACATGATCTTTATACAAGTTTTATTATGTTTTTACTAATTATATTTTATTTTGTCCGGTTATGATGGATGTTTAGAAAAATTCAGCTTTGGGTTTGATATAAAAAAGCATGGTGACCCATTATTATTATTTTATAGTGCTTTACTTTAGCGTAGATTGAGCTTATTTACCATGAAAATGTTCGCGAATATAGTTCACCATGTGCAATTACAATCATTAAGGGGGAGTATTCATTTTATACTTTCAAATACTTTTAATAATTTTTTTAAATGACGGACTTTCGTGGAGTTGATGGATTTTTATTGACTTTTATGGAATCTCATAGAATTATAAAACAAATTTCATAGAATCTTGTAGACTTTTTTTCAAGATTTTTGTAGACTTTTTCATAGAATTATGTGAATTTTGTAGTTTATAATTGTGATTTATTTTTTATTAATTTTTTTAAAATAATTATTGGACATAGATAACCTCTTCAATTTTAAATTATTATTTTTATTTATGAATGTAAATGAATTTTACTTACTTAAAAGTTAAATCAATTTAATTTGTGAAAAACGACAAATGAACTATCCAATTTATTGAAATCAAAATTTCAATTCTTTATGTCAATTCAACATATTAATGAATAATATTTTTATAAGTTCATAATAAATTTTATTAAAAGAATACTCAAAATAATGAGTAGTCTTTTATAAAAAAAAAATCTAATCATTACTGACAATTTGATCAACATCGTTCTACATTCCATTGGCTAGGATATCCCTCCATACATTAACATTTGCTTGTTGTTGTTTTTGAGTATTAAATAACTGATCAAAGTCGTTACCTTCATAAACTCGTGCTGATGAAGACAATTGAGCTTCATTATCTAATTCAATTTGAAATTCATCAAATTGACACTTCTTTCAAAGAAAATTGTTCAATATAGCACATGCCAATACAAACGCTGTTAGGGGTGAGAAAAAAGATCAAATTTTCGGTAAACCGAGATTACCGTAACAAAAAAATATTGAATTTACCGAATTTTAAGTATATCGAAGATTTCGGTACGATACGGTAACAATACTGAATTTTTCGGTACGGTAACGATATCCAACTTGAAAAATTTTGGTATATATCGAAAAACCGGAAAAATATATAAAAAGTTTAAAATATATCATATTTTAAAACAATAAATTATAAATTTTTTTAAAATGTAAGGTTTTTTTGGTTTGATATAACGAAAATTTTGATATATTATCGGGATGAATTTGCTTATACAATAATTTAAGATATATTAACTAAAATTAAAGAAAATAATTAAAAATAAAATGTTATATAATAATTAATAAAAAAATTAAATTTTAGTTTTTAAAAAGTACAAATAAAAGGAAAAATAAATAGATGAGAAAATAGAGATATCAATGGAGCGGGTATGAGGCGGATTTGGCTAAACCCAAGACCCTCCCTATGAAAAAAACTTTGACCCAGTACCCGCCCCACCCCGATTAAATATTCTTCGGATCCACCCCACCTCGAATTCGAAACAGGACCGAGTAGACCCATGAGATCCGTGAGACCCGAATTTTTTAAAATAAAAAAGTAATATTTCTTCTCACGTGACTAAATTATGAAACAGACAAGCCTCTAAATACAATATTGTGGAAAATTAATTCATGTTTTCGACCACACTTAATAATAACAAACAAAGTATTTTCAGGACATAAAAAATTACATAAAAAAAGAGTTACTAGCTCTCCAAAAAAATCTTGACATCCCCAAAAATAAGTCATAACATAATTTAAACAGATCAATATAAAATCAGCGAGTAGACAATATTTAAGTCTACTAAGATAATGACCAACTATTCTTCCACTATTGCTAAAAGCATATTCAAATGCAACAATTGACATAAAAATATCTAAGATTGTTATAATTGAGGTGAACTGCTGAAAAAATGAAAATTAATAAAAGTAAAACCCTAAAATATTAATATCTACATATATGGGACGGGTATGAGACGAGTATTATAGAACCCATGACCCGCCCCATATCCGGACGAGTCTGAAAAATTAGACCCGAGACCAACCCCATGACCCATTTAGTATGCTCAAACCCACCCCATACACGCGAGTCCATTGCGGGTCTGGGTAAAACCCGGACCCATTGACATCCCTATGAGAAAAGAATGAAAGTTTGTATTAAATATACATCCAAATCTTTAGGTTGAATCAAAGACTTTTGTTAATATTTTATTGTTGTACTTTAGGCTATAATTCTTGTACTTAATAGAATTCCATAGAGTTATTAAAATTATATTGACATTTTGAATACCTATAGACTTTTGTAGAGTTTTTAAAAGTCAAGTTTGAATACCACGTGACTTTTTAAAATTTTACAAAAATTTACATTATATATCACTAAACTTTTATAGAATATATAAAATCTCGTTTGAATATGTCTAAATTTTTTAACTTCATAAAAGTAATTAAAAATCTATAACCTATACACAACCTGCTTCGTAGGAGGGTACAAAATGATAACGAAGGTAGCACTCTTATCGATTGTACTCTAACTCAATTGGTTCCATGAAAGTTTTCTCCTAAAATAATTTGAAGCCCTAACCGGCGCTCAGTGCACTGGAAGAGAGCTTCGACAAATTCTCTAATCTTTCTACATTCTATGGCAAAGAAACGTAAAGCCCCATCCTCACAACAAACCCAGGAAAAAAAACACAAGATAATTCGTGACGAGGAGGAGGAGGAGGAAGAAGAAGAAGAATCCTCGTCAGAAGAAGAGGAATCAGAATCAGGATCTGAAGAAGACGATGACGAGGACGATGACGAGGACGAGGATGAGGAAGACGACGACTCATCATCTGAAGACGAAGCATCGAAAAGAGCAACTGTTCGTGAGCTACTGGAACCTTTCGGAAAAGACCAAATCATAGACCTGCTCAAAGAGGCGGGCTCTAAGGACGCCACGCTTCTGGCCAAAATCATTGAAACGGCGGATTCTGACCCGACCCACCGGAAGATATTCATCCACGGGCTCGGGTATGACGCCACCTCGGAGCAGCTCGTTCAGGCCTTCAAACCATTTGGTGAAATCGAGGAGAGCAGGTTGATTGTTGATAAGAATACTGGTCGGGCGAAAGGCTACGCATTCGTGTTGTTTAAGACGAGGGTTGCTGCCAAAAAGGCTCTGAAAGTCCCGCAGAAGAAGATTGGAAGCAGGAACGTGTCCTGCCAACTGGCAGCTGTTGGCTCAACAACTCCTGCAACTCAGGCATCAGAAACGGGGAAATGGAAGATTTTTGTTGGAAATGTGGGGCCTACTGTGACACCTGAGAAGCTGAAGGCCTTCTTTCGGAGGTACGGGGAAATTGAGGACGGACCTATTGGGACGGATCCGACTACAAATCTGTTCAAAGGCTTTGCTGTTATTACGTACAAGTCTACCGAGGGGTACAAGAAGGCTTTGGAGGAGCCGATTAAAGTGTTTGAGAATTGCCAATTGCATTGCAAGAAGTTTGTGGAAAATCATACTAATAAAAACAACGTGGCTCTGCAAAGTACTGCAAGTGTTGCCAATGCTTCCGTTAGTGATCTTAGTTATGGTGGTTTAGGAGTGAATCCAGGGGTTTTGGGTGCTAACTTGACCCCTGCCAGGTATTTGATGTCGCAAAATCCTGGGATTGGGTTGGCAGGGAATGCAATACTGGCCGCAGGATATAATTCGGCTGGTTTAATGACATCTGGATTGAGTTCATCTTTCGGTGGGATGGGTTCAGATTATGGAATGAATAGCTTGAGTCCAAATGTGATGGGGCGCTATGGATCACAAGCGGCTTTTAATGGAATGGGGCCCTTCCAGAGTTCTCAAACAGGGCATTCGACTGTAGGAACATCTACAACTACCGCAGCGGCTGGGAGAGATCCAGGAAATCTTGGAAAGGAACCATCATTAACTTCTTATTTCCATCTTTAGGTAAGATGTTTAGAATCGGGAGAAGAAGTTACTTGCGAGTGTTTGTTGTTACATGTTTTCTGGCATGTTACTGGGTTTGTTTATTTAGTACCTGTCGCCTTTCTTGGAATGGTTACTTCACTCTTTAATATATCTTTTTGCGTCATTTGGTTAGCTACATGTTAGTGACTTAATCTGTTAATGTTAGTGTTGTTTTACACAATATTGTTGTGGTTCAGAAATTATGAAAAGTGAGATTTTATTTGCACTGGATTGATTCTGTCAAAGAAAGTTCAAAGCTTTGCATTTTACGGTCTACCAAAGGTGAAATCATGGGAGGATAGAAGTTTGAAAAAAGTTACTTGTTTTGTCATATAATATCCTAGTCTGGTTTATAGATAGTATTTGAATTGGTTCACAACTGGTTAAAAAGATTCTCGTAAAACAAAGATGAATACAGATTAGTTGTTGGCACTCACGTGGGCTTGACATGTTAGATTGTCAATTTGTTTGAGGCTACTGATACCATTTCATTATCTGCATTCTGGTTATGTCAGTTTATTTCTGATACCATTTCATTATCTGCATTCTGGTTATGTCAGTTTATTTTATTAAGACATCTGTCTTGGGGCTTTGGGAGATTTTAGGGTTCCTCCTATTTTCCCTCGACAAAATAGTGACATGCTAGGTTATTCTCGAAACTAACCATGGTACTGAATTGGTGTACAAACTGGTGTAAATAATCGTTTTCGGACAACCTTGAACATAGAAGTGCACGCTATAGTATTTAATTCTGGAAGTTGAGCATATCAGGCTTGATCGAATGTTTTTTTTCAACTCAAATGTAGATCCCACTTGTCGAAGAATCTATGCTGCTTGATCTTGGTCTTTTAATCGTTACCTGCAGGATTTACAATTGTCTCTATCCGGCTGGCTTCAGTGTACTTTTTCTGCTGTTATCTTTGTTCTTAGCTGCCTTGATCTTGTTATAGTCTAATAGAGCATATCTCGGATTCATGCTAGTCTCTTTATGGCAAGTTCTTTTTCTTGTTCAGGCCAGCTTCATGTTTTCATGTCCAGTTGGTATCAAGAATATTCGAACCTGAGCTTCGTGCGCCATGAGCACCACAATTCTGACTTGGGTTTTCGTTTTCCTGGTGCCACGGGATGAGCTTATGTTAGTTTTTGTTTGGCTTTTCTGGGTTGTGCTAAACTACTTGTGTTTTAATCTCTTATACGCTTAAGTTATTTTAGTTGCCTATTGCGCGCGGATTATTCATCTTTATTTATTTTTATTAAACTATTATTGGCTCTTGATTTGTTTGTTTTTTCACTCGTTCTCTTGATTTTACAAAATTGTTTTTTTTTTGGTTTGGTTTCGATTATTATATTAAATAAATTAAATCGAGTAGATCTCAGCTTCAAATTTTTATATTCACTTTTATAAGATTTTTAAAATTTTTCCTCCCAAACTTTGGTTAATTTGAATACAAATAAAAACAATAAATTTTAATTCTATTCGATTTGTTTGATGTTTGAATTAAATAAATTTTGCCGGTTGTTTTAGGGAAGACTATTATTTTTAATTATTGTTGTTAATTTAAATTTTATAAAAATAATAATAATTTATAAAACATAAAAAATAAATAATTTGTTCGAATCCGGGTCCGGGTCCGGGTCCTATACGATTTTTTTTTTAAAAAAAATTATTTGATATTTTTGTAAATTTATTTATTTTTGATATTGAACAAAAACCCTATTATATTACCTACTTCACTGGACCTGAAATTATTCGACTGGGCCCTAAAAATTACTTAAACCCAAAAAGTAAAAGCCCATTTCCTAATTTTTCTGGGTCGATATAAAGCCTTTAGTATGGTGTATCAGTAGGGTTCACTCCATTGCACACAGCGCCTTCTCTCCTTTGCATAACATTTCATACAACATCATGGCTGACAGAGGAGCGGGAGACCGTGGCGGCTTTGGGCGTGGATTCGGTGGCCGTGGACGTGGTGGCGATAGGGGAGGTCGCGGACGCGGCGGCCGTCGTCCCCGTCGCGAAACGGAGGAGGAGAAATGGGTACCAGTTACGAAGCTAGGACGTCTTGTGAAAGATGGGAAAATTAAGTCCTTGGAGCAGATCTACCTGCATTCGCTTCCAATCAAGGAGTACCAAATCATCGATACTCTTGTTGGACCCTCTCTGAAAGATGAGGTGATGAAAATCATGCCGGTTCAGAAGCAAACCCGCGCTGGTCAGAGAACCAGATTCAAGGCCTTCGTGGTGGTCGGAGATGGTAACGGGCACGTCGGTTTGGGGGTGAAGTGCTCAAAAGAGGTGGCTACCGCTATACGTGGGGCAATAATACTGGCTAAGCTATCTGTAATCCCAGTGAGGAGAGGCTACTGGGGAAACAAAATTGGGAAGCCACATACTGTGCCGTGTAAGGTTACGGGTAAATGTGGGTCTGTTACGGTGCGTATGGTCCCTGCACCTCGTGGGGCTGGAATTGTTGCAGCTCGGGTGCCGAAGAAGGTGCTACAGTTTGCGGGTATTGAGGATGTGTTCACTTCCTCTCGTGGATCTACCAAAACCCTCGGAAACTTTGTCAAGGTTTAACTTTTATTCAAGCTATATCTACTTTGTCTACCTTTGTTATATTTTTTGCGTTTGGATTCTAATCGAATTTTTGATAAAAATGACATTTGCGATCTGAACTGTGTTTCTTTTACATGAGGTATATATCATCATGTTGCATACCTTTCTTGGTAAAAGTCTAAATATTTTTGTTTTCATCAGTATTAGTTTTTTCAAAACATGTACAAGTTCTTGCCTCTCTGAACAAGGGTAAAACAATGGACTCATTTTTATAGTATCTAATGCATTTGCTTCCTTCTCAACTAAAATTCTGGGTCCCCTTGGTATGGGCTTTACATTTCCGATGCAACAGATATCTTGATTTTTTTCCGTTTATCTATGGTTTATGTTACTTGTATGAATGTGTATAAAATGAAGCATTCCATGGTTTTTATAATAGATTGATTTATAGGCTGTGTTGGGCTTTTGAAAACAATATTACGTGCTGAATCCAAGATTATGTGTGCTTATTATCTTTGCATTCCGTTTGCCTGCCAGGCCTAGGATCATTTAAGTCTTTCCCGGTTCTTAGAGTCTTCTTTGACAGGATATGTGTGTGTTGAAATGAAGCATAAGAGTTGCATATTGCTAAGGATCAATAGGCACTTGCAACTAGAGTGTTATTAAACCTCTCAAGGGATGTGCTGAATATGATAATCCTTAAATGTTTGTAACTCAATATGCATTCGATGTTTGAATGTCTGTTGAATTTGCAGCGCAGTTTATGTGATTAACCTCAATATACATTCGATGATTTGGTTTTTAACTCGTTGATTCAAACCTCCTTTGCAGGCAACTTTTGACTGTCTGCTGAAGACGTATGGGTTTTTAACTCCAGATTTCTGGAGGGAGACTAGATTCACGAAATCACCTTTTCAAGAGTACACTGATTTGTTGGCAAAGCCCACCTCCAAGATTGTCCACCTTGTAGAGGATGCTGAGGCCTAAGCTTTTGAGGACCGAGTTGGATTTGAGTTTTCGTTTAAATTTTGTTTCTTTCTAGTGTTGGAGATGCGAACTACTTTGTGCTTTGGTGAAATTTGCTTGTCGTTTTATATAAAATGGTGGACATTCAAATAATCAGATTTGCTGCTGGAAAGTTAATTGTTTCTTTTTCATCCAAATAACGTAGCAGGATGTGGTTTCAGTGTGGTTTTTCGACATGTGTTGCAGGTCGTTTATCACATCTTTTTTTTTTAATGTTAAAACGTGTTAAATTAGTCAAAGTTACAGAAAATATCAGAAATAAATAAATTTGATAAAGTATTAAGATCGATAATATCCCAAAGAAAGTTTGGAAAATGAATCAGAAATTATAAATTTCAACTTTATATACATAAAAAATAATCTGGACCATAAAATGTTAAATTCAAATGTTTTAAAAAATATATTAGTTTGTAAAAGCAATGGACAAAGTTAATTACGTATATGGTTGTTGAAAAGTAAAAGGAAAAAAAAGGGCATTACGTTTACTGACATGAGCCAACAGGAAAATCCAAGCAGCCTCCGACTGCAAATCCTCGCTTGTCACTTGACAGCATCTCCACAGAACATGGCTTCTGAGAAAGAGGCTGTTCTTGCGGCTGTCTCCTTCGATTCTCTCACTATGTTTTTATCCAACATCTTCTTCCTTTTTGTATAAATCTACGTCATATACGTATTGTAATTTTTTTTGGGTGATTGATGGTAAAATGTAGATCTGACAAAGATTATCAACAAAGATACCAGCGATGCAATTCCACAACACAATTACGTTTTTGGCTCTTTATAATTGGTTCTTTGAGCCATGTGATAAATGGCTTAGTAGTAGTTTCTTGACGATCAAGTGAATTTTTTGACAGATTATTCAAACTGATACTGCAATGATACCAGGAAACATCAATACTCCATGTTGGAAAATTATGTTTTGTTGAATTAGTGGTGTTTGAAAGATTTTATATTCATCCCGTCGTTTAAATGAGCTTATCGACATTTATATATACTTGGTCTAAACCCTGAATTGTAGTTCTTGTTATCCAACAATAATTAGCTACAATCGATGGCCAGAGTTTTATTGACACATGGTGTATAGGTTGAGCTCTGGCTTCATTTCAACAAAAAATACTTGAGACGAGCTATGTGGTAAATTTTCTGAAAGTATTTGACAGTGTATGGATGTAAATATAAAAAAGATTATCTGAGATATCTGGGATAGGAGCAATAATTGTTCTTATTGTCTGTTCATGTGGCTCAATGATTGAAACATTTTATATGATTTAAAATATTTGAGTTGGATCAAGTTGTCGGGTGTAACTTATGATTCTAGCAGTTGACAGTTGGTTGCACAAAAACAAAATAATATTGGATATTGTGAACTTTTTCTTTTTGAAGAACAATGTCAGATTGGTTAGTAATTTGGTCTTTAAACAGTTTTTCAAATTTGAAGTACTATGTTGATCACTTGATGAAATTTTGAAACAAACATCAGCACCATAAGAACACCCCACCCACCTTATAGTTAAATAATAACATCTGTAGTGTCTCTCAGTAAGCCCATCTTAATTTTTGCTTCCTGATTTATAAGTATTTATGTGCTGCCATACCGCACTATCGAGGGCTCTAATATGCTGTTATGCATTCTCATAGAGTTAAAATTCTCTTTGCAGGTTCTTGCATTCAAGGACAGCTCCCCAAGCTCCCACACACCTACTGCTTATTCCTAAAGTAAGGGATGGTTTAACTGGAATTTCCAAGGTATTTTCTGCTACTGCCTTTGTATGATTATCTCTGTCACGTGGGGATTGGAATAAAATGTATTCGACTCAAGAACTTGAAATCTGCCCTTTCGAAGCTTTAAGATCGCTGCATGTTTCCCGTGTTTTTATAGCATTGTGCTTTATATGTTCCATAGGCTGAGAAGAAGCTTTTTTGAGATTCTAGGCCGACTTCTATACACTGCAAAGCTTGTTGCTAAACACGAAGGGTTGAAGATGGATTCAGGCTCGTGATCAACAACGGCTCGAATGGACGTATGATCGGCATCTATACGTCGTTACATTAAATCTGTTCATGTTATTTGAGTTGTGGATGTTAATTGTCCCACATCGGTAGGATAAATAACCTGGGAGTTGCATATATTGGCTTGGACAATCCTCCCCCCTTGAGCTAGCTTTTGGGGTTGAGTTAGGTCCAAGTTCCAATCTTAACAGTGGAAGGTGGTTTTACTAGCCCACAACTTTTATATATGAGCTTGCATTTTTACTTAGAGAATATAGAGTTTCACTACTTCCATTTTGCTCATCTCCCTACGGTTTTGAATATATATCAAAATCTTTTTTTCTAGCTTTTGGAAGAATTGAAAATTCTCTTTATTTGACCCGATTTACATGATAATTAAGGTATTTTATATGCCACAAAGTAACTGATGCCACATCTCGGATTGATCCAAAACTAATCCTTTTTGTTGTCCTTGGAAATTAAGGAAATGTGATTTCACTTGAAGTTGGCATGTTTTACATTGTTCAAAAGAATCATCCTATAATATGCTTTCACGGAGTTGCAAACTTGTCAGCAAGAAATCAGTGGAAAAATTGGATGCTAATATTTTTTTCAACTTAATTTATTCTAGAGCAAGATAGGAAGATACATGGTTATTTAAAGTACATATGTCTCTAGCAGCTTAGGTACAAGATGAACTGTGCGCCTTGTTGAAACAATACTGAGGCATACGTTCAAGAATCTAGATATTTACAGAAAATTCTATTGTATAGCATGTGAAATGTGTTCAACAAACTACCAAACGACAATTAAAACAAACATTAATTAGTGAAGTAGCAAATTCTATTGTATATCACATAAAGCGCTTAAGAAGCACCAAATGAATGGTGTTCACAGTCTACGCTCATGCTTCAGTGAAGGGTTCTGCCGAGTGCCAGGGAATGTGCCTCTCAGTTTTTAATAACTATAGGAAGCAATGCCTCTCACAGTCCAAAACAGATTAAGTAGAAGAAATTTGAATTCTGATCTAGATATTATGACAATTGACTTACAACCTACCATAATCTTGAAAGGCCCTCATCTCAATACACAACATCCAAATCAGAAATCATATACATCTATCTCTTCCAATTTGGAAATCATATACAACTCTTCCAAAACAAATGGACATGATGTATTTTCAGGAGAGAAGGGATCAGGGTAAGCAGAGATTTGTTTTGCACATTGCGATAAATCCAAACTTATACTCCATTTGTAGAGAGAAAGTTTTAGGGCGAAATGCATCATTTAACATTGGGTCCATTACCAACAGTACTATGTACACAAATAAACCGACCCCAGGGCCAATAATTGAGAATCACTTTAAATAACGAGATAGTCTCCTCTTACATACAATAAAAACTAATCTGGGTCCATTATCAATTTTTTTTAAAAAAATATAACCTCATGCAGTGTATTTGACCACTACATGGGAGGTTTTTTTTTTAAAAAAAAAATTTGACCAGATCTCTTTTTTAAATTAATCGGCCAAAAGGTTCGTAGAAAAAACATTAGATTTTTTGAATTTTTTTATCGGATTTTTTTTTAAATCTTTTCACTTCCTTCCTAACTATATAACACAAACTTTGTATAAAACAAAATTGTCTCATTTTTTAAATTTGGAATTTATTTTAAGAAAAATAACAATTTTCGTAATGTTTATTTACCTCTGATGATTTTAAAATTATACGTTATTAAATTTCATTCATTATTTTTTAAAACAAAGTTCTAATTATTTTAATTTTTATTAGAAAAGTTCTAAATTATGTTATATTGAGAAATGAAAGTAGGGGCAAAGCGGGAAGATCGTAGCTACAGAAAAGTCCGGGCCAATCACGTCCGGACACAACGGGATTTCATTATTGCCGTCAAAAAGTTTAAATTTTTATGGAACGCAAACACGAAAATTAGCGGATCTTAATTTAATGTACTAAATTTATCTCTGCCACTCAATAATCGGCGTCTTCTGTATCTGATATATATAACTCTGATAACTGGTAAACCAGAGGCCCCATCTCATCGCTCTTTTCATTCATTTCTTCAATTCCACAAAGCAATCAGAATCCAGAAATTTTGAGTTGAAGAAATGGCGGATCAGTTGTCGGATGACCAGATCTCTGAGTTCAAGGAGGCCTTCAGTCTTTTTGACAAGGATGGAGATGGTTCGACCATTCTTCTCTTCATTTTTTTATTGAGAAATTTCTTCCATATGCTTATGTTTGTGTGAAAAAGCTGAGATTTTGTGTGGATTTGGTCTTTTTTTTATGTGGGTTTTGTGTTTTATGGCAGGTATAGTTTTTTTTTTTGTTTTGAATTAAATTATCCCTGATCTTGAAACATATTTGCGGTGACCGTGGTCATCTTTTGGTGTTTATCTGTCAAGAAAAAATCTTGGTCTTTGTTGTTCATCAAAGATGGTTGAAAGAGATTGAAAAAGTTATTTAATGAGAATTTAGTTCCCATCATCACGTTTTCAAATTCCCTTATTCCCTGGAAAAGAGATTGAAAAGGTGATGATAGGAACTAAATTCTCTTTAAATAACTTTTCGACTTCGCGCTTCTTAGATTCTTGAAATTTAGAGAATTACATGGGGAAGATGGAGCATATACTAGATTGGAAAGTTTGTTTATTATGTTCTCCATAATCAAGTAATTAAACCTTTGTAAGGCCATAAAACATGAAAACACCGCATAGGGTCACAGGCTTCAGTGGGCCAAAATTGGGTTATGATTGTTACAAATAAGTGCCAATTTGATGTACAAGGAGCTGCAGACAGTTTAGTAATCCTTTCAATTGAAAACAAATCTAGTTGGGTCAATTTTCAGAAAAAAAAAAAGGTAAGTAAATGCCATCTTTGATGTACATGCCCTCGAGTATCATCTTTCTACAACTCAATTTGCCAATTTGGGGTGAAAAGAAAGAAAGAAATGCATTGTCTGTGGCAAAAAGAGCAGCAATTCATGTCTTCCATCAGTGAGGAACATGCCAGCATAACAAGTGATACCATCGTAAGTCATGTTGGCTTATGCTGGCATATTTTTTTCCCATTTTCAGCTTATTGGTTTTCCCTTGGTATCCTAAGCGATATCACAATGGGGTAACTATAACTACAATGGGGTAACTATAACTACAATAAAACCTTGAAACTATTTTAATTCTTGTACCTCTCATCGAGGTTGCCTCAACCCGAAATTGGAAAAGCCCTCAATCATTAGATCGGATCTTGTGTACTCGTCTTAATTTCATGACAATCACTTTGCCTTTGGAACTCAGTTTGTCAATCTTATCTATTCTACTATACATGGTTATTAGAGACTTGAGACGCAATCAGATGTATGGGTATAAAAAGGGGCAAATACTTGTTAATTACTAGTGAAAACGAATTCCTAAGATTCTGGATTTGATATTCGATTTCTTATCTCTATATATAAGGGGCACCTTGAAAATGTCTTGAGGCGCACCTAATTTAGGGTTTCACAGTTAAGACATGCTTGTCTCCTTATCT
The DNA here is from genome assembly GCF_022965805.1 of Primulina eburnea. Taxonomy (NCBI): domain Eukaryota; kingdom Viridiplantae; phylum Streptophyta; class Magnoliopsida; order Lamiales; family Gesneriaceae; genus Primulina; species Primulina eburnea. The sequence continues at coordinate 3,093,599 of NC_133103.1, read as the reverse complement.
CGAGTCCCAAGGAGTAAGTCTCACTGATCCTTGAATATAGACGGTTGGCTTGTGGGTTTTTAACTTCTACAAACTGTATGTACTAATTTGTGTTTGATTTATTTGTCATCTGTTTCAATTATGTATTTGGTTTCAAAAGATTTGAAGTGACTGAATTATCACCATCTCTTTGGATGTGTTTTCAGTGAGATTACAGGGATGTCGATCCCGGTTTTTCTTACCCTTGTAGTTATTTAGATAAATAGTCAAAAATCATGTGCAGGTTGCATCACAACCAAGGAGCTCGGTACCGTGATGAGATCTTTGGGACAGAATCCAACCGAAGCTGAGCTCCAGGACATGATCAACGAGGTGGATGCTGATGGTAATGGAACAATAGACTTTCCTGAGTTCTTGAATCTCATGGCAAGGAAAATGAAGGACACAGACTCTGAGGAGGAATTGAAAGAGGCTTTCCGTGTCTTTGACAAAGACCAAAATGGTTTCATCTCTGCTGCTGAACTTCGCCACGTAATGACAAATCTTGGCGAGAAGCTGACTGATGAAGAAGTGGATGAGATGATCCGGGAGGCGGATGTTGATGGGGACGGACAGATTAACTACGAAGAGTTTGTCAAGGTTATGATGGCCAAGTAATGTTCCTACCTCCAAAAATTACATGAAATTATGACCGTGAAGTTGGACAAATTTATCTCGGAGAAGGATCAACAGAGGGTGGAACTGGTGTTTATGAGTTGCTAGTTTCCTTTTTTCATCATCTCTTTTTATGGTATTGAAGTTTTTGAAAAAATTAATGGCTTCTTGTGATGGTATCCGACTTCTATGGAAGTATTCAAAGTACCGTGTTGAGCTTGTTAAGAAATCGCTGTTGGTGTATAATTTTTCCATCTTACCGGCATGTGCACTAGCGACCCAAGGGACTCGTTGCAAGATTATAAAATTCAACCTGGCCATAGATTTGGAAAATTACAAAATTTTAATAAAAAATTTTGGAACCACAAAGTTGGAATTAATAATATTCCTTAACTAATAAATAAATAAATTTTTTTTATTCAAGGCTATGTTAAATTCTTAATAAAAATACGTTGTTAAAAAAATTCAACTAATCAAGTTATCCACTTAATTAATCGATTATTGGTTTGATTAATGAAAAAATCGATCCGTTTGATTTGCTTGAAAAATGAAACTGGTCCTTATTTAGTTTACACAAGCCGACCGAAAGGTCGCCCCAAACTTTTAATTGAATTATCTAAAATATGTTTAATTCGGCCTTACGAGCTGCCTATCATGTTTGACCAAGTTTCTTTTTTACGTGAGGTATAGGACATTACCATTTCATGTAATGCAAGAGAAATTCAATATGTGACCGATTTTTATTTTTAAAAAAAAAAGAATTTCAAGCTGTCATTTTTACTTGGAAGTTGGCTCAGTACGAATCAAATCGGCAACTTTCGTTTGACTAAACCAACTGTTCCACCACAAGCCTAGTTGATTGGCACAGCACCTAGAGGAGCAAGAGTGCTGAGTGCAACATCCACACCTCCAACTTTAATATGACGTGAAAAAGGCAAAGATATCAGAAATGTAACATGGTTTATCCATTGGATCTTTATAATCTCTTCAGGCTTTTCTTTCTAGCATCCATCTTCTTTTTGTCTGCGGGAACTTTAGTCAGTCCAGATTCTTTCTTTTGCATCGATGTAGCCGACCCACTAACTCCTGTCTCAGTCGATGAAGCAACTGATTGTTGATCTTGACCATTTCCAGGTTTTGGGGCCAGTGGTGAAGGTTGTTCAGTAAATGATGTGGCATTCTTGTGGTCGACACTCTTTACTGAAGGATTTGTTTGGTCTACGTTTATGGCCGCGGCGGACTCGGATATAGTTCCAGTTTTGAACTTAGGCTTTGGCTTGAGAGCATGAATTTCCGTGATAACTCTGTTGATTTTAAATAAGTCGGATAAGAAAAAGAATAACACGCAAACCGTGCAGTGTGATTGATCACAACTGTAACAACCAACGACCATCCCAAATTGCATGTGGAAAAAGAGTCGAAACATCTACGAGGTCACAAAATGATTCTTCAAGCAATAGCGGCTACGAACCAGCCACTAGAGGAGTTCATTGTGTTAGAATCTTGCCTAAGGTGCTTGTGAAAGAGCTCAGGCCGACAACTCTATGCATGAAATATAATCTTCAATAAAGTTAGAGAAAGTGTCATTTTAAGGATGACGGCAAGAGGATTTCTCACTTTCGATACACATCCAAGTCTTGTTTTTCCACACAAACCCATAGTCCATTACACGGTGAATAGAAAATCTCAAATGTGTTAGTTATTTTGAACACTTTTGTTCATCACAAATCAGTAACACGATGAATCAAAATTGTATGGTGAAAGACTGGGGAAATCTGTAACTATCATTTTTGAACCATCTTTAATTTGAAGTAGGCAAATTACCCCAAAAGAAACGCTCTACTTTTTCTAGGCTTGTTCCTTTAATTTAGCTGGAAAAGAGAGTCTTCGCATAACATTTTACTTGGCAAGTCTTAATTATGACTTTATTTCGTTATCATGAGAGTGCAGCACAACCAGATGCGTGGTTCATGATAAAAATATAAGTCTTTAAATAAGGCAGTCTAGCAGCATGGTGTCACGACTTACCTCGCATGTTTAGCATACTCGTCATAATTCTCACGCAGCATCTTGCCAGCCAAATCGTTTAGAGCTGATTCTGGAAATGGTTCAATCAATAAGCATCTGATAACCTATCAAATAAAAATAATATGAGATAGGGAAAAAATTAAAATTGTACCGAAATGTATTGAACATTGATTAAAAAAAATCTCTAAATGGGCAAAATACCAACTTTATGAGGATCACAAAATTGACTTAACTTACAATTAAAACATGGCGTAAGCCAAGATTTGGGTTCCAGTCTTTCTTCAGAGCATTGACACATATTTCACCATTAGTTGCAATATTAGGATGAAAAATATTGGTCATAAAGTAGCCTGGAACGTACAGCCAAGCGAGAAGAAAAAGTAAATCAAAATGGTAGTATATACAGTATGTTTTCTGATCCGTGACTGATAAGAATGGAATTTTTATTCAGAATAAACGAAGACAAACCTTTTGGAGGGGAATGTGGGAAATCACGAGACAGAATCAACTTCATGCGAAACACTCCATTTTCATATGGAGTCCCAGCTGCACGATTACATATAGTCACAAAAAGGATATGAATTACTGAAGTGCAAGAGGATAATGGCAAAGAAACGTACCTGGGCCCTCAATGTCAGCGAAGATAATTGAAAAGTTATCATCATTCACACCTACTTTAATTCCTTCTGGGGGAGTTTCATCAAGGTTCTTCAATTCCTTTGCTAGTTGTTTTATGACGTTCGGGGGAAGATTCTCATTAGTTGCCTAAACAATATAAACACAACAATTATGGAGTTTCATTCTAAATGCAAAATTCACCGTACAGTAAGAAAGACAAAAATCTCTCGCTCCCACTCATTCTTATTTTGGAAATGGGACACAGGGATGCAATGCGTAAATGATATGAAATTATTTACTGAACCAATTTGCATAAATTAAAAATATCCACTACTCCTTGCAAACCGAACACAAAGTAAATAGTTTCAACTTCAGTATCTTTTTTTACCTCGATATATTCTTTTACTAGACATTCTATATCCACGAGAAAGGGTGGATAACATTACCATAGCAGGCTGTGTCAGAGCAAAAGTTCACTCTTAACTTTTGTGGAAAGATAAAGATCCCTTAGCAACTGCTTTGAAGAACTAATGGGCGTTAAAAGTTTCCAGAAAAATGATCAGGACACAAGGCGGGATCCTGCATATCAACAGCATCAGCACTCCAGTTCTAGTTACACATAGTTTTGCACTTGAAGAATGCGATGAATAAGTTATATGCAGTCAACCAGCCATTTAAAGCACAGGGTAGCTTCAAACACAAACTTGATGCACTATTTGTGTATTTTTCAGGAAACTAATTCACTAGCAAATCACCTGATGAAACATTGGCAAAGAAAGCTCACAAAAATAGATTAGTCTATGGTGAAGAAGAGCAAATCAATCAAACCATGGTATCTGCCAAATTCAATGGAAAAATATCTACCTATCATCCCATAAAAATCAAAGTAGAGTAATTCAAGACCTAAAGCAAAGAAACACAAGAACCAAGGGGGTGATTCTTAAAAGTTCGATGTCAAACCATCATTAAAGAATTTGGCTTTCGAATCAAGCCTTTGCATATCACCTCGTAGGTACCACCAATTTCCCCCCTTGCAACCAACATAACCTTTAGTTGTTTTTTTCTTGGTCTGGTGAATAGAATCGCATTATAATACCATAACAATTAAAAAAATCTGATCTTTCTGCTAGAGAAAATCACAACATGAAATGCAGACATGTTAGCCTAACAAGAAAGTAAAGTACTTTCCAAAAAAATATGAAGCGTTGAAAGGGCCATACTTTGCGGATCAGAATCAAACGAAGCAAAGTATAACCCTGCGACTGGATAACTCGAGAACTCACCATAATGGTATAATCCCTAACAAATAACCCAAAAGGGCATAAACAGAAAAAAAAATTATTTCAAGAAAAGACAAGAAAACCTCTCCAAAAACATATCCGGGAAACAAAATCGCTCGCATATGAGATAAAATCCAATATATCCCAAAATCACTAACAAAATGTAGTATGAAGAAGCATATAAACTCATATGAAGAACATCACCCGCGGAGCAAGTGGGTGTCGAGGGAATGCAACGCAGAAATGCGGGTCGGTTCTTGGCTTCTGCTTTCTCCGATATTACAGATAAGATATGAACAACGCAATAGACCGCAAACAGATTTGAGAGCGATCCTCTCCTCCTGCAAATAATTGACGAGTGGATTTTAACATGCACCACAAGTGAGAAAGAGAGAGAGGCTGCGATTTTGGGACGGAAACGTTGAATACAGTGTAGATCTGTATTTAATTGTAACGTTACAATGTAGATCTGACACTTTAAAATTGGTTTTTAAATGTTTCTCAAAAATTTTAAAAATATATTTAATTTGTTAGAAGTTTCATGCGAAATTTGTTCTTGAAAGGATGCTGTAGTTTAGGCATGGATGTTTAGTTTCGTGTTTGGATCGATTTAGATTTGAGTTTGTATTTGAATGAATATTTTGAATTGACCAGTAGGTCTCTTATAAGACGGTCTCACAAATCTTTATCTATAAGACCGGTCAACCCTACCGATATTCACAATAAAAAATAATACTCTTAGCATAAAAAGTAATAATTTTTCATAGATAACTCAAATAAGAGATCTGTCTCACAGAATACGACCTGGGAGACCGTCTCACACAAGTTTTTACCATATTAATATGGTCGTGGAATAATCCGCAACAAATTTAATTAAAAAATTAACTAAAAATCTAAACTTTATTAACAAGTTGTAATGAATTTTTTTATTAAAAATTTGAAATCTTTAACATCAAAATCATAGAAATATTATTGATCACGAATAATGAAATAAAATTGAACAAAAACTATTCTAACATAATTAGACTTTATGCAAACAATTAATATACCTAAAACTCACACTTTATATAAAAATTAAATGTACATATACACATTGTGTGTCAAGAGATGGTGGTGGTGTTTGGAGATTACAAATTGATGGATTTCAAAGGGTCTAAACTGAAATTTATTTTAAAAAAATGCTGTGGGATCAATTTATAATGTTTTTTTTTTTTTTTTTTGCAATTTAATTGGAAAGCCATACGTCAAATTGATTGAATAAACTTGTTAAATAACGTAGGGGGAGAGCAACTCGTTAGCAGATGAGACAGATGGCATTTAAAGCTGTGAGAATGTGACACTTCTATGCTTTATTGCAATCAACGACTGAATTCAATGTCTAGTTTGATTTGAATTTTTCACTATTGAGTTTCAATTATTGGATTTGATCGACTTTAAAGGATATTGATATTGTATTGAATGTACTCAAAACTTTATTTGATTATTGTTCGAGATTTTCATGAATCAAATATCAAATTAGTTATCATACAATTATTTAAAAATTTATGTCGATGGGCTCCATTTTATAAATAAAATATTATTATTTTGTATATAAAATAGACTACACACAAAACACATTAGGACAGATAATATTTTGAAAACATATTTTCAAAAGCACCAAAAACATCACGAAATGCACCCAGACAGCCTCCGATAATTGCCCCGTCATGAGTTGTTAAAGATAGAAATTGAATAATAAATATGAAAATAAAATGAACTATGATTTTTTTTGTTCTAATTAAACGATGAAAGATTTATCTATACTCACTCCGCGGGATCCACGAAATAAGACGTACTTTCTACGGTTATATACTTCTTTTTTCGACTGCAACTCATTTCATACACTAAACAATGTATCATGCATCCTACTTAATCGAATTCTCATCACAAGAAATTGGTAGAAACAAACTGAAATTTGAAAAATGGGGCCTCGAGTATAAATTGATCTCTGAAATGCAAGAACAATGTTCAAAGGTTCTAAATTCAAGTTTATGAAGATTTTTCATGGCACAGTACAAGAAACATCTATTTTATGAGACACCTAATCAGCATCCATTTCCTCAAGTGCGGCTTTGGCTGCTGTCTTGGCTTCTTCTAACAGGTTGTCTGGAACCTGATTAATCAAAATGACGAAGGATTAATCAAAATGATGAAGGAATATTAACCAATTCAAATATAAATGAAGAAAGTACAAAGCCCAGACGTATAAACATCAAGGAACTGATACTTCAAGTCAGGGTGGGGGGGTGAGACATGCCGAGGAAAAACAGCACAATGAAATGAGAGACTGAATGTGCATTCTAAATACTATCTACAATGTGGTCATCCGAGGACAGGTAGGGGTGTCAATCCAGGGATCTAGGACAGGGGAGAGAGTCACGAGGGAGATCACAATTCAATGGATTTTAGTGGGCGTAATATGCAGTGTTACAAAAATTACAGGTAAAAATGTCAAAACAAATTCATCTAAAGAGCAGCCGATTGCCCCCTTGCCACTCCACTAGATTTTGCCAATCAAGAGTCTTCGCTTAGGGCCAGTCCAGCCATAAACTCCCTCTAATGCATGATTCTAACAGTAGGCACACATACTTTCAGGGAAAAAAAAGCAACATGCACACAAAACACGAAACATTTTCGATTCAATTTTGGATCCTAAAACAGAGTTTCTCAACAAATTTTGACTGATCCTCCCATCAACTAACCAAATCCATACGTGGAGCCTTAAAGCTTAACAGCATTTTTGCTGAGCAACTAGCTACTTTTCGTCTAAAGTTCCTAATTTGGATTTCATTCACTTCACTAACACCGATAAAATACCTAAAAATTAGACAGCGTTTTAACATTATGGCCAGAAGTGCCTTAAGCAACAAATGAGTTTTCATTAGATCTCAATACGTTCAATGTTTACCTTTTGATGCAGGCGGTTTGATTCGTCACATACCCAGCTCATTTCCAATTCAAATGCTTTGTCCTTTGCTTCATCGTGTACTCCATAAATACTGCTTATGAAAAAGGTAGCACATCAAAATATGAAAGACCGGACATTATAATTGATAGAGATAAATATGAAGAAAATCGAAAAACAATATTATTTTGCACATGCTATCAGTCTGAAACTAAGACGTGACACTTTACAGCTCAGAATAAAAAACAAAATAAGTGGATGTAAATTTCTTGGTAGTACCGTGAAGATGCTTGAACTGCTAAATAAAAACCATGAAGTCCTTGTCAAAATTGAGACATCCCCATGAAACGAGCCTTAACAGAAACTAAAATGCATATGTATCACACAAGAATGAAACTAAGATGATACAATTAGTACAAAACCACATTACATAACCCAAAAAAATTGTAAAAACATTTTAAATTGGCGATCATAGACACAAAAACCAAATGTGTATCCATTTGATAGGTATTCAGGAACAATTTAGACCACAAAACCAATCTAACAAGGTTAATAGCCAACAGAAAATGACACGCAAAATAAATAAATAATGTAAATCCATGCATAATTTAGAAGATAAAACTCACATCTTGGCCACCTCAATAATGCCTTGCCGACATGTCATTTCTGAAAGCTTTAATTTTTCAATCTCCCTGTCAACACAACATAATACCTCAGAAGTTTCACACTTTCACATTATCAAAGTTTACTGTATACAAATATATGTTAAATAAAATAAAGATGCCTTGGCAAAAGAATAAGTGTCTTTCATGAAAGAAAGATTATAGGTTATTTTGGTTGTGAATTATAAAAGAAATACATCGACCAAGGAGGCTTCAACCCTAGAATCCAAACAAAGCCAATGTCATTTACCACATAAAGAAACTCATTACTTACAGATGATCAATATAATAACCAAACAAAATACCGGAAAAAAAATAATGAAATTGCCCATTCTATTTTTCCAGGATTAATAAAGTGGGTGGATCTAAGATGCAACACTCACGTTTTTGCAGCCTGCCTGCCCTTTCCAATCGCAGCACCAAAGTATCTCTACATCAAAAAGAATATGCACATGATAGAGAGACACATAAGAACCAAAATAATACAAATTTAATACGAAGATACATGGTATTCATTAATATTAATAGACAAAAGAACATGGAAACTATAACATAGGCATAAGTTTATAAGACTGGATCGTTGAATGATGATATAACCATAATTTCCAATTAATGCAAAAACGACTAACATAGGAAACTCCAGAAGGTTCAACCAAGTACAACTGCGGTCCATCTCTATCATAACCTCCCAAAATTACTCCACATCCAAAGGGCCTGCCAAGTTCAATGAGTGCGTTCACGTGCAGAAAACAGATTACTGGAAGAGACGCATATGAAAAGAGATGCAAAAGAAAACCTGAGCCACCAATAGAGCGTGCACAGATGCACATAACTAGCAACACGTTCTGCGAGTTCTTTCACAGGAATTTGATCACCATACACACTGAAAATAAAAAGCATATAATAACATAAAAAAGATGCCCAATGAATTCAATGTCAACAACAGACATTTAGGCTGAGCAAAAATTAGTCATGAACTGCAGGGTGATAAATCATCGGAAAATCCAAAAATTTCTGAAATTCACCAGGCAACAATAGCAACAAACTGCTGGAGCACTGCAAATTTTATTTGATGATTGCCTATATAAGGTTCATCTCAGCCTTCAGCAAGCTGCTGCTCTTGGTGACATGTCAAGTGTAATTTTACATTCTTATTTAGATCAAAATAACCAGTACAGGCTCCAATAGCCGAAAGGAAAACTGTTGTGGCTGATTTATATTGTTTAAGCTCCTTCGTTTAAGTGAAGTTTGTAATTTGTTACCCTTCAACAAGATTTAACTAGTAAATATTATTTTCATACATTTAATTTTCAAAGCCAAACATGGACCCAAGGTTTCATTTGCTCCCCATCCAGAACGCTCAACTCCAGACTAATGTTTCAGATTATCCAATATCTATGGAGTCCCACCCCAACAATTTAAAAATCCAATTCTTCTGACGCCATACATCAAATTTCTAATCTCATCTGCATTCTTCTGTATCAAAACCAAAGGCAACCGACCCCACACTATGGATTATAAAAGTCCACTAATAAAGCACGACCGAGATATATCCACATAACAGGTGTCCATAAGCATCTTCAATCGGAAAGCTTAATGATCAGTTCTAGTCTCCCCAACTCGACAAGAAACATGGCCATGCATATCTTGGACACTGTAGGAACGCTCACAGAGCAGGAGTAAAGAAGGGGGAAGTATGGAGTGGGATTAGTTGTGCAATGACATGCAGACATATAAGTTAATGCCGTCACAACTCCCTGTCATATTGACTGCAACTGTGCGAGAACAACAAAGATAATCAGACAAGACATGTAAAAGCAAACCTCTCGTAATTAGCTGCTTCAGATTTTGCCCGTGTCACAATTTGCCTGCCATCTGCAGCCAGTCCAGCAACAGCCTGCAAATGGAAGAGCATTAGCAAAGACACAATAAGAACTTAAACCATAAAATTGTTTCCATGAATCTGCTAAACTTAAATATGCTATATATATGTTTGCATATATGAAATATGAATATGTGAGTTATAGTACAAATTCAAGAGCTAGAATATAAAGCATGGCTACTTTCTGAGTCATGAAAATTGTCTCGATACCATAGGTCAAAAGCCTCAATCCACCTATTAGCGGAGTTTTACGACTTCAGCGAGCTTGTGACCAATTTTTTTCCAAAAGCAGTAATTAGCAATACCACATAGCGGTGTCAATCCTTCTCATTGTTTGTTCTAGCAAATTAAACTAAGGTTGCTTCACCAAGTCTTCTTGTTCAAGGACTCAAAGGAAGTCATCGATCCCAAACTAAGTTCAAATTCTCTTTCACTTCAACCTTGTCAGGATAAAACGTAAAAGAAGGTTTCCAATTTTGGAAGCTACATGTTAAAAACTGGAAGATACTTAGAGAAACGAGCACTTTTTATCAAACTTTCAAGAAGAAGAAGTGCTAGCTTTTAATTCGGTTATTATAAAAGAAAATTAGATTCTAAGTGCATCAGTCCTAGACAATCTTATTTCCTGTCGACAATTCTTTTAACGGGTGCCAAAATCTAGACTGACTGGAAATGCACCAGTCGACTTCTTCAGTGCTAATACCAACTCTTATGTACCCGATAACTCTACGCTTAATAATGCACAATCAAAGTAGCCCAAATTACCAAATGTAGGATTGAATCCGAAATGCCCCAAAACAATTAAAAAAACGCACAAGCATTTCCTAAGAAAGTAAAGAGTAATTGGACGGATACCATGCCAGAGTGGCGGTGAACTGCATGGATCCTTCGATTAGACCCTGGCAACATCATCTTCGAAGCAATCAGCTTCTCCACTCCCTGTCATAATATAATTTTTGTCAACAAAATCAGTAAAAATCCGAATAAAAGCTCCAAACACCACAGAAAATAATCAAGCTTGAAACTTGCTTGCACATACCATAACCACGCCGTCTTTGCATCTGATGGCAACGACAGTGCCGCTGTTGTCAACGGCTTTGGCTGCGTACTCGATCTGGAAAACGCGGCCGTCGGGCGAGAACGTAGTCACCGAAAGATCGTATCCTGTGCCTATGCTGCTCATATTGCCTTCTTTCCTTTTTCTACCGTCGATTTATGCTCTCTCTGTTTGGTTTGCCTTTAGGGGTTTTTGGTTTCTTGTAGAGAGTTTGCTTTGGTGACAAGACAGACTACCGAGCAGGGATTACAATGGGTCGGGTACAATTGCACGGACTGAGATCCGTTTTATTTGGATTGGGTTTGTGTCTGCTAAATGGGTCTTACTGGTTTTTCTGACGGAAAATTGGCTTTCAGTCTCCGATCGTCGATTTTTTTTTGTGTTCAATTCTTGGGTACTTTTTTAGTACCATATTTCCACATGAAATATACCATATTTTGTATGAAATAGTACCACAATTTTGTGGATAGAGAGTCAACCCAAAGAAATGTTTTGATTAAATATTTTTCACCAACTTCCTCTTTTTCTGACCGGATTAATTTGGGCCAGTTTAACAAATATGTCAAGTTACATTATTTAATAAAAATATATTTAGATCTATTCCATTTATGCCGATATCCATCATTCAAATGAAATAACATTAGACAAAAATTTGTTTGAGATCTCATGGGTCGTATTTTGTGAGACGGATATCTTAATTGGTCATCCATGAAAAAATATTACTTTTTTATGCTAAGAGAATTACTTTTTATTGTGAATATGGATACGACTGTCTCACGAATAAAGATTCGTAAGACCGTCTTACAAGAGACATATTCATAATATTATTATCATTTCATTCACATTCATAGTTAATTTCAAATTTGATTTCATTCATACCTTATTATTTCATTCAAATATATCAATCATGACCTTGGAGTTTCTAACCCGTTTAGTTTTGTTATAAGAAAAAAATAAATTCGAATTTTTATATAGTTTTGTCACGTACTAATTAAAAATAATATATTAGAAATTATTATAAATATAATTGGCTAATGTAAATAAGACTTGGTTTGGGTTTAATTTAAAATGGGTCGAGATCCTATAATTTTTTCAAATTAAAAAACAGGTCGGATCACAACTTGTTATTGTTAGGAAATTCGGACTTTTCTCTCCGTTCCTCTTAATTCAGAATTTTACTGTCTTTAATTAATTTAATTGTTGATTGTGGTTATGTTTGCTACGAAAACACATTTAAAAACTGGGACTTCAATTTTCTGCAGTATTATTTAATTAAGTATTTTTAGTGCACAATTTTCTGCAGCATTATTTAATCAAGTATTTTTAGTGCAATGATGATCATTGAATCTATCCCGAGAGTAATGTTAATCAAACATTAATTGATATAAAGAATAACAAAATCTATGTATTCTAATTATATAAGTTTTTTTTATTGTTCTAAATATGTAATTCAGTTTCTAAATTTAGTAATTTTTTTCCTTTTGTTTTCAATCATTATATTATTGTTAAGGAACTCTTGGAAAAATTGTAACTTATATTTTATTATTTTTTTAATTGTTTTTGAACAAGTGTGAAAAAACAAAACAACGAAGACCCTGATTTTATTTTTTATTTTTTTTAATTTAAAGGAAACACCATGTCACCTCTCAAAAGTAAGTAAATCCAACGTAAAACACAATTTTCAAAATCAATTTTAAATTTTAATTTCAACCGTTCTAAATATATATTGACAAGCCAATTTGAAATCGAGTACACTTGGTACAAGTAAATCATTCTGAAATTTTAACGGGGCTGCCAAGGAATGTTGAATTTCGCACAACATTGTCTCGGTTTCATAAAATTGTTTGTACAATGAAAATGAAATAATCCCTCAACAAACTGCAACTGAAATTCGGACTCCCTTGGAAAAACATGCTAGTAAACAAGCTGCGGTTCAAATTCTGCTAAGTCCACTGAACCAGATTCAACAGGTTTCATCAGGTAAGCAGCGAGCAACTCGGAAGCCAGAGCAGCAACAAGGGGAATCCTCTTCAAGTTTTTCACTAATGGAATATCATCACCCTCGCCTATTGCCAGTATTCGCTCGTTGATCTCCACCATCCGGTCCAACTTCCTCTTGAATTCTGGATTCTCAACGTCCAACACGGCCGGGAAAATCCTCGCAGTCGTACGGTTTGTCTGCACAAAGAATCGGGGTTTGATTAGGAAAAAAGATTGCGAAAGAGCCATCGAAAGTGTAAGCATGCCGAGTCATCTGTCCACCCTTTTCGGCATGAAACCTGTTCTCACCATTTTACAATACCGAGACAGATACTGGCCAAGTAGGCTATAACACTAATTTAGACACGATTGAATCTTTCTACCCTTCAGGTCTATAATGCCAAGAATACAATAACAATAAGTAAGATGGAATTGAGTTTGTCTACCCTCTTGAATGTGGAAACCGAGGTTTAACAAGAAAATGAAAGCCACTTATTTAGACGGAACAGTCACCTCAATGATCACGTGCATATCAAATTCTTTTGTGTTGAGGCCAATGCCCTCATAGAAATCTGTTCTTTGACAGTCGTTGAGATACATTGTCACATAGACCTGCAATATCATTTGAAACGAGATTAAACATCTACACCGAAAGGCTTCAAGATACGACTAAAAGTAGACATATTGATAGAACTCTCATACCGAAAGACAGAAGAAACGTGACCACAGCTTCGCCTTCCAGTCATTGAGGAACTGAGGCTGTGCCTTCATCAGTGCAGAGAAGAAATCACCATGACGGTTCTCATCCTGGCACCAGTTCTCGAAGTACTTGAAAATGGGGTAGCACTGGTACTCGGGGTTTTCCTTGAGATGTCTATATATGGTAATGTATCTCCAATATCCAATCTTTTCAGACAAATAGGTAGCATAGAAAATGAACTTAGGCTTGAAAAAGGTGTATTTTCTGGCTTTAGTTAGGAATCCCAAGTCCAAAGCCAAATTGAAGTCAGACAGACCTTTGTTTAAAAACCTATTCAAGAAAAATCCGAAATTGTTGCATCAAACGAATTAGACTAGATAGCATTGAATCTAAAAGTTCTAACGCACCCTGCATGCCGGGCTTCATCCCTTGACATTAGAGAGAAAATCTCAGCTACAATTGGATTGGTTTTCTGCACAAGGAACCCAAACGAATTTTTCAGCGTTACTGATGCGTTTACGCATATAGGTACGTTAATGTACACGTTTCTGTGTGTATTTATGAATAAAGTATGGGTGTGTTTGGTTGGTGTGATAGGATAAGTGAATGATTAATAATTAGAGTGATTAAAAAATGAGATATATAGATTAATAGTACGAGGGTGTTTGGTATGATTTTAAAATGATGGATTAATTTTGTAAATTTTATTACAATAACCAAAATGCCTCAAATGCTAATTAGATATATATTCTTAAAATAATTGGATAGCTAATTAAATATTTGTAATTATAATTTACATTTATTAAAATTAATTTAAATATATTTATTAGAAATAAATATTTGAATATGTAATTACTTTAATAATTAAAATAGTAATAATATTTTGAATGTTAATAAATAAAGTTTAGTAATAATTATAATATTATTGTTTTTTTAAAATAATTATAAATATTTTTAAAATAATTTGATAGATAATTAAATATTTATAATTATAATTTATATTTATTAAAATTAATTTATGGTGTGAGTAGGGTTTTGAAATAAGAAAAAGAGAAAAAAGTCATTTGTATTTGTGGTGTGATGATTATTTATCTCATCTAATTTATTAGATTAATAATCAAACAATTAATCATAAAATTAGATTTTAAACCAAGTCAAAAAAATTATTAATATATATTAAAAGTTGAACCAAACATTAGATAAAAGTATGATTATTTATTTATCATTGGTTAATCACGCCAACCAAACACACTCTGTGTAAATAAACATGGATATATATTCACCCAGACACACAAACCAGAAAACCTCAGAAGCCCACAAACCAACCACCAAACAAAATTCAGAAAAAAAAATTGAGGGAAAAAAAGAAAAAGGAAGAAGTACAAAGCCTTGTACCTTGAGCCTCCTTCCAAGTTCCTTGTATAGAAGAAAACCAGAGAACTCAGCAGTGCAAGACCTCTCCAAAAACTCCACAAATATTTGCCTCAATGGTCCCTGAATCTTATCGGCAGCTTCCTTAAACTCCTTATTCCTCACGAAATGTGTCTGGTTAAAATCAGTCTTGAACTCCTGTAGCAAAGCCTCGAACTCATCCATATTTAGATTCTTGTTGATTTCAGTGTTGAAAAGCTGCTCCATTTCATCAAAATCTGTGGTGTAGAATCTTGGGGTCAGAAGGGACTCCTTTATCTCGGTTTGCTTCCCGCTTTTCTTCTTCATGGCCGCATTTGAAGGCGGGGATTTGGTCGAAGATGACATTTTTATGGTGACGAACCTTGTGTTCGGAAGTCTTGGGTTCCCAATTCTTGGCATCGTGGTGCTGAATTTTGTAATGGGTTTCACTAAGGCTATTTCTGCTGCCATTTTTTGAGAAATTTCTCTGAACAATGTAGGGAGATGAAGCTTGAAAGAGATGAGTTGCAGGAAATGTGGATTATATAATCCTGGATGGAATTTAATCTCATCCAATAAAATCTACGAGGGAAGTGGAAACATGACACGTGGTGTGATGTGATTGGCTTGCTCGATTACATTAAGGGAGTTTGAGTTTTGTGGTATTACGGGGTTTGAGTTGTGGTTTCACGCCAATTGGAAAAGAATTCTTGTGGACTGTATTTGTCCATCTCATAATTTCTTGCAAAACGGAAAAAAAAAAAACCCCAAGATTTCTCTTAAACCCCCACCCCAAGATTCCATATGGCATTCGAAAAGCACATTAAACGATTCCTAGATTTTTATCAATGAGTTTGCCCACCTCATTTTTAGTACTTACAATTATTATATCATATATATGAAAAAATATAAAGGTTAAGTTAGGGAAATGTGAAAAGTATAATGTAGGAATTTAAATAAAATAAATGAAATACTTAAACCGCAAGACTACGAATGGGATAGGCATCAGGAAGGGTTTAAAATTACATGGAAGCAATTCAGTCTAACCAAAGTTCCAAAGTCTATTTACCCTTGCGTTACAAACAACAAAATTACAGAAGAAACAACGAGTCCATGAGGGTATCACCGAGAAAACAATTCCGATTCATAACAAAAATCTGCTCCTTCTTATACTGTCACAGCTGTTTGAAATGAGACCTTTCCTACCATCCTACCACGACTTCGATGAGCTGCAAAAGCCAACGAATGGACATTGGTCACAATTGGTTTAAAACAAGACATGAAGCATGCATTTAAATTCATGTTGCAGCAGAAAAGAAAGGGTAAATGAATGCGTTGTATAACTAGACCAAAATCTGACGCATTATCAAGTAACTCAAGTCATATTGCAGATTTGGCACAGGGGGAGGGGGGGGGGGGGGGGGGTGGGGGGATGTTAGGCGAAAGGAAAGTTTCTTGGGCACGCTAACTTGCAGGTTGAAAAACTATAGCTCACAGAAAACTGCAGAGTTATAATGCCAAGTACCAAGAATATAGTCTGATAAAAGATCGAGACCACCGTTGATTATATTTATAAATTCCACTCCCAACAGAGCGTAGATGTCAATGCAGTTTGTTATCATAACAACCACAAAATTGCCAGATATTGTGAAAGCTCCTCTCGGAGATTCGAGAATTTATGATGTAAATTTGTAAATAGACGTATTTCTTCTCCGCTCATGGGAAAACAACATGGAAGTTAAAAACAGAGATTAAAGGTGCAATTATGAAAACAAAACCCTCCATATCCTTCACATAATAATGAGACAGTGAAATTATCATAACACGAACAGAGAGTCGTGGATGTCGAGAAGTTATGACACTCTAAGAAGATAGTATGGAAGTCCTGATTTTCCCAAAGCATAGCACGAGCTCCCTATTACCATGGAAAGATCATGGAGCAGATAAAGTGCTCAGGAACAGGTAGTCTAGAACATTTACAATCTCACACCACTTAGTATTCATTGATGCAAATGCCGTAAAAAGATCAAAAAAGTTTATAGATTACCAGAAAATGCCACACATTTGAATGTTTAGACAATCAAATAAGGCTGCTCCTAACAAAATAAACTATCATGAGAGAAAGGAAAACTGGAGAAAATAAGAAAGAACCCACTTGGGACGACTAAAAAAACGAAAAGCTTCTACATAATAAATCATGCACTCACCAATTCCCCAAAGTGTATACTTGCCACAGAATCAAGAATTTCAAATTTTAAGAATTTTTTTTTGGATATTTTTCAATCATAATCCACCGGACATTAGTTCAGATAATTTTTATAACTAATTTACTAAGAGGAGGTGAGATATGTTACATTTTGCTAATATGCCTGCAGCTCATTATTTAGTGAGAGAGAGCTCTCCAAGGCGTGCATTTCAAGATTCACAAAAGTTGATAATCACGTGTATACACTGCACGACCACAGAGATGAATCATAAGATTCCAGGAAATTAAAAATATACATGAGAATGACTTGATAAGAATAGCCAACATTTTTGGCTGATCTACTGAGGGAAAAATAGAAAACAACTAACCTTTAATGGGCCATCAGTAAAAAAAACCCTTACACTTCACAGATCCACATAAGCACATTTTCCTCTCCTGGTCCCCTTTCTCAGGCGTCACCATCCCATATTTGTATGTTAGCTCTTGCATTGGTGGAATATGTCGAATGGCAAAGAAGGCAATGTGTAGAAACGAATCATTGTTACTTTCTTGTAAAACCGGCTTCCAGAAAACATTTGGCGAACAGCTATGATTCATGAAACGTGCTACATTTCCACTGTTTTTTGCACTTATCACAAGGGGAAAAGGGGATGGCGTAGAGCTGATGGAATCATCACTGATGGCTTCAAAGGGCTCATAGTAGCTGGTAGCATCAAAAATGTGATTGCCATCAAAATCACTAGAACTAGGTGCCTGGATGACATCGCCTGCATACTCGCAAATAAAACATCCTGCACGGATTGGATCCCATGATCTAAGTCCCCAACCCCGGGTCTTTGTCTTAAAAACCTCAAGACGGGTTTTTAGACCAGCTTGAGAAATGCGATTCCTGCAGGTTGGAGGGCAAGTGCAGGATTGAGTGCATTCATGTATCAAGGATTTGTCAGAAAGGAGAACCCCAGATGAAGTGTACGGAAGAAAGCCTCCATTTTTCTGAATGCAAGGGCAATTGATGTCACCTGGTTGACATCCACCCTTGCAGTGACAGCCCATGGAAGGTTTGGAAGTGGAAAAAGGTCTCAAGTACCTGAGACTCGAAGTATAGGTGAAATGAGCAGGTCCCTTTTCACCATCAACATCGTTCACAAGAGTGACAGGTTGAGACTCTGCTCCGGAGGCTAGATCGGATATAATAACGCCAGCCCGGGCAACAGTTCCTTCCTTCCATTGCTGAATTGATTTCCACAAAGAATAAGCTTCTGGCTGACCAGGTACTCTGACCAACTTATACTTGAAAACATTACACCCCGACTGATTTTTCTCAGCCCATGACTCCTGAATTTTGTAAAGGCCGTCATAGATATACATCTTTCTGGTTGAACCAGCTGCATCCTTCACACCCCTTAAGACTCTCACATCATTAGCACGATGCAGACTCTTTTCTAGAGCAAGATTCCCTTTTTCAAGTTTCTGATCAAACATCTGCCCATCTCTCCTCTGCACTCCTCCATGACCACTATAAATTAGCACGTCGGGATCATCACCTTGATCGTCATATCCTCCAGATGAAACAATGCTTACAGCCACGGGTTCCTCGTCAACTGTAACTTTGACGCCCATGTAATCAATTCCAGCCATACTAGGAGCATGTAAACCTACAATACACAGCTCGATTCTAAATAAAAAGATATCACCAACTTCAACACCAGGCACATGCCCAATCCTCTTAGTATTGTTCGTGCGAACCCCATTACTCAGCAAAAGGTTTGAAGCTTTCAGGTCCGGACGTCTAGTAACTCCTACAAGCAAATCCTTCGATTCTTCAAGTTGTGTAAGCTTTCTTTGCAGCAAATCAAATACCAATAGTATGCTTTCAACAGTATCCCTGTCCCCATTAGATCTTCTAAATTCGTCAAATTCCTTAAGCTTAAATGAAGTCAAAAGGCTATCAACTAGAGAGCCAACACCAAAATCATCACCCTTCCATGCTCTTCTCTTCCTCGAATGACTCTTTCCTTTACCAGAATTAACATCTTCTGCCTTAGGAAACCCACTAAAGCCCCTCTTACCTGGAGCTGCATCCCCATTTGCTTTTGGTGTTGGGGTTCTAAATGAATTAAGTGGTATGGGAGCCTGTACGTTGCTACCAATCCCCAAATTACCCGGTTGGCTCGAGGCTCCAAATGTTGCCTGCTGAGAATTATTTGAAGCTAGAAAAGGGTAAAATGGTTGAACTCCGGAAGGGAAAGGACCCGAGGGTGGAACACACACAAATGGCGAAGGTTGGGGAGTAGTAACTGAAGACATGCCTGGTGGATTTGGGAAAACTGGGACAAGACATCTTAAGGGCTTTACACGCAAGATTTTAGACTTGTCAGCTGAACCAGAGTGAGGATTTGACTCGTATCCCAAATCTTGATCCATTTAACCACCAACAGGACACTCTTATCACGAGTTTTAATCAACACAAAACTTACAATTATATGGCGAACAAAAGTAACCTGAAACTACCTAAAAGTATTGGTCTTTTACAAGTACAATTGCAAAAATTAGTCCCGCCTGCATGAAGTAAAAACACAATCTAATTCCAACAAATCAATCACAGTAACTGATCCTAATCTTACGGTTGGTTAACAGCAAGAACCTGCTTCCTGCAACATACAAAAAGAAATCATCCACGGACTCAACATTTCCTCGGAAAAAAAAGAAGATAATCTAAGCCTAATTTCAGGGAAGCCCTAAAAAAATAAATCTTCAAAAAAGACTCAAAAATCAATCAAGGAAAATATTTCCGGAAATGAATCTCTAAGACCCCAATAACAGTTAACCACTAAAAGACCCGTGAACAAATTCAGAAGTAACTGAAGTTCAAACGCACAAGATACATGCAAAGCCACGAGGTGTAAGAACCAACACGCGAGACTGAATATGGACTGATCTTTCCGTTTGCTTTAAATTCTTTCTATACTACACAATACCTTAAGAAGCTACTGTTTTTAAAATTATGTAAAATAAATAAACTTTCAGATTGCAGCATTAAATAAGGGAAAAAAACAATTTCACCCATGAAAAAAAATCAAAGACCTCGAATTGCTAAAGGTAGGAGACAGAGATCTGGAAACAGGGAAGATACCTCTCGGAGCCTGAGTTTCAAAAACACACCATGTGGGTTCGGGATAGTGAGCTTTCTAAGGTGGAACAGATGCTTCGTTCGTGCTCACGGCATTCGATGTGCAACATTGTAGTCTGAATGTAATAAGGTTAATTCTATTTTGACCCCTCGAAATATCCCAATTTGTCAATTTATGGGATATAATTTTTTATATAGCACGATATTTATTTATTGTATAAATAAATAATAGTATTTACAAAATAAAATGAAATGGTGATCTAATTCTAATCTCAGTAGGAACAAATAATATCATCATTGGCTAATATGGATTGTGAAGGGCAAAATATAGAAATCTAAAATACGAGGGTTAGTGGGGTGTATTCAATTCAGAGTTTTGATGACTTTTAATGACTTTTTTAAATGTTAGACTTTTATGGATTTTATAAATTTCTATTGACTTTCATGGAATCTCACAGATTTATAAACAGATTTACGTGGATTTATGTAGACTTTTTTGCAAGATTTTTATAGACTTTTGTAGATTTTTTTTTTATATAATTTTATAAATTTTGTACTTAACTATAACATGTGATTTTTTATTAATTTCTTTGAACCAATAACTAATTGACATATATAACATATTCAATTTGAAATTATTTTTAATATTTATATTAATAAATAGATTTACTTATTTAAAAATTAAATCGTTTAATCCTTACATGTATATATATGTGGGTTTATATGCATGTTTGTAAATTTTTTAAAATACATCAATTGATTAACATGTAATCTTATTTTTAAATTGATAATATAAATGTAAAAATAATATTATTTATTATTGTGTGAATATAATTTTGTATAAAAATATCATAGCTTACATATTAATTAAAAATACGAAAATGAATTTAAAAAATCATTGTTGTTACGAAACTATTCAATTATTAAGAATTAAATAACATTTTTTCGATCATCTTTTATTATTATTGAATATTACATTAATTTGTATAAATCATAAATTAAAAATCACAAAAAAAATTCTATAATTCAAAATTTCCCCATGTTACTAAAATAAAAAATTATTAAATGAACAATCAGCCAAAAAATGAAAAATTTGAAAAAGAAAGATGAAAATATATATAGAGATACACTTCGAAAATTTGAGAGAGTAATAGAAATAGATGAGAGGAGAGAAGATATGAAGATATGTGATGTGAAGCGACAGAGAGAGAGTTAGAAGTTTTAAAAATCCATTCAAATCTTTGGGGTGAACCAAATACAATTTTTTACAATTTGTAGTTGTACATTAGGCTTTAATGTTTGTATGTCAATGAATTCCAAGGAGTTATTAAAATTCCATGGAAAATTTGAATACCTGTAGACTTTTATAGAGTTTATAAAAGTCAATGTTGAATACCAATTGACTTTTTAAAACTCCATGAAAGTCTATTTTGAATACAACAAGACTTCTATAGAGTATGCAAAAGTCTTGATTCAATACCTCTAGATTTTTAAAATCTACAAAAGTCAATAAAAGTCAATAAATTTTCCACGTTAAATACACCCCTCAATGTAGAATCATGCATTATTATCAAATTTTTTCCTTATTAGCTATTACTTTTCTAAAAAAAGTTAGCCGAAAAAGTAACACCATAAATTTATCATTAAATATAATGATACGATATATCTTTTATCATTAAGTTTAGTGATATCCTGTATCTTCTTGAAGCTATTCTACTGTTACAGCTAAAGTTATTCTTTCATATTTGAGCAGATCTCTTGTAAAATAGTCTCACGAATCTTTATTTGTGAAACGAGTCAATTCTAAAGATATTCTGTATGATATGACTAAAATTACAAAATAAACAAGATGATAATTAAATAGTCAAAAACTTGTGTGAAACGGTTTTACAGGTCGTAATTTGTTTTATTTGGGTCATCCATGAAAAAAAATTACTTTTTATGCTAAGAGTATTACTTTAATTGTGAATATCGATAGGGTTGATCCGTCTCACAGATAAAGATTTGTGAGATCGTCTCACAAAAGACATATTATCTTTACGAGCTATCACATCTATATTATTTATATTATTATTATATTTGAGACATTAAAATGACTAAGTGGGGTGTATTCAATTCAGAGTTTTGATGACTTTTAATGACTTTTTTAAATGTTAGACTTTTATGGATTTTATAAATTTTTATTGACTTTTATGAAATCTCACAGATTTATAAACATATTTACGTGGATTTATGTAGACTTTTTTGCAAGATTTTTATAGACTTTTGTAGATTTTTTTTTATAGAATTTTATAAATTTTGTACTTAACTATAACATGTGATTTTTTATTAATTTCTTTGAACCAATAACTAATTGACATATATAACATATTCAATTTGAAATTATTTTTAATATTTATATTAATAAATAAATTTACTTATTTAAAAATTAAATCGTTTAATCCTTACATGTATATATATGTGGGTTTATATGCATGTTTGTAAATTTTTTAAAATACATCAATTGATTAACATGTAATCTTATTTTTAAATTGGTAATATAAATGTAAAAATAATATTATTTATTATTGTGTGAATATAATTTTGTATAAAAATATCATAGCTTACATATTAATTAAAAATACGAAAATGAATTTAAAAAATCATTGTTACGAAACTATTCAATTATTAAGAATTAAATAACATTTTTTCGATCATCTTTTATTATTATTGAATATTACATTAATTTGTATAAATCATAAATTAAAAATCACAAAATCAATTCTATAATTCAAAATTTCCCCATGTTATTAAAATAAAAAATTATTAAATGAACAATCAGCCAAAAAATGAAAAATTTGAAAAAGAAATATGAAAATATATATAGAGATACACTTCGAAAATTTGAGAGAGTAATAGAAATAGATGAGAGGAGAGAAGATATGAAGATATGTGATGTGAAGCGACAGAGAGAGAGTTAGAAGTTTTAAAAATCCATTCAAATCTTTGGGGTGAACCAAATACAATTTTTTACAATTTGTAGTTGTACCTTAGGCTTTAATGTTTGTATGTCAATGAATTCCAAGGAGTTATTAAAATTCCATGGAAAATTTGAATACCTGTAGACTTTTATAGAGTTTATAAAAGTCAATGTTGAATACCAATTGACTTTTTAAAACTCTATGAAAGTCTATTTTGAATACCACAAGACTTCTATAGAGTACAAAAGTCTTGATTGAATACCTCTAGATTTTTAAAATCTACAAAAGTCAATAAAAGTCAATAAATTTCCTACGTTAAATACACCCCCCTAAGTTTGATATCATAATAAATTTTTTAAATATCAATAATATTATTTTTAGATTAAAAAATACTCATTTCCTAAAATTTTTAAAACTATTCATTTTTAGTTTTTATTTAATTTTTTAGATATATGCGTGTCGAAAAGCATTATCTAACAATAAAAAAAAAATAAGTTTTGCACTAGCTATTCGTTGTTTTAATAAAATTAACTAATATAATATACATAGACAGCCTACTAAAAATTATGTTTTATTTTAAGAGTAGATTTTTTGTTAGCCTAATCACATAGATTTTTATCCATCAGACGGTCAATAATGTTCTTATTTAAAGTAATATTTTTACGAGTTATCTAAATAAGATATTTGTATGATAAAACTGATATGTAATACGGTTTATAGGAGTTTTTATTATTTTAATGTATAATTTGACATACAAGATTATTTTTTATTTTTTTGAAGAGTGACATACAAGATTTTAATATATCAAAAAAGTTTCATAATTATGAAATGACATAAACACCACCGAAAAAGAAGTTTCTGCGACGTAATGACATAAAAACCCTTGAAATTTGCTTATATAAACCCAGACTAATCTCTCCAACGGATCTTCGTTTCAGACGCTTAGTGCCGCGCAAAATATCTAGGGTTTTCACTTATTCAACGTCGTGGCCTGTATTGATGCGAATATATTGTATAAGATAGTTCAGTTATAAGTCAAGAGAATGGAGAAAAACGGAGAGGAAGCCCGAGGGCCGATTTTGAGGGATATTAGGAGGTATTATTGCGACTTTTGTGGGCTTTGCCGATCCAAGAAATCATTGATTTCATCTCATATTCTCGCTCATCACAAGGTGCGATTGAATTTTATTTCGAGTTTCGATTATAAAATCCTGTCATCGTTGCGCCTGGATGTTTTTCGGTGTGCTGCGATGATCGCAAGAGCGTTTTCACGGTTTTGGTTATATGTCGGAATTGTTATGTACATTTTTTTTTGTGAGAGGGTTTTTGTGTGAAGAAGAATTGGTGATTGCAGGAGGATATTAAAGAATCTTAAGAAACAAAGAAAAAGCGAATAAGGAGAAACAGAATACTTGCGAATACGCGGGGCTAGTTTCGGGAAGCCTGCTCATCTCAAACAACATATGCAAAGACATTCTCTCGAGGTTGTTATCTATTTCAATTTTTTGTTTATTTATTTCTTTTTCTACTGTTTTTTTAACCATTTCTCGCTGTTTGATGTATTGTTTCGAAAGTGTCTTATTTGTTTCGAAGATGGCTATGATCAAATTTTGGTTCCTTAGAACCGAAAATTATAAATTCGAGGAGATGGAGAATTATGGTATTGTTTGCAAGGTGTAATGCTTGTCTTGGAGCTAGAACAACAATTACCGGTGAACATTTTAGAATTGGATTATGACAATTATATATTAGTTTGATTTAAAATTAATATGTTACGCTAGTGATTGTAGAAAAAGAGCGACTTACCAGCCTCTAGTTGAATACAGTTTTCTGTTTTTTCTGATCTTATGAACAAGGTGGGTTTCCTCATTTTTTATGTTTAACGACGAGGCCTGTTTTTACTAATTTTTTTTAACTAAGCCTATTGTGATTATGAAACATTGCAGATTGAAGAATGATAATAAAGCGTGTTGGTTTTTGGTTGTACGTGAGCATTGGATCCCACACTGAGAACTCCAAAATGCACGACGTTACCTTGAATGGATCAGTACCAGGTGGGGGGACCACGTGAGAAGCTCCATCAAGTGAGCCTCAGTGACGGCAAGGTTTGGGGATTTTATTTTAACTTCTGGAATTGATATTTGGTTTCTTTAGATATGGAATCCATGTGAAAACATTTTTTTCCTTTTTCTCTCGAAGGCCTAATCATATTGTTATGTTACAGAGGCCTTAAATGGGCACTTAAAGATTTCCAGTCCACCTGTAGAAGGAAAGACCACTTGAACAGACATATGTTACAGCATCAAGGGAGGTTATTTGAATACCCAGTTGAGGACTGTGACCGGAAGTTAACGTTTCAGGATGATATGAATCGGCACGCACATCAAAGAGTTTCACAAGCCTAAGGAATATGTCTGTGCAGAACCTGGGTGTGGAAAAGTGTTTAAAAATCCATCTAAATCGCTGAAACACGAGGACTCACATGGTGAGTTTTTTTTCCTGCCGAATCCTCTATAAGTTATATTTTAGTAACACTCTGGGAATTTTTTTTTTGGAGGTATTCACTGATTGTTCCTTTGTGAAATTCTTGGCTGATAATGTAGTAAAGTTGGATTCGGTGGAAGCATTATGTTCAGAACCAGGCTGCATGAAATATTTCACTAACAAGCAGTGCCTCAAAGAGCATGTTAGATCTTGTCGTCAATGTGTTGTTTGTGGTGAATGTGGGATCAAACAACTGAAGAAAAACATTAAGCATCATATTCAGATGCATAGAACCGGGGTTTCCTCATATACGTTCAAGCGTGGTCTCAAGAGATGTCGGCTTAAATTTTCAAATGTAAGCTCCCTGCCATTAAAAAACCATTTTTGAATTTAAGCTCCGTAGACTGGCTTCTCATTTACAGGAACAGTTAGTTGATTGCCCTTGTAGAACTTGCTATTTTTCACTTGCTTAATTGTTGGAGATTTTGTCGTGGTGTCTTCTCATGTACAGCCATCAAATCGGAATCAGCACATCAAAGCTGTTCACTTGGAACTTAAACCACATACCTGCAGCATTCTTGCTTGTTGCAAGAAATTTACTTGCAAACACGTGTGATAACCATGAAAAATCTGGTTGCCATATCTATATTTCCTGTAAGTTTCGGTTGCTTAACAATGATTTCAACTTGGCGTCCCTTTTGACTAGAAGCGGCTCGTTTTACTTCTAATGGTTACTTGCACAAATCTTTTGCATCTGTTTTCAGGGAAAATGTGAAGAGTCAGATTAGCAATTTCGTTCAAGACCAAGAGGTGGAAGAAAAAGAAAGTACTCAATTATCGAGACACTTGTGTGGAAAAGGGTTTACTTTGAACGAGGGGCCTGATTTCCTCTCGCGTCTACTTTCTGGCGACTCTGAACATTAGCTAAATACCTTGCTCGACTATCGACACCTTGTAAAATTCACCCAGTATGCTTAATGTTATTACATTGAAATAATTAGATTTTGTTCCTCACATGTAATTGTTGCTGTGGCAAAAATAAGCTATTAAATTTTTGGAAAAATATAATAAGATATTGGAATTTTTTTACATATAAGGTTACTGATGTCATTCTTAAATTTTTTAATGACATCTTCACATTTAGGAAAAAATGTCAAATAATTAAAATTTGTAAAATTCGTACAAATGTTAATTTTCGAACTATGTGAAAAAAAGTAGAATGTACGGCTCTCCTATAAAGAAAAAGTCTCCCCAGATTAGGCTGCTAACCAACATATCATATGGGCTTTTATAATGGGCCACTTTAAACTTCAACGAGCCCAATAATCTAGTTGTACGAGCACACTTCCAGACTGTATCCAGATTTTAAGCTTCGAACATTGTCTTAGAATTTGGTCGGCAAATGAGAGCTGTCGGCGAGCTTTGCCGGAGAATCCCGTGCAGGTTTCTGAGGCGAAGCTGTAGATTCTACTGCACGGAACAAGTTGCCAGAGTCAAAATATTTGACCGTAATCTCAAGCGTAAACAAGTTAATTCATCCACGTTAACGTGGAGTTGATGCATTTTGTTTTTCTATTTTTCCAGTTTTTTTGTGGATTTAATTTATTGAGATTAATGATTGTCGTTTACAGAGGGATAGGGCTGCGTGGTTGATGAGTCCAAACGATTCTTTACTGGATGTCGTAGCCGAAAATCTGCTGGATCGTTTGGATGTAGATTTTTTTTGGGACAATTAAAAAAATGGGATTGAGACATAAAGTTTTTAAAAAAGAAGGACTCTGACTTTTTTTTAAAAAAAAGAAGGAGTTGACTCTTGATTATAAATTAAACCTTAATTAAAATTTTAATTTAATAAATTAATTATTCTTTTTTTTTTTCTCCGCCTATATTCTTCCACCCAGAAAAATTGGTCGACCAAATTTTCTTTTCGGTCGACCAAGAAAAATTTGGTCTTTTATTGGTCGACCAAATTTTTTTCTCGGTCGACCAAGAAAAAATTTAATCGGTCGACCAAGAAAAAAATTTTCGTGTGGCTTGGTATACAAGAAAAGCGTCATATTTGCGACGGTTCTAATAAAATCGTCGCTATAAACAGATCGGCGACGGTTATGATATAACCGTCGCAAATTAGCGACGGTTTAAAACCAACTGTCGCTAATTTGCGACCGTTAACTCATAACCGTCGCAAAGCTTGGTCGACCCGAAGAATTTTGCTTGGTCGACGGTCGACCCAACTTGATCTACCCATATTTTTGGGTACATCAAGAAAAGTTGGGTAGACCCAAATTTAGGTAGTTGTTTGGTCGACCGAAGATACATTGCTTGGTCGATCCAAGATTTTGGGTCGACCCAAGATAATTACTTAATTTTGACGGATAATTACACAATTTTGATCAATGTTGCATGTTTTTAACATATGAATCACATAATTTCACAAGTATGTTCCATAATGTTACATGTTATGACATATGAGTCACAATTTCACAATTATGTTATATGTTTTGACATATGAATCAGAATTTCACAACTATGTTACATGTTTTAATATATGAATCATAATTTCACAATTATGTTATATGTTTTAACATAATTTCACAAATTTCACAATTATGTTATATGTTTTTTAACATAAAAATCACAATTTCACAATTACGTTACATGTTTTAACATATGAATCATAATTTCACAATTAAGTTATATGTTTTTTAACATAAGAATCATAATTACACAATTTTGACCAATGTTGCTCGACAATCGTAGATGTTTAATCCATTAATTGATTAATATATGAATAACATATTTTCACATGTATGTTTTATAATGTTACATGTTTCGACCCAAAAGACTGGAATTTTGGGTCTACTCAAAAGGCTGGAACTTTGGGTCGACCCAAGTTGGTACATAATGTTACTTTGTCGACCCAAGTTAAATATGTGTTTCATATGTTAAATCTTATAATATTATGTAATGAAATTGTGATTAATATGTTAAAACATGCAATATAGTTGTGAAATTAAGATCTATATGTTAAAACATGTAATTGTGATTTTTATGTTAAAACATGTAATTCAATTGAAATTGCAATTCATATGTTAAAACATGTAACATAATAAGTTAAAACATATAACATTATAGAACATACTATACTTGTGATTATGTAACTGTGATTTATATATTCAAACATGTAACATAATTGTGATTCATATGTTAAAACATGTAATTGTGATTTTTACGTTAAAACATGTAATTCAATTGAAATTGTGATAACATATAATTGTGATTTTTATGTTAAAACATGTAACATCGTTGTGAAATTGTGATTTATATGTCAAAACATGTAACATAATAAGTCAAAACATATAAAATTATAGAACATACTATACTTGTGATTATGTAATTATGATTTATATATTCAAACATGTAACACAATTGTGATTCATATGTTAAAACATGTAATTGTGATTTATATGTTAAAACATGTAACATAGTTGTAAAATTATGATTTATATGTCAAAAAATGTAACATAATAAGTTAAACATATAACATTATAGAACATACTATACTTGTGATTATGTAATTGTAATTTATATATTCAAACATGTAACAAAATTGTGATTAATATGTTAAAACATGTAATTGTGATTATTATGTTAAAACATGTAATTCAATTGAAATTGTGATAACATATAATTGTGATTTTTATATTAAAACATGTAATTCAATTGAAATTGTGATTCATATGTTAAAACATGTAACATCGTTGTGAAATTGTGATTTATATGTCAAAACATGTAACATAATAAGTCAAAACATATAAAATTATAGAACATACTATACTTGTGATTATTTAATTATGATTTATACATTCAAACATGTAACACAATTGTGATTCATATGTTAAAACATGTAATTGTGATTTTTATGTTAAAACATGTAATTCAATTGAAATTGTGATAACATAGAATTGTGATTTTTATGTTAAAACATTTAATTCAATTGAAATTGTGATTTATATGTTAAAACATGTAACATAGTTGTAAAATTATGATTTATATGTCAAAAAATGTAACATAATAAGTTAAACATATAACATTATAGAACATACTATACTTGTGATTATGTAATTGTGATTTATATATTCAAACATGTAACAGAATTATGATTCATATGTTAAAACATGTAATTGTGATTTTTATGTTAAAACATTTATTCAATTGAAATTGCGATAACATATAATTGTGATTTTTATATTAAAACATGTAATTCAATTGAAATTGTGATTCATATGTTAAAACATGTAACATAGTTGTGAAATTGTGATTTATATGTCAAAACATGTAACATAATAAGTTAAAACATATAACATTATAGAATATACTATACATGTGATTATGTAATTGTGATTTATATATTCAAACATGTAACATAATTGTGATTCATATGTTAAAATATGTAACATACTTGTGAAATTGTGATTCATATGTCAAAACATGTAACATTATAAAACATACATGTGAAATTATGTGATTCATATATTAATCAATTAATGGATTAAACATCTACGATTGTCGAGCAACATTGGTCAAAATTGTGTAATTATGATTTTTATGTTAAAAAACATATAACTTAATTGTGAAATTATGATTTATATGTTAAAACATGTAACGTAATTTTGAAATTGTGATTTATATGTTAAAAAACATATAACATAATTGTGAAATTATGTTAAAACATATAACATAATTGTGAAATTATGATTCATATTTTAAAACATGTAACATAGTTGTAAAATTCTGATTCATATGTCAAAATATATAACATAATTGTGAAATTATGATTCATATGTCAAAACATATAACATAATTGTGAAATTGTGACTTATATGTCATAACATGTAACATTATGGAACATTCTTGTGAAATTATGTGATTCATATGTTAAAAACATGCAACATTGATCAAAATTGTGTAATTATCCGTCAAAATTAAGTAATTATCGGTCATATTTGTCAAATCAATGGATTCATGTGTCAGAAAAAGAGTCGACCCAAAAGCAACATTGATCGACCCAAAATCAAGTTCTCTTGCACTGCCCCTTCCAACAGGTTTCGAAGATAAAAATCCTTTGACCCAAAATATTGTGGGGAGTGGTCTACACAATCTATTTGCGACGGTTATCTCATAACCGTCACTAATAGCGATGGTTAATGTTAAACCGTCGCAATATGAAGTTTTGCGACGGATTTACTATAACCGTCGGACATATAGAAATAACGACTGTTTAGAATAGAAAACCGTCGCTAATTTGGATCGACCAAATATCACCTCATTTTTGGGTCGACCAAGCAATTCTCTGGGTAGACCAAGCTATAATCGATCCAACATTTTGCTGGATCGTTTGGTCGACCAAGCAGAATTTTGGTCTACACAATCTATTTGTGAATTAGCGACGGTTTATCTTAAACTGTCGGTAAATGCGACGGTTAAAAACTGTCGCAGATCTGATTTTAGCGACGGTTAATATAACCGTCGCAAATATTAAAAAGCGACGGCTTAGATTGGACAACCGTCGCTAAATTTGGTCGACCATTTATTTTGGGGTCGACCAAACCATAATGTCGACCAAGTTTTGGTCGACCTACGTAAAGTTCAGACACGCTTCGGTCGACATTTTTTTTTTCGGAAGAAAAATTTAATTTAAAGTTGATTAAATGAATTTAATATTAAAAATTTAAGTTAATAGTTAATTTACATTTTAAACAGAAGGATATTTTTGTAAATTGAGTTGTCAATCCTTTTTTTAAATAGAATAAGATTGAGTCCCTTTTCCCTAAATTTCCCATTTTTTTTCTTTTGATATTTGTTCTTGATTGCATTTTACATATATTTTGTTGTTTTAATTTTGGAGCTCCGATCATTATTATTACCCCATAAAGAATGCCTGATTGCTAGTCCTATCGTGGCGAGAAAAGACTAGTTTTAAACTCCTTTGGCTTTTGGTTTTAGCATCTAAGAAAGCAGTTGATTTAGTTGTCATTGCCTATCTCTTTTAAAGCAAACAACTAATTCTCCTCCCAGTACTTTGGACTTTAGCACATGGGTTGTAGAACATTTGTAAGTTTTGAAGTTTTGCTGTGAAAGATTTTCTTTATTGAGAGGCAAATGTTTCCTGGATGTCATTTCTGCTTGCCTTCGATGGTTTTTCGCCTCTTTTTGTTGAATATGAAGTAATTCTGTTATGTAGGATTGTAAGAGAACATTTCCCACAACATTATGTATGGGGGGTTCCTTGGAAGCAATTATGCGTCTGTTGCCTGGTCGTGATGAGCGTTAACATTTGTTGCCCTCAATCTATCTGTTAATCCTGGCCCCTGGGTATGATTTGCTTTGACGTTGGGATTTATGAAAACTTGTAAATCTGAAATTTATCATTACCAAGATTCTAATGTGTTGACATCGGTGGGGATAAATTCATTTGTTTTTCTTCTGTATAGCGAACGTTTAGCTACAAATATGCAATACGCTGTCGATGTTGCAGATGGATGATTTGAAAAAAATGATGTGTGCTTTTGAGACATAGAATAATTAGAACCGACAGACACTGGTATAAGTAATATTTATAACTGGAAAGAAAATTCAATTAGAATATGGAAACGCGGATGCTAGTTTGACCTTCACTTTTTCTTGGTAATGTTTTATAGAACTTTATTTTTTTAGGTGAAAGAATGCATGCATAACATGAGATCTCATCAAGTGCATGTATATGGTCTATGGTTGAATTTTTTTAGAAGATTTACGCTATAATGCTGCTTTGAAAAATCATTCAGTTGATTGCATACGCCGCCTTCTCATATGTGTGTATCTTTCTCATAAAAATTGATTTCTTAGTTCGCAGTGTTTTTTATCCTTTTAGGCGGTATCAAAAAGCTAATAATGATGGATGCTTCACATGACATGGTGAAATTGTGTACAAAGAGTGAACAAGAATTGTCGAACAAAAATATCGAGACCTCGTTCATTGTTGCTGATGAAGAGTTTCTGCCTGTGAAGGAAGGGTATGCATAATAGGAACAGTGTCCTTCAACTTTCTGGCCTTTAGAACTTTATTTTAGAAAAAAACTAATATTTGTTCTGCTCGATTTTCCCCTGTTTGTGCAGCTCTCTGGACCTGGTTATAAGTAGCTTGGGACTTCATTGGACAAATGATCTTCCTGGAGCAATGATTCAGGTTTCTTGTTTCTTATATTTTATATTATCGAGTGTTTCCAATGCCTTTTATTATGTCTTGATTATTCATTTTCCAATCTGCTTGCCTATTACCCTTTTTAATGTCAAATAGAGTGTTTTACCATATTTGCATTGACAAAGACATCTTTTCAATTTTTTACTTGTGGCAGAGTAGATTGGCACTGAAGCCTGATGGACTATTTTTGGCTGCTATTCTTGGTGGGGAAACATCGAGGTCGTATCTTCGAAATTTTGTGCTGTATTTCTACTTTTTGCAATGTGCGAGAGGCCTAACTGTGTTACCTGTCATTTCTCTAGGGAGTTGAGAATAGCGTGCACTATTTCGCAAATGGAACGTGAAGGAGGCATTAGTCCACGGTTATCGCCTTTGGCACAAGTATGTTCTTAACTGTACTGTGTGCCGTTAACATTGTTCTCTTGAAAATATTTCAAAATTGTTGCAGTTTTTTTCTGGACATGTGTTACAAATGATTCAACTCCTATTTGAGGCAGAGCAAATAAAATTTTTATTTGTTTAATTGATTGACAAATGATAACCAATCCATTCTATATCCGAGGTACAAGCTACAGGCAGTTGACTATACCGATCTCATTCTGGCATCCATCTCATTTTGTCTAGTCGGTCAATAAGGCTACCGCCTGCAGGTTGAACCTTTGCCAATCTGAAGATAATTGGATCCAAAATAGATATAATCTTTAATTTCGAGAAGCGGCCACGATCCTTAAATTTAATGGTTTGTGCACGGTGCGTAGCACAACATTGAAGTACTAGGAAAGCATGCACTCTACTTATGTCTACCAACTCTCGAGGGCTGTATTTGGTTTGAGTTGATTTTCTGATATTAGGATAATGGATGTTCTTCCGGTCAGACAAGCAATGTTTTATGTGCTAGACCACTTTATTACTCTAGTGTCATACCTCCCAGCTATCCCTTTATTTTTTTATGATTGACAACTTCACAGAAATATGGTCCCACAAGGCCGAGAATTTCACAAGGAATATATTTTGGAAATGTTTCTTTTGAATATCTATAAATATTTACTAAAGCAATATGAATGCACTTCTATTAGTTTAATTGGCATTCACATATGTTTCGTTTCATAGTCGGTGTTGGCTTGCTTATTAAGTAAATAATCAGTTGACCTTTGATCATGCTGTTCGTGAACAATTTATCTCTTTATGATAATTATGATTGTTGCTTTTCATAATGTTTTTTTGCTATGGTAAAAAATTTTTTTAGTGACATTTTGTTGTGTTCTGTCACCGCTTCTGCACTCTAAAGTTTACTAAATGGTTGACATCTCTTATAGGTGCGTGATGCTGGGAATCTCTTGACTAGGGCAGGCTTTACTCTTCCTGGTGTTGATGTTGATGAGTACACTGTGAGATATAACAGTGGTGAGTTATTAAACTTGATGTGTTCTGATTCAAAGCTTCAAATTCAAAGGCTATCATAAAATTTTGTTGATTGTACAAATTATATGGTCAAGTTCCAATTGATGTAGAAAACTTACAGAAGGTTTTTCAACCTCAGTTTTCTTGTCTGTTGTTGCTCCTTAAATTCTACTGATTCTCCGCTGCATATTGGACGAATTTAGATATAATTAAATATTTTATTAGTTTAAGCTCTCGATGCTTCTCATTCACAATGATTTAAAGCAGGTCAATTGAAATTCATCTGATTGTTGTAGCTTCTGTTAATCCGACGCAGCTGTTGTTAGCACACTTAAACATTCCTCAGATGTTGGAAACTTGACTAGCATGGTCAGTCTGTTTTAAGCTAGCAATGTCATGCATAAAGTTTGAGGTTCAATGCCAAAAGGTTTTCCAACATTTCTCTTTGAAAACACTGGAGCAACTTTTTAGGTGGGATCAACTTTTTAGCTAGCCTTTTTTCTTAGCTAGATCACTTCGTCAACCACAAGAAGAGTTCAGGTCATGAAGAGAATTATTTCCTTGTCTTGCATCTGTATGATTCATCATGGTGCTGCTTCTTTATATAGTTTGGCGCTGATTTATAGTTTAACATGTGGGTTAGGTCTTTATAATTTCTCCTTAAAGAACTGTATATACCTGTGGATTTTGCATATATCCTCTCCATCTCTGTTCTTTGTTCTTCTTCAGCTGTTCTACCTGATCCCATCATTTTCCTTCTGTTTTGATCTGAACTCCTGATTCATTAACTCACTTTTGCTTCTGTACTCACACACTCCTTTATGTGTTTTTATGCCATGTGTTTTCGTTGTCCTTGATTTTTTCTTCATGTTTGAACTAAACATAGTTTTGTGAGCCTTTTCTACCTTATGACTCATTTAGTACTAACTCTCTGTTTGGTGCTTCTCTGGTGACGTTTATAACTCTGTTAGTGTAGAATTTTGTTTCTTTTACCCGCCAATTTTCATTTGTTCTCCGTATGAGTGTCATTATTTATTTGTGGTCTACTTATAATTCTATTCTGCTAGGAAGAGGAAAATAATGACCTACAAATGGCGTAAAGTTTTATCAACTATACAAGAAAAGGAAGTCTGCACCTCTTTTATAACAGCATTCGACATTTTATTATACTTTATGAAAATATGACCTTAGCAATTAGATCTAAAACCAGAATTGGTTTGAGAAGCAATGGTAAAATTTCAATGTGAATGTCAGTGGATTATAAATGAGGATATAATTTGTTTCAAGAGAACGTGAATGGTTGAGGTGGCGTTAATGTGCATACTCAAGTCAAATTTCATCCCACCTGTATTTGTACTGCTTGACCCATTCAACCTCTGATGTTACCTCGTGGCTCCTGCCACCCCCTTTCTATTATTGCTAGAGCACATCATATTTGACATGGTTGCTTCTTGCTTAGTTGAATTGAAAGGACAATTATGTCATTTGTATTAGTGACATACTTGGATATACTTTTCTGAGATTGTAGTATGGCAATCTTTTCGTCTTCTGATTATTGCACTGAACACAAAAGAATATAATACAATGATGGTATTTCTTTTTTAGTGTGCAGCATGTCTTTTCTTTGTTTGAATGTGATGCACGATCTTTTTCCTCAAGGCAGCTCTGGAGTTGATAGAGCATCTTCGTTCTATGGGTGAAACTAATGCTTTATTACAAAGAAGCAAAGTAAGACCTTTCTTTCTGTTTCATTTGTTTTTTGGGTATTCTTTTATTTTCCTTTCCTCCCCCACTTCACAAAAAGTCATCTGAAAATGGAATCAGGTATTGAAGAGAGAAACGGCCCTGGCTGTGGCTGCTGTATATGAATCGATGTTTGTTGCTGACGATGGTTCCATCCCGGCCACATTCCAGGTGAAGTTTTTAACAGCCTATTTCGGAATTTTGCCGATGAATTTCCAGATATCAGTCCGATTCATTTGGGTTGTATGCACCGTGAGGATGTTATTGTGCTAACCACCACTTTTTGTGAAACATCGTTTTTGCCTACTTTTGATAATGGCTTTCCCTCCCCATGATATTTTCATTCTCATCATCCCAACTGCGAATCAGATGGGTTTGGATCAATAACCTGGCTCAGATTATGAGCAGGTGTGTTCATTCTTATACACTGATGATAAGGCATTAACTTTTTCCAGAAAAACTCCCCTTTTATGTCTTCTTATATTGTTTTTTAAAAATGCTCTTGTTTATGTGACAAAAATATTAATTGGGTTATATTTTTCTAAAAAAATAATTTATCTTTTGGAATGTATGATCGTGTATAACCACATTTTTCTACTTTTTTTTAGTAATTTAAACATTTAAAAATACAAAATATAGGGAAAAAAAAAATACCCGTCTACCACAACGAGTCCTGTACCAGATTTTGATCTAGCATGCTAGTTTCATTATAACCTGGTCGGTCAAAATTGAGCTTGAACCCCTATTACAGTTCCTGTTGACACTCCTGCTGTCTGGACCAGTCAACCATACTGTGTTTTATTAGATTTTGGATCGTTATCAGCAACGCTTTTAATTTGCCATCGAGACCCTGAATATGTTTCCATTTTGTAGGTGATATACATGGCAGGGTGGAGGGAACACTCTTCCCAACAGAAACCAAAGAGGAGAGGGTCCGCCACGATATCCTTCAACGACATCCAAAAGCAATTCGGTGGACAGGGTTCGCTGTGATTTGTAAGCAAGTTCATGTTATTAAAAAAATTGTAATATTATAAAGTTTTCAAACCAAGAGTTTCTAATTTGCTTTTAATATTTAAGGCACAGTATAATTTGTTAGTCGAGATTAAGAATCATGCATAAGATACATATGATAAATCGATATCAGGTAATAAATTGATGTTTGGTTTTATTCATTTGTTAAACTTAAGTAAAACATGGGATGAAATAATTATGTATAATGATTTAATGTGCATCAAACAGATTGAAATTTCTATACTATCTCGAGCTTCATCATGGTCAAATAATTAATATAGGGCAATTTTTTTTAGCATCTAAACATCAGAAGTCTAGATTTTTTTATAGCAATCCTTCGATTCAGATAGCAAATCAGTAAATAGATAAAACGAAGATGTCAAGGCAAATTATTTTTTGATGGCATCTAAACATTAGAAGTCTAAT
Organism: Primulina eburnea; assembly: GCF_022965805.1. Lineage (NCBI taxonomy): Eukaryota > Viridiplantae > Streptophyta > Magnoliopsida > Lamiales > Gesneriaceae > Primulina > Primulina eburnea. The sequence goes on along the minus strand of NC_133103.1, from coordinate 3,055,816 downwards.
TTTTTCTTTTTATAAAAATGTATATTGTCCGAAATATTTTTCCTATGGATATAAGTATTTTCAAAAATACCATTTAAATCATTAAAATTTTAGTTATATTGGAATATATTCCTTCCGCCTCGATTATACAATTCACTTTATTTTTTCACATAAATTAAAAATGTTTTTGAAAAACAATATTTCCAAATATTCTATAATTTAATGATATTGGAAAATGAAATTGAATACGACAATACAGATTCAAATGAATTTATATATATGAGACGACGAATAATAAAAATAGATTACATAAATTGGATTGAGGGATATAATTTAATTTATAAATATAGTATGTGAATTATTTTTTATATAAAAAATTAACTAAGCGTAGTTAATTAATAGACTGCCAGAGTTCGTACTCACATGCACTCTCTGGAACAAATTCTTATTATTATTATTTTTAACATAACAAATATTTATTTAAATCATCATCCCATATGGGGATCACATTTCCCAACAAAGGATCCACTTTAAATTGATGGTGTGAGGTGTCGTTTGTAATTTCCATATGAAAAGGACCTTTCAAATTTATGTACATGTAATAAATTAAATGAGACAAGGAAGCAAATCTTAAAATGTATAGACTAATTTTCATCCATAGGTTCTTTTCAACGCTTACATTTGACAAAACAAACAAACAATTTCTAATTTAGATTACTCTTGAAACGATATGTGTGTGTAATAGATGTAAAACAATTTAGTCTTTTCCCCCTACAACTTGGGAAAGGAATTTTTGTGCATTTTATGGTTTTGAAGTTAAGAATTTTTCCATAATCGATAAATTATTTTACCTTAATTATAGTTCATGAAAATGAAATAAATTCGATGGGTGATCATGCAAAACGTTAGCCAATGAACTGAAATAAATTTTTGCAATCGATTGGATTAGTTTTACGTAATTTTTTTACGTAGAAACCTCATAGACTAGAGAGAACTCTGAACAGAATAGTCTATTGTGGTTACAATAACCATCAATAGTCCAAAATGAACGTAAAAGATTAATAAAAAATGGTAAGGGATTAAACTAATCCATGTTATTAATCTTCCTCCTTTGTTCCAATAAAAATTGACAGATAAGGACGGCACAGACCTCTTATGACTCTTATTACACTGTACCTACGCTTATTTTAACTAAAAAGCACTGTAAAAATGCACAAGCTAGTAATATTGGCTACTAGTCCTTCAGTTTCATCAATTACTAGCTTTTTCTCTGTTTACATATTTTTTTAACCACTATATTGCTAACTTTTTTCCATTTGGGTCTCCTCTATTCTCTTGCTATTTCGCTTTTTATCCACTGGATCAAAGGTGTGTACATTCTTGCTCATCCATGTTCAATTTTTCTTGCTAAATATCGTTCACCCTTTTCAATAATCTCTGTTGCATCACTGTAAGTTCAGTCCTTCAGGGAATGCAGATTCTTTGATTTTGTTAACATGGGTTACTAATTGTGTGGGAAAAAAGGTTGATTCTTTGACCTGATCTATAGATTTAAGTTGGATGATGATTTTTTTAGAGCCAACAATTATGTTGTGTGAACTGTGAAATTGTCTGAAGTTTAATGATTATGTTATATGTTAATCATCCTGCAGAATCCAGGCTTTATTTTTTACCCTCAATAAGTGATAACTGGGACTGATATTTTGTTTATGTTTTGTTGTAAGTAAATTCGGGCTTGAATTTTACATTACTATTACTTTTTTAATGAGTTAATGGATATTTCATATGGAAATCCACACTCGTTTTTTAATATATTTGTGTACTCGATATTGTTTAAGAGTGGTGATGATGTTTCTGTATGGACGACTCTATTTATTTTCCTTATTTTGATTTAAAGTGATATTCTTATTATTGCAATACTCGGATATTTTAAGCAAATGACTTAGATTAATGGTTTCTTGATGATCCTTCTCTTATCTACTTCCTTTGTTTGTCAGCATTAGTTACAGTTTGTGTTCTGCCTCGTGAAATTACAGTTTGCATTCTCTTGACGTAAATTTTCCGGGTAAATTTGGATGTAATAGAGAAAAGGGCTGAAGTGGGTGAAGATGTCAAGTGAGAGGGCAACCCATTGGTGTCATAGTTGTGGGGAACCAGTGACCCTGGGAAGACAAATGGTTGCGTGTCCTAACTGTAATGGAGGTTTTATTCAAGAACTTGATGACACATTAAGCATGTCTGCTGAAGAACACACCCAAAGACCAAGATTCTTTGAAACCATCTCGAATTTTCTCAGGCAGCAGATGTCTGTGAGAGGCAGCATATCTAATATCCGAGGGATAACTGAGAGGGGCTCTCAAAATGCTACTCCATGGAACACGGTCCTAGTTTTCAGCGGTGACATGCCAGTCAGAATGCCTGGCGGTGGTGGAGTTCTGGAGTTTCTTAATGAAGCTATTGGATTCAGACGAGACAATGGAGGAAATTACTATATTGGACCGGGAGTGGACGAATATTTAGAACATGTCACACAAGATTATCAACGTCCCCCTCCCCCAGCTTCAAGCTCTGTGATCGCGGCCTTACCAACAGTCAAGATTTCAAAAAAGCATGTTCGTTCAGATTCAATGTGTGCCGTTTGTAAAGAGACATTTGAACTGGGTTGTCAGGCAAGAAAACTTCCCTGCAAACATATATATCACCCAGATTGTATTGTGCCATGGTTAGAACAACGCAGTTCTTGCCCTGTTTGTCGCCAGGAGCTTAATGGTCGAAACTCGAGCTCGCATAACAGAAGCAGGAGCCAGGGTTCTAGCAGCAGAGATGACCGAAGTGGCAATCGAGGTAGGGGAAGGCATTGGTCTTTCTTGTGGCCATTTGGTTCGTCGCGTTCCAATTCGCGTCTAAATGAAACGGCTGAACCAAGTCCAGTTCCATATCATCAAGATGACAACCATACAGGGTACTCTGATTGGCCTTTCGAATATTGATGTTTCTTGATTAAAAGCATCCTTGCTGTGTTCTTAAATTCTTTTGTGACTATGATGTTCCTTTGTTGAACAAATAATAATGTGTAGTGAACAAGATGTTTGCTGGTGTTTTTTACCTTCTTAAATTTGTTTAAATATTTCACTGTTGCTGGATAGTATTATCTGTGTTAAGAGGTTCAAAATTTCATGGCGAAATGCCCTGCGTGGATCCAAGAATTCAGTTTCAAATGATTTCATGTATTTAAGAGAATGAAAAACAGACCGGTGGTAAAATTATATGGGAAAACAAATTTTTTTTAAAGGAATAAAATAGCTCGGTTACTAGCAAAATGTCGTAATTTACAAATGCCAGTTTTCAGGAATATTATGAGTTGTATATCTCGAACTTGACATAATGAATGGAACGAGTGAAGAGATATCGTTGACTGGTTAAGGTCAGACGAGGTTTCCACGTGCATAATCTTTTACGTTGGAACTTGGAAGCTTAAAAGAATCATCACAGATTACAAATAAAAACCAAATATTTTTAATATGAGCCTCCTTAATTTCTCTGTCTCCGCCATTCGAAGAAGTTCATGCCACTACGTGGTGTTCTCAGTCGCTTGCATCAGTCACAAACCTTTTCCATTGCTGCTTCGGGGCAGTTTAAACTCTGTAAATTGAATAAAGTAGTGTATGGATTCTTCTATCGGGCAACGGGTAAAGAAACACAGACATCATGAACAAAATACAAAGTACAAAATCAATAAAATGTCCAAAAATGTCCAACTAGAAAACACCGATTCCGAGCACATGACCTTGCAAGAAAAGAACAGAACACAAACATCGGAACTAAAAAATTCGGGGATATTCAAATTAAAGTAGACATTTTATAACAGGCGTAAAAACCAAATGCCAAATCACTCTCTAATTTGTGAGTTCCATAATGGCCGAGACGATATCTCCATCTGCGTCCTTGAGAGATTTCACTGCTCTGGCTCTAGAAACACCAGCTTGAGTCATCACAAGCTCTACGTCCTTCGGTTCTACTCCAGTTTCATCTACATCCTCATCATCCTGAAGTGTTGTTGTTGGCTCACTCTTAGGTATCATATTGCTGATATTAGGAGCCTTGAACTGCTCTGCGGCTTGAGTCTGCAACTGTGAACTTAAATCCTCGATTTTAGCCTCGCCAAAGATTACATATGTGTCCGAATTTGGGCTTTTGAAAACATCTGGCTTTGAGATGACAAATAAGATCTGTAACCAACAGTAGGAGAAACTCAATGATCTGTGACATTGCTACAATATGTTCAAAGCAGGACCATTTAAATATTGGCTGGAATAGTAAAAAAGAAGTGACAGAGAAACCAACATTCTTGCTCTTCTTAACAGTGACTCGGCTAACACCAGGAATAGACTTCATTCCCAGCTTTAGCATTGCCTTGCGGCTCTTCTTCTCACTACGGCTCTGCTTCGACTTACCACCAGCATCTTCTGGTCCTACAAAAAGAAACGAATACATTGTTTACATATGCTTAAGCTAATGCAAATACATGCAAAAGGATTTCAAGATTAGAAGTGAAAGTTGAGCAAACTGCAATTCTTTTGGGATCCACATCATATATCTGAAACTAACTGCTAAATAATTAGTAATACTATGACTCCAGCTGTAGTGATGGTCAACCAGAACTTGAAAACATTTACTCACCCCTGACTTGTAAAACAGAAACTAACAAATTTAGCAAGTTCAAAACCAAAGAAGGTTGTATTGTTCCGATAATAACTTTTTGTCAACTAAAATTGATACTAGAACATGCTGAATGTCATTTCGAAAATCAGATCTGATACTGAAAACCAATAACATGGACCATATATCTATAAATGGATGTCCAGAACTATAACTCAAGAGTCCATCAAAATTAAGATTAAAACATTAGCAGCGAAGTACGTAGATCAGTAAGCAAATATCTTAATCACGTGAACAACAGTATCAAAATCAAGGTTGACCATATACCTTCTACATCATCTTCATCCCCTTCATCATCTTCCTCGTCATCATCTTCATCTTCGATTAAAGGCCCCTCATCCTGCAAACAGCAGTTGAACCCGATGAACAATCAATTCTGATTGCACACTTTCCTTTTGTATTATTTAAAGCACATAAAGCTTTTTTGTCCCAAAATCAAATCCTAGCAATGACCACAAGAGGGATATGGACCATTATATGATCGTAAATTGCGAAAAAATAATCAGGTGTATAGACCACTTTAACAAATCCATGTAGGAAAGCAATGTTTGACGTGACAAAAAATCATTGTAAATTCATCTATATCAATCCGCAGAATGCATTCTGCTGTCATACTATGCCCGACTGTTGATACATTCGTATCATACACAACGCAGCAAAACGGTAGAAGCATGCGAAAAAATAGCGAACGCAAATTTTAGATAGATGATTAAAATAAAACTCTTGCTTTCAGAGAAACCCTAGAACGGAAATCAGAATATAGCAGCGAATCACAATTTCATATCGCATCAATTATAACCCCAAAAAAAGTCCAAGACGAGCTACAGAACATTAATAAATTACTTCAGCGAACTATATCGAAGAAAACAAACCCCATTTCACCGCCAATAAATTGAAAACTCAAGACCCTAGCCCGAATCGAAATCCGACAAAAAATAGCGTCCGCAAGCACGCGTGAGGGGGAGAGAGCTTACTTCAATCTTGTGTTGCTCGAGATGGGCAGCCAACAATTCTTCCTGAGATTGAGTCATGATTGAAGAGGATAGAAGATGAAAAGGTGTCTGAGTATAAAACCCTAGCGAGAGAGTGAACTGTAAATAATTCAACGCGACTACAGCGGATTCACCGTAAAATAGGGTCCATGTAACAATGCGTTTCAAGGGATGTTCAATAGAAAGAGAGATGGCGTTGAAATTTTATTTTTTTATTTAATTTAATTTGATATTTAAAAAGACATAATAATTAAAATATAACTATATATGATTAAATCTAAATACATAAATACATAATTAGAAACAACTTATACAAAATTTGAATTTTTTTTTTTATAAAACACACATAATAAAAAAGCATATATAATTAAAAGAATAGTTACAAGACCCGTGGTAAAAAGCATGCAAGTGAGGTGAAGGCAGGGCAGATCTACAAGGTGATATATCTGGGCTTTAGCCCGAGTGGCCCGATTTTTTTTTAAAATTTATATGTAAATTTTGTATAAATTTTACAATAATATGATATTAGCTCGGGTAGATCAATTTAAAATATTAGAAGATTCTAGAATTTAAAATTCTAGCCTGGGCAGAGTCATATTTCTGGCTCCGCTCCTGGGTGAACGGTTGGAGTTAACTTTTTCATTAAACAATACATGACATGCTCATGCACTTTATCATTTTTCCAAGCACCAAGAAAAATTTTCCTCCCTTCTATCCCACACCCTCTTGGCCGAAATTTCAAGCACATTTTCTTTTAATTTTTTCTTCTTCAATTGTTGAGCATAATACATTGTTCTCAAAGAAAAATGCCTTATATTTTTCTAGTGCAAGTTTCACGAATTTTTATCAGTGAGACGGGTCAACCCTACCGATATTCACAATAAAAAGTAATATTGTTAGCATAAAAAGTAATATTTTTTCATGAATGATTCAAATAAGATATTTATCTCATAAAATACGATCCGTGAGACCGTCTCACAAATGTTTTTATCTAAAAAATAATATCCACACGTAGTTCACGCCATCTTCGTACACCGAAACATTCGGTGTCGCAGAGAACTCGCCCATTCAGCATGACTAATAAATATCATGTTGGATAAATTCAGACAAACTATTCATACTAAAAAATAAGGGACAATACTACTTTAAATATTGGATTTTTCTGTGTGAAAATCCCAAGCAACTATCATTCGAACATTGTCATAACTAGTAAAAAAAGATGTACACGCATTGTATGTGTTATTATTATTTTTAATTTGATCAAATAATAATAAATAATTAACACGCAATTATTTTCAATTTAGAAGAGTTATTCGATTTAAAAAGAAAAAGTTTTATTTAGATTTTTTTATGTAAAAATATAAGGTGTCTTGATTAAATTTTTAGTAGGGTAATAAAGATAATTATGAGATTAAATATTATTGGTGTCATCTAAAATAATTACTTTAAGAGTTTCACACTTAATAACATGGTATAGATAATGTTTGACAATATGACTTTGATTAAGATACCGGAGAAAATAGAATAATTTCTTCTATTTTTCTATACTTAAGGCATAACATCATGGATTTTTAAGTCGCTAGAAAATCTTTTTGTTTTAAAAGAAATTATTTTGCTGGTAATAAAAAGACTATTAAAGAAGCAGTAACGTTTTGAAATATATTTTTTAGTTGGAACAGCAACAATTTTTTTTAAAAAATACCTCATTCCTACTACATATGATATTCATATTCCAATCAGTGAATATATTTAGATAATAAAATACTAAAGCATATACATATACAAGAAGAAATAGGAACGTTGTATTTGGATTAAAAAATTCGAGTAGATTTATTATCATTTGAAATAAGATTATAAGACCCGAATTATTGTTAGCAACCATTCTCTTAAAACAAGGAGTCCGCGAGACTTTCCCATACAAGAAACAATTGTCGATGATTTGTCCAGTCAATGCAAAGCCACATCAACAAGCACAAGTCCAGGTTGACCAAAATAGAAAGATGTAAAAAATTACTTTTGCATAAAAAGTTATTTTAATTTTAAGAAATGATATCAACATTCAATTATAAAAAAAATTAAAAAAAAAACTTCTATAAGATTGTCTTTACAGGTAAATTTTTTTAGACGAATCTCCTATCTACCCGACTCGACTCATGAAAAAATATTATTTTTAATGCTGAAAGTATTATTTCTCGCTCAAAATATAAATCGATCGATCCGTCTTATTTAAACAAACACGTGAGACTGTCTCCTACCTTAATATTTGTTAACCATATTTCTTTATACATGTGTATTTAAAAATCACCCTAATTTATTATATACAGGCATACCATTCATAATTATGTGGAATACGGTCTCAATCGAGACGCAGAGGGAAAATATAAACTTCCATATTTGCAGCATCAATCTGGAAAAATCAAAATGCGAACTCTCTAGCACTTCCATCTTATTCAAGGGCTATTATCATCGGACTCTTTTGTCAAATGGAAAAGGACAGTTGATCCACTAAGCTTACCAAAACCTCAATTACTCCCAATGCCTACAAATTTCAACGTGAGAAACCAATAATAGTTCATTTTTAGTATTATTTGTCTCCACTCTAAAAATACTCTACAAAATTTCCTTCACCTCTGTCCAAAAAATAGTAAGAATAAAATGAATAGGATATGGTAGCTGATAATTACTAATGCTTAGGGATATATCTTGTCGTAATTGTGCTTATATGAAGTTTTTATTTCGTATTTTTGTAACGATCATGAACTGTCCTGATAATGAACTTCATAGACTTTTTTCGTAAAAGTACTCTCTCTGAAACCAATATCTGAATGGCTTTCCTGTGAATAATTACTCATAAAATATCTTCATCACTGAAAAATGAGTTCGTTTCGTCTTCCTTAACATCTAAACTTGAGATCTTCGGGATAAATATTTAGATTCATAAAATTGGATACCAATTGAATTAGTAGCTCAATTGTCACCCACTACCTTGAATCTAAGTGGTTTTTTTGTTATTTTAACAACTATGAGTTATTCTGATCTTAGGTTTTTTTTGGGCCCGTTATGCAAACGGATTTCTTATGGAACTTTCTCCCTCATCAATGTGCCGTCAGAAATAAAATATCTCACCTGTAAAATAGATTTTTTCGTCTCCCCCCACATTCAAAAATGATTACTTTTTTAAAAATGAAGTTTCCCTAAATTTATTTCCACAAATATTTCATATATTTGAGTATTTTAACCAGATAAAAATGTTATTTTTAAAAATATTTTACCAAAGGTTTTTTCTCCCCTTCTATCTACGGCTCGTTTGAGCCTCGGGAATTCGAGTTATTACCAACCGAAAATATAGGATCGGTCGGTAGTCATGGACTTTCTCTCCGCAAACCACGGCAGTACTGGAGCCTAGCTGAAAAGCTAAACTCATCAGGATACAGGACAAAAGAACCCACATTGCTGCAATTACTTTTATGGGGAAGACGGAGGATGAGCAGACTTTGCCAAGTACAGAGCTTGATGCTCAGGGTACAAACCCAAGTGAAGGGTACTGTAATTGGTGCTGTTTGAGTTGTAGGAGGGTTAAAAAGTTGGTGACTTTCAGATGTATTCTTGTTTTGGTGCTTTGTGTTGCGGTTCTTTTGTCTGCTGTCTTTTGGCTTCCATTTTTCCATTATGGAGATCAGAAGGATCTGGATCTGAACTATGAAGGTTGATGTGGTTTTATATCTATTTTTATTTCTAAAATCCTTGGTTTTTGCCGGGATATTTGTTGGTTGGGGTGATAATGTATAGTGATCATTAGCATTTTATGGTACTAGGCTATATCTTTCTGCCTGTGCGTTCTTTTTATTTGTTTGCTGTGATTGGTTCTTATATTTGGAGTTGGATCCCGGTTTTAGTGGGATTATAGACTCGCAGATTTTGGTGATTTACACGGTCTTTTATTGGTTAAATTCTTGCATATTTTGGTAGTGGGTGCATTTTGAATTTAGGATTGGATAATTGATTGAATTTCTTCTATATCATTGATGTATTGGAGTTAATGAAAGAACAAGCTTTTATTCTTAAAAACTTTTCGTTAAGATTATGGTCCACATTAAATATAATTGTGCTTAATGATGGAACATTTTCTATTTTTAACTGAATAATTTCTCACTCTCCTTACCTGGCTTTTCATCTGCTGATAATTTCCATTTTTTGAGTTCAAATTTATTCGGATAACTATTAATCTATAATATAAGATTGCACCGCCACGCTGATGAAGTAGTATGTATAATTGAAGTTTGGTCCTCCTTTTAATTCTCTAATGAACAAAGAACTACAGTTATTGAGGAATTTGTTAATTAGTTCTCTAGTAAAGTGGAAGTACAGTATGGCTGGATATAAGCGGGAGGAAAATTTTGTATTTCAACCTAAATCAACTGGTTACAGAATTTTCAGGGCAGATATGTTTGATACATCCTTTGTTTGCAGCAGGCATCAAGCAACAAGGAACTGCTTGTGATTATCTTAGTTACCTGATTCTATAAATGCAAGCAGCAAAGGTTGTTATTCATTTGAATTAAATTATTTGTTTATACATTCCATTATCGATCTTCTACAGGTCATGACATAGTTGCAAGTTTTATGCTTAAGAAGGCCGCGTCTTTTCTCGAGGACTATATTACACTGCTTGAGGATGATATTTTTGATGAGATGAGCTTTCTCACCACTAAAGTATTCCCTGAAGCTTTTGTTCCATTTTTTTAATCATCATGGCGCTTTTTTTCTTCTTCTGTGGGGGCTGCTATATCATGTACTGGGTCATCTAGGGAAAGCATATTATAGCGGGCCTGCCAAAGTATGTAAACCGTGAACATCTTACCATGATAAACCATTCTTCACGTCATAACCTGCTAACAATTTTGTTCTCTAAATCTGTTACCTGTTCGCATGTCATGGCCTTTAAAACGATGATTAGTAGTATTTGTGCAAAAAACACTCGTTTATGGGGGTTATTAGGTTGTGATCATACAGAATAGGCGAAGCCAGGATCCTGAGATTAGGGAGGCCAAAATTTTTAAGTAACTATTTTCAGAAATTTTTGGGGGTGCAACAATGCAATGTTAATAAAATGAAGACTAATTTTTGAATTTTTTTCGAATATTGGAGGGGTGGGGGGGGGGGGGGAGGGGCTGTTTGGGAGGGGTTGCACTTTGGTTTTTATGTGGCTCCGGTACGACAATGTGCAAGTCAACATGAATTGGTATTAGAGTGAATGTCATGTTCTTTATTCTCATGTGTTACACTTAAACTGGTCTGCATTACCTATTAGTCGTAACTTTTTGTAGTACAACAATGTTTGATCTTCTATAGTTCATCTATCGCTTCATATGTTACATGTTTCTGTCTGGTTATGTATGCATTAAATTATCCTTTTTGTTTACTGAATCGGGACTCAGTTTCCTTTCTATGGCAGGTAGAAATAATATCATTAGAATCATCTGCAGGGTCAGACTTAACAAAGGTTGTGTTTGCTGTTGAATCTGATGTGACTACCCAAAGTTTAATTAAAGACTCTTTTGTGTATTTAATTATACGGCAATCGTTCCTTAATTTGACAAATGCATCGTTGTTCGGGGAACCTTTTTCTTTCGAGGTGCTCAAATTCAGAGGTGGGATAACTGCGAGTCCTGAACAGAAGGCATTTCTTATGCAAAGAGTTCAGATTCTGTTCAACTTCACCTTGAATTTCTCCATGGATCAATTACTTAGTGAGTTCGATCAACTTAGTAGCCAACTGAAGAGTGGCTTGCAACTGGCTCCATATGAGGTATGCACACATTATTTTTTACCTTTCTTATATTTATAATAAATATTAACAAATTTTATCAGCATAAAGAATGCTTTCCGCACTTTTTGGTATTTTACTTTAGAATATAATTTCGGACAAAGCGTTTGTCGCGTTACAAAGAGTTATAGTAGGTAGTAACAACGCAACTCTAATCTTTTGAACTATCGTCAGCCCAAACTCACATGTCCATTGTTCTCATAGCAGTGGCCATTGTTGCACCCAATAATTATTCTAATAATTGCAATCCTTGTGATAAATGAGAATCGGATCCATGAATTTAGCTCTGATGTCAATTGTAAGACTTTCGGTTTTACTAAAAGCTATAGTTGGTGGCAACGGTGTAACCTTAATATTTTACATTGTACAACAAGTCAAATTTCATGTTTCGATTGCTCTCCTAGCAAAGACAATTATTGCACCTTAATTTATAAGTTACCTATGCATTTCACTTCATGTCACACACCCTGAAATACGCGTACGAATGGAACTAGGCATCTGTTACTCATGCTATAAATTCAAGACCAAGCTCATTTTATGGAGTTGGTTCGACTTCGATTCAAAACTTGAAAGCTAATGTATCTTGATCTCGTGTTTGCCGTGAATTATTATTCAAATTTTATCTCGTCATATTCAGCTTTATATCAGGTTCTAACTAGTTAAAGCTCAAATATAGCTGTCTGTACCTTGATAGCTCATTAAATGATATTTACAAAACATTCATGACTAAATTAAAGTTTCCAAACGGTTCATGAGGTATCAAACTAACTTGTGGCTCTCATGTCCTAATATGGCTTGAGCACAATAAGTTTGAGTATAAGTACAATATTATTCCAGCTAGAATGGAAGCTCGGGGTGTCTGTTCAACTTGTTTGTACTTTTGTACCACTATTTAAACCTTTTCTTGATAATATCAAAAAATTATGTGCAAAAGTTAAAGGAAATCTCACGGCTAATTTTTTTTTTTCATCCTTTCAGAACTTGTATATCAAGCTGACTAATCTTAAAGGTTCATCAGTAGCTCCACCCACTACAGTCCAATCACAAGTTCTCCTTGCTGTTGGTGTTAATCCCTCAAACTCAAGGTTAAAGCAGTTGGCTCAAACTATCACCAGTTCACATAAGAAAAACCTTGGCCTGAATAACACGGTATTTGGTCGTGTTAAGCAGGTTCAACTTTCATCCACATTGCAGCATTCCCTTGGCGGTGATGGAAGTGTTTCATCGCCATCCCCTTCTCCGTCTCTCCCTCCTATGTCACAATCCCACCACCGCCACCACCATGTTGCCAGTCTTGCTCCTATTATATCACCGTCACAGCCGCCGGGAAACAGGGCATCTGTAAATAGGAAAAAGTCACCGACTTCTGCACCTGCACCTGCACCAGGAAAGAATTTAGCATCCAACCCTCCATCTTGTCATTTCGGTTACAATAATAGGTCTCCCTGGAAACGCGATGAACATTATCATTTGACTCCTTCCTCACCACCAATTCATGCACCGAATCCTGCTCTATCACTGCCAAAACAGAATGATCCTTTGACTCCTAAAAGTTCTCAAGTTTCTTCCCCAAGTCCATCGCCAAATGTTGCTTATGTCCATAGTCTGCCCCCATCGAAGAATGATCTGCATGCAAGACCTCCAGATGTAATGCCATTAGTTTCACCCTTGCCTGAACCATGTAAGTATATACTTTCCTTTCAAAAGTTTTATGAACATATGCAAAGCTATTGTTATACTATTTCTTTATTACAAATATTGAAAAATTTTAATGTTATCTTATTGGCCTGATCTCTCATGTGGGGAATAATGTCTATTTTTTTTGAATTTGACGCACCATGGCACGAGAGAGTAGGAGTGGCTTTGCATATGTAGGTTTTCAGTATGCGAATAGTGGTTTGTAGATCATTGAATTTTTTGTTGTATGCTCTAGGAACATATTATCTCTCTAGAGTATAAGGTGCTTATAAGATGCTTACAGTAACTTTAAAGTGGGTTTCTTAGAGAACTTTCTTTAAGAACGCTGATAAATTCAATAGGATGTTTGATTGGGTTTTATAGTTTTAAAGGCGTTTAAAGAAGCAGAATTGAACGCGTAATGATGATTTTTTTTCCTTTTTTGCTATCTGTTTATGTAATAAACTTATCGTTGTATAATTGTATATTTCACGGTAATATTTATTTTCTTCGTTTTTGATAGCGTGTAATCCTATATATGCAGCTACTGCAGCTATCTTCTCCTTCAATATGTGGGCTCTACCGCTTTTCATATTACCTGCGTTGCATTTATAGCAGCAGAAAGTAAGAAAGAAGCCGTTTTTCTTGGCAAGGCCATTCTGTCTGAAATTAACCATGGAACTGCCCCCTGGAACATCGTCTCCTAAAAAATGAGCAGTGCAGACTGGAAGAATTTTGCTGGTGGGGCGGTGCTGAAATGGCATGTCCCTGTATAGATACTTGTCCATTTTCTTTCCCTCGTGTAAATATTTGATACCACCATTTATACCAAGGTAAGTTGCTAAATGAATCAAGGTTCAGGCTGTCATAAGCCCGAAATGCCTATAATGACGGGCATTGCAATTTGCCATTGTGTTGTATAATATGTGTTTTATATGCACAAATTGTATAGGGGAAATGAACAAATGTAAAAGGGTTACCTTTTACTCATGTCCAATCGATCTGTTACGAGTAAATGAGTAATGATTTTTGTATGAATTGTACTGTTTTTGTGGCAATGGCACCTTAATTTTTTCCGCAGCAAGCTTATTATTGTATTTTTTTTCCAAAACTTGATGTATAATTTGTTCCTACCATACAGAACATAGATTCAGAGCAACTAAACTCCACCGGCCATGCGCATACGAGGCTTGAACAAATTCCCATGTGCGTCCATGTATTCGTGAGCCGATCGAGAACAGCGAACCTTCGACGAATAGGGCTTGAATGCAAACTTTTTTTCCCAAGAATAAGTGAAACTAAGAGTAACCCCAGGGAGAATGGGCCGTCTTCTATTGATCAGACAATAATCCCCAGATTTCGTGACCACCTCAGTGTTTAACGGCTCCACAGTTTGAAGTCCTTCGCACAATAATGTCACTTTAGACTGATTGCATGCAGGGCAAGCATTTGACACGGTCACATTCCACTGTGTTTGATCGCCCACTGCCGACCCTGTTGCTTCTTGCTTGATTATCATGTTCCTCAAACCACATGGTGGTTGAACTCTTCTCCCTGATAAGAACACAATATAATTCTAGATTATAATTTCCACCCGGGAAGTCAACTTTTCCCTCTAAGATTTTGTGGGGCTATCCACCACAACGCCTTCTCTTTCGTAACACAACAAAAATCCCATCACGCCGTGTTGTAATTAAAAAGGGAAAAAAAATCGCAGGGCTGTTGAAATCATTTTTTTGCTGTACATGTTATATTAAAGATTAAAAAAAAAAAGACATAAAATTTGAGAATGTTCAACATACCCTGGCTCATAACCGCCATGAAGAAAATGGCCATAACAAGCTTGATTATGACTTCCATTGAAGACTATTATCTTGTTTTTTCTTTGGTTCTTTTAAAACGCAAAGAACCTATTTAGCAATTTAGAATCAGGTCACACGAATTCCAAAAGGAAAAAAAAATCGCTATGAAATTTTATTTTTTTGAACATGGTAACTAAGTTTATAAAAGTTAGAATATTTATTTCCATAAAATTTCTGGGCGAATCAGCTTTTTGAAAAATCTATATTTTTGTTTATTGCACAGAAAAAAATGTAAACAATCCCAAGTCTAAAATGGGAAGGAAATCGAGATATTTTAAGTATTAACAAGTCCAAGAGAATATAAATTTCTCAGTAGGAAATTAATTTTTGTTCGATATCATTTGAAAAAAATCTCATCTCGCTGTCCA
The DNA here is from genome assembly GCF_022965805.1 of Primulina eburnea. Taxonomy (NCBI): domain Eukaryota; kingdom Viridiplantae; phylum Streptophyta; class Magnoliopsida; order Lamiales; family Gesneriaceae; genus Primulina; species Primulina eburnea. The sequence continues at coordinate 3,040,392 of NC_133103.1, read as the reverse complement.
AAAAAAAAAAAACTCATCTCTATGAAATAAAAATAATGTTTAAATTTCATATTTGTAATTTGTAATTCTAAAAAATCTATATCTATGTATATTTTGTCATATTTAGAAAGTTCTCGCAAAATATAATATACTATAAAAAGAAATATTTATCAGTATTAATATATTCACTTATCATATTATATTTGAAAACTTATAAAAAATTAAATATGTTATTCACTATGAATTTTATTTCAATTTAATTTTAAAATTTGAATTTCAATTCGATATCTCTTGAAAATATAAATTTAGTGGGGTGTATTCAATTCAGAGTTTTGATGATTTTTAATGACTTTTTTAAATGATAGACTTTTATGGATTTGATAAATTTTTATTGACTTTTATGGAATCTCACAGATTTATAAACAGATTTATGTGGATTTATGTAACTTTTTTGCAAGATTTTTATAGACTTTTGTAGATTTTTTTTTATAGAATTTTATAAATTTTGTACTTAACTATAACATGTGATTTTTATTAATTTTTTTGAACCAATAATTAATTGACATATATAACATATTCAATTTGAAATTATTTTTAATATTTATATTAAAAAATAAATTTACTTATTTAAAAGTTAAATCGTTTAATCCTTACATATATATATATATATATATATGTGGGTTTATATGCATGTATGTAAATTTTTTAAAATACATCAATTGATTAACATGTAATCTTATTTTTAAATTGATAATATAAATGTAAAAATAATATTATTTATTATTGTGTGAATATAATTTTGTATAAAAATATCATAGCTTACATATTAATTAAAAATACGAAAATGAATTAAAAAAATTATTGTTGTTACGAAACTATTAAAACAACATTTTTTTAATCATCTTTTATTATTATTGAATATTACATTAATTTGTATAAATCATAAATTAAAAATCACAAAATCAATTCTATAATTCAAAATTTCCCGTGTTATTAAAATAAAAAATTATTAAATGAACAATCAGCCAAAAAATGAAAAATTTGAAAAAGAAAGATGAAAATATATATAGAGATACACTTCGAAAATTTGAGAGAGTAATAGAAATAGATGAGAGGAGATAAGATATGTGATGTGAAGCGACAGAGAGAGAGTTAGAAGTTTTAAAAATCCATTCAAATCTTTGGGGTGAACCAAATACAATTTTTACAATTTGTGGTTGTACCTTAGGCTTTAATGTTTGTATGTCAATGAATTCCATGGAGTTATTAAAAGTTCATGGAAAATTTGAATACCTGTAGACTTTTATAGAGTTTATAAAAGTCAATGTTGAATACCACTTGACTTTTTAAAACTCCATGAAAGTCTATTTTGAATACCACAAGACTTCTATAGAGTATGCAAAAGTCTTGATTGAATACCTCTAGATTTTTAAAATCTACAAAAGTAATTAAAAGTCAATAAATTTCTCACGTTGAATACACCCCCCTTAAATATATTTATTATATTATATCGATAATATTTAAATTTTAAATATATTCACAGCCTACAATACTAGTTATACTTGTTAAAATTAAATGCCCCAATTATCTAATCCCTCCGAAGTATGCGGTTTATTTTTAGTAATTGTCCATATGCCGTTTGGCTGATCAGAAGATTGTTAAGTGGCATTGGGGCATATATGCTGGAAAAATTATAGCAAAGTATCTAATTTGCAAATTTTTCTAGCACAAGTTGTGAAAATCATAATTTTTGTATCATATCTTTGTTACTTACGATTTTGATTATTTATATTGTAAAATTTCAGTTTTAATCATATATTTTTTAATTTATGATAATTCTAATCATTTTTGTCATTGATGATATGACATTACACGCATCAGCACTGCAATCATATCATATTGAAAAATGACTTAAATGGACAAAAAAGCAAAAATAATGAACAAAAACTGAAATTTGACAACATAATATATCATAAACAACCAAAATTGCAAAAGTCCATAACAAAAAAAGTTGCAAAAAATACGTCAAGCAAATTAGTCATTTTACACTGAGAAACAAAGACTACAAAACTGTCGGAAGAGTAGACAAAAGTCATCTGGATGAAGAGAAGATTTTCACCATTTCCAAAATACAAACATATAATAAAATGCTCTACAGTACAGCATCAGCTTATAACGATACAATTTTTTTCCTCGAAAAGGGAGAAAAATTAGGAAACTGGAGATGAAGCAATATCATTTTTCCACTTGCCATATCTTGAGCTAAAACTACCACCTCCCCTCTGCTCAGCAAACTCCTGAAACACTTCCCGGGCAGAAGCATCCCATGTTTTAGCCATTTCTTTAAGCGATATCGGGTGGTGCGAGCATTTTCTAAGTGACAAACTGAAAATGGACTTTGCCTTCATCCAGAGATCTTTCCCTTCTTCATCTCCACTGTGAGATGAAGCACACATATCAGACACACTTTTATGTCATACTACGATTAAACCTTCATTTTCGATTGTGCAAGATTTATCCACCGGTCCAGTTGTTTTGAAATCACAAATCCATACTCATTTACTCCATTATTTGAAAAACAGAGCGTCATTGACACATTCTAGGAGTGCCATTAGCAATCATTAACACAAAAAATGTATGTCACATAAAACCTCGGTAACAAAAATGATGTATGATAATTGGTTTCTCACCTGAAGTCAAGAGGCAATGCTTCCGACACAACAGGAGAAGAATTGGGATAATCAGGAGTCACAATCAGTTCCAGAAGCAGAGTGGGAAACTGTAAGCAGGGGATAATATTTTTTTAACTTCATCACGGGCAGAAATTCCAGAAAACATAGAAGAAAAGGTTCCAAAAAGTGTTACCATATTTTCCGAGGAACCGGGGATCCTAACTTCACAAGCGAATCCTACTGGACTATAGCAGCACCTAATGAGGATTCCTTTATCAGCTTCAGCCCGGGAAACATCTTTCGTGTTTATCACATCCACCACAGATTCAATAAGCATCTGATTAATTTCCTGGATCTCTTGTAAGATAAGATTACTAGGCTGTGATGATACATTACAAAACTTTAGATATTGGTGTACAAGATATAAATTTTTTTTTTTTTAAAATTCTGCTCGCCAAGAAATTTATTTTTGATACGGGAGGTGAAAAATTATTGACGATACCTCTTTTTTCAGCCTCTTCATCCGAGAATCTGCATTTAATTCCATTTCTGATATTGAATCATCAGAAACCATGGTGCTCAGTTGACGCTTCATCCTCGTCTCTATGCCAGTTCCATAAATCAGGCCGAAGTTCCCTTCTTCATGATTTCTTATATCATCCGATAGATCCTGGATAAAGATCCTATCTGATTCAATGTGAGAGAGGCTTCTTGCTGTTCTGTCAGTTATATTCATGACAGCACTGATATCCCTTAATGAAGAATTTAGAGATTTGTTTGATACTGACTTCACCTTCAACACCAAACCAGAAAAATAAATTTCACCTAATAATTTTTATGCATATACATGCATACATAAATAATTGTTTCACCATCCAAGTCTTTCATAAGTGAAAGTGTGTGCTGTTGGATATATCACGCAAACAGATTTAAAATAGTGTAAAAATTGGACAAACCACTTCCATCAGTCGCCTCAATGGGTATTCATTAGAACGTGACGGCTGATTGACAACTGGAGAAGTAGACTCTGCAAGCAAAGGAGACTTCAGTAATCCAGTTTCTTTAAGGGATTGATTTTGGTTTGTGCTTTTGAGCTGAGATAGAGGAGAAGGAATCTGATGGACTCTTCTCCTCTCTTCAAGTGACAATGAATGCATTCTTGAATGACTTTTCTCAGCATCTACAGGTGCAGAAGAGGGAGTTAACGGAGTCAGAGGAGATGGAACAACTGGTGGCGAGGAAGTGGGTAGCAACTGTGTTGCAGAATTGGAAAAGGTGGATGATAAATCCTTTGGCCCAATATATGTGGAAGAGTGCTGTGAATTTTGGGGAGAACCAACATGAAATGAGGAAGAACTTGACTGATTTTGATTGAATCCTGAAATATAACCATACTTCAAATCATTGTTCAATTTCGGTACCATCTGATGCTTGTTTTTTCCAGTAAGTGGCTGTTGTAATGGTTGCTTCGCATTTGGTATTTCCATTGCTTGACCATGCTGCTGAGGTAAAGTTGAAATTGATTTTTGAGTAATAGAGCTCACAGAAGAATCCAAGGAGTTGAAGATGTTCTTCGACGAGGCAACTCTTTGGTGTAGAGTAATCGTATCATTGCTGTGAGTGGCTCCACTTAAAGGATGGAGTAACATATTGCGAGCCATTGGCTCAACCACCCCTTTATGAAATCCTGAACCCATCAAGTTATATGTATTGGAGTTTGTTATAGAAGTGTCTCCTTTTCTGAGTCCAATGGAAGGGCCGACCTGAAATTTATTTGTCCCTTGCTGCCTCAAATACGTTGGCATTCCTTTACGTGTGCTGTCCAGGCACTGATTAGACATTTTGTACTGAAGAAAGTTCGGTCTTTGCTGCATCTGAGATGTTTTTAACATACCACCACACAACTCAACAAGTTGCTGAGGGTGTTGTCGCAACGGGTGATTCTTGGCAATTGCTCGATCAAGTTGAGCCCTTACCTCATTAATCATACTATATACTCTCTCTTTTCCGTAATTCATCATAAGATCCATTTTGGACAACTGTAGGAATCTTATTATTTTTTCTGAAAAAGTTCTATTCCTTTCGTGTTTTGCCACTGACTCTGCGCTGGTTGCCTGCGTGAGAAATTCATACGTTCTAGCATCAGTATCAAATGCTAATGATAAAAAGGATAACAAATGAATGCCGTGACATGTAAATATAAAAGAGACATGACTCAAACCTGATGCCTTAATTCTTGTGATCTCTCGAATAATTTGATCACCTCAGACATGTACATTTCCTTCATGAACTGAATCTGTTAGCAAAATCGCAACACATTATAGTTTTAGAGAAGACGAAAAGGCACAAATCTGAATTCCTCATTCTTCACAGACAAGAGAAAGCTTCTTACAGAGAACTCAAACCATCCATTTAAAAATATATATATTCCATATTGATGCTACATGATAAAGAACTTACTTTAGGTAGTGATTAAAACAGTCAATTGATTTCATATGCAGCAATTTTACCTGCTGGAATGCTGGATCAACCCAATCGCTGGAATTTATCAAGCCGACTTGAGCATTGTAGTTTAATAATCCTTTGAACAGACAAAAATCTTAAATTAGACAAAAATATTTGAATGGATAGGACATTGGAACGTGGAGATTTTGTAGCAGACTTGTAAAAATGAAGTTATAAAAAAAATATCTAGAAGACATATAACAGGAAACATATTGACAAAACGGCGCCGAGTGTGACATACAACTAGAAGGTTACATACTGGAGAGTGGTTACCAAACAAGAGAAATAAGAATCTTAGTTAAAAAGGAGTTAGGTTCAACATATTTTCATAGTTAGTATGAGATTTATTTCGATCATGTTATTTAAGACACGGATTTGATCATCTTTCCGTAATACACAAATCCAATGCTAGTAAGAATTTATCAATTATCTGATAAAAAAATTTGTTCTTTTTATACTTAGGTATCATCGATTTGGAGAGGATGAAAACCAACCATCAGCATTATTTGTAATGAGATAACAAGAACTATTATGTTCCTGATTCTCTTTCACTTTTCAACTCTCATAATTTTACTTATTTGTCTAACTGAAACACTCGTGCATTTAAAATGTGATGATTTAAAAAGTACAGCTAGAATATATTAAAATGTGATGATTTAAAAAGTACAGCTAGAATATATTAATTATTCTTCTAAACAATATGTGATCCATATGTATGAGTTGTGAACGTACCTTGTGAAGATCCAACATGAATTGGTTGTGATTGCTTTGCTGACATCTTCGGATCAATGGCCATCACATTCTGAGAATGAAGAAAAGTAGTTCTCTGTAACTCCGGTTGCAACTGCATTTTTTGAGGCAGCTGCATTATTTGCTTATGTGAAGTTGACTGATCAGAGTGTTGAACTACATTGAATGATTCTTGATTGTTCGTCATAAAGGAACTTGACTGATTTCCAATTTTATGTTGTTGTCGCGGCATTCCGAAAGTGGGGCTTTCTTTCTGCTAAAATATGGATAAAATTTTATGGCTTCATGTATCAATATTAGGAAATGCATCAATGCTATGTCTCTTTCAAGAAGTGCAAGATATATGTTATGAGATACTTCACAAACTAAGTCCGATTGGCGTGAACCCTGCATTCCATTTGGGGACAATCCAATGAATTTTGGGAGGGAAACACTCGCATTTTTAGAAAAAAAATCTACAAGTAAAATCTGAAATTTTTTGTTTGAGATGGGACAGCAGCAAGGCTAAATATAAATCTGAAGGAAAGAGCGGGTGTTTGGCTCCTTCAAATCACCACTTCAAATGAAAAGGCAATTAAAATTTTGAATTTTGGATGTGAAATTTTGAAAAAACTGCAAGTTTTGCTATCAAAATTTATTCAATATCTCCACCTCTATCATCTCTTCCCATCTCGTTCCGACTCTCCCAAATTCCCGGACCTGTCCCTAGTATCCAAGTTCTGATATAACAATTTAAAGATGCAACGAAAAAGAACTATAGATGTTAGCGGGAACCATAAATACATGTATTGGCTGCTGTTGCGATCGATTACTGAAATGGGAATTAGAATGCAAGGCCGATGATTGAACATTCAATCGATTTGTTGGCTGCATAAGGAGTTGATGCTGAAATTGATGGCGCTGATGGACTTGAGAGACCATGTTGCATGCAGTCTGAGTCTCGGAGAAATCAGAGCATTTGGTGGATAAACTACTTGGAATATTTTGCCTGACTTGGGTAATCGAGCTGCCTGTAAATACACAACCATAAAAATTCCAGTTCTACAATAATGTTTTTCTCTTAATAGATTCAACTCCTCGTTCAATGAACCAAGTTGTCTTGCTGCGAAGTTTTGTGCTGACATGCAATGAAGAGAGTAACTTACTACATTTGCAGCACGCTTAGGCCATAGAAATTAGATAATGAAATATAGTCTTCTTGAGATGCTTTTGCAAAGATAAAACTACATACGTGTTAAAACCTTATAAATTTTCATCTAATACATCTGTGAGACATCTCAGAAGAAAATTTTGTTAAAAACAGCATACATATAGAGGATCATTCTAACTAGCCTCTATGCATAGTTCTAGAGATACCTGAAGTAGAAACAATCGGCTTCGAGTTCTGGCACGTGCTAGGTAAGACAATTGACTGCAGATAATGAACAAACAAATCGTAAAAAATCTCGAGCATTATATTACTATAGTAACATATACCAATGAAGAATTCATCATCAAAAGATGTTTTATTACTGTATCTCTAACTTTTGCAAATGCAAGTGTCTACTACGATTATTCACAATGAAGTAAAAAAGCACAACCAACAATATTATGAAACTTCTTTTAGTTCGATAATAGAAAAATACTATGAAGTAGAAACTTATTGATCCTTCGACATAATATCTTAATATTTAGGAAACAAATAAGTATCTCTTTCATTCTGAAATATCAAATTATATATATTTTTGGAGGGGAGCATGACAAGATAATTTACTGCTGAAAATAAATAAGGCTTTGGCCATTAAAAACATAACAAATTTAATAAATAACGTACTCTCATGGGGTAACAAACAGGAGAATGACGTGCTTAATTTACATTTCGATCTCTAAAGGTATCTGTCTTGTAAAATTGCAAAAACGTCCACTAACATCACACATATAGGATCTTGATCCTAACATATATAGGATCTTGATAGGTGTTATTGTATATTCGCGTTAAATTATTCGTTAATAGTGAGTGAATTTGTGTTTCGTGAACTGTAATTACAAAAGCAGCGAATAGGATAATTCTAGTGCTCAAGAAAGTTTTATGTTCGAAGAATAGATCTTGTTTTAATTCAACAATTTTGATGGTTCCATATGATAATTCATGCTATTTAAACATTTAATATAGAAAATCAGTCTGATTTTTGAACAAAATCAAAGTAACAAACCAAGGTGTAAACAAATAAAAAGAAGGCAATAACTGTAATATACTCCAAATGACCTCACCATGTAGATCAAACTAAATGCCAAAATTTAGAGGAACATTATAAAGAAGGAAGCTTACAGAAGTTTCAGCAATTTGATGGCTTTTCTCCAACAACACTGCAGACTTGTTTTCCTGACTAAAATTATTTACAATTGGAGATGGCAATAACATTCCAGCTTGCCCCATCCTGCACGAAAATCGTCATTATGAGAACTCTAAATCATTGCCATTGTTTCCAACTTGAAGCTCACTTAATGATAAAATAGGTTTCAACACAATTTAAATGAAATTGAAAAGAACTATTATTGTAAGATTTGATTGCAATCTACTTCCCACATAAAGTTAAATTTAATTCCACTATAAAGGCATGTAGTATATTCTTTAATTGACATGCTAACTGACTTGAATTAGCTAACTAGTCGACCACAACGTACATATTTAAGCACAGAATTAGAGCTGCTGCAGATTTCAAGGAACGTCAAACATGACAATATCATGTCTTAATCTGCTGTCAAATTAAAGATCTTATGAAAAAGGAACAAATTATGATCGACATCAAGTGTATTTTTTTTCTCAACAATGCATCGGTCAGATTCCAAGTTCAAAAGAAAAGGACTATGCCGAATTTTTTCCCACATTCTTTGCACAATATCGAAGGACTCGTGTGTTGAAATCTACATTGAAATATGTTAAAATCAAATGAATATCAGAATATCCCCATCCTGACAAAAAGAAACATATGCATAAATTGTTTGTAGTAAAAGGACTGTTCCTTGTGACGGTCCCAAGACCTTAGAGGTTTTGGGTTCGAATCCCACCAGCTGCGTGGGATGTTAGTTAGTCAGGTAAATCATTACTGTCATTATATAAAAAAACTGTTATCGTTAAGTATTAACATTCCAAAAAAGGAAAAAAAAAACAAAAACAAATAGAGTAACTGGTTAGATGAAATGAGAAAATTATCCCTTCACAAATAGGAGCTAAATACGCAAATAACTATCTGATAAAAAATTAAAACTGTCAAAGATACACAGAAAGCAACCAAATACATAAGTAAGAGTAGATCTTTACCAGGATTACATTCCAAAACGATATAAAACTACAAATTACGTTTCTCATGCCGCAATCTTGCACAAGAATACAATGAGATATTAAGAGGAAATAAATTAAATAATTTCAACCAAAATCAAGGATCCAGACTTCCTAAAACCTTAACATATATAAGACATATCTCTTGTAAGCAACCGAAAAATGCACTCTCAATTTCCCAATCTATTGATTTGCTCTTGTTCGATAGGAAAATGTCGAAAAAAACCCAAAACTCAGGTTAAGAATCATTAAAAACCTAGAAAATTAACATAAAATCAAGGGGAGTTGAGAGACTCATGCATGCAATATACATATCTTCCTTTTATCAAATCAACATCAGATCAACAAAGAACCAGCAAAATCAAATTACTGCGAGTGAAGCGTCATTTTAAGGAAAAAATTAAGTGGAAAAAAAAATAAAATAGACGACGTGGAGTGATGCCAATAATAATTACTAAAATCAAGATTCATGAGATGGAGGTAATCATCAAAGATTTAGATGGCGAAAAATTACCCGAATTCGGTGGCATCATCAGCCTCATCATTGGGTAAGAGTTCTTTCATCCACTCATCCAAGTTGAAGCTTGGTTCAGTTTCAGCTGACGATTTTCCGTTTCCGTCATCCATCAGATAAAACTTGAACAAAATCCCGCTAAATAACTTTCCCTGTTCAGTATTTCTTCACCATCAAAATTTGAAAAAATGAACAAAGACAAATGGGTCGAAGCATTGGCGCTAAATCAAGCGAGGAAACCCTAGCTAGTCGGATCCCAGATGGGAAACTCACAGAGCCGACACTTGATCGGTGTACACACACTCGAAAGGCAAAAAAAACAAGACAGAGAGATCGACACGTATAAATACAACACAAATACGTATAATTACATGCGCGCATGTATCTCAATCTCAGTGTGTATGTGCATGTATATCACCTACAATGCAGATTTTGACGATGATGCAATAAAACCCAAATAGTTATTTCTGGTCTTTTGCAAGAAAGAGAGAGAATCAACGGTTTCAAGAAAGGAAACTTGTAGAGTAGGAAAACGTTACGCCATGAATTAACCTTTAAATAGCTTATTCACACGGGCATGGTTGCTTGGGATTCCGGATTAAATTATATTCCGGCAATTTTCCAAATCCAAACCCTTTTTTTCTTTTTGGTACTAATGTTTATCTTTTATTATTTATGGAAAAACAATATTAAAGGAAATTCATAAATTTGTTGAAGTTGCAATTTTTTCATAATTTTATATCTTAATATGGTATTATATGTTCTTTAATTTTGATTTCTTAATAAGGCTGCAGGTAAACCAAATAATCTATAAATATCCGTTTTTTTTAACGAGTGAGTCTCATGTGAGACCGTCTCACTGATCATAATCTGTGAGACTGATCATAATCTGTGAGACTGATCATAATCTGTGAGACGGATCAACCCTACCTATATTCACAATAAAAAGTAATACTCTTGGCATAAAAAGTAATACTTTTTCATGGGTGACCCAAATAAGAGATCTGTCTCACAAATACGACCCGTGAGACCGTCTCACACAAGTTTTTACCTTTTATAACGTACATAAAATTATTAAAATAAAATAAATTAGCAAAAAAAATATTCAAGAAAATTCATAATTTTATTTTCCAGTATTTCTTCATTTTCACAATTTTTGTCATCTATGTTGTCTAAAATTGAAACATATAAACTAAAGTAACAATTTTTCTCATGAATAAATTAATATCTTAGTACTTTTCTACTATATGATATTATAGGTTCGTTAATTTTATTTTTCTTGACAGGGCTACTAAACTAAATAACCAGAAAATACCCCAGGCTTAGCCCAGAATCGATTATTCTTTGTTAAAAAAACAATTATATAAACACACAAGTATTTCAGTACTAATTGCTAGTGATAACAAAGTTTTTTGGTTAAAATAATATCTTTTTTGCATCGATGTCCATTCACTATAAAATTTTCTTAAATAGAATTTGTCGACAACTTTTTCTCACTTTTAAATAATATAATATAATATAAATTAATGAAAACTAGTATTTTATGAAAAAGATGATAAAAGCATACGAACAAATAGATTGCAGTCATCAACAAATATTTATTATTTGGGATAAAAATGAATAAATTATGTATGCTAATGGCCATGTTTGAAAGAACAAGAAAAGAATAAATTAGCTTAATTATCTCTATTTCTATCCGACGAAAATAAGAATAAAAGAAAAAAATCATGTTTTGAGAATACCTCCAGAAACATAAACAAGATCCTGCTATTCTGTTTTTGAACTATTAAATTACGTTTATATTTTTGTAATTTCTTAATCCTTCCTATGTCACAGCTGGTTTTTTTACTATTTATTATCGATATTATATATGCCTTCACTATTTCAGTTATCTATTTTATCAAATATGTTTTAAAATTAATTAATTTCAAATATCTTTATATATTATTAACTTAATTTGTAACAACTAAATTTTTGCATTTGAATTTTAAATTTTTTTACTTTTTTATTCTAAAACATAAAACACATTAAAAAATTCCACTTATTAATGTTCGTTTCAGTCATCCAACAACAAAAAGTATTTTTGATTATTGTACTAAGCATACACTCTTTTGGTTTCTTACAAGAAATATTTTGAATTTCGAAACAGATAGATAATTGTTTATTTGTCTATCAGCAAAAAAATTTTATTTTTATTTTTTGAAAAAACACTTGTTTCATGCAACAACTATAAACGTAAAAGAAAATGAAAGAAGAAAAAAAAAATTAAAGTTTCCGGGCATTCAGTACTATCTGTATGGAGTATATGATTCCAGAAATATTATTATTTTTATTTAAAAAATTAAGAGAGATATATTTTTACAAATGATAGAAAAATAATCAAGTAATTGAACAAACTGAGCACTTAAACCCTATCACCTCAAATCATTCCAAAAAAAAAAAAAAACCTATGACCACAAATCAATTGATGTAAAAAGGAAATAAAAAAAGTAGCAGTTAATATGAGCAAATTAAGCAAAGAAAAAAAATTAAAATCATGTAGCGTGATTAACTCACAGTTGGGAGAAACCAAGCATAAAAAGTACGATAAAAAGCCACTCAGTCCTCCAGTCCTTGTTCTGATCTGCTCATCTTACATCAAAAATTGCAGAAAGATATATATATATATATAAATGTGGCCTTTACTGTTGTTATATATGTTGAAATGGAATAAAATGTTAACTATTGGTTATATATATATATATATATATATATATATATATATATATATATATATATATATATATATATATAGACACACACATATAATCCACATGTTCAGTGTACAAAATCAGATTGTGTAAAACCCATTAGGGATTCTTTAAACTATAATAATATCACGACAAATGTCAGATAACTAGTGACACTCGAATGCAATACTTACTTATAATTATTAGCTGTACAAGATGAGATATTAATTGATTACACGTTTTTATTATTCAAATTCTATAAAAGACCAGAATTATAAATTATTATGTTATTCATATGTATTGATTTATTGTCTATATTTCAAATACCGTTAACATTTTATATCGCGAGTCAAAGGATACTAATGAATATTAAAACTATCTGACTACCTGCAATATTTTTTAAAAAAAAAATCTAGAATGGCCGTTAAAAATCAATAGTGTTGATCAAGCTCTTAACTGTTTCGCCGCAAGAGGGACTCCCAAGTACCGAAAAGACAACTCTCCCGGATTAAATCCCGTGATGTCAATAATATCTTGTCTTATATTTGTTGGATAATTTTGATGCTTAATGAACGAAAATTAAGCAAATAAATCAATGTGTTTGATCGGAAAAACTTGAAACGAAGAACGAAACTTAATGAATGAATATTAAGTTCGATGGTTCCGAATTAAACTTGAAACGAGTTCACCAAATGTTGAAAGAACTTCAAACGAGTAGTCAGAACATGTATGAGACGAAAACCGGGAAAAAAAAAAAATCGATCGTGAACAGTAGCTTCCGCGCGCATGTGCTCGCGCCTGCCAGGCGCTGCCGAGCAGGGGGGCCTGCACGCGCCCCTTCGGGTTTTTTCGTGTCACTTCGGATTTTTCTGATATTTTTTCATTTCTTTGGCATTGTTTCATGATTGTGGTCAGTTACAATAGCCAAGAGACACCATTATGAATGAAAAATCATGTCCTTTCACATGAAAAACATTAAATGGTTGATTTATTGAAAATCAAAAACATAACATACTCATTTTTGCATATTGTTCTTCTTCCTTCTTCAACAAGAGAAAATTTATTCATTTCCTTGTGTAGAACTTGAATATTTGAATGCTCATTGTTCAAGAGTTGTAGTTACATCTTAGGAGAAGATTGCCACAAACTTTAACACATTGTGGAGGACAAATTCTTCTTAAAGAGAACACTTGCTTCTACAAGCCATTTATTTGTGCAAACAATACTTTATCCATTAATGAGGACTAATTATCTCTAGCTACATATCTAATTAATAAAATAATAAACAAAAACTATTGGAACAGCATATACGGTGCACCAATGATCCATTGTATTTCAGATTACACGAATTAATAAAATGATATCATCTATTAGAAAGTTTAGGATTATTGTGGCTACATACTTGCACTAGAACAGAACTCATGACAAAACTTGTCCCGCATCACTAGTAATATATCATCATAAAAAACTAGTACAAATTCTTCAAAATCAACAACCTAAAGTTCATTCTTTTCCAAGAATTTACACGAATAATTGCAGCTAGCAAATCCTCTCAACCGTAGACACTGGACGTAAGAAAACGACGATAACCATAATATTATCTTACACCACAAAAAAACGGATGGCTTAGCGACGGTTGTCAGAAAACCGTCGCCCACCCAACCTGTGAACCAAAGCGCATTCTAACTCCCTTTGGCACAAAAGAGAGTCTGCTCTCAAATAAAAAAATCGTCGGATGACAGGTTGTGAATTGGAAACTCTCCGTTCCTTCTTTTCTTGACTCGCCTTCAGTCTTGATGGCTGCAAGCGAAATGGCAGCTGGCTATGTGACTAGAAAGTCTATAGCGACGGTTCTCAGAAAACCGTCGCCCAAAAAAATAAGCGACTGCTTACTAGACACTGTCGCTTTTTTAGTCACGGTTTACTAAAAACCGTTGCCTTTTTAGCCACGGTTTTTTAAACCGTCGTAATCTAGTGCGACGAGTTTCAATAAACCGTCGCTACTTAAAACAAGCGATGGTTTATAAAAACCCGTCGCCCCTATGTGCGACGGTATAATACAACCTGTCGCAATATACGGCGACAATTAAATATAAACCGTCTCAATATAGCGACGGTTTTGTATAAACCGTAATGTTCCAACCGATCGCCGATGTAAATCGGCGACCGGTTTTTGGTAAAGCAGTCGCTATTGGCGACGGTGTAATCTTAGACCGTCGCTATAATTCTATATATACCGAGGTTCGTGAACATTTTTTCTTACTTGACTTTCACAACTCTATAAATTTCTCAAAGTTTCGGTTTTTTATTTTGTACTAATTATTTCGTATTTATTTTGTAGATTTGTTACTCGGCTCGATTTTCCAGCGTTACGTGGAAGCAGACATATCTTCGCGCAACATCAGGTTTAAATGGTTTTTTTGACAGAAAATTTAATACATGATTTTAATTTTTACGTATTAATTTATTTGTGTAAATTTAATACATTAATTTTTCTTAAATTTAGTATCTTCGCGATCCATTAGGTGGGACTCTCATTACATACCGTCGCTATTTTAAGCGGCGGTTTTTTTAAAAAACCGCCGCTTGAGTTAGCGACGGTTTTTACTTATACCGTCGATTCATATAGCGACGGATTTGGTTAACCGTCGCTTATTATAGCGACGGGGTTCAAACAACCGTTGCTTATTATAGCGACGGTATAAGTATAAACCGTCGCTTAATATAGCGACGGTAAACGTATAACCGTCGCTATATTTTGGCGACGGCACTATACAACCGTCGCTACAGAGCGACGGTCTTCTTCATAAAAACCGTCGTCATGAAGCGACGGGAGATGAAAAACCGTCACTTTCAGAAAGCGACGCCAGGTTCTGTTACGGACCGCCAAACCGTCGTTACAACCGTCGCTTTGACCATTTAGCGACGGTTGATTTGACCGTCGCTAAAAAAAAAACCGTCGCTAAATTATTTTTTTTTGTAGTGTTAGCTGCCTCGTGCTGCAGCTTCAGTAGCCAATCTCTTCCTGCACATTCCGACCCCTTTCACGTGTCTCCGATGATGCTTACAACGTCTGTGTTGCTTACAACATCCCACAGCCCATCACTGGGCATCACCTGAAATTTAATCATAGACATTACTCATAGAAAAGAAAAAAAGATGTAAATATTTACCTAGAGAGGATCTAAAAAATTAAAAGGATATTTTCTGGATATATGCTATGAATTAAGAACTATTTTTCCTAAAAGCTCAAGTTCACAAAGGTGGCTTATAACAGCTTTTATACTTTAATTCGCCTCTGAAGTATGTAGAAGAACATAACACATACACCCAAAATTAATTATAGTGCCCATTACTCGGATCTTAGCCAACAAATATCTAAACTCCAGAGTTTAGACAATATATTATACACACCGTATATCTATTGCAAATGGTTTCCCAAATAAATATGACTTACTATATATTCATCTACGGCCGATAGTAAAGTTTCATCAACCTCAGGTTCTGCAGTTACATAAGGCTTTAGATCATCATCGCCAATTGATCGTGTAACCTGATAAAAGAACGCCATGATAAAACGCAAACATTATAGAGATAAAATGCAAATATCTATATCTTGTCGTCTATCAAAAATTTAGTAACACTAACTTAGCTCAAGTGAATTACCTGGAGAGCGGCGAGACCAACGCTCCATGTATCTAGCTGCCATTTAACCTCATCACCTGCACTAATGACACACTCTCTCTTCAAGACAACTTGCAACATGGTCCTACTATATTGAGGTCGTCAAGTAAAAAATAAAAAACTATAACGCTTTAATGTGTGAAATAGTTAAAATAGCTGAACCTAAAACAAAATACCAAGTCCAGGTCAAGATCGTATTATACCTGAGACAAAAGCATGTGACCAAGAAATTGATAAATCTTGCAACAAGAAAACATCCATTCCTCTTCCATCGATTTTCAACCAGAAAGGCAGCTTTTATCTCTTGAATAGACATTCTCTAACTTTATGTTCTTTATCTATTTATTCTTATTCTCAAAAGAATAGAAAACAATTAATCAAGAGTTGATAACTCCTAGGGTTTACATTGATGTCACTAGAAAGTGGATTTACATATACCTCGATGACCATAAAAAAATCCCAAAAAAATGAATATCCTTTTCCTTGCAGAAATTGGGTATTAAAAAATGCGCAACCTCCATGGTTTCCCTTCTTCCACAAGTTGAGAAGGAACCTCAAGAGAGAACTGGATGGTAGGCCGAAGAATCGTTTGAAGAGTGAAACCACGTGCCCGGAACATTTTGAGAAGTAAACAAATCACTTGGTGAAAACCCTTTGCCATGAGTCAACCAGTTAATTGGTTCTTGATAACTTTTAACAGTTGTTTCATGGGTATGCCCACAAGACATACGAGAGTTGACAAAGGCATCTTGTACATTCACTCCTTTTTTGCATCCAAGCATTAGATCAAGTTCTGAAACTATGCCATTGCAAGAGGGCCTCTTTTGAGGGTCTGCATCCAAACATCTCTGTATTAAAGAGGTTAACTTGGTTGAAGCACTGGACTCAGGAGTAGCTAGAACAGGTCGCAAGCCTTCAGAAACAACAGCAGCTGTAAGTTGCTGCTCAGTGTAGTTCATTTCCAAGACTGTATGGGCCTGCCACCAGCGTGTTAAATATAATAAGCCCAAAAGATCAATAATGACCAAGCAATATAAAAATTTATACTCGAAAGTCGAAACACCAATTAAAAAAAGGAAATAAAACGCACTGTGTATGTTCACATGAACTCGGCATTTTTAAGTATTATTTAACTTGAGCTAGATTTTCATATTACCAAGTTATATGATTTTGTTTTGTATTAAGAAGTTCCATGGCAAGGGCCAACTCAAGGGGATGCAAGATAAAAAGAATCCTAACAAACTAGAAGCTGATAGTGGTGGATTTTGCAGTAAATATAGGGTAAAAAATGCAAAATATCACCATTACTATACAGGCATCATCAATTTTGACATTGATGTTTTCTCATGAAGTTTCGAGACTTCCTAGATGCCCTTAGTTTTTCATGGTAGATACAAGAACAATAAAATAAAATCTTATAATACTATGACTCCTGGTCGGAGACCTAGCTCTATACTTTACAACAGCTCAGGCAATAGACGCCTGGCACAATTTCAAAGCTATTACAGAGTACACCATTATTAAATGAAGTCAACTTATCCTTTCTATACAAGTTTAACTGACACCATGTTTCTTAAAAGGAGTATGCGAAAAAAAGGAAAAGATGAACTTTGAGTTAATTTCTCCACCTTCCACCACATTAATTTCCCGTTTCACCACTGCTCTTGATACACAACAGCAAGAAAATAATAGAATAAATCAACAAATCGGTAACCTGTATCTCCGCTCGAAGATCAGTATATGGGACTACACCAGTAAAAAGCTCACTGCAACATATAGAGCTTCAAGTTTACACAGAATGTGGGAACAAAGAAAGAGCTAAAATTACATTTCAGGAATAAATTAAAAGAAATAAGTTTGTTCACCATTAACGCATATATATCTTACAGTTTTTTTCATTGTTTCTTCATGCTTAAAATTCACTCCTAAAACATAGTTCGGCTACAAGAAACAAAACCCAACCACAGAGTCTTGATATTGAGGGGCCGCTTGTCAAGGCTCTAACAGACTTCTTTTTGTAACCATTAGGCAACTGCAATAGAATAATTCACCCTTATCTCAGAACTTCAAAAAATTCACTTTCAGAAGCCAAACACGTAATTTTTACCTTATAACCTTTTAACCCCTACCAACTAGACATCTACTTCTCAATAACATAATTAAAATTGACAAAGCAAAAGGTGAGACCGATTTCGTAAAAGCGTTGGTAGCACAAAAAGCAACGCAATAGTCAATCCCAAGCATCAGTAACCTCTTGAATTGGCCAAAAGTTAAGGTAACTCAAGCTCAGCGTGAATTTTAATCATACAAAATGCAACAGATTAGATTTCAAACTAATTTTTAAAGCAATTTTGATTTCAAGATTGGTAAACAATTTTTTTTTTTGCAAGGAATTAGCCTAGCATAAGAATGACATTAGCTTTTCATCAACTGAAAATATAGTAAGTCGTTGAAAAGTTCTTTCTTGATTGCAATTCCAAAACTATAGACGTCCGATTTTTCAGTTTGTATCTATTTTCTCAGAACTTCAGGTGCCATGTAAATAAGAGTACCAACCATATTTCTTTTTTGGAAGCCACCTGTTTGCTGGTCAGATTTATAGTCTGCTGTAGAAACTTGTTTAAGATTATTCTCGTGCTCAGCTAAACTGAAGCTGCTAAATGTGGATGAAAATTCTTGTCAAGCTGCACAGAACACAGCGTTCAACATGCAGGTAAAAGACTAAAGTTTACAGAAATTTAGTCTTTATACAGAAAATTCAGATGTGTAGTAGTGTTATAAGTTTGGATGCATCAAGATATCATTGAAGACATTACGAGAATATTTGCTGGTTTCACATCCCGATGCACAATCCCTAGGTTATGAAGATATTGTAGAGCTTTTGCTGGAAACAGAAAACAAAGGAGCTGTCATTTTGACCATTCAAATCCATATTCATCTAACACTTGAAAAGGTCAAAAGAGGAGGGAGGAGAAGAAAATATCAGAACACTAAATAGATTGTTCAGGAATCAGCCAGTCAACTTATCAAAGTATCTTCCCAGAATGGCTTAAAAGAGGAGGATAGGACATAACCAACACAGATCTCCAGTGAACCTTATTTCGTATCTAATTGTTCAGAAAAACACTTACAATTCTATAGCACGTCATCCATTCCCATGCTAGTTTGTCATCTCATATGTTACACATTCATCAAAAACATACATTTTCATCTACTGAATTTGGTAAGCAAAACACCAAGTCATAGATATTTATGGTAATTTCGAAGAAAATCAAATTAGTGGTGGAAAATTCAGTTACTTTTGGCAAACAACATGAAACTGACATTATGATGAAATTTCAGATTAAGAAAATGCATCATAAAAAGGAGTAAATTCAGAGAAGTTATCATGCAAATCAGCAAGAAATGGGGATTGACAGAATAAGAATCTGATATGCATATCCATTTTTATGGTGAGCACTGCATATGATTGAACTAATTTGGCTGGCATATGCTTTTACCAAGTTTAGTTGTCGTGCATACGTGGAAGAGTTTCAAAATACGTATATATTCAAATTTCGACTTTGCTGATTGACGCTGCAAGGTACTTTGAATATAAAAAATATATGAAGTGTTAACCATGATAGAACAAAGAACTTGGGACATGTAATACTGAAGCACCAAATATAATACAAAATACAAAGCATCTTCCATATATATCATAGTTAAGATGATGTACAATCATGACATCGATTTCAGAGATAGTTAATGTTCCCCACTTTAAGCATCGAATATACCAAGAAATTTATGGGCACACCAACTACTACCGTTCAATCAATTAAGGTTCATCAGAGACAAGTGTCTATACCTAAATAATGCTTGGGCTCCATTCTTCAACGTGCAGTTTCTGGGCTAGATTTCCAGCCAGAACTCCAAGAAAAACATGTAGTTTGGGGGCCTTGCATGATCACTTTAAATTTAATATTCCTGGACGATCTAACTTGCTTCAGCAATCATATTCCAAAAAAAAATTATAGAGCACCAAAAATCATTGTTTGTAAATACATTTGAATATTACATGATACCGACATATACTATCAAATTCACTCTATACAAAGGATTCTAATCTCATCAACGTGTCTGCTCACACAGAGGCGCAATTATCTGTAAAACTAAATCTCGCAATATTTGTACGTTTTATAAGTTGTCGGCCGGAGATCTAACTAAATAACCAAGGTCTAGCATGATGGAGGCACAAATGCAAGAAGTAACAAGACCAAATGAAATTACATATAGAAAGGAATTGCGTTGAGAGAATCGACCTCCAAACGTGCTGATACAGCGGAAACCACGGTCCAGAATAGCTCTACATTTTTAGCTCAATACAATCTGAAGAATATTTTTTCCGTAAACTGGTGTTTTCCCAATAAATATCATAAAAAGAAAGATAAATAACCAGAGTATTTGTAATTCTTTGTGGAATTTATCGGGGTCATCGAAAGTGGATAAAATCTGTTTCTTCACTGCCACTTTGTACCATCAAGAATGGTTCCGTAAACCACACTCTCCGCCCCTTGAAACCAAAAATCCAGAAAATCCCAGTTGATGTTTAAGCAAAAAGTTGACAGATAGCTTAAATACGACTATACGATCCTCGAAAATATAATGGTAAGTGGATTATTTCACCCCTACCTCGGGCAATAGGGGAAGTAATGGAGTAAGAAGAAGAGTGGAGATGAAGAGGGATCGTCTGACTGTGGCAGCAACCTCGAATGCAATTGTTTCGTCCCATAATTTCCAACACCATTTTCTTTGATTTATGTTCTTGAGGGATCACCAGGATGAAAAAATGGGATCGAGTGAGTTTCTTGAATTAGCTACACCACACAATACGCCATTGAACAGAAACTGGGAATATCATCTGAGAAAGTCATAATCCTGTTATTCCTATTTGGAATCGAAACCGAAATTGCTGCGATTTGATTCCCATTATTCAAATTAAGTCAGTAAATAAAATTGAAATTTGAAACCAAACCAAAATGGAACAACATATTAAAGTCATAAGTAGAACCTTAAATCTAGTTAATTTTTTTTTTATGATTTACAAGCAAGCATATTAAATTGATTTCTATAAGTTAAGTTTTATTTTTTTTTTCTTTCGTTAAAAAAGGTTCTGTTCATCCTGTTTGCACGAACAATGAACAGTTTGGATCACTCTACATGAGTGATCCGGACCCACTTCTATGTAAAAAAAAAATTGACTCGAAAAAATCCGAACCGTTGGATCGATCTTTGCGGGCAGTGCCCGCAGTTATAGGGTCGAATCAACCGTTAAAAAGATACTTTTTGATATAATTACTGAGCAATTAATTTTATTTAATTTGATGACCACTTGAGCTTTACTCAAATCATAACATCAAAAACTAACTTCTCTGGCATGTATCCAAAAGTATAGATGTGGGGTTTGTGCATAATTATCACAGCCATGATTTATTAAGAAACTAACATAGAATAGAGAGATACAAAAACCACTTGACATTTCAAATTTTCTCTAACGTTACAGAGACATCTGGTGATCTAATCTCATCTACACTATCCTGCAAATGGCTACAGCTTTGACAAATGGTCAACACTTGCGCAACCGATCCTATAAATTATAATTCTACGTTCTTGAAGATTTTCCGAGGCATAGACCGTATTGCAAAAAACAGCCTGAGTAGTTGGATCATATTTCGTTCATGCTTTATGGTATGTGCGAGAAGAAACTCCCTGCAGAAGTCTGACGAACCCCAAGAAACTGAGCTTTCCATCCGAGTGTCGAATCCAGTCCTGCAGAACCACATGAACAGGTACGGATGGACTAAGTCCAAGCTCCTGTTCAAAAGGCCATAAAGGTTAGAAATTTCTTAAATTAATGAAAAGCAGAAATGAGAATTCGCAACATCATCGATTGGCTATTGAACCAATCTAAACAGGGGCGGATCCAGAAATTAGGAGATATGGGAAAGATGGCACAGACATGGCAAACTACATGGACTTGGAAGTTTGAGGAGCACAACTTAGTTTTATAAAAAAAATAGATAAAAAATTTCAAAAAACAAATGTGATGACTGGACTCCCCCCTGAACCTAAAGCCTTGAAACATCGATGCGGGAAGATCTTTATAACTTAAGGAAGGCTAAATTCTAGTCCCAAACATATTTCAAGCAGAGGTTGTACGTTTTTCCATGCCTCTATGCATGTGCCTGTGGATGTGCATGCGGGCAAATGTGTCATGTGTGTGAAAAGGGGAATAGAACGAAGGAGGGGGGGAAATACTGGGGCAAGTTCCTCTATCTTAATGGGCCTGTTTCCATCCTTCTCAAACAATTCGTAGGCAAGGCGTGCGTGTTGCTCCCAGGTTTCCATTCCTTCCAGATGATGTACACTTGTTGCAGCTGCACAAAATTCTTCAAAATCCAATTTTCCGTATTGAAGAGAACTCACCTGATTGACACGTGAAAATATGATTTAACCATTTTCATCACCAGTATGATTGTAAGCCTTGTGACGATAGATGATCTGTAAAAATATATGACAACTAACGTTTGAAAGAGAAATAGGTTGCCCAGAGTATTACCATATTGACATAATCCAGAACCCGTGAGTCCTTCATTGCATCAGTGGAGTTCTTTGACATAACCTGCAACCGAATAAATAAAATCAGTGAAGTAACATAAATGAGTAAAAAGACCAAAAACAGAGAAATAGAGAGAGAGATGACCGTTTTAAAATTATGTGGGTATATAAATCCGCTTTTACTTGGTCCTAGCAATTGGAATTGTTCCCTTAGATAGGCTAACTGAGGTACCGACAACGTTCTTGCAAGTGCCTGTTTCAATGGCCGAACAGGTTTCTTAGTTAATACTTAATCATATGAGCCACTAGTACCATTTTCACTGAAAATAAAGTTGAAATGCTAAAAGACGGTACAAGAGAACACAAGCCATAATATTACTGAAAATATTGATTGATGGATTACCGGTGAGTGTTTTTTTAATACAGTAAAAATATACATACCCTTAAAGCCGTCTTTCTCAGAGAAGAGGAACATATATAAGCTTTTACTAGCTTATATATAATCATATCCAGCGGGATCTTCATAGAGTGATGGCCAGCCAGCCATGGATGACCTATAAATTAAAAACTTCACCAACATATTTGAGTACAAAGTTATCAACACTAGAATTTCTTGGGGACTCCCTGGAAAGACCAGTTTAGGCATCCCGTTTTGGATAAAACAGAGTCCATCATAAAATTTTCCACCGGACTTACAAAGAGCCTGAGCTGCTGTCAGCCTTTTCCGGTAATCTTTGTTCAATAACCTCTTCACAAAATCTATGGCATTAGAGGACAAAGAGGGCCATGGATCTTCATCAAAGCTGGGGTCAGCTTTTAGAACAGCACGGAAGATTCCAGATTCTGTCCTTGACCAGAACGGTCTGCTTCCGCAAAGAAGAATATAAGCAATTACACCGATACTCCACATATCGGCTTCTGTTCCATATGATCTATGCAAAACTTCGGGCGCCACATAGTAAGCACTTCCAACAATATCATTCAATCGTTCATCTAAAATTATCAATCTATCTAAATTAACACCACATAAATAATGAAAAGAACAAAAAAAGTATTTAATACCAATAAGCTTATTAACCTGGCTTTACATAATCAGACAGTCCAAAGTCGATGGCTTTCAAAGTAGAATGCTCGTCGTTTGATGTGAATAGAAAATTCTGAGACGACGTAAGAATTCAATTATAGTTGTATAAAGTCATAAAATTCTTAACAAAAGCAGGAAAAAAATATTCGAAAAGCGTATACATTTAATTATATGAGTGCTTGAGTTTAGCTGATACATATTTCCTGGAAAATGGAAAAACCAGTAAGGCATGCTATCAGTCTTGGAAGAAATATTTTAAGGTCAAACATCAGTTGATTAATTAAAGCCACTCCAAGGATATTCATGCAATATAAGTTAGAATTCACCAAATAAAGGAAGCTCCTGTTAGAGTAGTCCATAAAATCGAAGTATATATCCAAACATATTTCACCTTTATAAAGAGGTGATGATTGTAATTCAAACAAATTGAGACTAACAGAGTTCTAGTAGTCAGATGTGCATATAGCCTTTTCTGGCACAACCACGTTTATCATTTATTATACTGCACCCATTCATTGATACATTTTGCTACTTCAGAATAGAACCCCTGCCAGAACTAAAACTACAGAAAATAAGACCAGAATTATCAATACATGGCATGATGTGGCAAAACTAATAAATATCAAACTGAATAGCTTTCCTACAGGGATGGGCAAATGAGACTATTCAATGAAATAAATGTACTACGCTACAGTATATTTGCTAGAAAAAGGAAACATACCTCGGGTTTTAGGTCGCGGTGAACCACACCTTGGAGATGACAATACGCAATCACACTTAAAATCTGTACCATGACCATTTTAGCATCTTCTTCCGAGTATTTGCCACCCCTTGATCAAAAAAATGTAAAATTACTTAAAAGGCCAGGAATGAAGAGGGACTTCTAAAAATGAAAAGGGAAAGGCATTAAGCTTTACCTCGCAAGTATTTTATCCAGTAATTCTCCTCCTTCACATAGCCTGCAAAGAGGAAAAAAGTCTCCGGAAGTGAATATTCAGATTATAGAGACGCCGTGCCTGAGGGTCAGAGGGGATTTGAAACATGCCAGTCGAATGAAACCACAAAAGGCAAAGATAAAGCTAGATTATATATCTCTCAGCGTCGAGAATGTACTTTGAGAAAAGGCATAGCTTTGCCACCCAGTTAATTGATTGAGGTTAACAGTCCAAAGTCAAAACTTACTCCATGACAACATAGACATTTTCTTCATCCTCGTAGGCATCATAGAATAGTACTAAGTTCTTATGTCCCGTCAGTGCACGGAGTATCTTTACTTCTCTTCTGACGTCCTCTATGGCAATAGCTGTTGTCATCTGCAAAATGATTTTAGAAGAGTTGGTTAAATAATAAGAGCTTCGTCATTTTCTCTCATCCTTCACATCATTTTTTTTTATCACACAAGCAAGTATCTTTTCAAATGAAAATCTTGCATCGCTTGAGAACCATCAGAATAGTGGTACTTGACTTCCATCAGAAACTTGACGAGAAATCAAAATCTTGTGTGCCAGTACAAATATGATTGTCACTTGGATAAGGATAAAAATCTCAGGATCCACCAAGTAAACACTCATATAGGCCAAACTCGAAAAGAAACCTGGTCACGAAAAAAATTTGCAAAGTTCTTGAGACAATTGCTTATATACAAGTGAAGTTCTTCAAAGATAACAAAAAACTACTCGCAAGCATTAACAGCAAATAATCTACTGACTTGATTAGTATTATAATGTTATAACTGTATCATTCATCCAAAAACCATTATAAAGAAGACAAAAACATTGAAAATATCCAATTAAACATCGCCATAAACAAATATGCCAATTTATGGACAACACGACATATATCCTGAGATAAATAACTAATAATTCACTTGAAATAAATTAACTTGTAATAAATGATAAGAGCAAGAGATGGATTTTGAGCCATTTCAAATTGTACCTTTGATTTTGGAATGACTTTGGCAGCCACATCCTGCCCTTTCATACTACCCTTCTTCCCCTTAGCTGCGGAAGTGTAACCAAAATGACCCCTGCCCACCTCATCCTCAAGCTCGTAGTGGCTGTTGAAATTCTTTAAGAACCCAAAATTCTTGTCTAATTCAATGATCTCACACTCACTACCCTCTGGTATGGTGGCCTCGTTTGGCTTCAGAGAGCCATGCCTTCTTGCAAGCAAGGCTTTAATGTGCTTAGCTGGCGATGGAGGTGGGAATGGACGCTTAAGGAAGCGCAAAGGAGTTGAAAGGACACTACTAGAATGCGCGGGGGAATTCTTGAATGCACTAGGAAGTGGACTCGGGCTGTAGAATGGGAATTTAGGCGTTTTCCCAGTAAAGGAATTGAGTGTGGCATCATTGTTATCACCAGGGATTATTGAAGTTTCAGAAAGATTTTGTGGTGGTTCGACGGGTTTTCCATGGCAAAGTCCCATTGAATCAAGAACCGTATATACAGAAGATTGAATACGTTTAAGTAAAACTAGAGGGGAAAATATGGCTACTTGTGATCACAACATTCCAAATAAGTTTTGACTTCCACGAAGAAAATAAACAAGAACGGGTGCACCAACAATGCTCAAAAACTCGATCTTTTGCATAAAAACTAAAGAAAGATACAATTTTAAAGTTTGATCAGCAGAACCCAGAAAAGGAAACGAGAGAACTTAGTAAGAAAACATAATTCAAGGCAAATCAACGCGGAAAAGAGAAGCACGAGAAGGGAAAAGGGAGAAATAAAATATAACTTCTTGAGATGATGAACGAATGGGAATGGGTTGACCTATCCTTTCAATGATGAATGCAAGAAAGATGCGCAAAAATAAAAAGAAGAATCATAATAAGATTGAATAAACTAGCTTAAGATATGCGTAGAAACAAGAGCTTTGGAATCACTCAAAGCATGAAATAGAGGATACCTAAAGTAAAAGAAACAAAAAAAATGCAATAAGGGAAGGAATATGAACCAGGAAAACAACATAAAAGTGAGAAAAGAGTTGATCAGAGTATGCAAGAAAGCAGAGGTGGAGGTGAAAGAAGCCCAACGACCTTTCTTCCTTTGCTTTTTCAAGCCAAATTTTAATTAATAATTCACCCTTATAATCTAGAAAATTTATCGTTTTATACATACAATATAAGTAATCCCAATAATGGATTTCTTGATTGTTTGATTTAGATTAGATTATTTGAGTGAATATTGTTAAGTGGGGCCCATAATTAATGAAGTGATTAATAATGGGAGTGCAGTTTAAGTTTGGATGGTTCCAGCCTGTCTTTTACTGAGGGAGACCGTGTGTGTGAAGATGGAGATGGATCTGTAGACATCTTCCAACAACTCAAGCTAACCACCATTTTTATTTCCTGTTTTTTTTTTTACAAAAACTTGTGTGAGACGGTTTTACGGATCGTATTTTGTTAGACGAATATCTTATTTAGGTCATCCATGAAAAATATTATTTTTTATGCTGAAAATATTACTTTTTATTGTGAATATCGGTAGGATTGACCCGTCTCACAGATAAATATTCGTGCGATCATCTCACAAAAGATCTACTCTCATTTTTTTATTTTTTTTTAGCTTTGACCAACTTTTTCTCCTACTTTTTTAGACTTCTTATTTATGGGAATAAAAAAAATATTTATTTGTTGGAAAGTTATTCTACCTCCTAACTCGGCAATTAGGAGATGGAGATGGATTATTTAATTTATTTTTTTCCAAAAAAATAGATAAATTTAAAATAATTTTGGGAAAATTATATTAATTTTTAATTGCCACATTTTCTACTTTTGGTAATTTTAATAATGAATTTTCATATTTTTTATTTATGATCATGTTAAATTTGATTTTTCAAAATTTTCCTGAAAATTTCATGTTTTTTATTAGCATTTTTTGTCATATTAACAATGATAACATTTTTAGTCCTGTCATTTGAATTTATATTTTTTTACTTAAGTTTGTCAGAAATTGCTTATGTGGTAGACATGGATGATGGTATGAATTTTGGACTTAAACATGAATAAATGTCATGATTTTGTAGAATATTTTTTGGAATGAAAGATGACGGACTCGAAAAAAAAAAACAAAAAAATGAAAAAATTAATATACAAGCTACAAATTCGATTTATTGTTAAAATGATCAAAAGTAAAAAAAAAAAGTACAAATTATATGACCAGAAATCTAATTTTCATTTAAATATTTTTAATCTTATATGCTCTTTGATTAGTAAATATAATCATATTCTAGAAAATGTTCACAATGAGGCTTGTGTATATGATTGACACAGTTATAAATTACTTGTCAATCTTATATTTAAAAAATAAAATAAAAATCCACGAGTCTTTATTGTTCATCAGTTTCGTGCATCATTTCCAGCCGTGAAGAATATTATAAAGAAAAATTACTCCCAACCACTGTTTTTCCAAATAAAAATTTGATTTTGACTTTCTCAGCAAATTAATGTTATGTGTACATAAACAATTTACACACACACACACACACACACACACACACATATATATACACACACACATACATAAATTATACATTTCTGATGTTTGACAACTTAATGCAACGGTCCTTATCAAGCACATTTGTTCGCTTTGAAAAATACAAATGTCTCTAATTATCACGAAATTTCAATTTTGAATTGGTAAGAGATTATTGTAACATTAACCAATATGAGTTTACCCGTTGCTAAAAATTAATAGAAAGTATTTTTTTTTTTTTACGATAAAGAGATATCCATTCAATAATATAATGGGCAAATTTTAGACTCATAAGATCACCAATACAAGTATTTTTTTAAATTTTTTAATTTGGGTAAAAACGATTACATGCACCTATGTTTGAGGAAATGATTACATCCCTTCCTAGTGGGATTCATCTTGGGAAATTACTTGTATTTGTGTAATTTGAATTTTAAATAATTTTTCGATAGTGATTCGTATTTAAAAGTAGGCCTTAAAAGAGTGATCCTTTAGAATTTATTCTCCATTATCTTGATGGGAATTTGTTCGATTCTTTCATCTTTTTGAGCATGAGTCCTTTTTTTTAATGATAAAATGCAAAGTTTATTAGAGTGCTGAAAACAGGGCCGAAGGATGTTGAGCTGAGTGTTCTGTATACTTAGAAAGCAAAAAACGTTAGAGAGGTGCGGGAGATTTTTTGGTGTAGTCATTCAACACTCGAGTCAGTCAAGTATTCATTAAAAAGAAAGTGCGATATAGAGGGTATATAGTATGTTCTTGTGAAAAATATAGTCCTAAATGATTGAGAAAACATGATAATTTATAGGAAAAAAGTTAAAGATAATCTTGTTTTCAATATTAGGCTAGTCCTCATGATCAAACGGATGCACACGCCTTGCCCACATGACACACTACTGCCAATCCATAATGTTTTCAATATTGTACACTGCCCTTACGTGCGCTGACAGATATATTAATGATTTCGAGGCATGGTCATCCATACACGTGGCCCTAGAATCGATGTCTGTCCTGAGATGCTTGGACAATGGTCATGATGTGAGATCACCAACAAAGTCTTTGATCCATTATGCTTGTCTTCTCATACCGATCGAGCTAAGCTGGGAACTCGGGCTTGTTTTTGTATGCGTTGGTCTAATCAGCTTCCCTAGTTGTTGCATATCAATAATGATTTATATAAGAGCACTTTCTTCACTCGAACCGGTTCCCGTCTCAGCTTCCCAGTCTTTGTTATTCTGCCAGAGTCCAAGGGTGATCGAGCTCTTTCCGGGACATCATGTGCCAACCTAAGTTATTTTTCACCCACAAGCGTCTTCTATCCACTGTATGTTATATCAACTAATGTGATCCGCCACTCAATTGGAGACATGGATTGTCTCTATTCATAATAAGGAATAGACCATAAAAGAGCATATTATAAACTAATAAAATTTTGATAGATGGAAGGAATATCTAGCAATGTGTCCAAAAAAAGAGTAAAAAACATTAATATAATACATACAATACTTTCTCCTAAACAAAATTTAATACATTATATGATTATTTAAATATTCAATTTCCCTCTGTCGCAAAAGAAAAAAGTTAGAAAAAAACCGTGTTTAATTAGTTTTAAGTTATTCCCATTAACTTCTTGAAGCTTAAAGCCTCGTCAAATACTCATTACCCTCTTTTCAAGGTCCTATGCTTCTAATCAAATATTTATTATTCTTTTGAAAAAAAATAATCTCTTCATATATTGGAATGGAAACAAAATTTTAATTTGCTCCTTTTGGCTAATGATGACATAAATAAATCTTTAATATTATATATATGTGTATGTGGGCGCGCGCATGTATATTATTTAAAAATTGATCAATGAAACTTAAGCCTTTGGGAAAAAAATAATGTTTACAATATTTTACATATATATAATTTAAAATTGATCAATAAACTTAAGCCTTTGGGACAAATTTTATGTATATAATATTTTATTTTTGGACTGGCATTGAATTGATTTCCCCGATTAAATATATAGAGGAAAACGACCAGGGGCTCTGCTATTTGTCCCATATTTTGGCAGAACGGAGTTTCAGCCCACACAGAAAAATAAAAATAATAAATTATTCGTCTTCTCTTTTGTTCCCTTCTCTCCTCCATTTCTTTAATTATCTTTAAAGTAGATTTAAATAAGATGATATAAGACTTGTGTTTTCGTATTTATTCCATCGCAAATTTAAAATATAAAAATTGGACATGAACATGGATTACAGATGTTTTTTTCCTATTTATTACAATAATTCCTATATAGCCGAGACTATTAAAAATAACAATAATAAAAAAGTAAACATCAAACATGCATTTTGGTCAATGTTTATTCAAATGTTTTATCTTCTATTTATAATTAGTTATTTTTCATCATCCTCGGTGTTCGTCTTCAATTTAAATAATTCTTCACAATCTCTACATAATAAAGGATAATAATATTAGGTGTATGAGTTAGTAAAATAAATGAACGATTGCCTAATGATCAAGAGTTCTATTCTCCTATCAATATCTTTTCAGACGAACTTATCACACACGGCTTGTATAGTGTGGTTTGCCTAAATAACGTGATTTGCGAGCTATTGTGTTAATTCGAGAGTTTATTCAGTAAACATCAAATGATACTTATTGTAAGTTTCCAAGAGGACAATATCAGTTGTAAAACACCATCATCTTATGCATTTCAACAAATGAACCGACAACTCAGTAAAACCTAGTCATTATATACCTAGTTGTGCCCTCATAGGATACAACCCCTCCCTCGTCTATATAAAACATAGGATTTAGCTAGGCTGTGCAATTTTGTTCAGTGAGTTTTTTTCTTTCCTTTTCAATTTAAAATGGACCCATAAATACTATTTGTCTATTTAATTAATGTCAACTCCCAAATTCGCCATGTGCATATCAATAATCTATTTTAGTGTTGAAAACAAAGAGATCCCCTAACTTGACTGAAATATAGAAATCAAGCCAAACAAGTTGACTCTTTAGAAATCTATTAAATAAATATCCAAAATACAGAGACGCGTGAATATGATCAATTCATTGATGTTGTTATGACATACACCAATTATAATTTAATTTATTTGTTTAGATATAATCGAGTCTCGCGCTCAAGATCTCATACCAAATTTATGAAAACCAATTATATATATCACTGGCATCTTTTTATTGTTGACTCGGGTGTCACTCTACCGGGAGTCCCAATATTTTCATCCCGATCTAAATTCACAAAAATTAATGTTATTTCCTTTATATGAACATATATAGCTCACTCTGTGCGAAATAAGAACTATAATGCCGGGTTGGTCCTAAATCGAACATAGGTTTTACTTTGTTGTTCCAAGTATAGAATCTTGTCAGTAGGTGTGCCAAGTCTAG
The DNA here is from genome assembly GCF_022965805.1 of Primulina eburnea. Classification (NCBI taxonomy): domain Eukaryota; kingdom Viridiplantae; phylum Streptophyta; class Magnoliopsida; order Lamiales; family Gesneriaceae; genus Primulina; species Primulina eburnea. Next base: position 3,008,679 of record NC_133103.1, on the reverse strand, counting down.
TTTGAAGAATGAATACAGATAATGTAATGTTTTATAACTACAGCGCATGCTTTTCAAATCGTCTTGTTGTGACATATTCCGGTGATTTCTGCTTCAGATTATTAATTTAACCCCTTTTTTAGGAGTCGACACTTTTGGTTGGATGTAAATGGAAGTGAAATTATCCGTTTTGAAATTTCAATATTTAAAAAAAAAAAAAAAAAAAAAAACTTTACTAGTTGGATGATTTCCTTAAAAACTGATTCTAAGATTATTAATACCGAAAGTCCAAAAGTTGTTCAAAAAACCTTCCCCAAAATGTTAAAATGTATTATTTTATCTCCACAACACCTTAATTTGACTTAAATGTGAACTGATTACTAATTATATTTTGGATCCGATAAATTAATTCACTCCAAGCTGTTCTTAAGCAATTAATAAATAAAATGAAATTTTAGTTTACACAAGTATATATACTTTTTTTTCTTTGAATTAAATTATATGCCATTAATCACCGTAGCTATGACAATTGAGGTGGTAGGTCCATAATATTTGAGAAAAAAAAAAGTCGGAGAAAATTAATAGGATGCATGTGTGCTTCTGCTGATCCATTCTCAGTGTAGCAAACACTAGCCCACATTTGACTAGTGGCACCACGCATGCGCAACTAATGAATAATAACTTATTGCACTAAGAATTTTATTCAAATTTCACAAAGAAATTTTTTATGGAAAATCCACTTCCTATCAACGAAAAACTATTTTTTTTTAAATGACATCTGCGGTCTATATAATAGTTTTAAAATTTTTGCACTTGAGGTTGAAGTTATTTTTGGAAGTGTACAGTTGAATTATATATCAGAATCAATTTTTTTTAAATAGAGTGCTTATACAAAATACTAGTGATCGGGCACATGCATTATATATAAATTGTAATGGATAACGGTTCAGAGTCGTACCTGTCTTGAATGAGGCCTGAAACGAAAATTAAAAAATAGGCACTCTTGTTGCAGTAAAAAATATAAAATTCAATTGGCAAATAACAAATATACTAATAAATACATAAATATATCAAAATCAATATATTACATCAATAACAACTCAATAAATATTTAAAATTACTACATAAATACTACTCGTCTAGCTTTTTATAGGCGAAAATATTTATCAAATCTGTGTAATCAAATTGTCAGATCATTTCTTTCTTAATCGACAACATATTTAACACATTTAGTATATCTTGCGATGTTGATCAAAGATAATTCTTGTAGAAACTACATTTTTAGTCTCTATAATTGTAGAAACTACAAAATCAAAGAATTATTTGAGTCGAAATAACAAACTACAAAATCAAAAGGACAAAGAAATCTCCAAAAACAATGAATTTTATCTTTCAACGGTTCACACATTCAAGTTCTATTCACAATTTATTTTATTTCCTTAGACTATCAACTTATCAATTACACAAGTTGCGCATTAAATATATATAAAACTCATAATTCAATTATAACTCATTAAAGAATTTAAATAATGCGATGTGTGCTTTAGTTATATATTTAATTAACGTGATCTCTAAGCATATTAAAGTGCTCATATCGCAATTAGATATCATTTTCAGTGACGATCCTATGATAGATTAATCTACAAATATAAATATAAATGTGTATTTATAAAACATATTTGAAATGGAAATAAAGCATAAATAATGAAGAAAATTACTTACCTTCAGGCTTAAGAGAAGTAGGAGACCGTAAACTTTGTTTGTTGAATGAAAACAAAAATTAGAGTTGAGATTTGGGGTAGGTTAGAGAACAAATAACATATACAATATATATATATATATATATATATATATATATATATATATATATATATATATATATATATATATATATATATTGTATTGTATTGTTTTGTCTAATGTATATTTATATTCTTAAAAGTATATATAATTTGGGTGGAAAATTGAAAGAAGTTGGTGGCGGAAAAATTATCCTTGGTGTTATTGTTTTGTTTTTGTATTAAATGTGTCAGGTTGTATTTATAATTTGTAATCTTGATTATTGACTTCACCAACAGTCATCTAAAAATAAACAAAAATAAAAGCGATGAATTTATGGGAAATTAATTAAATTTAAAAATGAACGTAATAAGCAAGTGACTGGACGTACTTTAATCGAAGAACAAATGAATTTGATACTCACTGCACCCATTTTTTCTTTATTATATATTTAAGGAAAACTAGCTAGTTTTACAATATAGAGATAACCAGCGTATATTTTCGTATCATGAAATATTGTTTCTGCTGTGTTATGTATCTTGATTAATTCCTATGCTGAAATTGGACAATTGAATTGACTAAATAGAAAAGGTCTTTTCGCAAGACATTCCTTCTTTATGCTTTAAGAGGAAATGGCGAAATGCAGAGCAGAAAACAACTACCAAAACTTTATAGATGGATACTATTCATTCATGACACCAACAACCATATTAAATGGCATTGGAATTGTCAATTTCAAATGATTTTTATATACAAATTAGCCTGAATCCAGTTTAGAAAAGAATTGAATATGGGGAAGGAAATGCAACAAAACCCTAATGCAGCATTAATTGTAGGGAAGGATCGGATGGAAAAAAGCTCAAGAAAACTCTATAAGATCGATAATATTATATTGAGGAACTCGATAATAATTAATTAGTTCTTCATTCAAAAGACTAATCTTGGATTTTTTTTCTTCTTTTTTAATTCGCCGACTACTTACTTATCTGTTGTGTAGAGGATTTGGACCTGTGCGAACTCTCCTCTTCTCGGCGCCGAAGATCACGTCTCCATTTTCTTGTGTTGCATCTCCTAATCTGGAGCGCCCATTTCTATGTACTTTAACAGCATTCATGAAAGAAATAGAACCTTTTTTATCTCTGGATAATTTACCATCCCCACCTACGAAACATGGGCTCTCCAACATCAGCAGCAGAAGGAATATTGTGCACAAGCCGGCCGCTTCTAATTTCCCCATTAAACCTATGAAATGTTCTCTGCTGGTAACAAGCTCGATAAGATATGGAATCGGATCCAATAGCGCTACGTAAAACAGCTTCTCTAATTCTCTCACCTTTTACACCTTAATTCTTGAAGGCTGAAGCAGAAGATATAAGATTGGTTTCAGGTTTAATGCATAGACTCGAAGTGGGAATTTAACACGGCTTGAAATATGTGGAGCACTAGAGCTTTTCGTTTGGACTTGTTTTAATACTTTCCAGGGGGCTGTGTGTGTGTGTGTGTGTGTGTATTGCATGAATTTTGTTGCCCTTTTTTTTTAAAAAAAAAATTCGGACTCATATAATTATCCTTCTATTTTTAATATTTTAACTTGATACATACCATTAAAATAAAAACCCATATATTTGTATGGTAATAATAATAATATAAAATAAATTATGTCACCAAATATATTTGAGAAACTTTTTCCCTATATATTAATTTCAGAGCCAATTAATTCGTTGCACGAGCTCGCACACGTACACTTGGACGGAAGAAAGGGTGTCTGCCGACTTAATTATATAAATAATACATTATATTATATATACGTAACTTTATATATATATCGTGTTTTGAATGATTATTTTTTTATTTTACATATATATATATATATATATGTATATATATATATATATATATATATATCGTGTTTTGAATGAGTATTTTTTTATTTTACATTTGGGTTTAGGATTGTGTGCCTAATAAGTATACATTAAATGAAATATCTAATATAAACTTTACTTGACTTTTGTGGTGCCTAAATTTCGTAATGGTCGTGTTCATCATTTGACAAAAGACTAGGACAAATAAGGGACACTGATATTAAAACTATTAAAGCAATTATTTTATTTGGTACAAATTAATGATGTTGTCTTTATTTCTTTTTCCTCCTATAAGTTAAATTCGATAATTCCGACAAGAGAGATGATTAAAATTAGTATTTCATTGAACCAAGAAAATTTGTAGCAAAATATTGCAATAAAAAATATGTAATGGTCGGTCATTTAAGAATATTCATTTGTCCTATATAAATAATTTATTTAGTTCAATAATGTATACGAATTTTAATTTGATTTGTTTCTTCCATCGGACTGACCCACCATGTTTGACAAAGCCTGGAAAAGTGTGTTAAGGTGAATGGATGGCGACTAGGAAGGAAGCTTATGGCATTTACAAATTGCTTTAATTTTAATGGGAAAACTTCATCGTTATCCACAAGAAAAAATATATAGAAGTTATAATGTTCTTCACTTTTTACAAAATATTTTTTTATATATAAACTTTTTTTATTTTTTGACATTTTATTCATTATACGATCGGTTGAAAAACCAGAAAATTGTAATCTAATTAAATTTTTTTTTTATCACTGTCTCTCTCTCTAGTAAAAAGTTTACGAATATTGGCTGATTTAAATTTTTTATTTAAATTTAATATAGATTTTTCTATTAAAAAGAAAAAGAAAAAGAAAGAAAGAAACACATTCGTATAGATAGAAATAGAATACAATGATGGATTGGGCTCTCGGGAAAGATCCGCAGTTGGATTGGGCCCTTGCTGGAAGACCAAATATTGTTATTTAGTTTATCAAACAATTAGTTTGTTTCACACTTTAACCCAAGACATATGACCCACATTCCTATACAACACTAGTGATTATATATATGTATTTTTTATTTACTTCGTAAAGTCTGAAAACTTTATAATCATATTATGTTAGTGTATTTTTAAAGTTTAATCTATAATTTTCAAAATGTCTTTTTTTTCTAATAATAACTTTATCATATTAGTATAGATAAAATATAATATAATATAATAAATATCATGTAAAAAATGTTGATTAATCACGGATAAAAATTTATAATATTAATTAATATAATAGAGTATGATTAATTATATTTAAAATAATCAAATTAGTGGCAAGCATATGACGCTCTTTCGATGCGGATGTCATTGTGGTAATTTCGCCAGATAGTTCCAGAATTTTCTTCTCCTATGTTGATATATACATTTCTCCCAAACCCAAAACCCTAGTCCTGTTTCTCTCTTTTTCCACCATATCTTCTTGATTATTGTTCCTCGAGAAAAAACAATGGCGAAGCGCCTGTTACCACTCCTGAACCGCGTTTTAGTTGAAAAAATCACCCCCCCTTCAAAAACCAATGCGGGTATTCTTCTTCCTGAGAAGACATCTAAGGTAATTTCTCCACTTTCCCCCTCTTCACATTCCCTTCTTTTTATGGTGTCTATTTTAGTTTTTTAATTTGTATTAAACTAAATTTACTTCATTTGGTTTCTGGGTTTTGTCTGATTTAGAGGAACTCGGTTATAATTGTTAGGAAAATTATAGCAAAATGTCTGGTGATATAGACCAGGCTGATATTGGGGAAATGGTAAGAAAAAGAAGGAGATGGAAAAAAACCAGAATAGAGGTTAATGGTGCTTGTTTGGCTATTATAAAAATGAACTGTAGATGCTTTGGTGAAGCAGTTTTTTCCTTTTTCCTAACTCCGTGCAGAGCCCAAACATTGGTTTTCAGAATGAAGCTTTTTGTAGTTGTTGATTCCTAGATTTAGTTACTGTATTTGCTGATATGATTTTTTTGATGATTCAGCTGAACTCTGGAAAAGTTGTGGCTGTTGGCCCCGGATGTCGTGATCTGGAAGGAAAGCTGATCCCCGTGAGTTTGAAGGAAGGAGATACTGTTTTGCTACCGGAATACGGAGGAACTGAAGTGAAGCTTGGTGAAACAGCGTAAGTATTTTATCTCGGTTGATTCTTGTTTGATGGGGATCATGCATTGTAATTTTCTTGTCATGCGTTTTTCTTCTTGTTTTTGTTACCTGAACAAAGTGGTCAGCTTGTTTGTGCCACGGGTACTGGGTATATGAAACTAGTTTGGTATAAACTTGTTGAAATTTTAACTGGAAAAGCAGACTAAGCATTATATTTCAATTGTTGTGCCACATTTGATAGCTCACCATCACACTGAATCTCGTATCTAATGAGTAATGACAGCGGTTCAAGTTAAATCTTTTTAAGCATCGAATTGGACAGATTTTCTGTTCGATTTTTTCTGGAATGGAAGAGCTTTAACACAGATATAAGGATTGTTTTTCTTGAAAGTAATAATTTTTGTTCATTACCTGTTTTGATCGGTTGTATAGATGCCATTTGAGCTTGTTACAGTTGTGCTAGGCTGGTTGTGTGGACTGATTTCGCTCTTGATTTTTCAGGTATCATTTGTATCGAGATGATGACATCCTGGGAACTCTGCACGAGTAATTCAGTGTCACCCTTAGGTTTCACCGCAGAGAACCATACTTGGTTTAAATTTTACGTTAGTTACCATTTTGTCTGACAATGATTTTGATGGAGATTGGGGGATTATTTTGTGAAACAATTTTCCGTTATCGTGAATTATAATACTATCGAACTGATTCTCAGGAACTCAGTGCAAATGTTTTTGAGATTAATTGAGGTGTTTGAATTGATTTTCGAAACAAAAATGCAATCCGGAGTTATGGCTGGAAAACTTTAGTTTGTGACGTGGAAATTTGAAAGTAAGCTGAAATCCGGGAACCATACATTTAGATGCATGTCATCCATCTTCTCCGGAACCAATTAATGCCAATTTCGTCGACTGAGAAGTATTTTCTGTGTCGCTATGGGTATGTCTCGATGACAACTCTATTAACTCGAGGAAGTGGCTGGCCTCGAACAAATGAACCGAACAGAACCAGCGATCTCTTGGGTTGGGAATACGGTGCTTCATGAGAAGCTCCTCTTATGGTAGCAAATGATAAGAAGTCTCCATATATTTGCGTCCATCCACCAACCTGTCAAATACCCAATAGTTCCCATCAAGTTGTTAAACATGTGAGATATCCATGTTCTCTACGTGTCCTTGCAAGTTTTTCAAATATCAATTCTGTAGATTCAAGAATTGTAGAGAAATGGGAGAAAATGGACGAGCATGGAGAAATATTCGGGAAAAATTCGCAGTTCCAAATCAAATAACTCAAGCTTAACTCGCATGTGGTTGTATCCATATTCTTAATTTGATTTAATGTCATGCGTAAGTTGAATCAACCTGTCTTCCCTCAAACCAGGCACCGTATGACACCGTTGTGTTCAATCCCATTTCTTTTGCCAGGTTGTTAACCAGAGTCCGAGTTCCGGTTAGTGGGAGAACCGAATCTTGGTCGCCACTGAGAATTTTCCAAGTAAATTAACCATTAGGTAACTGAAAGAAAGCGGTGGAACGACTATAACTAACATTCAAAACTCACCTGTAAACTAATACACGAATCTTGGACTTGACAAGAGAACCTAGAATACCGATTGTCGGCTTCTCCAGACACTGGAAATCATAATGTAGAACACTGCAACCAAGATATTGCATTGAAAGCGCAAATATTGAACGAATTCGTAGTTCTTTAGTCACTTCGATTCACGAAATGTAAATAAGGGTTAATAAAGTTTAGGATCTGGGCTTTATGTAATTTGAGAAAAGATGAGATTTACTCGCTACAAATGCTCCACTTGTCGACTCCAATAAGGTTCGCATGGAAAGCTTTCTGCACATCTTTTCTGTTCAAGTACACGTCTGTTTCATCTTCTACGCACACATCAATCTTGGGTTCATCTTGCTGCTAACAACAATCCAACATAAAACCATTCTAGTTAAATTAACAACAATTTTTTTTAAAAAAAAATTCGACTTTTTATGCAAATACTTATCTTACAACAATTAATCCAAGAACACACTAGCAAAAACTAAATGATAAAAGAATGCAAGGAGGAGCAACGTGACAACATCACTCACCAGTTGATTTAGAACCTTGGATTGCCCGAGAACAGATGACAAACAGACATCGAGTGTAACATCGTAAGAATCAATGAATTTTCCGATCTCCGCAGAAACAAGTCTTATAACCCGAGAGCAGACAGGTGTAAGAGCTCCGTTCTGATACTGCCTTCTGATTTGTGAATAGTTGCAAACAAATGTAAATTCATGATATGCAGCATCAGATATCAGTCCATGTGACCACAAGTATTCAGCCCTCGAGTTGAAATCAGTATTGAATTCAAGAAGTGGATTTCCTATCTGATAGTAATCGCAAGATAATCAAGAAGTCAACTTAAATACTATAGTTCACCATTAAATTTTTCATGATTTCAACGAAATAATTGACGTATTTATTGTTATTACTCACAGCAATTCCTTTAAGATTGATCTCCGCTTTAGATTGTACAATGAGGTTGGCTAGTTGTGGAACATAATGCCCTGGTGAGAATCAACTTCTTTATTTCAAATTGAACTTACAAAAAGCAGCTTCATTTTTCATAAACATCCCTATCAAGAGAAACATACCAGCATAACTTTCCCCTGAGATGTAAAAATCTCTGTTCTTGTATTCCGGGAATTTATCGAACCAGTTTTCGAGGAAAACAAGGTTGTCTTTAGCTAAACAAGAGCAAACGTTCATTTAAAAGGACTCCTATACTTGTTCATTGCAAATTAAAATGTCATCTGTTTTCTAGTAGTTTTCAAGTAAACGGAACCTGTCATTTCGTCATCCACAGATTTATAGTAGGATTTATTGGTAGAATAAGAGAAGCCAACCCCGGCAGGTGATTCCAAGTATATCATGTTTGCCTCTGTAAATACACATAAAAATGTTTCATTGCAATAGCTAAGGGGTGTAAAAAATTTGGTAAAGAAATCCGGAAAACACATTTTATATGGAATAAGTTGAAGAAAAAGCGTTACCCTTATTCCAGCTATAGTCATTTTTCACCAAGATGTTGCCACTTGGCTTAAAGGGTCCATGCTCACTGAAAGCCCCCGCTCCCAGAGAGGAGCATCCAGGCCCTGAAATATAAAAAAGATTGCATCTTATCAAATCCAAGAACGCCTATACCCGATAATCGGATGCCTCGCATTCTCTCTATGAATGGATGCATGAAAAGTGTTCGGTAAAGTCGGCCAATTTGGTTTAATCATTTTTGTTAAACGGGCTACAGATACGACATGTTCACTAGGAGGATCTAATTTGGGTTCCCTATTTTCAAGTTTTCTTGCAACACTCGCATGATATCCATAGACAACTAATAGCAGTAACCGCGTCAATGACGCATCGAATTGGTGAAAAGGCAAACATCCATGTACACTCAATTTTTAGTATAATTTTTCTCGAAAATACAGATTTCACCGCCCCATTTTCACCAACTCTTTCTGCTTTTCCCATCACATGGATCAACTATCTTTCTGGGATCCACTCTGTTTTTCAAGAAACAAAAATGCACGCATCAAAACACAGACAGAGCGTAATTTACCTCCATTTAACCAAAGAACAAGAGGCTTTGAATCTGGCTCAGTTTCAGCCTCCACAAAGTAGTAAAAGAATGCTCTTTTCTGCACTTCATCGATGGTAATATAACCTGAATATTGCTGAAAATTAACCGTTGGTTGGCCGGGTAGACTAACTATCTTATCACCGTTTAATTTTAAATGGGATTCTACAGCCCCCAAATACATCTGCAATGCACAGATGATTACGAAGATTGGCCATGGCTGCAGCTGAGACACCATGATTGTAACTGTATGTGTAGACAGAAAGACGAGAAACACTAATTTGTGGTTTATATTGCCTTTGTGACATAACTCTATGATATAGTTTAAATATCTTAATTGATAATTAAATGTGCCCAATGATTCGATATTGAATTTTGATTTTTGAGGCACTTTTTGTACTGTTGCAGATGGAGATATTATATGGAAGATAGATACTAGTCTACTCTGCTCCACTGGCATCACTATTGAACTTTTGTGATATTTGAAAAAAAAATTAAAAAAAATGCATAAATATTTCCCTTAATTCAAGAAAAATAAAGATATATATAAGATTGTATGCGCATAATTAAAGAATTTCAATGCTGGAAAAAAAAAGAAGAAATTCATATACATATTAACTTCTATAATCTGAATTTTTACGTAATTTGAAATTTTTATAAAAGAAACCAATATATTAAAACGTATAGAATTTTAAAACTACGTGTGTTAAAATTAATAATAATTTTTCTTTTTATTTTTCTCTTAAAACTTTCACTCATCTTAAAAAAAATGATAAAACAAGAAAGTGGCAGTGGCCCTACTGCTTGGAACTTTATACACAGGTTTGAATCTGAATTTCGAAACGAGAGCCAGGAAAACAATAGAAAAGGCAATAAGAAATTAAAATATAAAAACAATACAACCTGTGCCAACTCATATCCATAAAATTTTATCATTCTTTATTATAGATAATAATTGAATTGATGGCCAGTAACGAAATATATATTGTTTGAACTAATATATATATTTTCTTATTTCGTTGGGTGTAACATCGTCAAAAAATTATATTATTATTGTTATGAGAAGGTCTCTTGTGAGACGATCACACGAAATCAATCTTATATATATTCACAATAAAAGGTAAAAATCTTACCATAAAAAGTAATAATTTTTCATGCATGACCCAAATAAGATATTCGACCCACAAAATTGATATGTGAGAGCATCTCACAAATTTTTTTTATGTATTATTATTATTATTCTTGTGTGTGTGTAATTAAAGTTTGTGGAGATGGGGACCAATGGAGTCATCTTATACGGGGAATGGGTTTTTCGTGGGTTTTGCTTGGCAAATATCCATCTATCGACTTAATGATGACGCTATCGATATATGTAAGAAAAGTCCAAGTGGGCTTGATACTTACCGTTTGCAAATCTAGATCTCGTGATAATTACTCTAGCATGCTCTTTTTTAATACTAAACATGCTAAGAGGATATCAAACAGTAATAAAATTTATTTTTATTAAATATATATATGAAGGGTATATTTGTAACTTCATACATGTATAAAGGGTATATTTGTAACTTTAATCAGGACTTCATCCAGAATAATTTAAAGCGGTATTTTATGGAGCGTTCTACTATAATAATAATAATAATAATAATAATAAAATTTTATTGAGGAAAAAAACTAAAAATAATTTTATTGATTTAACAAAGTGTAAAAGATGTAAGAGCAACTCCAACTCTGAAACACCATTTTGGTGCAGAGTTAATTGCTCCAACCAGCGTTATACTTGACACCAAAATAGAAATTTGTTATAGGCGTTGTTTTTTTTTTCTTTTTTTTTATTTTTATAATTGTTTTTTATTGTAATAGCGTTGTTTAAAAAAATTTCTTTTTTTGAATGATTAGTTAATTACATTTAATTAAGTAATAAGTTTAAGTATTTAAAATTAATATTAAATATTAAAATTTTTTAAAGTATTATAAAAATATATTTAATTAATATTTTAATTCATTAATGTATATAATGAATTTTAATATAGAAATGATTTTAGATATTAGTGATGTTTTAATTATTGTGTTTATAAATATTTTGTGAAATAAATTATTTGTTGTTAATAAAATAATAGAAAATATTTCGAGAATATTTTTTTTAATGTAGAGTTTAATATTGATGAGTTGAAGATGAATTTTATATTTGATATAAGAATTATATTATTTTAAAATTAATACGACATTAACATAAGATAATGGGATAGAGATCGCCTAAGTTTATCAATTCAAAGTCTCTTCCACTGGCCAGGAGTGAAACGGGGGGGAGAGTCTTCCATTGAAGTGAATGGTATTCCTGCTATTCCTTCTTCTTTGTCATTTATTAACTAAATCATTTTTATCATTGTTTAATTTTAAGTATTTATGATTTTTGTCTTGTATGATGATTGGGTTTAAGAATTTGATTGGTGTTGATTGTCGATGTTAGGGTTTGGGATTATGGGGTGAGGTTAAATTCGCAACTTTTTTTATTTGTGTTTTATGATCTTTAAAATGCTACTGTCTATGTGTTTAGTTTCTAAGATTTAGGGATTTTGATTAAGAATTTGAATGTTGTGTTCTTGAGCTAGACTTCCTTTATAATTTTTCAGTTTGCTTGTTGGGATGGTTATACGACGATGTGAATATGGGAACTGTGGTGAATCGTGATGATGTCATTTTTTAAAAAAAACTGGGTTATTTTTTTGAAGATACAATCTTCACAAGTAGCCAAACAACCCATATTGATTGGCTGGCTAATTTGGGGGTTAGGGTTCGTAAATTTCTATTCATAGGTTAGACTTATGTTCTTCTATGAGATATCTATCCACGGGTGAGCCAAATTGATCTTGAATTCTTGGTGAAATTCGGTTTTTAAATCCTGCTTTACCTGTAAATAATGTCTTTAAATTTAGGTATTTCAATGGGTATGTTGTTCATATGCAATCTCCATGAAGATATACTGGGGTTGAAAAGGGAAGATTTTTGGGTGGGAGTATTCAAATTAAAGCAGCACCACTTTTATTCAATTATAGCCACATTTCTCTTTCAGTGATAATTTGTTTCATGTGCCAAGTTGCGAAGCAATTGAATTTTCACCTTCTTGTTCTTTGCATATAATGTAATGCATTGGCTCTCTGGGCTTGGCTGAACTGCTACTGCTGCTGCTTTGTTTTTTCCCACTCCTTTCTTGGAGATGATAACGTATGAGATGTAGTGTCAATCATGTACCCAAATAAATCTTCTTTTTGTTATTTTTATTTCAATTTTTTGTTACCCTGATGAAAATTATATTTTTATGAAGAAAATGGACCCAGAAGCTGCACGAACTGCACGAGAGTCGCTGGACTTGGTGTTCCACATGTCGAACATTCTTGAAACTGGGCTCGATCGCCATACTCTATCAATTTTGATAGCGCTTTGTGAGATGGGTCTCAACCCGGAGTCACTCGCTGCTGTACTCAAGGAGCATCACAGTGAATCACTAGCTCCCTCTTCCTCTACATCATCTCCTTAACCTTGTATCTGAACAAAAAATTTGTTTCTGGTAGTTCATCCAGTCACGAGGCCATTATTCACATCAACCATAAGCTGGTAACTGATCATCTAAGTGGTGTTTGTGCAGAAGGATTTGGAATGTGTCAATTTTTTCATGCAGATATAGTTGAATAGTTTTGAGTGATCTCAAACCTGTATGTTTCAAACCAAATACCCTTAGGCTCCGCTTGGAAAGAAGGATATGATATGTGTTGATTTGAACTATGAATTTGAAACGACAATCATCTTGTTTTTATTTCAACTACATTAAAATTAACATTTTTTTACATGGATGAGCAAGTTATGAATTTGAAATATACATATATATATATATATATATATATATATATATATATATATATATATATATATATATATATATAAAATTTGAAATTTTGATTTGTCTTTTCCATTTCGTGAAATATTAATTTATACAGTGAATCGGGCTGAGGATTAATATTTTAAAAACAAAAGGATCAAACATTTGATAATGGCCCTTTTTACATTGGTCTAGTTTGACTTTGAAGCCCATCGAACAAAGCTAGGTAAGTTCAACAAAAGCAAAGAAAGAAATCCAAGTATGTACGCAATGACATTTGACTTCGATTTTCAAATATCCGAGTATACAAGGATTAGTTTGATTGACCAACTACTTTTTTTTTTACTTTACCCTTCACTATTTTTCTTGTATTTTTCTTTTGCAGAATGGATTTTTTTTAAAAACAAATTTAAATATGCTTAGGTTAACCTATCGAAGTTACCGACTCTAAACCATTTCAATTATATATTTCGATGTTGGGAAAAAAAATGTTGAAATAGGATGGTAAATCTTTTGGTTTCATGAATTTTTAAAAATTATCCTCAATTTAATTTAATTTATTTTAAAAAATAAAATAGTTGAGTGACTATTGAAATTGTTATGATGAGGTAGCACTTTCCCAAAAAAAAAAAGAAAAGCAAAACATTTTAAAAAATACTTGTCTTTTAGTTTTGGTTCCAAATGTTGCAACAATAAGAATAATTGTTATATATATATATATACATATATATATATATATATATATATATATATATATATATATACACAATGAGCAATGATACCCTGCATATTCTTTTCCTGCACACCTGTGAGCGTCTGCCTACGTGACACGCCCACAACCACACAAAATTTTTTGTTTTGTTTTTTTTAAAAAAAGGCTGACCAATCATGCACCGTCACATAGGCAGTGCTCATGATAACCTGCACACCTGGTGTGGCAGAGTAACAAATTCCTATATATATGGTGTGCAGAGTAACAAATTCCTATATATATGAACAATGATACTCTGCACACTCTTTTCTTACACGCATAATGTGCAGGGTAACATAATATGCATTGTGATAGCTTCAATAAATAAAAACCTCTTTTCTTACACGCATAATGTGCAGGGTAACATAATATGCATTGTGATAGCTTCAATAAATAAAAACCCTAATTTAGATCAATTTGTAGGCCTTGCCTTTGACTTGACTTTGAACAACCTCCATCCAAATCCAATTCAATGAATTTTGTGTTTCCTTTCGTCAACACCTCAAATAATAATAATAATAATAATAATAATAGCAACTATAGAGTTATCGTAATAACTCTTCTTTTTTTTTTGTAAAGGCAACTGCCGAGACAGCTAACCAAAAATCTTTTATACAAGCGTGGTTCACGAATAGCATAATAATTAAATGCAAAAAACTGTGTAAGACGGTCTCACAGGTCGTATTTTGTTTGACGGATCTCTAATTTGGGTCATCCATGAAAAAAAATTACTTTTTATACTAAGAATATTACTTTTTTATCGTGAATATCGATAGGGTTGAACCGTCTCACAGATAAAGATTCGTGAGACCGTCTTACAAGAACCTACTCATAATAAAAAAAAAAGTCTCGAACTCGAAAACATAATCGAACATAAAAATTGGTTAGAATTAGTCGTTAATTGAACACATCTTAAAACATAATATTAAACGTAACACAATGAAGATAAGTTGTGGAACAACTCGAAGTAGCAAAGAAATTAAGGTTTAATTTAGAAGTCTACAAACAGTTAACCACCCTTTTACATGTTTATCATGTTCGAGTCAAATTCTCGAATGCACTTATTTTTATTATTTGCAACTCTTGAATATCATTGTGTCACGAATTGACACTCACTTGCACATCCAATAAATATATAATACTTCATCGATACTCACATAGATGTAAATGATAAGTGTTTAACTTAATAACTCTCGCACCATCACCTATATGTATAGATTATTATATATATAATTTGACCGATTTGACTATCAAATTGTTAAGAGTGGGTATCATGTGAGACCGTCTCACGGATCAAAATCTGTGAGACGGGTCAATCCTACCCATATTCACAATAAAAATTAATACTCTTAGCATAAAAACTAATACTTTTTCATGGGTGACCCAAATAAGAGATCCGTCTAACAGATACGACCCGTGAGACCGTCTCACACAAGTTTTTACCAATTGTTAATTATATAATATTATATCTATCATAAAATATTATGAATGATTATTTTTTTATTAAAAAATATAATTTAAGTTAGATCAGACAGGTCAGATTGCCACAATAGACGTCTGATTTATTTGAAAGAACTAAGAAATTATTTTGGGAGCATTTTTATTTAATACAAATGATTCGAATTGGGACAAAAAGAGGATAAGAATTGGGGTGTTTGGAATACATGTGTTTCCATAAAATTGTCAGAGAAAAAGGTTTTGACAATTGGAAGTAGAGTAAATAAAAAAAGATACGATTAGGATGAGACTGAGTCGCCCTTTGCCTTTGTGGGTAGAATTTCAAATAGATTTCTTTGTTCAAAAACGTGTCCCTTGTTTTATGGCCAATACTGCCTTTAACGTCACAATCAACGCCAACCATTTGCTGCGAAATTTTCTTTTTTATTTTTTTCCCAAACAGCAGTAAGTAATAATATACAAGCCCCACTCAATTCAAAGCTCCGTATGTATCCATATTGTATTTACTATTTATATTAGTTAAAAGGAAATAATAAATTAAATTTTGTTTTTTTTTTGGAAAATATATATATGTCAGGAGGTATTACGGAAGAAGAACAAGCATTGGGGCATTAAGCCTTTCTCATTGAATTACTGAAAAATGATTCTGAAAGAATGAATTCTTTACATTGATTACTTTCTATTTAACCAAATTCCAACCATTTAACTACCTAACTGTCGGTAACTATCTAACTGATGGTAGACTAACTACCAAGCTAACTTAACCGTCTAATACCCCCCGTCAAGATGGACCGTATATGTTCTTTACGGACATCTTGGAGAGTAAACTTGAGAGAGTAGTGGAAGGTAACGGCTTTGTGAACATGTCCGCGAGTTGGAGATGTGAGCGTACATGTAGTAATTTGATTGAACCATCAGCTATCTTGTTGCGGACAAAGTGGCAATCGACCTCTATGTGTTTGGTACGTTCGTGAAATATAGGATTGTGGGCAATGTGGATAGCCGATTGATTATCACAGTAAATAGTGGCTGGAGCAGTAGGTGTAACGTTGAAATCGTGTAAGAGCTGCTGAAGCCAAATGACTTCACTAGTGGTACTTGCTAATGCTCGGTATTCGGCCTCAGTTGAAGATCTGGAAATGGTTGCTTGCTTTTTAGCTTTCCATGAGACCAATGCATCACCGAGAAATACGCAATAGCCAGTGACCGATTTTCGTGTGTCTACACATGAAGCCCAGTCAGCATCAGAGAACGCTCTTAAGTGAAGGGATGAAGAAACTGGAAAGAATACACCTTGACCAGGAGCTGCTTTTAGATATTGTAAGAGATGATGAACAGCTTGCATATGTTGTGTGCGAGGTTTTGAGACAAACTGACTGAGTTTATGGACTGCAAAAACTATGTCAGGCCGGGATAATGTAAGGTAGAGTAGTCTACCAATAAGGCGACGATATTGCGAGATGTCCTCAAGTGGTTGGCCATCAGTAGTGTTAAGATTCGTTCGGGGTTCCATGGGTGTAAAAAGTGGCTTGCTAGCCAATAAACCAGTGTCTTCCAGCAATTGTAATGTGTAATGACGTTGAGACAAGCAGATCCCTTGTTGGTTGCGAGCAATTTCCAGACCGAGAAAGTATTTAAGTGATCCTAAGTCCTTGAGTTTAAAGTGATTTTGAAGCAATGTTTTCAAGGACTGTATGATATGCGACGATGGTCCAGCAATGATGATATCGTCAACGTAGACAAGTAAGGCAACAAAGGAAGGACCTGACCCTTTTGTGAATAATGTGTTATCTGATTGAGATTGAGAAAAACCATGTTGTAGTAAGGCCTTGGAGAATTTAGAATACCATTGGCGAGATGCTTGGCGTAAACCATAGATCGACTTGTGTAATTTACACACAAGTTTGGATGACTTATTGCCCTGGGGAGTTTGAGTGGCATAGCCAAGAGGTAAATCCATGTACACTTCCTCTAGCAAATCGCCATTAAGAAAAGCATTATTAACATCGAGTTGCGCAAGGTGCCACTGCTGGCTGGCAGCAAGTGCTAGAAGTATTTTGACAGTGGTTAACTTGGCCACCGGTGAAAATGTTTCAAAGAAGTCAATTCCTTCTTGTTGAGTGTACCCTTTGGCAACAAGACGAGCCTTGTATCGATCTACGGAACCCTCAGATGTGTATTTGATCTTGTATACCCAACGACATCCGATAGAGTGTTTTCCCAAAGGCAATGGAACCACTGTCCAGGTGTTGTTAATTTCCATTGCATCAAGTTCAGCTTTCATTGCCTCTTGCCACTGAGGAAACTTAACAGCTTGGTGGTAGGATTGAGGCTCAAATTGTGAGGAAACATTGAGCACTAGATGACGATATTGTCGAGACAAAGTATCATAAGAAACATAAGCATTTAGAGGGTAGAGAGATTTAGAACTTGTTGGGACTGATGAATGCAATAAGTTGCAATGATAATCACGAAGATATGATGGTGGGTTCGTGATTCTTGAAGAAGTTCGAGTTGTGACACTTGGTTGATGACCAGCAGGTGAAGAATGCACCAGCTCATCGGAGTCAGGGACAATCAAGGAAGTATTGTCAACGGACGAAGACTCATTACTTATGCATGGTGATTCTAATGGCTTCGGTAAGACCACATTTGGAAAAGGATCAACATTTGTGGTTGTTGTTCTGAGATGACAAGGGAAGACAGATTCATGGAATACAACATTCCTGGAAATGAAGACCTCTTGGTTTTGGAGGTCTAATAATTTGTATCCTTTGATACCTGATGGATATCCGAGGAAAATACATGAACGTGCCCTGGGTGAGAGTTTATCTCGATGGGCAGCCAATGTGGATGCAAAGGCAAGACATCCAAAGCTACGTAGATCAGCATAATCGAAGGCTCTTTGATATAGGAGTTCATAGGGAGATTTGTTTAGAGTCCGAGGTGAAGGCACGCGATTGATCAAAAATGTGGCAGTTAGAACACACTCTCCCCAGAACTTGGTAGGTACCCGAGATTGAAATAAAAGTGACCGAGCCACATTCAAAAGATGCTGATGTTTTCTTTCGACAACTGAGTTTTGTTGGGGTGTTTGTACGCAAGAGAACTGATGTAAAATGCCCTTAGCTTGGCAGAGTTCAGTGAATGCAAGCTCTTTTGCATTATCGGTGCGAAAGGCTTTGATCTTCTTGTGGAATTGATTCTCAATCATGTTGAAGAAACGTGTTACCACATGTGGAGCTTCTGATTTGTTATGCAACAAAAATACCCATGTAAAACGAGTACAGTCATCCACCAAGGTGAGGAAATAACGATGACCATTATATGTGGAACTGTGATGTGGTCCCCAAACATCGCAATGTATAAGATCAAACGAATGTTGAGAAATGTTTTGATGAGAAACAAATGTTAAACGTCTTTGTTTAGCTAATGGACATATGTAACAAGGTTTATGTGAATTAAACGTCGAAGAGCCATAGCCTAAATGACCTTTTAGCATATCCATGACTTGAGTGGAGGGATGACCAAGTCTGATGTGCCAAGTGTCCACTGAGATCTGATTGACAGCAACAATTGGAGCTTTGGTCCATGGATCCAGAACATACAACCCTTCAATTTTTCTACCCTTGCCAATCCTCTTCTGTGTCAC
The DNA here is from genome assembly GCF_022965805.1 of Primulina eburnea. Classification (NCBI taxonomy): domain Eukaryota; kingdom Viridiplantae; phylum Streptophyta; class Magnoliopsida; order Lamiales; family Gesneriaceae; genus Primulina; species Primulina eburnea. Next base: position 2,989,569 of record NC_133103.1, on the reverse strand, counting down.
GAGCTCCTGAATTATGAAGGCATCATGATAGAATTGTATCACGTATTTGTTGTCATCAAGAAGAGAACTTACTGACAGAAGATTGAACTTGAATTCTGGAACATAGAGTACATCTTTAAGTGTCAAGGAACTATTAATCTTTATATCTCCACAATATTTAACCCTGATGCAATCATGATTCGGCAATGTCACCATTGAATTATGCACTGGTTTGTATGTTTGGAAAAGAGACATATTCGAACAAATGTGTTTGGAAGCTCCAGAATCAAGAATCCAAGTGATAGGTGAGCATAAGTTGTTGTTCGCAGATATTGATAAACAAATACCTGTAGCATGAGCCTGGACTTGACTTTCTTGAGAATCGAGTGTCGATAAATGTTGAGCAAACATTGTCATTAGCTGCTCAACTTGGGCTTTGTCAAACTGTTGAAGCACATTCTGGGATGAATTAGTATCGGGGTTCGAGGACATTTGTGTGTCAGAGAGTTGATTTACTCCTGCAGACGAAAATTTGGTTGGAGGTTTCCCTTTGATTTTGTACCCCGGAGGATATCCATGTATCTTGTAACAAGTGTCAATCGTATGACCATGGAAGTTGCACTTGGTACAAAAAGGTCTCTCTCTTTGTATAGGCATATGTGCTCTGCTGTTAGGATATCTCTGTTGTTGTTGTTCACCTTTGACCGCAAACGTCAAGTTCCCTCCAGAGCTGTTGCCGACAAATTGAGAACCAATAGCCCTTTGGCGTTCCTCTTGTACAATCAAAGAGAAAACACGATTGATAGGCGGAAGTGGATCAATCAATAGAATTTGGCTGCGAATTTGTGCCATTGAGTCATTGAGACCCATAAGAAATGCCATGGTATATTCTGTCTGATAGTACGTTTCAATTTTCTTTACTCCCTGGCAATTGCACTGGCCACAGTGACACATGGGACGAAAATTTGTCAATTCTTCCCATAGAGCTTTGAGCTTGGTGAAGTAAACGCTGACAGAATCTTGTTCTTGACGTAAACTAACCAGCTCACGCCTTAATTGGAAAACTCTTGGTCCATTGCTTTGCTGAAACCGTTCTTTGAGATCTTCCCATATATCAGCTGCGGAATCAGCGAAGAGAATACTTGCTGAAATTTCTTTCGAAACCGAATTCAGAATCCAGGACATGACTATGTTATTATTGCGAGTCCAGTAATTGAGGAGAGTCAATTCATTTTCTGAAGGCCGAGCAATAGATCCATCAACAAAACCTAATTTGTTCTTGACAGAAAGTGCTATCCTCATCGCTCTATTCCAAGAAATGTAATTCTCTCCTGTAAGTGCTTGAGATACCAATACGAGCCCCGGATTGTCTGCGTGATGTAGAAAATAAGGACTCATGGGATCTTCAATGGCTGACTGACCAATTGAAGAACCAGAAGCATTCGCAGGTGCCATGATTGACCCGGCTGAATTAAGATGAACTGCAGAAATGATCAAAGTTGTTACCTAAGAACGATAAGAACGACGTGTTCCCGCTTCAACTCCGATCGACTCCTTTGCTACGCGAAAGCAATAGCTCTGATACCATATTACGGAAGAAGAACAAGCATTGGGGCATTAAGCCTTTCTCATTGAATTACTGAAAAATGATTCTGAAAGAATGAATTCTTTACATTGATTACTTTCTATTTAACCAAATTCCAACCATTTAACTACCTAACTGTCGGTAACTATCTAACTGATGGTAGACTAACTACCAAGCTAACTTAACCGTCTAATAGGAGGCGTCGGTCGTAGTTGCAAATGTGATCCTAAGCTTTAAAAATCATTTTTTTAATTAATTAATTAATTTTTTTATTTATTTAAAAGAATGGATAAAGATTGATGTAGGATAAAGAGTAGTGGGTCTCACGATACAGAGGGGAGATGGATGTCTACTTGCTTCGTTTCACCGCCAAATTGCCATCGAGTTAATAGCGTGCTGCTTGACAAACACGACTTACTCGCCACGATTACACGTGAAATGCGACTCATTGAACAGGACCAACGACATTCTGTTCACCATATGTGTTGTGTTCTTTAACTAATTTAAAGAGGGAACGATTTGTACAAAAATTAATTTTCATATGAAAAATAACTTTTCTAATCGTCAAACACATCGTATCTTCATGACAAACATAAAAAATAAACTAGTGAAGTTCATTTTGGGAGGAAAAAGTTCTATTGAAAATTTACAACACAAGATTTTCGGTAACTTATTAAATTTAAAGCGAAAACTTGCGTGAGACGGTCTCGCGAGTCGTATTTTATGAGACAGATATCTTATTTGGGTAATCCATGAAAAAATATTACTTTTTTATGCTATGAATGTTACTTTTTATTGTCGAAATCGATAAGATTGACTCGTCTCAATTTTTATTCGTTAGACTGTCTCGTTTAAATATTCAAATTCCTTTTTTTCCCCTAAGGCACATCATTTTAGAACAAAAAATTTGAAGTATTTCCGTGCACTGACTTGAAATTATTCATATTCCACGTATAAAATAATCATGCCTGTCAGTCTCTAGCTAGAATTAATTTTAAAACAAACAGACCCAAATCTAAAACAAACAATTTTCCAATTCCCAAAAAAATTCGAAAATTTATACGAATGCCATTAAAAAAAAACAGCTATTAATTCCTGATCATAAATTTCTGCTTTTATAGTTATTTACATTTCTCAAACAGATTTAAAGAACCAGGGCAAAATATTGTTTTGTCAAATACATGAGCTCTAGCTGCTGGCAAACAAATTTAAAAACCAAAATTTTTTGTAAACATGATCTTGTTAGTCAATTTTTGAGACATATTATTTATTTGTATCATTTTTTAAAAATATATTTATTTATGTCAAAAGCATTATTTTTTATTGTAAATATATACATGATTTACTTGTTTCATGGATAAAAAATTAATGAGATCGTCTCACAAAAAACTTACATAATTTATTATTATTATTTTTTTTGTTAAAAACCGTTCGCACGGATCTAAAAATAATATGGGTGGAACAATAAATATTGACTTATTTATGGACTTTTTTAGACTTATTTATTGAACACTTTTTGTCTGTAAAATATACAAGTCACGTAGGTGTCCATTTATCGTCCCTTGTAATCTAAATTTACTGGTAGATTGGTGACACCGCGTCTTCTTCAAATTTAATTCATATATTGTAATGCCTAATAATTAATCACTGCAATTAACGATGATTGATTTATCATTTCATATGATTATGACGGGATTAATCGGGACACCGAGAAATGTATTCAGAAATAAAATTATGAAAGATATGAGCATGCCAGAACGCACCCGCGGTAAAGGGAGGACCGCACCCGCGATGGTGCTACGAGAATTTGAAAGAATCGATACCGAAGGGTGACCGCACCCACGGTGTTAACATTACCGCACCCGCGGTGCAGTACCGCACCCGCGGTCTCGACATGTACCGCACCCGCGGTCGTGCAATTGCAAGATGGATAAGATTGTCGACGCATGAGCGCACCCGCAGTCTTACACCTCCCGCACCCGCGGTACGACGTGCCTTGCAAAGAATGCGCCACCTCTTGACATGCATGCAATGATATATATAGGTGGTAATCCATTCGAAATTCATTCAGAAAAGTGAAGAAAAGGGTCTGAAGAAGAAAGGAGAAAATCCTTACGCCTTTTTCGAGAAATCCGTCCGTCTGATTTTGAATCCGACTTCAGTATCGAGTTCCTAGCAACGTAGGCTACAACTGGACGTAAGTTTTACTACGTTTTGACATGCTTTGAAATTATGATATTGTCAGAATTGAATGGAACTCATATATGTTGTGCTTGACATAGTAGACATCATAGAATCGAAGTCAGATTAAGAAACGGACTGATTATGGAATTGTTATGATTTTCGGAATAGTTTTGGAGTCGAGTTGATATCAGAATTGAGTTGTTATTGAGTAGGAGATATTAGAATTAATATCTGATTGATATGGTATGGTTGGGTATATTGATATTATACCGTTGTACCATCGATATTGAAGTAAGTTAAGTATTGAGCAGAACAGATTTGATTCCACAGGTGTATTGATATTATACTCCTCGATATTGTTCTTGTCAGATTGAGTATTGACAGGCTTGGGATTCGAGATTTCGACAGAGCCAGAGTATCAGAAAGAAAGGTATAAATTAATGTTGAGTTGGGATTGCACAACTCGAGTGAGGTTTGACTCGAGTTTCCCTAAATCACATACTTTTACTTATTGCATTGATATTTGCAATTGATCAGACTTATGATTGTAGTCTATTGATTTATAGCTACTGTGTGATAAGATTGATATTTGTAGCCTATTGATTTATAGCTACTGCATGTAATGACTGCTGATTTGCTAGTCATTGACTGATTTGCTTAGATACTGACTGTATGTATTGATTACTGAGTCGTTGAGTCATAGGCTGATTCGCCTAGTCACCGGCTGATTCGTCGGGTTATAGACTGATTCGTCTAAACTTAAGCTGATTCGCTTAATTACAGGCTGATTCGTCTGGTTGTTGGCTGATTCGCCTAATTACCGGCTGATTCGTCGGGTTATTGACTGAGTCGTCAATTCTGTGGCTGATTCGCCCAGACACTGATATATGAATTATATCGATGCCGTTTAGGGATTGATTCATTCCTATCGACTGAGATTCGATATAATACCTATATTCAGACATCGGGATCCCTAGGATAGAGTTGAGTCGAGTCTGAGACGACGCGTCAGTGGAGTCGAGTCTGATGACGACGCGTCGGTTGAGTTGAGTCTGATATGACCTGTTGATTTACATTGGTTATGCCATTCATGATTATTGAATGTTTTATATTGATTTATGTATTCTGATTTGATACAGGTTAAGAATATGTCTTATATATGCTTTCGTATATGCTTTTATATGACTGCATGTTTACATTGTTTATACTGGGATATTTATATCTCACCGGAGTTATCCGGCTGTTGTCTTGTTTTGTATGTGTGCATGACAACAGGTGGGGCTGGATCAGGGTCGAGAAGAGGATGAGAGAAGACGAGTTTAGCGTGGTGATTCCGGACTTGATTTAGAGATAGGGTTAGATACTTGATATTAGCTGTGAAACCCTAGTGAATAAATGTATGTTGTACATGACTTGTACTTTTATACTGAGATGTATATTCATGTTTAATATGTAATTTGAGTAAATTACATTACGTTTCCGCTTTGTATTTTAAAAAAAAATTAGACCCTGTTTTATAATTGATTAATTAGTCCCAAATATGATTAAGAACTTGATTAGCGTCCAAGTCCCCACATATATGCACCCAGCTGAAAATGTCCAAAACAAGTGTCATCAATCTAGATATATATACTAACAAATTTAATATAACCAACTCTCAACAAATAATATATATATATATATATATATATATATATATATATATATATATATATATATATATATATATATATATATATATATATATATATATATAGAGTTGGTTATATTAAAATTTTTTTAAAAAAAAAACTCATGTCAAACCATTGTAAAATAGATTTTAATTTTTTAATAAATATAAATTGAATACATCTCACAAGATATCTACTCGATTGTATTTAAATTTTAAATTCAAAATCTCAATTTAAATTAAAATAATTTGTGTCAGATTAGCTATTATGATTATAAGTCATCTGCAAAAACTTCACACTCTTTCTCACAATAAAAATCGAGTAGGTCTCTTGTGAGACGATTTTACGAATCTTTATCTGCGAGATTGGTCAACCCTATCGATATTCACAAAAAAAAAAAAAGTAATACTCTTAGCATAAAAAGTAATATTTTTCCATGGGTGACCAAATAATAAGATACGTCTCACAAAATACAACTTGTGAGACCATCCACCACAAATTTCTGCCATAAAATAAATAAAATGAAAGTTCTTTACCATCGAGATTTCGTGACCTGACGATTCAACATTATTTCAATATAATTTTTTATTAGAATTATTTAGAAATTCAAGACGTATTCGAAGTTCAAACTTTTCCAATAATATTAAATATGAAATAATATTTTCAAGATTTGATACCACACTATTTTAAGGATCATAATTAGAAAAAAAAACTTTCATAACTGTTAAAAAGGAAGAATGATAAATATATATTAAAAAATAGGAACATGCTAAATAAATGAACATGTTCAAATCAAGTGAATGAGTTAGCAGGTAATGAGTCAGTAAACTCTAAGAAGTTCCAAATAATAATGACAAATTTTTTTACATTTACTTGCTTTACTACCAAATCGCTCACACTTTAATCATAAATTGATATTTTTTCCCTCGCTTTGATTTAATTTATTTCTAATTTATTTAAATTTAATTTATCATAAAAATATCAGAAGCTAATTATTTTAATAATTCTTCCTAAAAATATATTATAGATAGTATAATTGTGTGCCAAGTAGCTATTTATTATAAAGAGTAGGTCTCATGTGAGACCGTCTCACGGATCTTAATCCGTGAGACGGGTCAACCCGACCCATATTCACAATAAAAAGTAATACACTTAGCATAAAAAGTCATACTTTTTCATGGATGACCCAAATAAAGATCCGTCTCACAGAATACGACCCGTGAGACCGTCTCACACAAGTTTTTGCCTATTATAAAATAAAAACTCATTAGAGCAAGTAATCTTGATTCTTTTAAGTGCGTCAAAAATTTATCTATTAAATAATTATTCAGGATTTTTAATTATATAATACGAATTTTTTCCTAAATTATCTCGTTTTATTTTTATATTTGATACAAATTTATGGCAAAAACTTGTGTGAGACGGTCTTACGGGTCGTATTTGTGAGACAAATCTGTTATTTGGGTCATCCATGAAAAAATATTACTTTTTATGCTAAGAGTATTACTTTTTATTGTGAATATGAGTAAGGTTGACCCGTCTCACAGATTAAGATCCATGAGACGGTCTCACATGAGACTCACTCCAAATTTATATCCAAATTCATTCCAGAAGATTATAATAGTTAGGTTGCCAAAATTATTATGTAAAAGGTCAAAACTGTTAACGGCCAATCTGTACAAAATAAAATATTTGAAAATCATTTAAAAACTTTTAATTTTATCTCTAAAATATAATCACTCTAAAGTTTATTTACGGATAATATAGATAAGCCAATAGGAAAAAAAATTAAAACTATCTCATCATGATTTGAAACACAACCACAACTCCTCAAAACAGTTGAAATTATAAGTTTAAAAAGTTTAATTTTATGTTGTATTTTAATATTATATATATCATAATATAATATTAACTCAGACAACCCATGTGATAATTATAATTATAATTAATATAAAAAGCAGTCACGAGATTAAAAGTAAAAATAATTTAAATAAATTTATATTTATACAAAAAAAAAATATGCTCATGAATATATCATGTTAGTGGAACGATTCGGGGTGATGAAAATAATCAATTTTGTATGATATATGATTGGATCGGTTTCGGATATATTAGATTTGGCAAAAACTTGTGTGAGACGGTCTTACGGGTCGTACTTGTGAGACGGATCTCTTATTTGGATCACCCATGAAAAAGTATTACTTTTTATGCTAAGAATATTACTTTTTATTGTGAATATGAGTAGGGCTGACCCGTCTCACAGATTATGATCCGTGAGACGGTCTCACATGAGACTCACTCATTAGATTTAAAGTATAATTCAATCCAAAACCCGAAATAATTATATTGTTTTAGGATTGAATCATATTAAATCGAACCAAATTAAGATCAGTTCCGGTTTTATTCAAATCCAAACATGCTTAATTATTTATCATATGCCTCGTTAAATAAATAGCTACTTACTTTTCGACGTTGTTACAACAAAAAGCACATTTATTAATTTTTTTTTTTTTACGTATAATAAAAATTAAAAGGTATCCCTTTTTCTCTGTGAAACATCCTCCTGTATGGTATTTGAGATAGAGATAGAGATATAGAGAGAGATTACCTCTCATTAATTTTTTTTTTTCACAATTTTAATCTCTTCTGAATTCTCCCCAATCCTCACAAAACTTTCCTCTGAATTTCTCCAGTTGAATGCATTGAATTCTTTCACCATCACGCTTCACAATTACGTTTCTGGATTATTTACCTTTTTCTTCGTCTGTTGTTTAGAGAATCTCCCTGGCCTGGATAGCTTACAGATTTATTTTTAATTTTTTCCCACTTATTTTTCGATTTTTCTTGTTGAACTCGATTCCTGTTTAGGAATCCGATCATCGGCTGAGGGTCGGGTTTTTTTTTTCTCTTTTTCTTTATCGGATATAAGAGGTGTCCATCAAAATTCTTGGGCCAGAGCCGATAAAAAAGGAACACAACTTTTCAGATTTTGCGGTGAAAAATCCGAATATTTTGATATCTGGGTCTCATCAAGATTAAATTTCCTTCCCTCAACTGTGATAAAAAAAACTCGTTTTTTTTCCGTTTATCTGGCCATCGATTAAAATTCACATTTAACAAGGCCTCGGGAATTGAATTTTTGTCATGGCCAACAGTTCGGTGATTCTTGATAAGTGGAGGGAGTATTTCAGGAGGGCTAATTGTGATATCTTTAGTATAATCGAGCAAGCAATCATGGTTGCCGCCTCTGATTGCCCCTACGACTTCAAATTAAACAGGGATCGAATTGCTGAGATGCTATTCACATGTAAAGTTACCAAATGTTTTGGTTGCGATAAAATTGAATTGGCTGTGCCAAATGTAAAGGGTGCTGAAAACAGTGGGGATAAGCGTAAAAGTGTGACTGAGGCTGGAGGGAGTAAAGAAAGCAAGGTAAATAGCTGCGTAGATCACAGGGAGATAATAGAGATGAATGCGAATCAAGTTAGTAATTACAGCTACGGAGAAGCTGAAGCTTTGAATGATGAGATTGATGATGAGTCTCAGTTATATGAGGAGGTCATGAGGATGAAGGAAATTCTTGAGAACAATGAAGAAGAGGTTTGATTTTGTTTCTGAATTATTGTTTTTCGTCAAGATGCTTTTTTGTTGATGATTCATTTAATTTTAGCTGTAATCTTTTGCTTGTTCTTGGATTGGCCAAGTTATCTTCTGGTTTGTGATATTTATTCTAAATTTTGTGCCCAAATGAATTGATACCTTAATACCTTTGTTATGGTAGAATTTAGAAGTGTGTTTGCTTCCTTATTGATTGTTTGGTTAGGCTATCTCGTTTGATTGTTGCCTCTCTTGTTTCTTGACAGTCTGATGTGTTATTGTTTGATTCCCTGAGGAGGCTTCAGCTTCTGCCTTTGTCTGTGGAGATTCTTAAGGTTTGACTGGAACTATTGCTGGCTATAGATAATCACCTTTCGAGTTCTTTCAGAATTATCTATGCTTCTCTATTCTTGTCACATTTTACTAGTGCTGTCTTAACTTTCTTGTTTCTACTCCAGGCTACCGAGGTTGGAAAATGTGTTAATGCTCTACGGAAGCATAGATCTAAGGAAATTCGGAATCTGGCTAGGACTTTAGTTGGGTAGGTGCTCTTTGCTCTACTGTTATTGATGTTTGATGCTTAACTTAGTTGGATTGATATGATACTAGATTGCAGTGACGTATATATATTTATTTACTGTATTCGTGTTTCATGATAGTGGACTGTACTGATTAGTCCGAAGTCTTTCAGATTGCATTTTGTTTCTTATTCATGTTTGTCGAAATTTTTTAACTTGGATCTGCGATTTGAGCATATGGAAAAGTTTGAGTGTTTCCTTTTATGTCTTTTTTACCATTAACGAGTTTGAAATATCTTGTATTTTATATGATAAAATCTCTTTTGCTTACTGCCTACTCTCATTGTTTCGAAACTCAGGGATTGGACGGTTATGGTTGATGCCTGGTTTAGTTCTACAGAAGCCATTGCAGGTAGCAACTTGAAGATGTTTCTACCATTCATTGCATCTAGAATTTTCTTTTCACGCCTTGTTTTGAACTAGTAAATTTTTCACGTCTCGAAGGTGCAGAAGTAGCGACTGAGTCTGTGAAAACTTCTGTCGTCGAAGAAGAGGAGGAAGGGCTTCCATCTCCTCCACTAGATGAAGGAGCTTTCTTTGCCACTCCTTCTTCGATGGAGCTTTCACAGGTGTCGTGTCTTCTCTTTGTTTATTATAAAATGTTCCAAAGTATGGACGTTTTCGTTGTGGACTGACAGATCTTTCTTTATGTTACATTGTTCCTCGGTTGCGACTGGTACAGTTCTTTGATGGCATGGATGATGATGGAAGTGAGTTTCTTTGTTCGGTTTTGCTGTTCAGTTCTTTATTTGAATTCCCCGCTACAAAGTGAACTAAAGAGGTTCATGATTTTTAATGGGGAATGTTCTTTCAGATCCAAGAAACAGTGAGGCATTCAACAAAAACAGAGAGAATGGCAGAAGACCAAGACTTGAGAAGCCTGGAATTCCCATGTCTAAGCTTCCTAATCTTGATGATTCAAGGGCTGCTGCAAAAGGCACAAAGGATGAAAAAACGAGAAATCAAGAACCTAAGTTGATTAAACAACCAAACAGGCCTCGCAGTACCGAATCGGGACTTGGCAGAACAAAATCAGACAAAGACGAGATCCAAAAGAAACCAATGCAACCTCAACAAAAGATGGTATTTCAGATAGACTTATGATCATTATCGTGTCTTAGCGGTTCTGATCTTCATCTTACTGCGTTAATCTTTTTGTTATTCACCAGAAGTTGAGTGACAATGAGGACTCAGTTCAGATGAAACTGGAGGCCACAAAGCGGAAACTTCATGAGGGTTATCAAGCGGCAGAAAATGGTTAGCTTCCCCTACTTTGAGCCACATGATTTTATCATTTTCATAACTGATTCCATCATCTTGTACTTGTCAACAGCCAAGAAACAGAGAACAATACAACTCATGGAGATACACGAGCTCCCAAAGCAGAATCTTGCACAGAGGAGTCAGAACACCAGACCTGGTAGCCACAACAGGCAACATTGGGCAAACGGGCGGCGATGAATTGCTGAATCTAATCCGAAATTCATCATCTTTCTTACACCTCCACCCATAACATGCTCAAGTGTACCGCTAACTGTCTGATCATATGGTTTCGAGTTGCTTATGAACTGTATACTTTGAGTGATCGATTGGTAGAGCAGGCTCTTGCTGTGCTGATAAAACTAGCCTTCACAGCAGAAACCTGATGGTCGAACTTTTAAAGAGAATAACGACGAGTTGGAGTTAGTCATCGAGTCTAGGCCTTTTTTCCCCCAACTTTATTTGCACGTAGTCGAGTACATTTTATATGGTTACAATGCCAATGTTAACATTAAAACATTTGAACTTGAAAAAATTATTGAAAAAGATTTATACTTATTTTAGTTGTTGAGGTTATGCATACTTGTCTTACTTTTGACAGCCATGTCGTATTTTATATGATAGAAGTTGCAGTTAGATTATTTTGCAAGTTAAAACCATGTTGCATTTTTGTGTCTTTTGTGGAATTTCAAAGAATTTCTTTGAAATTCCACTGTTGTGTGTGCATATATTATCAGAAAAATAGATAGTTAATATCCATAATAATTATTTTTATTTTCTTGTGACAAATAAACAATTAATTTTGGTGATATAGTTGGATGTTGGGTTAGGTCAACTTCCTACGAAAGAGAAAAAAATTATTGTTGACTTTTGACTCTCTTCTCTTTAATACTTTAAATAAGATAAATGAATAAATAATCAATCAATTAATTAAACCCTTGAATAGTTAATGGCCAATGACATTACCAAGTTTTACAATTTTACCAAATTTATTAGCCTCTTTTCCCTTTTAATTATGTATATTTTTTTTTTGGGCACACACCCAAACGGATAATACTCTATTACCTACCAAAATGGGCACTCCATTATATTTTGTCGTATACGTAAAATATCACTTAAATTCAAAATACATAATTTGGTCAAAATTTGATAAATAATCATATAAAACATAAGCTACGTGTATATATATATATATATATATATATATATATATATATATATATAAAACTAAAAATTAAATTTTTAAAAGGGTGGAGAAATATTATACAATTACATGTAAATTATTTAAAAAAGATTTAAGAGCATATAAAATTTAAATGAGGTTCCCTACTTTCCCAATTCTACGCGTATCATATTGACCAGTTCTCCGCCCGCGTATATGGATTTCACAAGTACAACTCGATTGTGTTTTTTTTGGGTCTTGATTTCTAAGACAAATAACTTTAATTTTTATTATATTTATATTGTATATATCATTTATTATATTATCACATTAATCGAGCGATGTCGGGGAGCCACAATATAATTTTCCAATTTCAAGCTAATATTTTATTTTTCCGTCCTCTAAAAATTAGGGGCTGTAATTTCAGGATCTTGGCTTAATGATCCATGTTCGAGGATTACTTGGCTGTCTTAAACATAGTTTTTCGACCATGAATCTGAAAATATAACATGTTTTAAATAAAATTGTAATAAGAATATTATTTTTGAAAGTTAATTTAGAAATTAGTTTAACTAAATCGTGAATAATGTAGATATATAGTATGTAATATTTCCTGAAAACTAAAATGTTTTTGGCAATGAAATTTGGTGGACCATTCCCTTTATTATAGGAAATGGAGAAGGTCCCATGATTTGATGCTTCATAATCAAAAATAATAATTATGACTTATAAATCAATTAAATAAGCGTGACATAATGTTTGAAATAAAATAAAAGTATTAATCTAATGCTAAAAATATAACAAAATGATACGAAAAAGTGTGTGGCATTTGGCAATTGGAATTGAATTATTTTATTCTCATTTTGTTGCATTTGAGATTCCAAGTGATAAGATTGTATTCCTATTCTTTTATTCTCACCCAATCAATTAGCTGCCCCCAATCTCTAAATACTGATTCCATATATTTTTTGTCACAAAATTCGATCCATGAGATCATATAACACAAATTGTCTTTTTTCAAATTCAAAACGTGGAATAAATGATGGGATTCAAGATTTGAATTACTATATATTTTTTCCCATCAGTTAATCCACGTTTTGAATTTGAAAAAAGACAAAATTTGTGTGATACGATCTCATGAGTCGAATTTTGTGAGAGAATTCTCTTATTTGGGTCATACATGAAAAATATAACTTTTTTTATGATAAAAGTATTACTTTTTATTATGAATATCGGTAAAGTTGACATGTCTCGCAGATAAAGATTCGTGAGAGTGTTTCACAATAGGCCTACTCATTTGAAAATTGGCATTTCGTTTATTTTTGTCCATTTTATAGAACATAACAATTAACATGTTCCAATCCCAAATTTTACATAAATTAATAAATGAAAATTCGTGAGGTTGGCAATATCAACTGATTCTCAAAACCATGCTTTTTCAATGAAATTGACCCAAATGTTCGTTCTAAATAATTTCAGAGGAGAAAATTGTAAAAAGAAATTCGCATCAATTAGTTATTTCAATGACTTAGTCCTTAGCCTCTCCCATCCGGAATCAGTAAATATTTGAAAATTGAACATACGACTTCGATTAATTGTACACCACATCCAAAGATAATTAAACTAATAATAAGCTTCGAATTGATTAAAATCTTGGAGAGAAATGTCTATTAATTATTTAGACAACGTGTTTTGTAAAATTAATACCATAAAAATATCAATAAAATAAGGGGCGGGGGGGGGGGGGGTGGCTGGGGACATGCACGGCTCCTATATATCTCCTTTTACGACCCAATATATAAGTTGAGGTAGCTTGATTTTCTTTGTAACATTACCCAATTATTGGTAACCCTGTTTGAAATAATTAGGGGAACTTGTAAAATTAGAATTCGCAATTCGAATCCTACCAATTGATCCACAAATTCTCTTTCCTACTTAATTTTTTTTAAAAATAATATGTATATGTAACGTTGATTTAAAAGTATAATATTACAAAAAGTGTGATTATATTCGTTAGACACCTTATTTTGTTATTATTTTTTCATAAAATAAGAGTAGTATGAGAACGGGATTTTTATATATTAAAATTATTTATAATAATTATATCTATAATGTAGTTGTAGTATCCTATGGTATACAATATAATAGTAATTTTTAAATTGAAAAAAAAATATTAATTATAAGTTCACTAGTTCTAAAAGTGCACTCGTGAAAAAATATTATTTTTTATTGTAAATATAAACATAGTTGACTAATCTCACGAATAAAAATCCATAAAACTGTCTAATAAGAAGTTTATTTTTAATCACAAGAACTCTTTAAGAGAGTCTAATTGGTTAATTTTGTGAGACGTGTTTCTATTTGAGTTACTAATGAAAAATATTATTTTTTTATTTCAAAAATATTATTTTTTATTGTAAATACTATATTTATCGGTGAGACGAGCCATTCTTACTGATATTCACAATAAAAAGTAATACTCATAGTATAAAAAATAATATTTTTTTATAGATAATCCAAATAAAAATTTGTCTCACCGAAAATTTTTGTAGGTGTCAAACAAGTTGAATGAAGTTGACAAGCTACCTTGCGCACACAAAACATGACCAAATTTTAAAATCTGTTATAAAATTAATACGAAATCATAGAAAAAAATAAAAATGAGTTCCGAGAATGATTCAGAACTATTTTATTCGTAAAAAAAAACTCTTTATTTATAAGATACAATGACAGAATACAAATTTGTAGATAAAAAGATTGAGATATTAACTTTTTACAATCTTTCATTATTTACATAATAGTTTTGATTGTGCTTAACTCTTCGAACGAGGAATAGACAATTTGTTTTATATAACATTTTCAAAATATAAAATTTCCATCTAAAATATATTTAATATTTAATTCACTCACATATTAAGTAAACTGATTTTATGTTAATTTGGTAACTCGTACGCCTCTCACGTGGCATTCATTGTGATGCCTCTTTTCGACTTGAAAAAAATAATTTAATATATTTAAAAAATTTAAGATAAGATACAGATTTTGATTTTTTTTTTCCTGCAAGATATAATCTCTCGACAGAAATAAGACCTCGAAAAGGATTATTTATTTGGACAAAAACGATGTATTTGTCAAATTAATGAATTTAGTATGATATCCATGTGTATGGTTCGTTGTTGCACATGAAAACTCTATCCTAAAGCACGTGGCTTGATGCATACAATGCTAAATCATGTATCTAAATCACCGGCAAAATCCCTTATCCTATAACCCACAACCACATTTCCATTATCCCAACTTATATTTCGTAATTAAAATGTAGGAGTGAGTGGGAAAGGGATAGCCCCTCTTGAACTTTGAACCTTCAATCACCAAATAAGAACTTAGCAAATTAATGGAAAATGTTGGAACGGTGGCCCTAATGTACACTTTGAATTTGGGACAACCTACAATAATGAGCTTTGACAAGCATGCATTCGAATTATGATATAAAAATAAAAGCATATGTATTTTTCTCGAGGGAATATAAAAGCCCATATATGATATTCCATCGTTGTTCGTTGGAATTTTAAATATTTTTAACAAACAATATGGGTTACTTTATCTTTCATTTGTGATGTGCTTCCGAAAATGGAATGCGGCCTTGAATTTAGTTTTATTTGTCAAATTGAGATGGTTTTTTACCATATATATCATATACATTCAAAAGCATTTTAGGAAAAATAATTTGTTTTATGACAAAATCATTTGTCGTGTAGAAACATGACGAAAAAAGTTGAAATAAAAGTAAATATTTAATCTACGGAAGTAATCAAATGTTCAAAACTCGAGAACGTCCACTCATATTGCCGCACTCAGGGCATCGAGAACCCCTAGAAAGTGTGTTGTTTCTCGAGCTTGTCATCGCGAGCCGATGATAATTTAACCATGTTATTAGTATGATAGTAATGCAAGAGGGTAGCGATATTTATTATCAATGCACCTCATTCCATTTGGTTCAACACAAATTGCAAAACCAGTAGTATTGTCTACAACATATTATCGAAGATTCAAAACAATACTCCAAACCGAACGTTAAACATAAACTACAATCCCCAATAGTGATCACGATCTTCCTCCCATTTTCTTGTAGCTACTAATAGCAGATTCCAAAGATAGATAACCAGGCAGTTTTTGAATCTTCCATACAGAAATGTACCGAACACAGATCAAGATAGTATATTTTCCAAACACTGATGTAAAGCAGAAAAATTTCCGAACGACGGTTTTCATCTCACATGTGTGCCTCTTCCTCCTCTTCCTCGTCCACATAATCCTCTTCATCATCGGCTGTAGCATCCTGGTACTGCTGGTACTCTGAAACAAGGTCGTTCATGTTGCTCTCAGCCTCGGTGAACTCCATCTCGTCCATTCCTTCACCAGTATACCAATGCAAGAAAGCTTTCCTCCTGAACATAGCAGTGAACTGCTCGCTCACTCGTCTGAACATCTCCTGAATTGAGGTTGAGTTGCCAATGAAGGTGGATGCCATTGAAAGTCCTTTCGGTGGGATGTCACAAACACTTGATTTCACATTGTTCGGAATCCACTCGACAAAGTAGGAAGAGTTCTTGTTTTGAATGTTTATCATTTGTTCATCTACTTCCTTGGTGCTCATTTTTCCACGGAACATGGCTGAGGCGGTGAGGTATCGTCCATGGCGTGGGTCAGCAGCACACATCATGTTCTTGGAATCCCACATTTGTTGAGTTAGCTCTGGAACAGTAAGTGCACGGTATTGCTGGGAACCACGAGAGGTTAGAGGAGCAAACCCCACCATGAAGAAGTGCAGCCGTGGAAACGGAATCAGGTTGACCGCTAGTTTTCTTAGATCAGAGTTGAGTTGACCAGGGAATCGAAGGCAGCAGGTAACACCACTCATAGTTGCAGATATTAAGTGGTTAAGATCACCGACTGGATTAACAAGGAAAAGCATAAAGATGTAAGAATAATCTTTTGCCGTTTACAAGAATACAAAGCTAGTTGTCGTCAGAATTCATGCTTTTCAGAAGACACGAGATGTTGCTAATTAATAGGCTATTAACATCCAACAAAGCAAAAACATATTCAGTAAATATAATTTTGAATATAAAATTCTACGTAATTAACACCAGCGAAAAGGAAGGATGTATGTCATGCAAGGGAAACAAATAAACAGAATAATACCAAACAGATGCTTCGGTTGCATGAAAATTGAACAAAAAGCTCTGAAATATTGTCAAGAAGACACATACCACCAATAGAAAAACCAATAATGTTGTCCCGGTGTGAAGGGGCTCATTCTACAGAAAATTTAACAAATCCCATTTAACGTTTTCGATATGGTCATCAATAGTGGTATTGTCATCAGAACATTAATTTTATCATGACAAAGATGCTGAAACAAGGAGAATATCCCAACGCTGAATTCCCACAGCATAAATTTATTCGAACCCTCTGCATAATTTGTTCGTTCATACTACTAGTTTCAAATGTAAAGATAACGACCTTTAGAAGCAAGGACAAAAACACACGCTGACAAAAACCAAAAACATTGTAAATCACCGAGGAATGTCCCTTAAGAATATAATAATAGCAGATCAGATTTTTTTTAAAAAAAACACTCAAGGGGTAAAAATGCAATTTTGGTGAATTATACTCACAGCTAGGAGTGGTAAGTTTGAGTGTCCTAAAACAAATATCATATAAAGCTTCATTGTCAAGCACCATGCATTCATCTGCATTTTCAACAAGTTGATGCACCGAAAGAGTGGCGTTATAGGGCTCAACCACCGTATCTGAAACCTTTGGTGAAGGGAACACTGAGAATGTCAACATCATCCTATCAGGGTATTCTTCCCTGATCTTTGAGATCAACAAGGTACCCATTCCCGAACCAGTTCCTCCACCAAGTGAGTGACACACTTGGAAACCTAGAAGCAAGAATTAAACATTCAGGCTGACCTCATCGAAGTCCAATAAAATGTCGTCAAATTTTTCCAAAACGAGAAATCTCCACAATTTATGAATCCCAGTCGTAACTAACAAAGAACCAAGTCCAGAAAAATCAATAATTTACCTTGAAGGCAGTCACAGTTCTCAGCTTCCTTCCTCACAACATCAAGAACTGAGTCAATCAGCTCAGCACCCTCAGTGTAATGCCCTTTGGCCCAGTTGTTTCCAGCACCCGATTGGCCGAACACAAAGTTATCAGGACGGAAGATCTGGCCGTATGGACCAGTACGGACACTGTCCATGGTCCCAGGCTCGAGATCCATGAGCACGGCACGAGGCACAAACCTCCCACAAGACGCCTCATTATAGTAAACATTGACACGCTCCAATTGCACATCGGATGTTCCAACATATCGTCCAGTTGGATCTATGCCATGCTCATCACAGACAACCTCCCAGAACTTTGAACCAATCTGGTTGCCGCATTGGCCTCCCTGGACGTGCAGGATTTCTCTCATTGTTCCTGTATAATTCATAAAAATTGTCAAAAAGAAACACACGATCATTTATCACATCACAAATGGACGTATCAACTGCTTAAGTTGTTTGTCAAGATAAAACTTTAATAATTGAAAGATACATGAAGGAGTATCTACAATCCCGGTAAATTATATAATTTCCTGAATGGAACAATAAAACGTAAAATTTCCACTACACGTAACAATATTTTGAAGTCCCAATCCATATTACAGCAAAATTCGAGATCTAACGAGATGAAAACGAAAATCAAACCTTAATCCGCAAAATAAAACAAGTCATAACATGTATAAACACGCATATACATTCTGCCTGAAGTAACAATAAACTACTAGATACTGCACAGATCTACACATACAGCAAAAATATTGATGTCATTGTATCATAAAATTCTCAAGTAAAAATCGGATCTAAAAAAAGCACGATGTCAAAGTCATAAGAAACCACGAAATGCTGACAACAGTCTAGATCTACCAACATTTCGACGTCCGAACACATAAACTTTCAAAATCGACTTAACAAAGTAATCTAATCGTAAAATCAAGGAATTTCTTCTTTTACATCAGCAATCAACGTTCATAGACGTAAAATTCTGAGAAATTCCTTTATGAAAACATAAACATCGCGAGCAGATCCAGATCTTTCAGAAAATACCTTAGAACTTCGAGAAGAGAGACTCTGAAATTGCAGAGGCAATCGAGTGAGTGATATCTACTCAATCGATGAGAGTGAGTGAGAGAGCGTGTGAGAAGAAATGTATATCAAAACGAGGGATTTTATCTGTGTGGCAAGAGCCATCAGCGGCACAGGTTGTTTCCCTCATAACGCTATGGTTTATTGACGCCGTACGATTGCGAAAATCGACGGCCGAGATGAAATCGGGGAGTAGAGAAAACTGAATTTTATTTTTTGTGAAAAGGGGTATTTTTCGATTAAAATCTGAAGATATATTTACTAGCTGTGGCTGAAACACACGCTATGATTTTATGGGAATTAATACCCTACGTGGAGTTATTCGATTTATTTACATGAGGCGCGTGTATCGGAAATATGATTGAGGCGAGTGAAGTAGGCCGATACTGTTGGACAGAAGCAGACAACTATGGTTGCAGGCGGTCACGTGATAGATAATTGTTGGCATGTGCCATGTCGGCCCGGAGTAAATAAATATATTATTATTAGTTGTTGCATATAATGCGCTAGTTTTTTTTTTAAAAAAATTAAAATGTATATATAATTAATTAATTATAACCTTGAGTCTTAATTATAGTTCTCTCTCAAAATTAAAACCAAAATTTTACATTTAAAATTTTGTAACCAAATTCGAAACGGCTATGATGTGTTTTCAATTCATTTATAAATGGGAAGTGAAAATCCTACATAAGTATAAACCGAATTAGTAGATTTTTAAAGAGCCAAGTAATTTAAATTACTATATACGTATAATTGGATATTATTATTTTCACTGAAAAGTAAATATTTACGATTTTTATAACATAATCATTAAATAATGAAA
This sequence comes from Primulina eburnea, assembly GCF_022965805.1. Classification (NCBI taxonomy): domain Eukaryota; kingdom Viridiplantae; phylum Streptophyta; class Magnoliopsida; order Lamiales; family Gesneriaceae; genus Primulina; species Primulina eburnea. The sequence continues at coordinate 2,969,528 of NC_133103.1, read as the reverse complement.
TTTAATTAGTTAATTATTTAGCATGTCATTGTTTGAAAAAAAAAAAAATTGCACATTTCCCGCCACGCTTTAAATTGATTTCAAATTTAAACAAAAAAGCTTTTATACACGTCAAGTAAACCTACCAAATTTCAAAAACTAACATGTTTGAATAAATTACCAGTTTTCTTACTCTACTAAAATGTTATTTGACATTTTGCCTTCCCTTGTTGACATATAAAGTATTGGTTCGGGCGTGGTTGGGATTTAATTTAATCAATTGGATTTCAAGCACCATCATTAATCGTCATTTAACTTCAATTAAAGCAATTAAACATCATATGCACCATTACATTAATTTACCGAGCTGGTACAGATACGTGTATATCTTAGAAGAACAAACTTCTGCTACATTTATTTACTCAAAAGCATGTACTTGTGCATGCAGATTTCCTCAAGCATTGGCATCAAAACCAGGAATTTTGTTACTGAATGATGCATTGGAGAGAAAAATTTCCAGCTCAATCCTGTTCTTGAACATGCAGGTTAAGTAATACTGTAGCTTGAATAGAAACTATCAAATCTATAACTGCTAACAAGCTCAGCAAGGTACGAAAAAGGCAACAATCAGAAGAGAAACAAGATATTATCAAAGATTTCACAAGGCATAGCTACCAACTCCAAACCAAGTTATCCATTAAATACCTTTCATAACTGCGATCATAATCAGGCTCAATCTGACCCTTCTCTCTGTCCCTAAAAATAGCTACCATACTGAATTCCCTGCTATTGTCCCCCTGCACACACAAGTTCCTCAAGACTTCATTGTCATCAACATTTAAGTTCCTCTCAACATCAGTAGCTTGGAAAAATGCATCTTCTGACTCGGGACTAGCTGAATTACTACTGAAGATACGAGCTCGTGCTCTGTCATACTCTTCCTTCCTCTCTTCTACAGTTCTTACTGGATAACGTTTATGTTCCGATTCATTGGCATCATTTGAGTGAAGCTTAGAAGGTCTTGGTCTAACGACAAAATTCATTTGATCAAGATTGTCGGTTTCTAGAATCTTTTGTTGGTACATCTGATAAACAAAATACAGGGAACTTGCTCTCTGGTTTCTTCAGAACAAATATTCTCATTCCTTGACCATCTACAACATTATCTTGAACCATGGTATGCAAACCATAATGTTGAACAACACGGTGAGCAACAAGCCACAGATATGACGCAGGGAAATGCGGAAACTCAAACCTGCTGTAGATCGGGATTGTGTATGAACTTCTGAATATCGAGTTCCATTCGTAAAACCTGATAAATCACAAGAAATACCATCAAATATTATCGACAAACCAAATAAACATCAAATATAAAAACAACTCGCCAAAATGTGAAACAGAAATGAACCAATAACAATAAAAATAAATCTTAAATGTACCAGACTTAGATCGAACGGTCATACATAAAGGTATCAAGGAAGGAGCAACACCAATGTAAATTATGTAATGCATGCCACTTTGATTTATTACAATTTTCTATATCACGTGATTATAAAAAATGAACTTGACAGAATAACTTGATTAGGAAAAAAAAACAAATATAAACAATATTTAAAAGACGGTTGTTCTTCGAAAGCATATAAATGATCAGCCTACAAAAACTGCTTCTCAAGACTACATCCACACAAAAATATTTAGCCAACTATAGACTTACCACTAGTTTTAGCCAAAAAAAAATCCTTTCTTAACCTGATAAGCATCCATTTCAGATAAGTATAACATCTAAATTTTCAAACTAACCATAAGTGATCCATTTGAACAGACCATGTTATCATTCTATGGCTTCTACAAACTTCAAAAGTTTGAAAATCTATATCAAATACACATAAAAAAACGCACTTACAATAAATTCAACACAAGATTTAAAAACCAACGCGGCCAGAAACAAAAAATTAACTTAAACTCCAGAAACTTTCCAGATAATAGAAAAGCAGAAAGAAAAAAAAACTAACCAGTTAAACGATGACGTGGGTTCAGAAGAACTTCTATGAGAAATGAATCCAATATAGAAGCATATGCAGGCGGCACCTTCTCCTTGTCTTCCACCATTCTCACCAGCTTCAACAATGGCTCCAGAAGTCAAACTCAAATCCACCATACTCCCAACGCCCTCTTGTATATCTATTGATGCATGTACGGTGACCCTCGCCCTGGAGCGTATGATACTCTCTCTCTACATAGATAGAGAGAGAGAAAGGGCTATTGGATCGAGAGAAGAAGCGCTTCTTCTTCCGCTCCCCAATTAAGTACAGTTTCAAGATTACTTAATAATATAATAAGGATGTTTGGTTGAGTGGATTAAATAAGGATAGATTAATAGTCAAATATTTATCGTTAAAATTTTAAGTTGTTTTAATAATCATTTTGACCCAGTTTAAGATCCAATTTTATTAATCAAATAATATTTGACTATTAATCTATAGTTATCCATAAAATTAGATCTTAAACCGGGTCAAAATGATTATTAAAACATCTTAAAATTTTAACAATAAATATTTGACTATTAATCTATCTTTATTTAATCCATTCAACCAAACACATCTTAATAATAATAATAATAATAAACTAGTTGTTCTAGTCACGTGTGAATAAAATTTGATGTATTCTCTAGTAGTTATTATCATATTTTTACACCTAATAATATAGCAGAGAAGTAGAGAGAATAAAGATAAGAGAGATATAGAAATATAGATAATGAAAAAAGATGTGAAACGTCATAAAAAAGACAGAGTTAACCTTGGAGATTTCTTTCATTTTTGGTTTTTAACAAGAATATCTATTTTGATTCTATCTTATATATTTCGACATAGTGAGTTTCATGTGAGACCGTATCACGGATCTTAATCTGTGAGACGGGTCAATTCTATCAATACTCACAATAAAAAAGTTATATTCTTAGCATAAAAAGTAATATTTTTTCATGGATGATTCAAATAATAGATCCATCTCACAAATACGATTTATGAGACCGTCTCACGTGAGTTTTTGTCTTTCTGACATTGGTTTTTTTTTAAATAAAATAATAAAACATCAACAAAATATCAATAAAACAAAAACTTAAAAAATTTACAATAATGCGAGGTATGAATAGACTATTGCAAAAATTTACGATAATGCGATGTTTGAAACACATCTTTTATCTCTGAAAAATTAAACGACAAATATCTTTTCAAAAATAAAATAAATAAAGAGGCGGGAACTCAAATCTCGCCTCCATCTTTTGTTATTATTATTTTATTTTGTTAAATGATATTTTTAAATAATTGTCCAAATTTATATTACTTGAAAGTTTTAAATTACTGGATTTGCATTTGAAATTTTAAGCTACATGAGTTAACAAAATTAATTAAATCCAATTTCAAATATTTAATTTTTTTGGACAAATCAATTATTTGGGATACCTCTGATAGGTTGGCTCGATTGCGAGCTTGAGCAACTCTTGAGTTTTTCGACTCTTTTACGACTCTAATCTGGGCAAAAACTTGTATGAGACGGTCTCACGAGTCGTATTCGTAAGACGGATCTCTTATTTGGATCATCCATGAAAAAATATTACTTTTTATGCTAAGAGTATTACTTTTTAGGCAAAAACTTGTATGAGACGGTCTCACGGGTCGTATTTGTGAGACGGATCTCTTATTTGAGTCATCCATGAAAAAATATTACTTTTTATGCTAAGAGTATTACTTTTTATTGTGAATATGGATAGGGTTGACCCGTCTCACAGATTAAGATCCGTGAGACGGTCTCACATGAGACTCATTCTATTTTTTATTGTGAATATGGGTAGGGTTGACCCGTCTCACAGATTAAGATCCGTGAGACGGTGTCACATGAGACTCACTCGCTAATCGGTCCCACTAACTTGTTTGGATATTTTTTAATTCGAGATTTCGGATTTGAAGTCAAAGATTTCAAATTTGAAAAATATTCGCTCACATACTACTACAAATCTGAATAATCCAATCCAAACATGATATAACGTTTACCTAACGTTTTCTCCCATAACTAATAAATAATTATAATTCGTAGATAGTATTACGAACTGAAGTGATTGCGTAGTTTTTCAGCTTCATCATGCATGGAATTTTTTATTCTCCATTTTTGTTGATCTTTTAAAATACTAAAATAAAATAGAAATTAATTTTTATTTTGTGCTAACTGATACGATTTCCAATTTTACTTGATTCGAAAGTCCAGCGAAACCCTACCCGAAGAAATCCACAATCTCTCGTCCCATCGTCACACAATTACACACACGGAATGCCTGATCCAACGGTGGTCGTCGACCCGCCTCCGCGACTCGACGACGATTTCAGTTCCGGCCTTGCGATGCCGCCCCTCGACGACGCCTTCTTTTCCCAACAGTTTATGGAGGGTAACGGTTCTGGCGACAATCAAGACGACCTTGATTTCGATTTCTCATTCGACGATCTATGCCTCCCTTCTTCCGATCTCGACGAATTACTCTCCGATCCGGTCTACAACACCACACAATTAGAAAACGAGCATTTGTTTGATAAAGTCGATGGCGGATCAGGTCTTAATTTGGATCAATATCACGGGGCTTTGAAATCAGATTGTCCAAACTTGCGTCATCTTCCCGCAGGCAGCGATAAGAGCTCCAATGGGTCCGGGGTTCTGGATTCGGGTTCTCCTGGTCTAGAATCCAATCAGATCTCTGGTTATTTCAATTTGGTGTCGCCTGAATCAAATGGATCAAATCCAGGGAGCTCTGGAAGTTCCGGCGGTGAAGCCAAGGGAATGAATTGCCCTTCCCCTGAATCTCAGGGTTCTGGGAATTGTGGTTCCAATGTATCTGATAACTCAAAATTTTTTGCCAGATCGGTAAATTCTATGCCAAATGCTAACATCAGTTTTATTAGTTCTGATAATGTCGATCAAAAGATTAAACTCGGGGGGCCTCCTAGTGATAATGTCTATAGTTCCATGTTAAAGAGGAAAAAAGAGAGCGATGATTTAGCAGTTTGTGATGTGGATAATAATTTAGAGTCCAGGATTAACAAGTTTAAGAAATCCGAGTGTAATGTTGAGACTAACCATAATAGCTGTAGCATCAGTGATTTGAATGAAGATGACGATAAGAAGAAGGCTAGGTTGATGAGGAACAGGGAGAGCGCACAATTATCAAGACAGAGGAAGAAGCAATACGTCGAGGAGTTGGAGGATAAAGTGAGGGCAATGCATTCGACAATACATGACTTGAATGCAAAGATTTCATTCTTTATGACTGAAAACATTACTCTACGGCAACAAATGAGCGCTGGTGGGAGTAACGGCGCAGTCCCACTTCCTCAAATGGCACCTCCTCAACCTGGGATGTTTCCACCCCCTGGTATGATGTATCCATGGATGCCATCTGCTCCCCATTACATGATGAGGGCACATGGATCTCAAGTGCCACTGGTTCCAATCCCTAGGTTGAAATCACGACAGCCAGCCAATATGGTAAAGGCCAGTAAAAAGGTAGAAGCTAAGAAGAGTGAGGGGGCAAAGATTAAGAACGTTGCAGGTGTTAGCTTTCTCGGTTTGCTGTTTTTTATTATATTATTTAGAAATTTGGTTCCGATGATTGATATGAAATATGGAGCTGTTAGGGAGGCATTTTCTGGTGATGACAGTTATGTTGGAGGTGGATATTATGAGAATCACCATGGGAGGCTGTTGATGGCGAATGGGAGTGAGCATGTTGTGAAGTATGGTGGTGAAAGAGTATCTAGTTGTAATAGTGGTGGTGCACATTGTGGTCGAAAAGGTCATGGAAGTGGAGGGGAGCCAAGTACCGACGAGATTGTTCATATGGGAAATGGGAGTGAACCCCTTGTTGCATCATTGTATGTTCCTAGGAATGATAAGCTTGTTAAGATAGATGGAAATTTGATAATCCATTCAGTGCTGGCGAGTGAGAAAGCCATGATATCGCAGGGTCAGGTAGGTGGTGAAAATGGTTTAGCAGTTCGTGGAGATTTGGCTCCTGCAATTCCTGTCCCTGGTATGGGAAGGAACGGTGCTCGGCTTCCCCACCTAAGGGCACTGGGTTCTGGTTCAGCAGACGAAGATGCTTTGAAGTCAAAGGCCAATGATGGCAGGCTTCAGCAATGGTTCCGTGAAGGCCTTTCTGGTAAATATTTTTTTAATATTCCCTCTTATGTGGCTTCTATATGTATGTGGTATTCTAGGTTATAATCCTATCATTGTCTATTCACGTGGTTAATTTCAAGAGAGTTGATCCTATGCATGCAAATAAAAATATCTGTAGTTTTTCTAGGAACTCCGTTCATCCAAAGTTGTACTCATCTTTTTTGCTCTAGCATTCCCTGTTTGCAAAGGCTGGTATCTTACCTCTTTGTACGTATCGATGCAGTACAAAGTGTTACGATTTTAAACGTTTCTTTTTGCCTCGACTCCCCTTTTCCTTTTGTATGGGATAACACAAGTGTATGCAATTCATAAACAACTCGCAGGCTCAAAATATATATATATATATATATATATATATATATTGAATTATGTAGTTCTAAAAGAATCTTTTGTTGATAGATCTTCTGTTTCGTTTTCAAGTTGGTTGAATGATACTTGTCATGACCCATGTGAACACATTTTTGCTGAGTCTCACAGAGAGAATATTTGCACTATTTTCTTGCTCATGGCACACTTTCCAATTTTGTAAAGTATCATGCTAAGCTTTCCTTCAGGTCCGATGTTGAGCTCGGGGATGTGCACAGAAGTTTTCCAGTTTGATGTGTCATCAGCTTCCAACTCAGGAGCCATTATTCCAGCCACTGCCTCGAGAAACATTTCTGAACAGCAGAAAATGAAATCTACGCAGCTCAGCAAGGGAAGGAACCGCAGAATCCTCCATGGTCTTCCTATTCCCCTTCCTGGATCCTCTCACAACATTTCCGAGGAACAAGCTGGAAGACAATCACAAAACAAGAACCTGAACTTAAATAATTCAGCATCTTCTGTGGTTGTTTCTGTGCTCGTGGATCCTAGGGAGGCAAGCGATACTGACGTCGATGGTGTGATGGGAACGAAGGCCCTCTCACGAATTTTCGTTGTTGTTCTAATTGACAGTGTCAAGTATGTCACTTACTCATGCATGCTTCCTTTTAAGGGAGCTGCGCCTCACCTAGTGACTACTTGAGAATTGGAATAGGAGTAAGTGCTGAATCAGTTTTGTAGATATTACGTGGAACTGTGTTTATAGTTTTCTTAACTTGCAAACTTTAATGGGAACTAGTCGGCATGCTTTGCCTTGTGGTCGACTGTAAACATTTATTAATCAACAGAATTGCTACTTTTTATTTTCTGTCGGGCTCTCCTATTGCTCTCTCGAGGTTGGGAATTTATTGGTTCAAGTAGTGGATGAATCATTTATCGTATTTGTGTTATAATATTCGTATAACACGTATATTCAGTTACCGGGGGGACTGGTTCGAGTGAGTCGATATCTTAATTTTTCTTAAAACTGGTACCCTCTAACTTACACAAGACCCGAGCCCAGCGATGCTATACTAGAGCTTGACTAGCTAGGCATTCTAAATTCTCCTACTTACTCGAGCGGTCAATCATGAGCTTATATTCTAGCTGTAGTATGTACGGAGTTTTGAGTTTGAGCTGGAAAACGTAGAAAGTGAAAAGTCGAAGAATTAACAAATTGAATGGTGTGTGAATCTATTTTCGGTTGGTAAATAATAAAAGTCAAGCGCGATGATCATCGTCTCAATCGAGTTAGCTTACAGATGTCTCCCAATTCACTCGTTCAACAAACATTCGAAGGATTCCAGAATAGCTTTTAATGTTTTCTCTGACCTCGGCCATTTTTTTTTTATCGTTGACACTGGCCACAAAAAGGACGACCGTGCTTCCTTTGCTGTCGTCTTCCCAAGATTGTGTGATCCCGTGAGAGCTAATGGAGTCTCCAGAACATTGTTATAGTACTGCACGATAAAGTTTCCAAAAGATCAGTCATAAACATGTAAGTAAGAACAACTAATGGCAAAACCTCTCTATCGTGAATCCACCACTATACGAGAAAGCAAGAAGATCATACTGTTTTATCACCGATTTTCTCGACAGAAGTTTCAAGTAGTTCATCAGGATCATATGAATTTCCGGTGACAGAAGGGCCAAGAGAAGCAATGACTTTCTCTCGTGTCACTATCTCTTCTATTGTTGCATCGGGTTTATTCGTAAGGCTTGTCAAAGGTGAAGCCACCAACTGAACTTCCTTGTTTTGCATCCTCAAACATTACCTCCACCCATGGCTCTGCAAACTTAGGTTGTCAGTAAGTGCCCTATAATATATTATCCACTCGCTGCTGTTTCCAAGTCGGTGGGAGCATAAACTGGTAGGACTACATTTCCTGCAAACCAACTATATTCAGAATTTTCATAAGCTCAAACAGCAAAAGCAATGTATGTTATAGGCGGGGAAACCAGAAGATCGTGACATCAATATTCTAATAAAGGGGTAGAGTCTTCGGTTTGCCCTGTTCTTACAATGGGATATATATTGGCCATGAATTGTAATTCAACTGATCTATAAATTATATCATATGAATTTGTCTGATATATTTGGCAAATTTCAAACATATTTTTAAACTAGGGCTATTTGTTGTGTTATAAACTGAATCAGTCTCTAGGCCCATTAGTGCATTGGGTTGTCTAAGGAAGTCTTGGATTTGTACATGGATCGTGTATGTGTGTGTGTGTCGGACAACATGCCAGTTCGACTGCCAAAATCATGGGTGAGAAATTGTTTTTCATAAAATTGGAAAAATAATAATTATTTTATTATTCAAATACAACAATTATAAAGAGCTTTGATTATTCGCAAAAACTTGTGTGAGACGGTCTCACGGGTCATATTTTGTGAGACGGATCTTTATTTGGGTAATCCATGAAAAAGTATTGCTTTTTATGCTAAGAGTATTACTTTTTATGGTGAATATGGGTATGTTTGATCCGTCTCACAGATTGAGATCCGTGAGACGGTCTCACATGAGACCTACTCTTGATTATTTTGGTTAACAATATATTAAATAGAATCCCAGAAAACAGATTCTTAATATTCGGACGTATCATTTAAGATTTAATATTCGGATACAATAAAAAAATAGAGCTTTGAATTACGCTGTAAAATTTTGTGCAAAATAAATTAATTATTTTTTAAATGAGCTTCTTTATCCAAACATCATTTTTAAGTTTTACCTTTTAAAATTATTTTTACTTTAAAAACATCTCTATCCAAACGTACTCGTAATTAATTTGGTTTATGTGCCACAAAATTTTTTTGCATAAAATTTTACTTTAATTAATTGATATGTATTCTTTTATAATATCAAAGACTATCTCATCCATGCATAACGTGAATAATTTTAATAATTATAATGATTTTTAATATTAATTTTAATCCTGATATATTATCACGTATATCTATAATTTATTTATATATTAAATAGTCAGACCTAATTTTCTTGTCGCAGAAAATTATATTATTTTCACACTAACCACTTCCGGTTGCGGTACCTAAACATGGATTAAGTCTCGAGGTCGTTAATTACCTTATCTTGTTTTTTTTTTTTGGGGAAGGAAATCTAAAATACCTTATCTTATTGATTGGACTCAACATCAACTACCATATTAATTAATACGTAAGCCTAATACACAATAGAATTTACAATCACTCGTTTCCGCCATTAATAAGCAATTATGATGTATTATTATTACATAAAAAATTTTGTGAGACAATGTCACAAAAACTTTGTGAGACGTATATCTTATTTGGGTCACCAATGAAGAAATATAACTTTTCAAGCTAAAAATATTACTTATTATTATACATATGAGCATGACTGACATATTTCATGGATAAAGATATGTGAGACCGTCTCACAATAGACTCGTTTTTATTGAAATAGATAATTAAATAACCTCTATCCTCGGGATCTGGCAGTAGTTATTATAACTAGCTAGATTAATAAGAAAAGCCCTTTAAAATAAATCATATTGGCCCTAAGATACTAGGATTCTATAAGAAGAATATTAGAAATTGAGATAAACTCCAATGTAAAAAAATTGTCGGGAATCTACATAAATTGGAAACTAAAAACAAAGGGATCAGTTAATCACAGCCCCAAATTACCCCAAACATTCTAATTTTAACTACTTAACTATCAGGATTATCAAAGAGCATTATTTCTCCTGAAAGTTATTATTATTATTATTTTTATCTTTTTGGTGTGAAAGTTTATACACCCTACTTGTGTGAGACTGTCTCACGGGTCGTATTTTGTGAGGCGGATCTCTTATTTGGGTTATACACAAAAAATATTACTTTTTATTATGAATATTGGTAATGTTAACCCGTCTCACAGATAAAAATTCATGAGACCGTCTTACAAGAGATCTACTCTTATAAAAATGTTAACTAGTTGAATTTTGTCGCATCTAGTGAATGCATGGTGAGGTCACTTTTGTGTCCAACATGCCAGTTCACTCGAGGCCACAACATATTTAGTAATAAAGCAGCCTCCAAGCTTTGGTCGAGAAATTAAGCCATATTTGCATCTAAATAAAATATTCGAATTCGGCATCTAGATTTTGCAGCAAAAATTAAATTTACTACGCTATTTTTTAAAAAAATTAAATAAAAATTTATTTAAAAATACAAAATGTTAGGAGGTATAATAATATTTTGACCGGAAAACGATCGACACGTGACACTTAAATATACGCACATTATCCCCTTCATTCCAAATAAGAAATAGTAAAATCCAACTTTAACAAGTGGACATTATCAAACATTATAACGTGAATCAAATACATGGCATGGGAATTGCGACCCACCTAAGATGGATGCAGAGAAACGAAACCGAATAAGCTATTTCCCATTAATATTAACAAGCTTTTTTTGTGGGGGTTCTCCAATTGCTACTTAGCATACCATATAAACATCATGCCCACGATTAATAAAGTGCAATGGGCTGACTCGACAAAACTTAGGCTAAAGAATACAAAATAAAATTTGATTAATGTTAGATATTTTCAACGGTAGATGAATGTACATCATTGACATGTTGATTCTCGTGTGCGCATTCTTGTAGAAAATTGCACCACAATGCTCTCCGACTAGGCCGTGTTGCTCCGGCACGAACACGGATTGACCCAAGCAGATCCATGAAAATTCTGAAACATAAAATTTTACATGTTCGGTGTCATTTTTTATTCTATGATAAAAAAAACAAATAGAGAACAAAAATACAAATTAATGAATTAAAATTGTAAATTAAGAAATAACATTACCGAAACTGAAAATTGTGTAAGTTACATAACCAAAAATATTATTGTGAAATCGAACGACCATTACAGCTAATTTGCGTCCGGGCAGATGCTGCGGCGGAGCCCACATTGCAAAAGCTTGTTATTCATGGCATCAGCTTGCACTAAGCTCGCCTTCGTGGTGGTAGTACCTTTCAGGTCACTTAATCGGCCACTATGAGTTAAAATGTTATATATATATATATATATATATATATATATATATATATATATATATATATATATATATATATATATATATATGCTCAGAATTGCGTAAAAAAACCAAATTGAGAAAGTGATAATTTAGTGGAATTTGGAAATTTGAGAAGAATCATCTTCAGAATCCATGAAATTTCTAAAAAATCCTATTTCAGATAAAAAAAAAAATTATAATTCTATAAATAAATATTAAACATGAAATCGAGATGATGAAAAATAGCGGAGAAGAGATTTCGGGACTGATTTATGATATAGAATAATGTGTTTGGATGAATGAAATAATTTAAGGAAGAAGATCAAGATTTATAGAAACTAGCCATTGGATATTTTATTTTTTTTTAAAAAGTTATTTCAGCTTTATTTAAATTTTTTATATATAAAATAGTTGTTTGGATTTGATTAAATTTATTTTTTTAAAAAAATAAAAATAAATGCTGTGGTAGAAATTCATGTACCCACCCACCAGTACGCGCCGTTAATATGCTTCAAATTTTTTTCGTTGCGAGTACTGTTCAAACTTATGAACGCCCAAATGATGCCGTCCTACATTGGTTCGAAGACAAGATTAGTTTGAACACCAATGTCGATGCTCTAATGCAAAAATTTATATGAGATAGTTTCACGGGTCGTATTTTGTGAGACAGATATATTATTTGGATTATCCATAAAAAATATTACTTTTTATGTTAAAGAATATTATTTTTTAGAGTGAGTCTCATGTGAGACCGTTTCCCGGATTTTAATCTGTGAGACGGAACAACCCGACGGATATTCACAATGAAAAGTAATACCTTTAGCATAAAAAGTAATACTTTTTCATGGATAACCCAAATAAGATATCCGTCTCACAAATACGACCCGTGAGACCGTCTCACACAAGTTTTTGCCTATTTTTTATTGTGACTATCAGTAGGGTTGACATGTCTCACCAATAAAAATTCGTGAGACCGTCTCACAAAAGACCTACTCTCTAATGGATGTACTAAATTGGTATGACAATACTTGATTTAATTTGGTTAAAAAGTGTTTGGAAAAATTATAAAATTCCTCTGGCAAATTTATCTATATTTATTTTTGGTGCCGTAAATCACCAAGTTTGGATTTAATTTATAAGTTGGCATTTTTGCATTTATAGTTTTGTTTGTGCTGAGACTAAATTTTTATGATTTATAAGACTAAATGTGAAACTACGACAACTTGCATGATATATTTGTAATTTTTCGAAAATGTTTTGAGCAATATATAGTAGATCCGACAGTTTCTAAAATAGATTTTTATGATTAAAAACAAATATGGCATAATCTCTCTGTGCGTATGAACTTTTATCCTAAAAAAAAGTAGTGTCTTATTTATCTAGAAGAGTTCAAATATGTATTACCCTATATTATTAAGAAATAATATTTAAAGAATAATCTCTTCGTTTATGTTTTATTTTTATTTCTTTAAATGTAAATTTCTCTAATAATTTAATTATGTCATGTTTAAATATTGGGAACCAAGTCAATTTTTCTGTAAGCTCGACGACCTTGTAATAATCGCCTAAGCATAATGAGTAAGATTCAGAAAAATTATATTTTTGGTTCCATAAATTGCATTTTTTTTAAAAAAAATTTGGTCATATCATTAACAAATTTACGGTCTTAATCTACTAATTTGAACTTTTATTTGATTTTTAATTATTTTTCATCGAAATAATGATGTCACAAAAAAATTTTGGTGATATTATCAGTCGAGTGCCACTTATTAAGTATGTCAAATAAAAAATGCTATTTAAAAATATCAAGCAAATGCGTAAAGATGAAATAATTGTTTTACTAGGTACAGGTCTAAAAGATAAAATAGGTAAAGTCAAAGCATTAAAATGATTTTTTTTGCCCTACACACGCCATATTTATTATACTTCAAAAAATATATATTTCCGATAAAAAAAAGTTTCACATATCCTAATCATGCATATTCCATTAATTAGATCCACTTGAATCGTAGACCAAAGTTCCGGAAAAACCCTGTCACGCCTGACCGACCCCAATCGCTTATAAATATTCAAGTGTCGAGCCATATTCCCCGAGGACAAAACACAAACCACATTCAAGAATCAAGTGTTTTCCTCTCTAATAAATATAATTTCTATCTGTCTAGGGAAAAAAATCTCAAGAAATGGAAGGAAAAGGATGGGTTGGCAGATTTCTTGAGAAGGCAAAGCCTTACATAGCCATGATATGCTTACAATTTGGGTATGCTGGAATGAATATTATCACCAAAGTTTCTCTTGACGGAGGAATGAGCCATTATGTGCTAGTGGTCTATAGACATGCCTTTGCTACTGTGGCTATTGCCCCCTTTGCTCTTCTACTTGAAAGGTGAATATGTTACCAAATTCTGTAAATTTTTCAATAAAAACAGTATTTTATGAAATTAACTGCAAAATCAAATGATATTTAAGCTTTCGTTTTGTTTTTTGGTTTTGTCACATAGGAAAGTGTGGCCAAAGATCACCTTTACTATTTTCCTGCAGCTGTTTGTCTTGGGACTTCTGGGGTGAGAATGTATATAAAATATAAGCTCATGTATATATGCATCATATGTAACATGCCACTTACAAGTATTTTTTTCATCTTATTTTGATTGGTAATTTCGTGTTGGGATTTAAATTTTGCAGGCCTGTGATCGATCAAAACTTGTACTACGCCGGTCTTAAATTCACTTCGCCGACATATTCATGCGCCCTGAGCAACATGCTACCTGCAATGACCTTTGTTATGGCAGTTATATGCAGGTATACTAAATCAAGAAAAACCCTATCTTTAACAATTCTGAGTGTGTGTGTTGGAAACAAAATTAAACTAAAATATCTTTTGGAACAAAAAAAAAACATTCTCTACGTTTGAATTTACATTTTCAAAAAACCCCTTGAGCACAATTCAGAAATGAAGAAGAAAATCAATTATTTTCTGCCATAATTTTTAAGCTGTTAAACTCAAGAAAATGTACAAAATTTACTGCCTAGCTAGCTAGGTTCTGTCAAAAACAGCAACCGCCCAAAAAATGAACTGACTTGAGCTAATAAATGAAGAGTTGTGATCATATAGGATGGAGAAACTGGATTTGATGAAAATAAGGTGCCAAGCAAAGGTGGTGGGAACACTCATAACAGTTTGTGGAGCCATGCTAATGACATTATACAAAGGTGATGCCATAAACATGGTATGGTCAAAATACATACATCCTAGGCAGTCCTATGTTCCTCAAGCTACTGCTGCTCATGCCACCCAAGAAGATTGGATCAAGGGTTCAATTCTTCTCATTATCGCCACCCTAGCCTGGGCTTCTTTCTTCATCCTTCAAGTATATAAATTTTAATATATATATATATATATATATATATATATATATATATATATATGTTTTAATTTTACCCTTTTCTCTCTGTTTTTTTTATATATAGTTTTCTAATTAATCTACAGGCTATCACATTGAGGAAATACACAGCACAGCTTTCACTCACATCCCTTGTGTGCTTTTTGGGAACACTGCAATCCATTGGTGTGACTTTGGTGATGGAGCACAAAAGAGATGCTTGGGTCATTGGTTGGGACATGAACCTGCTAGCTGCTGCATACGCTGTAAGTTCTTTTTTCTCTTTTGTTTTTCCAATATATAATATAACCTTTACTTTTTTTGATCTTATAAATATTTATTTGTGATTTTTCAACTTAAAATGTTTATGCAACATTTATCTTGTATTGCTTTAGGGTATTGTTTCTTCGGGGATTGCATATTACGTGCAAGGTTTGGTGATGCAAAAAAGAGGGCCTGTTTTTGTCACTTCTTTCAGTCCATTGATGATGATTATCGTAGCGATCATGGGCTCTTTCATCTTGGCTGAGAAAATATTTGTCGGGGGGTACGTAATTATAACATCCTAAAAATTCCCGAAGAAATGTTTAAGATTTTCAGTATTATATGTAATTAATTTTGTGTAATCCGGCTTTGTGCAGTGTTCTTGGAGCAGTGCTGATTGTGATTGGACTGTACGCAGTTCTATGGGGAAAATGCAAAGAAAAACGTGAAGGTGAAATTCTTGAACCAGAAAAGGGCGCAACTGGAAACAACCAAAATGTCACCGAGATGGATGACATTGAGGCAAATTTTGTAGAATTGGAGAAAAATGGAGTTAAAAAACTGTTCGTGTTAGCAGTTAGTGCTCCAATGCCACAGCCGCCTCCCATGATAGCCATTGAAGCACCCAAACTAGGCGAGGAGAAAAAAAGTTAAAAGAAAAGGAAAAGAAAGATGTAAACAAGGTCGATGTCGACAAACTCCGGTTTCGACGTGTGACAAATAATGATACGGGAAAATATATAAAATGCTTCAAATTGGCTGCATGATTTGGAAACAATAAGGAAAAGGGCATGAATATGGTGACAATAGAGGTTTCGATCTTGTTTTTGAGTTCATATTTAGTAATTTATCGTTTTGCTTATTAAATTCCGGAGCTTGTAACCTTTTTTGTTCGAGGTGATTAAAGATTTGCAGAGAAAATATATAGCGTTTTATTTTGCTTAATGTCCACTTCTAACAATTTTCGTAATTCAAGCCTTTAAGCGCGTAAGAGACAAAATTATTCGAACCACTATATGATTATATACAAGTACAAATAATAGAATAATGGATATTTTTTTGAGTCATGATCGATTTTTTTAAAAATATTGTTTCAATAGTAAAATGAAAATACATAATTAAATTCAATAGAAAAAAGTTTATTTGATGACGTTAAAGTTCACATCACGAAACGCAATTGGAACAATCTCTTAAAATCTAATTAAAATTTGGTAAGAACTTGTGTCAGACAGTCTCACGGGTCATATTTTGTGAGATATATATCTTATTTGAGTCATTCTTGAAAAAATATTACCTTTTATGCTAAGAGTATTATTTTCTATTGTGAATATCGATAGAGTTAACTCGGCTCAAAAATAACGATTCGTGATACCGTTTCACAAGATACCTACTCATAAAATTTTCTTTAGGGTTTCTTGTTCCAAAGTTAGAATCTAGAACCATGTACTGGTAAAACCATAAATTCATTTTAAAAATTTTAAAATCCCGAGCATTAGTGGAATTCTTAACTTACATAATTAATAAATTAGTCGATCTATTTAAAATAACTTATTACCCCATTTCTCAATAGCAAAATAAAAATGGATAATACTTATTTACCACAATTAATATATTAAACTCAATTTAATCAAAATTTTGGTAGCTTCAAGAGATATTTTTAATGGTTAAAGTTTAAAGTTGTGCTAGAATTGCTGGTTATCTATGAAATTCTATGACTTTCTTGGATAAACGAAATTGAAGTGAATTTCAAATCTACTCGATATTAAGATGAGCAATTTTAATAAATGCGCATAAGATGAACAACAATTGATCATTTAATCAATCATAATGTTATGTGAACGTAAATCTTTAAGAATCAATGGATTATGTGGTTTGCCGTCTGAAATTTGACACCTAGCTTATTTTACTTAGACAATTTATTAACCTACGATTAGAGTAATCATGTTTTATTATCACCAAACAAGAATATATGCATAATTCTTCCGAGTTAAGGGTAACTTAATCATACCAAATTTGAAATATGCCTTGTATGAAACCATGTGATTCTATGTCGAAATTTCAAACCTACGATAATTTTATTACAACATATATAATTCACGGAACATACTTTCCAAGGTACTTTTTTGGCCAGGTTTGCCTAGTATTAATTATCAGTTGAAAATATTATTTTTTTGGTTGAACTGTCAATTGTTTTCCCCTAAATACATGGTAATATATTTGAAACGAATTCTTGATGGTGTCTTTCATAATAAATTATTGTGAATAGGAAATTTAATTCAAATATATATATAAAAAAACAGACAATAAGTAGTATAAATAACTGATCCTGCAAATAAATATATTGGATCTCAGATTAAAACAAAACAATTTTTCTTATAAAATCTAATTTATTATCGTTTTTTATAATATTGGTCCTAATAATCATAATTCCAAGTAAGCGACTACCTTACCATCACGGTCATACGGATATTTTTTAGGCTTGAATTAAATTTCAAATTTAGTCCCTAAAATATTATGAATTGTTCCATAATCTTTTGAATTAAGAGAGTTTTTCAAGTCTAAACATGTGAAAAAAAGGTGTAAACATACAAGATAATAATATAATATTTACACCTTGGCTCGGCCTTACTGTTTGTACAAGTCAAAACAGGCGAATTTGGCTCTTAAATTTTGGTTACACAACAAGCAAATCTAGTAGAAGCTAAGCACTCACAAACATTCAAAAAATTTCGTTAGCTTTCATGCTCAAAATTTTGACATGATATTTCATTTCTCGACAGGTAAATTTTTTCCGACGGAAATAGAAACCGATTTTATTTTGAAGAACAAAATAAAACTCACAAATCGATCGATTTTGTTTTCTGAACAAATTATTCGAACGTCCACATTTGACTCGTTGTATCGTATGGCGGCGCCTATGTCTTTCGATTTGGACAAATTTAATTTAATACTTCAAAGTGTGGATAAAGGCTGCTACAGTAAAATTGCACTTGGGATGTGCTTAATCTGCATGGATATCATGACCTTGAGCCGACCAATATCTACGCAACATCGATTCTCCACATAACTTTGTCTCATATATGTTTAAAAACGTTGTTTTTTTTTTTTTTTACCTTCGAGAGTTATTTTTTTAATGAAAAAACTCACAACCATTATTCTCTAATTTGGTTGAGTACATTGTAAACTCCGGATATATAGTATCATGTAAATCACATGGATAAACTCGAAGTAAGGTCGATCCTAACAATATTTGGGTCTGAGTCTAATTTTTAAAAAGAGACATCCAAATCATAATGTATGTTCATATTTTTTTTAGTTCCATAGCAATTTTTCAAATTAAATCAATACGTCAAAGACAATATAAAAAATTAAAAGAATAAAAATATCAAACATGTCCAAAATGATCACTAAAAAACAATCCGCCTAACAGTTTTATAGCTAAAAATACTAATCAAGTCTGTATAATCAAGTTGTTCAGTAATTTCTTCTCAATCGATAACATAGCCAATCCATTCAATCTTTCTCGTGACATGGTTGATCGGAGAAAAGTTTTGATGAGCTTTATCTTTGAGAAACTTCGCTCTGCACTTGCTACTGTGACCGGGACAGTCAACAAGATTTTATAAGCAATATGAGCATTTGAAAGCCGGATAAGCATTACATCCACCAAAATTTCAGTCAAAAAACTTAGATTATAGATACCACTTAAAGCCCCGAAGAAAGTAAAAAACTACAATAAAAAATTAGAAGCCCGAACAAAGCAAATACAAGATAAACTCACAGCTCCTCACGGGTCTTTCAATCAAACTTAGAGACGATGCAACGACTGGAGTCGATTAAGGCTTGTCTGCAGATGAATATCGGAGAAGATTGGGGAATAAATCCGTAACATGCTAAGCAAGTTCCATTTAATAAATACTTAGTTTTAGGCTATCTAATAACTAGTATTATATATAATAAATTTTTTTAAAAATTTTTGGACCCCAAAAAGAGATGAATCTGAGTTATTAGACTCATTTACCTCTTAATAGACACGACTTTGACTCGAAGAAGACTACAGACAAGTTTTAGCAAATATGGCTTTTTGTGTGATTCGAACTTGACCTCAAACTTTACACACTCAATCAAATCAACTATTTTGACGTAGTGCTGGCCAACTATTCTTGTATTATTAAGAGCTTTTGTCCCATTTATAAGAGACACTGTACGAGACAAAAATCAACATGACAGTTCAATCCCACTATCTGATTTAGTAATAATTTTTTGTGACATTTAGATATCACAAAAAAAAACGGATTGATTAACGACGGTTTTATTCAATCCGTCGTTATTATAACGACGGTTTTCTTTTCACCGTCGCTACATAGCGACGGTTTTTAAAATAACCGTCGCTAATTAAAATAAGCGACGATTTAATGACAATCGTCTTTTTTTTAACCACGGTTTATCAACCGCCGTCGCTAATGTAGCGACTGTTTTTAATAAATTGTCGTTAATATTGCGCCGATATGACTAAACGGTCGCAATATTATGCGACGGTTTCTAAAAAAACTGTCGCTCCCAAAATAAGCGACGATTTAATGAAAACCGTCCCTTTTGCAGCCACGGTTTACTGTCAACATTGTCGCTAATATTGCGACAGTGTGACTAAACCGTCGCATTTTTGTGCGATGGTTTTATTTATAATCGTCGCTAAACAAAATAATAGCCGATTTACTAAAAAACCGTCGTTTTTTTAGTGACAGTTTATCGTCAACTGTCGCTTTTTCAGCGACCGTTTTTGTCGAGTCGCCTTTATCAACCGTTGTCTACAACCGTCGCCATCGGCGACGGTTTCGTTTAACCGTCGCTATTAACGACGGTTATTAACTAACGTCGCTCAAAGCGACGGTTATACAAAGACAGTCGCATATTTAGATCGGCGACGGGCTTCGCCTTGACCGTCGCTTAAAGCAACAGTTTAATATATTTCCGTCGCAACTAGCGACGTTTTTTTGTTGACCGTCGCTATGATTCTATATATACCGAGGTTGACGAAATTTTTCTTAAGCGATATTCGCATATCTCTGGTAGTAGCGAATCTCTATAAATTCTTCGAAGTTTCGGATTTTTATTTTGTACTAACATTTTTTTGTATTTATTTCGTAAATTTGCTAGTCGGTGCGATCTATCAGCGTCACGTGGAACTGCATATCCTCGCGCACATCAGGTTTTCAAGATTTTTTTTTTACAGAAAATTTAATACATGATTTTAATTTTTGTGTAGTAGTTTATTTGTGAATTTTATGGTAGTGTTTATATACAAACCATCGCTTCATTAAACGACGGTTTTTTAAAAAAACCACCGATTAATATAGCGACGGAACTGCCGGTAACAAACAGTCGCTTAATATAGCGACGAGTTTGTAAAAACGTCGCTTGAGGATATGACATAGTGATATTATATGGAAACTCTACCAAATTTTTCTTAAAAAAGAACAAACATCATGTTATTCAATGTTATACATAATTATTGACAAAAGCACAATCTACTATGAAAACAAACAACATAATTTTCTTACAATCCATCAGTCACACAACACTATTAACAAAATTTTCTCATGTTTCATGGCTTGCATCAACCAACGTTCCTTTTATCATTAATTTGACCACTAAAAGTCAACAAATCCACAAATACATCCCCCAAGATGCGGTAAAAACAACACATTCTATAAACAACATTTTTTATTTATTTAGAAGTGCTTCATCATAATTTGCAATTAAGTTTTGTAGGAAATGACTTATCAAGGCTATTCTCCACATTCTTACGACTTTCTCGATACACTTTTATAAAGAAAAAAAGAGCAAAGCTAATAAAAGTGGTCACACAACATACTTCATATAATATTTCATATTTTTCTGCACTAGGAAATTTAAATTTCATGAAATATTTCAATTCACGCATCTTCAAATATCACAAAATGTAACCATCATACCATAATATTGGGAGAATTCACTTTAATTGGCAATCAATGTTATGACAATTTACACTTCAACCCTCACATATCATGATACTTCCACGCGAAGCAATATCTTATTCTCTTGAAACAACTCAAATATTTCTTGATTCACATCCTCTTCTAACAACATACTAATATAAGTAGATTTAGAGCATTCTGTATTTTTCAAGTTCACTTCTTTCAAGGGATCTTGTGTGTCTAGCTATCGATCTTCCATTTGAGTTGGAGCTAAGATTAAATCATCCAATTGCAGCTCTACTTCTTCTTTATCTTCACATTATTTCTCACATATTATTTCGTCCCATCAATGTTCCATAACTCCTAAGACAATCAGAGCAGGTTTTCCGAGTTCCGACCTCACCTGAACACGATCAGGGGAAGTGTTCCGGGTAAATCAGGTTTTTATCCGAACCCATATATTATTAACTGTATCGGTTTTGGGTGGAAAAATTCTAACCGATTAGTCCGATCTAGTACTCGATTAAGAAATATTAAAAAGAAAAATTCAATATGGGCTTGGATGGATGTTGGCCCATTAGTAAACTCCAATGTCCCATTTCCAGAACTTAATTCCTAAATCGATTTTCAGATCACTCCCAAACCCTTCTGTGGTTTTTCCCTATTTTACTGAATGTCGCTCCCTTATTCAATCTTTGGTACATAGCAAAGTAGTTAGCAACACGCCAAAACCCATCAACGGTCGATTTCACCAGGACGCCGCTTCCCTTGAGAAATCTGTCGAACGATTTATTTCTTTCAGGTGATGTCTCGACGCTTTGTTATTTTTCTCTATTATTGATCATTTGATTTATTTTTTGTAGTTTATTGACTAATTATGTAGAGTGTATTGTTTGGATGACTGCAAATTTTTTTTTAATGTAACACATTTATATTTGGTGCTATTGTTATTTAATATATTAACTGAAAACCGATTTAGTTTTTAGTTTGATATTCATATCATATTGTTTTGATGTTGTTTGATTAATATTGATTTGTTTATACAACCTGGCATCTAGGTTCTTGAAAAAGTAGAGTCTTTTTTAATAGGTGAAGGATTAAACTTTTTTACTAGGTCAAGGGTAAACTATCATAGTATAAATTTCTCTGTTTTGAGTATTTTTTTAAATAATACTTTTAAATTTACAAAATATTTTTGATTTTGTTGGGTTGGTTGCTGTACGGTTGAATGAACAGAGGCTGTTTGAATTTTGAACATTGGTTTGGCTGAAAAAAGTGAGTGGCATTAACTTCAAAGTTTGCAGTATTAGTTTATTATAGAGTTATGTACTTTAAATTACTTTTAAATGTGTCCCTTTGAGGCACAATATTGAGTGCAATAATTGTCCTTGCTTGGTAGAGCGATCGAACCATGGTGCTTCAGCTGCTGTGTGGTTTAAAAGATTTGAGTTGCACAATTACCACCAGCTATAGCTTTTGGTAAAGCGACAAACACTCGGTCTTACAATTGGTATCAGAGTCAATGTCACGGGTTCGATTCCCATTGATTGCAAGGAGTGCAATTATTGGGGAGGATATTCTTGGGTACAATAATTGTCCTCGCTTGGTAGAGTGATCGAACTATAGTGCTGGAGCTGCTGTGCGGTTTAAAAGATTTGAGTTTCACCATTACTACTAGTTATAGCGTTTGGTAAATCGGCAAGCGATCGGTCCTGCACAAAATAATATTGATTTTTGAACCACCTTGTCGCTTGTCCTAAAAAGAATGTTGATGTCATAAATTCGGTATATACATCATTTGTCATTCTTTCTTGGGGAAATATCTTACCTTCTCTTGTCCTCCTGGCCTTATATTATCCAAGTTGTTAAAACAATGCCTCGGAAACCATTGAGGTGTCATAAATCATTAAGACATCGACCGCTCAGCTTTTCTCCATTTGCTCGTTCAATGGCTATGATTGCATGTGCTAAGAAGGCCAAGAACAAGAGTCAACAAATCAAGTTAAGAAATACAGACATACAAAGTGCTTCTGGTAGGTTTTTCCCATAATTTTAGCTGTTTCAGCTGGTATTTTTTATTTATTATCCGTCGGCCTTTGTGAAACCAACATCTGTTCCTAGGTAATGGTAAAGTTGAGCTGTCAGACAGTTCTGTGGATGAAGAATTTCAGGTTTGCTTATATTTTCACCTTTATATTACCATTGATTCCTTTTGTGGTTGATAGTAAATGATTTAGAGCAATGTGTCCTTTGAGTCGTGTGCAAATAAATAATTTGTTTGTGTGGGAAGGGAATTGTGCAAGCAGATTTTGTCTTCTTTGATCCAAAACCTGGCGACTTCCATGGAATTAAGGTCTTGCTACAAACATATCTTGACCATAAACAGTGGGATCTTAGTGGTTTTGTCGACTTGGTCTTGGGACAACCAACGGTTGGAACTGTTGTCAAGATAGAGAATGATGATGATGACGGAGTATATTCTGTTGTGACAGTTCTTAGTTTAGAAAGATACAAGGCAAGCTATCTACTTTTTGATATTCAATTTTTTGTCTTTTATTGTTCTTCTCTTGTCTCTTAAGAATTTTTGAAGCTGATTATCTTCTGCTTTTGGTGTTATGACATGTCACATAGGGTCAATTAAAAGCAGAAACAAGTGGCTTAAATGCAATATTGATTAAAGTCTTCTTAAAAAATAAAAAATAAAGAAGCATAAGCAGTTGTGCGTTTGGATAGAACAGAGAAAATAGAATCATAATTTTTTTCATAGAGAAGTTGAATCAAAAACATAATCTTAGTTTCTAATAGTGTTTTTTCAAATCTAAAAGCTCAGTCAAGCACCATTATTCTAACAAAATCATTAAAAACAACATTTTCTTTTAAGTTGGTTTCTTTCACCGAGCTTGTAAAAGCCGTGCTGCAGGAGTACATTGTTGATGTCCATTAATCAACTTCAATTTTACACTTCTATTTGCAATTTAACAATTCATGGTTAATATATAATGGTTTGGTTCCGTGCAGAATAACAAATGTTTGACTGAGTTGAAGGATTACCTTCTTGAAGTCTGCCAGGGGAAGGACGTGGTAGCTAGCCTCAAATCTTTATTTGGAGAGCATGCACTGGGTGTTGGTATTATCGTTTCTCAGCGCGTGGTTAATCTTCCATCTCAGTTGTTGCCTCCCCTTTATGATGCTCTCTTTGATGAAATAGCATGGGCAACTGAAGACGAGGTTAATATGATGGTTAAGCTCAATTGAATTATTCTGTGTGTTGGCATACAACAATTTTGCACTTATTTTTTGTTATTTTGCTTGTTTTAGCCCACAGAGGAGCTTCGGAATTCATTCTGTTTTAAAACGTATATAGTTATAAGCAAAATATACAAGGTATATTCTCGGAGGAGCTTAATAAATAATTATCAATCGGATAAACAATTGTTGTAAATCAACAATAATTATTTTTTCTTTACTGCTAATGCCAATAGCACAAGAATGCAGACCAGAATGCAGGGAAAGCTAGAAATGGAGATGAAGTCGTGATACATATTAAACCTGAAGATGAAATTTTTCTCGAGGTACTGGAGTTCTAATTTTTCTGCAATTGCTTTTTACTCATTGATATTGGTCACCCGACCTTTTTAAAATCTTCTGCAGCTTAGCTCATGGTCCTTTTGTTTTCCCTTACATGCTCAGCAGGTCACCACAAGTGAGGCAAGTACCAGTATTTGTCATCGTTTTAATTTGTGCTTAAAATTATTGCAGATTATGCATATTACGTCCAGCTGATTCATTAAGTTCCCCTATTTGATTGTTTTTAGACCTTTCGTTTGTTCCATGGTTTTTTACCAGAACAGTTTTTTTTATTAAATCTCATGTCAGTGCAGCTTAAAAACTATAGATTGATGGGTTTGGTCATGGTTGTTGATGCCAACAAAGTCAACATGTTCAGAAAACAACTGCACTCATTGATAGAGGAATCGCAGTACCATGAATCCTTCCAGCAGGTTCGCAATTTTCTTGTCATTTGATTTCAGTTTCACCTGGATCTCGGGGAATCAAGAAGTGCAGTCTGCTAACTTGTCATTGTCAATGATCAGAGCTGCCAGATTCAGGATTCGGTTGTATCTCGTCATTGTCTATGATCAGAGCTGTCAGATTCAGGATTCGGTTGTATATCCTCATCGGATCAACGAAAAGATCTTCCAAGAATAGCTGAAAATTGAGACCCGAAGGTCATTAGTGTGTACCTTGTCATTCTCTACTCCAAAGTGCTGGCTGATTAATATCATGGAGTGGCTTTGAGCCCGAAATTTTGATGTTTAATTATCATGGTTTTTTGTTTGGCATAATATTAGCTTTTTATTACTCATCATGTCAGCAGTTTGTCGGGATACTCGTACAAATTATTCATTATAGCGACAAGTTCAATGATTCCTTAGTTTAAAGATTCTTTTAACAAGGTTTGTACTTGGCCTTTTTTTAATCTCATTAGATCGTATTAAATATAAAATGTTTTCATCTCGTCAACTCTAAACCCAATTTTAGAAAAATTATTCTTAAAATGTTTCATATTTTTTTTATTAAGAACAATTATTTTATTCCATATATTACTTATTTTATTAATTATTAAATTATATAATAGTTTTATTAACATTAAATAATAAATATACACTACAAAAAAACGGATGGATTAACGACGGTTTTATTCAATCCGTCGCTACAGAGCGACGATTTTTAGCATAACCACCACTAATTAAAATAAGCAACGGTTTAACGACAACCGTCGCTTTTTTAGCCACGATTTATCAACAACCGTCCCTAATGTAGCGACTGTTTTTAATAAATTGTCGCTAATATTGCGACGATATTAAACCGTCGCAATGTTAGGCGACGGTTTCTAAAAGAAATGTCGCTCCCAAAATAAGCGACGGTTTGATCAAAATAGTCCTTTTTGTAGCCACTGTTTACTGTCAAACGTCGTTATTGTAGCTGACAGTTTGTAATACATTGTCGCTAATATTGCAACAGTGTGATTAAACGTCGTATTTTTGTGCGACGGTTTTATTTACAACCGTCGCTAAACAAAATAAGAGACGATTTACTAAAAACCGTCGCTTTTTTAGCCACGGTTTATCGTCAACCGTCGCTATTGCAGCGACGGTTTTTGTGCGGCTCGCCTATATCGACAGTTGTCCACAACCGTCGCCGATCTGGATCGGCGACGGTTTGTCGCTAACCGTCGCTTTTAACGACGATTACTATCAAATGTCGCGAAAAGCAACGGTTATACACAAACCGTCGCCCATCTACTTGCTCTTAGCGACGGTTTAATATCGTTCTGTCGCAACTAGCGACGTTTTTTTATTGACTGTCGCTATGATTCTATATATACCGAGGTTGGCGAACATTTTTCTTAAGCGATATTCGCCTATCTCTGATAGTAGCGAAACTCTATAAATTCTTCGAAGTTTCGGTTTTTTATTTTGTACTAACATTTTTTCGTATCTATTTCATAGATTTGCTAGTCGGTCAGTCGGTGCGATCTACCAACGTTACGTGCAACTGCATATCTTCGCGCACATCAGGTTTTCAATATTTTTTTTAAAGAAAATTTAATACATGATTTTAATTTTTGCTTTGTAGTTTATTTGTGAATTTTATGGCGGTGTTTATATACAAACCGTCGCTTCATTAAACGACGGTTTTTTAAAAAAACCGCTGATTAATATAGCGACGGTTTTAACACAACCTTCGCTTAATATAGCGACGGGTTTGTAAAACCGTCGCTTAATATAGCGACAGTATTTATATTTCCGTCACTTCTAGTAGCGACGGGAGTTAAGTAACTGTTGCTTCAAGAAGGCGACGTTTGTTCCAGTTACGAATTTTTAAACCGTCGTTAAAACCCTCGCTTTACCTTTTTAAACCGTCGCTAATTTTTTTTTTGTAGTGTATGTAAGATGAATCCAGATGCGCATTCGTTTATGTTCAAATAACATCGTTGGATGAAATGATGAAATCATCGCTACAAAAATAAATTCTCTTATGTGGTTGAAGAGTGTACTCAAAGATAACGGTTTTTATCCGTTGACTGATTTATGCAAAACCCTCGTTACAATTAGCGACGATTGGTTCATGATTTCCGTCGCTAATATTTTCAGTAAAATAATAAAAATTACTTTTAATAATTTAATAAATATAAAAAAAACTTACAATTTGAATAGGCTAACAATATTCATAATCTTAACAAGCACTTAAAAATTTATCAAATAATAAAGCGAGAAAATTTACACTAAATCGAAACTAAATACGACAACGTTTTAAATATCATTGTCGTAGGTGCGTTGTTGATTTGTATTTTTCTTATAGTGCATGATATAAATTACATACGTAATAAGAGTGATAATTTTTTTTTATAGAAATTAGAATCTTACGTAGAGTGATTGCTTAATATATGATGTTTGGTGTGTGAGTTGACTGTTCGTTGAATAAAATTATTTTATCAACACCACCAAACAATATTGAGTATAATGTAATTTCAATTTAACAACATTTAAGAAAAGCAAGCGAGAAAAGTTGATCCATGTAAAATTGATTTTTTGAAACACGTTCTCCCATTTTATTGTTAAGCAAATTTCCTAAATTTTTTTTTTTAAAACTTTAATTAATGTCTATAACTAAAAGATAAGAAAAATAAACGAGACTTAATTAGAAGTAGCATAAAATCACACACACACACACACACACACACACACACACACAATATATGTATATATATATATATATTTGTGTGAATTTACGTATGTATTTTAATATTAATACATTTCCTAGCTGAGAATTGAAATATGTTATTATCATTATTATTATTATTTATTTATTTGCACTCAATTGTCGGAGATGGATTATTATATGGTCAGAAGGGTAATGGACATTGGTTGCGGCACCAACCCACCAACCCACTGAAGGATTTTGATTTATATTTTAATTAGACCCTGAAAATATATTATATTTTAATAATAACCTCTAGTGCAATGTGTGTAAACTAATCCACAAAAAATATTTTCTCATTATGAAATTTTCGTACATTTATTTTACTGAATATAACGAGATAATAATTAATAGAATTTAAAAATACCAATTATAACATTCACAATCACACTGTTAACATTCTTCCTGTTTAGTGATATTACAAAATCAAATTAGGAAGTGTAAAAAATTAATAGAAGTTTAGTTATAGTACCATTTAACATTACTCTATTAATAATTAATATAATTTTAAAATATCAATTAAAGTTTATCATTAAGTTTATAGATAGTAGAGAACTGGGAAAATATATATAAAAAATAAAATAAAATAAAATAAAATTTACTAGCGTTTGAAAATTAGATGAAAAAGTAAATTTTTTTTGAGATATAATGTTTGGTGAATAAATGATTCTAATGTTATTTTTTAGTAAAACATTAAAAATATTCTTAATCGGATAAGGCATTGATCTCTCTCTTCAAAATTATCAAGGATAGGAAGGTTCAAAAAACATGCAAATTTGATTTTACAAAAAAACATTTTCTTTTAACGCTGTGTTGGCTTTCTTCACATTAACTATCAAATTCTCCGAAAAGTTAAGAAATTCAAATTATATTATTTATTTTTATCTAAAAAAAAATAATTCGAATTATTATTTTTCAATAAACTTTGTGTACTTTGCCCTACTATACACAGGCCAGGCTGTTGGGACTGTCCATTGTAAACGATTGGATCGGGCTCTGAGATAGTAGCGATTAGGCCCAATGGTCTGGACTCCTTCCTGAGCCCGTCAAAGATCTCAATCTCTCCAACCCTAATTTGGAGATGACCACACCTTTTTCCCCCTGAAATATATGTATGATTTTAGTCCATTTAAAATATAAGTACTTGTGTCTCTATCATTATAAATGGCAAAAAACATCGTGAAAAATGTGAACTTACTGAGAATGTTGAAATTTACGTTTAAAAATCAAATTATTATATATAATAAAAGTCGAAGTAACAGAGTCAACCTCGCATACGAGTTACAATAGAATAAAAATGGTTTCATGTAAGAAAATAGAGAATTTTATTATTATTCAAATGGAGTTGAAACATTCAAGAAAAATCACCTAACAACCCCCGAGAATTAGTCAATCCAAAGTTTCATCTAGTTACCGGCTTGGTAATTTGTAGATATTACTTATATAAATAATAACTTCGTTCACTCGATACATGACACGTGTGTTGAATGGATAAATGACTAATCGTACAAACAACAAATCCTACATTGAAATGTCTCCAAATACTTAAAAATTTATACGTCATTAAAACATGGCAGCCATTTTCATATATTGGAGTGTATAATATTTTTTAAAATAAAATTATATCCACGTCAACAATGTAATATCATCATTAGTAACATAGTTTGATCGTGTAAGTAAATTAAATAAAATTAAAAAGTTATCTACTTATATTAGTCGAATGCAATCATTCGTATATAAACCTAACTCCGCCCTTCATATCTACTAAAGTTGGTGGCGAGCACGTGGACCTCGTAATTTGTCACGCACATATATACTAGGATGATATATTTCAAAATGATTAAAAATTATATAGGAATACGAATAATTAAATTGCAGTTTAAGAAATTATTCGAAGAAAAAAAGAAATTTTTTTTTATAAAATATTATATATAATGTAAAAATCAATTGAACTTTTCGAAATTGGGGAAACAAAATTTAATTTTGGGTTAGTTTGATTTTGAAAAGTCCTGTCTAAAATTTGCCCTGTGGGTTGGAGGGAAGAAGTAGGTGAAATCAGACAGTGGCAGCTTGCAAAAGCAGACATTAATGTTCAACCATGACACGTGAACGAAACTACGTATGGAATCCACGATTAATTTTTAGATATTTTTAAATATAGAAACTTTATTATATATCTATACATGATGAAATAAAAATTAAACATAAGTATATGTATAGTTCGTAAATTGATTTACTGAGGTAAACTCCTAGCAATTAAATTAGTGAATGTGTCACAACAAGTCAACAACCTACCACTAAAAAATTAATACAAGTAAATATATTTTATTTAATGTAATAAACTAGGGTTTATGCATGTAATTACCTCCAAAAAATACGGTTTAATTTAATTTCTCGTTTGGAGAATTTGTTTAACTAGTAACCTAATCAAATACATTTTTTTTTATTTATAGGAAACTAAAATCAAATTACATTAATTAGTTAACGTTTTTTAAAAGGTAAAATAAATAAAAATTTAAAAATATCAATTATAAATAAAGGATGTATTTTTTTCTTCTAATAATCTCGATAATTTAACTATTCTCAAGCATAATATTACTATATTGTTAATATTTTTTGAAAGAATTTGAATATAAAATAGTTTTTGTTCAACTTTGATTCATTTTCACAAAATTATATTATAATTTGTTTTTAACGTGATTTCTGTGGTAAATTTAAAATATTCGGTCTAAAATCAGCCACCAAACACCTCAAATGTAATGGAATTAAATTTATATATAAATAACCTTCTCTCTCTTTAGCTTCAAGTTCTGAGTCCAAAGAGTCCATCAATGGCGTTACCACTTCTAATCCTCGCATTTCTCACCATTTTCGTAGCTTACAAACTCTACCTACGCCTCCGATTCAAGCTTCCTCCCGGTCCCCGTCCTCTTCCAATCGTCGGGAACCTGTACGACTTCAAGCCAGTCCTCGTACGCTGCTTCCAAGATTGGTCCAAAGTATACGGACCCATCGTCTCCGTTTTCTTCGGGTCGCAGCACAGCGTTATAGTCCACACCCCTGAGTTGGCAAAACAGGTTTTGAAAGATAATGATCTGCAGTTGGCGTACAGGAACAGGACGAGGCAGATTGCGAAGGTCAGCAGAAATGGGATGGATTTAATTTGGTCAGATTATGGGCCTCACTATGTGAAAGTTAGGAAGCTGTGTACGCTTGAGCTTTTCTCGATGAAGAGGATTGATGCGTTGAGACCCATTAGAGAAGATGAGGTTACGGCCATGATTGAATCCATTTTCAAGGATTGTACTGGTATTGGTTTGATACCTTGATATTTATTTTTCTGTTGACCCTTTTGATACGTTCTTGATTTTGCTTGGTTGGTGTTTTTTCTTTATTGTTGCATCTGAGTTGATGGATCTTACTGGATTTCGGACATAGTTTGATGTGGATGATCTGTGAGTAAATCGCAAAATGTCAAATTCGTGAGAGTTAGAATTCCATATGTTGTAAAATTGATAGCTAAAATCACAAATGGGCTGTTTTTGTTGTACACTCCCTTTTTAGAAGTTTATGCCTTGAATTTAGTCTTTCAAAAGTCTAGGATGGTATGCTCCAGGAAAAAAAATAAAGAAAAAAAGAAGTCTAGAATGCTAATCTGATCAGAACAAACGTACGTATATTTTATTCAAGTGTGATTCAATTGGATAGGATTTTATGACTGATCTTCGTGTAGGATAGATCTCTGTAAATGCATTCGCTTAACTATTATAATATAAAGTACTCTGCTGTATTTTCATCTGCTAAAACGTGTGAGAACTCTGATTTGACGATACTTGTAGAAAATAAGGGCAAACCTTTGGTGTTGCGCGAGTACTTGGGAATGATGGCGTTTCTTCACATAACGCGACTCACTTTCGGGAAAAGATTCATGGACGATAATGGTGTCGTTGATGAACAGGGACAAGAATTGAAGGAAATTCTTCACGAGGGGATTAGGTTGAGCTCAAGAAAATCTTTCTTTGCGGAGTTCATCCCTTTGCTACGATTCTTGAACTCCGACAATGAGGCACTTGCGAAGGTTAATGCTCGCACCGACAACTTTACTAAGAGGATCATGGAAGAACACACTCTTGCACGACAGAAGACGGGGAATACCAAGAGCCATTTTGTCGACGCGCTGCTAACGCTGCAAAAGGAGTATGAGCTCAGTGAGGACACCATTATCAGTCTCCTTTGGGTAGGCTTTAGTCCCATATTTTCTACTTATTGTGAGTTATATTATACATGCCTCGAATCATGGCCCTAAGTTGCCATGTCGAATTGTGCAGGATATGATCTCCGCTGGCATGGATACCACTTCTATCACCGTGGAATGGGCGATGGCCGAGATGGTTAGGAACCCGAGGGTTCAACACAAGATTCAGGAGGAGCTCGACCGTGTGGTTGGTACGGACCGCATCATGACGGAATCGGATATAGCCAATCTCCCTTACTTGCAACGCACAATAAAGGAATGCTTTAGGATGCACCCTCCAACCCCACTGATGCTCCCTCACAAGGCCAGTACCAATGTCAAGATCGGTGGCTATGATGTCCCGAAAGGAGCCACCGTAAGCGTCAACTTGTGGGCACTTGCTAGGGATCCTTCGGTGTGGAAAGACCCTCTAGAGTTCAGACCCGAGCGTTTCGTTGAGGAGGATATTGACATGAAGGGCACCGATTTTCGGCTACTTCCCTTTGGTTCAGGTAGGCGTATATGCCCCGGTGCGCAGCTTGCTATATTTTTGGTGAGCTCTATGGTAGGACACATGCTGCACCATTTCACCTGGACTCCATCGCCTGGAATGAAGCCTGAAGACATGGACATGATGGAACAACCTGGAACTGTCACTTACATGAGGACTCCTGTTCAAGCTGTTGCCACTCCAAGATTGCCTGTGAATTTGTACAAGCGTGTGGCATAGAGTTGTAAATGAGCCTAGTTCAATGATCCTAATCGAGCTCGCGGGCGATCGGTAAATCCGAGTTTGATGCAGACTCATTGAAGTTTATTTTTTGTTGAGAACTGATAGTTGATCTGGTAACATATCCATGCATGTTTACATATAAATTAATGTTGTGTTATCTTTGATACTTGGTAATCTTATTTACGTGGTTTTTCTTTTATTCCACTCGATGTCCGCCACTTATTTATTTGTATTGTATTTTCACTTGTAAAATAGTTAATAAGTCGGCGAGAATAAATTATCATGCCAATATGTTTTATAAATCTAAAAATACTTGGACTTTTAGTACTTTATATTATATAATCCAAGTTTCGATTAAAATATTTGGGAAAAATGTTTATATTCATAAATTATTTATAAAAATTACCTTCTATTTATATACTTACATTCAGAAAATGTATTGTGAAAAGCACTTATTGAAATAATGTTTCCTTAAAAGTTAAAACTGCCAGATTTTGTTATTCTGAAAATTACAATTTTAAGGACAATAAAAACTAATAAATTTCAAGTTTTAATACGAACATGTGGGGATTACCTAAAACCCCATTTAAAATGTTTATATTTTCAAAAAATTCTTGCCCTAATCGTTCAATTCTCACATTCAATTTTTCTTATAAAAAATTTCAGTTCCTAGAAGTTCAGCCAAAATGCCATTAATCCATTTAACTAATAAATTACAAAATATTTCAAATTTCCAGGGGTGAATTTTAGTTAATGAAAAATAGATATTTCAATATTAACCGATATGTCAATTTTCATAAAGAGTTGATGCTCGTCATCCTCATTAAAATTTGCCAACTTTTTTTTTCTCCAAAAATAAACAGTTTACGATATTAAAATGTAAATCTATGGTTAACATGACAAAAAATTAAAAAACATATGATTTAAAATATTAAAAATACAAATTTATTATTATAAAACCCAACGATCAATGGCGGCGAGTTGGGTGGAATCGTGGATGGCTGGTTAAAATTATTCTTTGAGTGAGTCTCATGTGAGACCGTCTCACGGATCAAAATCTATGAGACGGGTCAACCCTACCCATATTTATAATAAAAAGTAATACTTTTAGCATAAAAAGTAAAACTTTTTCATGAGTGACCTAAATAAGAGATCCGTCTCACAAATACGACCCGTGAGACCGTCTCACACAAGTTTTTGTCTTATTCTTTTGTTGGTTTACTATTTTTTCATCATTATTTTTTTTACAAAATATATGTTTTAATGATTAATTACCGAAAATTCGAATTGTTTTCTCTCTCTCTCAATTACACTATAAAACTCGAATCGATCAAGCTTATTCAGCTTAATAAATCGCTAATCTAAAATTTTTTTTTAAAAAAATTTTATCGGAAGATCGATCGTCAAACATTCGAGGTGTTTATTCAATTGGTGCCACATGGATAATGAGTTCAAATTTTTAATTATCTAATGATTTTTACAGTGTCTGCAAGTTATATAATTATATATATCCATAATATAATATTTATTTTGTCTAAGAAATAAACTAAAAAAATAAGAAATTATAATTTTTCGAGTGAGTTTATTATATACAAATCACAAAGATGATGTTTTGACGTTGACTATCCAAAAATAATTTATTAATTATTTTGAATTATTAAAAACTAATTTTTCAAGGAAATAATTTTTTTTTATATGAATATAAAATTAAATTAATTTTTCACGAAATAGTATATATACTAAAAAAAATATCCTTGGTCAGATATGAACCTACTTGTCTTGTGACTCCACCTACCCACAGATTGAAGCACGTGGAGCTTGTATAATTTTATATTCTTCCATCGACCCATATTAATTAATTCAATTTCGATTGTTTTTTAGTTGGAATAAATTATTAAATGTGAACGATTTTTCTAAATATTATCCTATTGGAAAATAATGATCAATTCAATTAAACAATTTTTTTAATACCAATTCAGACTAAACAAGAACTTTGATAATATTCAATATATAGGCTGCATCGTGTGATTAAATGTGAGTCGATGTCACAAAATAAAAGCACGTGATCGAGTAAATAGCTTGAATTTGAATTATCAAATAAAGAATGTGGTCCTTTTTTTATAATTCTCGTATTGTCACGAAATGGGTAATAAAAATAGCGACTGGAAATTTAATTTAACATTTAATAGAGTGGACGTGTTGTTGAGACTATTAGGGCACATGCATTGTCAACGACTGTTTTTAAGACAGTTTGGTGAAATCTTTGTGATTTGGAGAGTTGTTTTAATACATAATATAGTAGATTTCTTGTGAGACGGTCTCACGAATCTTTATCTCTGAGATATGTCAACCCTACCGATATTCACAATAAAAAGTAATACTTTTAGCATAAAAATAATACTTTTTCATGAATGACCCAAATAAGATATCCGTCTCACAAAATACGACCCGTGAGATCGTTTTACACAAGGTTTTGTCTATATTGAGTGTGTCTCTTATGAAACAGTCTCAACACCATCGATATTCACAATAAAAAGTAATATTCATAACATAAAAAATAATATGTTTTCATGAATAACTCAAATAAAATATTCATCTAATAAAATACAACGAATCGACATGATTGGCCTGTGTGGAATCATCTATCTATTGTGTATGGCATTTAAAGCTAGGGGTATATCATTCAGGCCAGGTCCAAATAATAGTCTTAAATACATGTACGGTGCATGTTTAAAGCAACACCAACAAAATTTCGAGACAGCGATGACAATTACATCTATTTTGAAATATGGTGCTCCAGGTCATCAAAACACTCAAATTTTAAAATTTCATATGCTCAAACTTCTTTAAAAGTAAATGTGATTATTCAAATTTCAAGCTACTTTCAACTACTATCTTAATAATGCATTTAAGAATAAAAATTAATTAAATAATAAATGTGAGAGTTTAATTAACTTTTTGAAAATGGTGCCAATCATCTCAAAAAATAGTTGGGAGTGAATTTAGGCCCAAATCTATATCAGTATCAGAATTCCAATTACCTAATAGTCAAATATTGAGCAGATTTTTTGTGAGATGTCCTCTCGAATCTTTATCTGTGACACGAGTTAATCTTATTTATAATAAAAATTAATATTTTTTCATGAATGACCTAAATAAGAGATATGTCTCATAAAATACGACCCATTAAATCATCTCACAAGTTTTTGCCTAAAATATTATACTGAGAGTTGCTGTTTTAATTGTTAATTTTGAAAAGAAAATTTCCGAAAATTATTTGATAAATTATTACTTGGGAATTAAAATTGATTGATAAATTTCAAAATTAACGAAGGTTATTTGATAAATTATTACTTGGGAATTAAAATTAATTGATAAATAAACTAATTCGTAATCAAATAAATAAAACATTAGATTTAGTTTTCAGCTACCCATGTTGAAGTAGGTGGTGGCTTCGATTTCCAATATATATTCCGCCCATATATTTATTCTTCACAACTTGGGTCTCAACCCTGTCATTCCATGGCTCTACCACTGCTATTCCTCGCATTTCTCACAATTTTCATAGCCTATAAACTCTACCAACGCCTCCGTTTCAAGCTCCCCCCCGGCCCGCGTCCTCGCCCCATCGTCGGGAACCTCTACGACATCAAACCCGTCTTCGTGCGCTGCTTCACCGAGTGGGCTGAAGTCTACGGCCCCATCTTCTCTGTGTACCTGGGATCCCATCTAAATGTTGTAGTTAACTCGGCAGAGTTAGCTAAACAAGTCTTGAGAGACAATGATCAGCAGTTGGCTTACAGGAACAGGACTAGAATGATTTCAAGGTTCAGCAAGAATGGCATGGATTTGATATGGGCCGATTATGGTCCACACTATGTAAAGGTTAGGAAATTGTGTACTCTTGAGCTCTTCTCGATGAAGAGGGTCGAGTCTTTGAAGCCCATCAGAGAAGACGAGGTTACCTACATGATTGAGTCCATTTACAAAGACAGCATTAAGCCTGGTAAAGATTTTAGCTTTTGTGGTTGATCCTTTCTTTATACATCCTTTTATTTTCTCGAGTGTTGAGCTTGATATTTTAATTTTCTTTTTTATTGTTTCTGTCTGTTGTCTGGGATTTATGGGTTGCTTTAATGATGCTAGATAGTCCTTTTCCCCCTTTCTGAAGCGTTTTGGTCTGAGCTTTTATGCCACTTAAATTTCAAGATAATAAACAAGTACTGGTTTTATGTTCTGATCCACACATGAAGGCAGAAGGATGTTTTTTTCTCCTTTAGCTTGTTTTGTTATCACCATTCAATAATGCTCAGGTTTTGGTAGTTGATGGTCTTCTCTTTTGTGTGAAATTGTGTCTCCTTGTTACTTGAAGGGGTTTGGGCTGTTAAATGGAGATGTGTTGGTAGGTGAGACTTAAAAGCATATTGCTGTGAAGAAGATCACCCGTGGATAATGTACGTATAGAGTGAGGTGAAAACCATAGGAATCCTTGTGAAATTTGATGGTTTAATTATCACTCTTGGAATTTATTTATTTTTTCTTTAGATTTGGTATGATTGAGGGCTCAGTGGTTCATGAAAGGTGGTGTATTTTCGAATTCTTGGAGAATAACAGACCTAAATATTTAAATATTCTTTAGAAGGGCTACGGATTTTGGGCTACCTCAAGGGATTATATGATTTCAGGACTGTGAAACCTAGAATTAGTGTTCGATGTAGAAACTGGAAATTTAACATTTCAGTGGGCGATACTTTCATTCTTAAACTATACGAATAAAACTTTTAACTTTTTTTTTTGGGGTGGGGGTGGGGTGGGGTGGGGGGAGGCAAACACCGATTCTTGATACCGCCGGATCTATTGTGATCCGCAGATTATGTGGATGCGGTGGGAGATCTTAGAAATTTGATCCGAATGTTTACAGCCTCTTCGTGTGAATTAATCGAAATGGATTCGACAATTGGCTGGAAAATGGAAATTGAGTTCTTACGCATTGTGTTATTGCAGAAAATAAGGGAAAGGCTTTGGAGCTGCGCGAGTACTTGGGAATGGCAGCGTTCCTGCACATTACAAGATTGAGTTTTGGAAAGAGGTTCATGGACTCAAACGGCGTGATTGACAAACAGGGGCAAGAGTTGAAATATATTTTGGACAATGCAATTAAGTTGGGTTCCAAGAAATCATTTTCAGACTTCCTCCCATGGTTTAGGTACTTGTTCAAGTCTGAAAATGCTGCACTGGACGAGCATGACACTTTAGCGAATGACTTTACAATTAAGATAATGGAGGAACACACTCTTGCACGCAAGAAGTCGGGGAGCACCAAGAGCCATTTCGTGGATGCATTGCTAACTCTTCAAAAGGAGTATGATCTCAGCGACGACTCCGTTATTACTCTCCTTTGGGTAAGTTGACGGTTAGAAATCAACAATTATCATGTGTAGTTGTTTATGTGGCACTGTGATTGAAATGTAGGTCCGAGCTACTTAATGGTTTTAAAGATTTAAGTAGCACTTCTGCTCGGGTCTGTTTAAGATATGCCATAGCATTCTTATGTAATCAAGATTATGATGTTTACACATCAACAATCTAAATGCATGCAGGATATGGTGTCAGCAGGAATGGACACTGTCACCATCACTGTGGAATGGGGGATGGCGGAGATGGTGAGGAACCCAAGAGTTCAACAGAAAATTCAAGAAGAACTCGATCGTGTAATCGGTCAGGATCGTATCATGACAGAAGCCGACATCCCGAATCTCCCCTACTTACAATGTGTGGTGAAGGAGTGCTTTCGGGTTCACCCCCCAACACCTTTGTTACTCCCTCACAAGGCAAATTCCAATGTCAAGATTGGTGGTTACGACATCCCCAAGGGATCCACCGTGAACGTCAACCTCTGGTCCCTTGCTCGGGATCCTGCTGTGTGGAAGGCCCCCCTCGAATTCTGGCCCGAAAGGTTCCTTGAGGAGGATATTGACATGAAGGGCACTGATTATCGGCTTCTCCCATTTGGGTCAGGGAGACGTGTCTGCCCCGGTGCGCAACTCGCTATCAACTTCGTGACGTCCATTTTGGGGCACATGCTGCACCATTTCACTTGGACTATGCCCGCAGGAATGCGGCCTGAAGATATAGATATGAACGAGCAACCGGGATTGGTTATCTACATGAAAACGCCTTTCAAAGCTGTTCCGACTCCAAGATTGTCCGACGATTTGTGCAAGCGCGTCGCCGTGGGAAATGTTTGAGTTTGTGCAAATCTTTGGATTTAACACGATCATTTTCTATGGCAGGAGGACGCCATTTTACCATATAGTTTACTTTTGGATGTCATTCTTCAAGACTTGATTCTGTATACTTATGAAAGTCATCGACAGTTATTTAGTAATGTGATGTATTTCCATCAATATTTGAGACTTGTAACTTTATTCTCCGTTTAATTTAAGTTATGCAGCTCCAAGCAGATTATATTAATCTAGCACTTGTATTCTCAGGCGCCTTTTGGTTTTTTATTTAAAAAAAAAATCCTATCATGTTCCCAAAAGTCGAATAGAAGGGTTGAGAAGGCAATTTATTTATTTTGTATTTTTTGAAGAAGCGAAATTCGTATGGTAGAGAAGTTATACAATATATATATCGTAGTTCAAATAATCGTTTTAATTTTCTCAATTTGTTGGCGTCGCAACCGCGTCCATGCCCACACAATTAGATGAGCACGCACATTATGTATGAGGAACTCTGAAATTTAAAAAATCCATGCCCACACAATCTAGATGAGCATGCACATTATGTATGAGGAACTCTGAAATTTAACAAACGCGTTATTTATATTCCTGTAAGCCATAAGGAATCCTATATCTGAGAATTCTAAGTCTGTGTACCGAATTCAAGCATCGAAGTGTGATTGATGTTATTTGCTGTTGGACCAGAAAACTGAACCGGCCCTGTTACAGATCTCAAATGCATCAGTTTATATAAATTTCAATATTATTCATATGTATTACTCAAATCGAATTAATGTAATTAAATACAAGTTTTTCATCGTTCTTGGATAATAATATGGCGTAGATTGCTGAAGAACACATGCCTTATTCGACTTGCGTAGAGATAAATAAACAATCAAACAATAATTGGCTCAAACGAACTCAAAATTTTGACGAATGACAGATGATTCATGTTGATATTTTGGCTATATATCACGTAGTTTTCTTAGATATGGGTAGATAACGTTCTTGCCTTTTTTTTTTTTTGTGGCATTCAGGTTTCCTGTGCAGTTAATAACAGATGGAATTACCTGGATTAACATATCGATTCTTCATAGCCCATTCGTCACGCATGGCTTCAAATTTTTTGAAAGGAGCTCCTGGTGCGCAAAAGAGAGTGAAAATATTCCAACTTTAGTACCAGCCTCAGGAAGATGTATAACGGCAGTTACAGATCCATAACATCCATTGAAATTTACCTTCAAGTTCCACCATTGCCTTCTTAATCACGGGTTTAAACTTTCCTGGAGAAAGATCGGGTATTGTCACAAAACAGAAAGGACAATTGAAGGTGTCATAAGATACAAGTTCAAGTCATTCAGAGGCAACGGTACCCTGTCTCCTTTCCACATTCATCAAAGAAGTCAAAGCTGTTCCTCCTACACTCCATTTCTCAACTGGAGCACCCAAGTTCCCCACCTGAAAAATATGCACAGCTACTAAAGGCTCCATGAATTCTGTGATTAGTCTTGTTGAAAAAGAAACCATTAGAGCACCAGAAAACTGAGAAGGAAATAGAAGAAGGAAGACCTAACCGAGGAGATCAGACCAGTCTTGCCAGAATGGAGTAGTACTCCAGCAGCATAACCCAATGCATAGCAGTAGTTTGAATCAAAGTTAGAAGGCAAACCACATCTACCTTCGTAACTGGAAAAGAAAAACAAAAATGAAACCAAGAAGTAAAATAGCCATCATTCCTTGTTATTTTCTGATAATATTCCTAGAGGCTGATAAAACAATGAAATGTCAGTGTAATATTTAATTCTATGAAACATTGAAAGTTGACGAGTTTAAAGTTATTGCTTACCCAAAAAAATGATTGTCCCTTAAACTCTTTATTGTATAAACCCTGTTTTTTTTCTGGATTCCAATTCAGTTTCAACCATCTGGATAAGCATTTTCTCTGTTTCTATTTTTGCAACCTAAAATGAAACAGTAAAATAGTACAATGATAAAGAACAAATAGTATAAAGTACTATCATGTTATTCTCTCAAGCTCTATTAAATAAGGATTGGGAATAAGTCAAGAATGAGAGTAAAATGAAGGGCCGATGATAAAGCAATGAATACCTGCACATTTCCATATGGATCTCTTTCCAGCATTAGTTGCTCCTGAATTGCTTGTGGAAGAAGTTCAAAGAGGCCGTGAGATTGACTCGTGAGTTTCTTCTTCCACATTCCACCTTCATCAACAACATCATGAGCGAGAATTTCATTCAACTCTGCAATCAGTTGTTGCACCTGATACACAAGGATGAAGTAATGTTCGTAAATCATATATTTTCTTCAATAACTCAATAATTTTTAAGATGGTACGACAAGTTGAGGAAGTTTTTAAAAGATAGATGCAACATATATGCTTCTAATAGGAGTCAAACCTCTGGGATAAAATCAATCAAGCCTTCCGGTATAAGTATGACCCCATAATTGTAGCCAACTTCAGCACGTTTACAGATCACATCGGTAATATAATCTGTAACGTTCTTTATAGTCTGTTTCTTTGCTGCAACCTGCAGGAAAAACTAACCATTTATGAAATTCATAAGAATTTTTTGATTAATTCCCTAATAACCCCTCCATTTGATTTTCTGGTGCTCTTTCTGTTTTTACGATCCCTACAATGCTAGTTGCCAATCAAATGTCAAATATTAAAAAAATAACCAAAGAATACCTCTTCACCAATTATAGTTATATTGGGATGAGTCTGCAAAGCGCACTCCAATGTTATGTGAGAAGCAGCACGGCCCATAAGCCTCACAACTATGCATGACGATTTTTAGGTAAGATTATAATTGAGGCACAAATTGTAACACAACTTACAGAAAAACAATAACAAGCATGAGGTCGAAAATAAAAGTAAAACAGAGAGAAAGAAGGATGACTGGATGAGAGAATTTCACGTCAAAGTAGCATTTCATCATTTAAAAAGCTCGAGTATAGTGAATAAAAGAACTAAAGTTCATGCACTTCAAATGCAGTTAAATAAAGAGACAGAAGATCCTGACATATTTGGTAATCCACAAATAAATGGAGAATGTGATTTATTTACTCCAATAAAAGGGAATGTACTCATGTAAAATGGCAAAAGAGAACACTGAAGGAAAATCAAGAAGAAACATCAAGCATATTCAAAATGTTCAAAAATTTCTAAAATCCAAAGTAACTTGTCACATTCAGGATGAAAATGAAGATCAGCGGATCTCAAATCAATTTTTGCATTTGGAACTACGGGGGCCAATGGATTGTAATGTCAGCATGGGGAAGCATTCCATCATTCAAATTACTAGAATAGTCATCAAGCTGGCATGTTGCAATTGGACCATACAAGTTAGTTCAAGACTCAGTTCAAATTAA
This sequence comes from Primulina eburnea, assembly GCF_022965805.1. Taxonomy (NCBI): domain Eukaryota; kingdom Viridiplantae; phylum Streptophyta; class Magnoliopsida; order Lamiales; family Gesneriaceae; genus Primulina; species Primulina eburnea. The sequence continues at coordinate 2,926,994 of NC_133103.1, read as the reverse complement.
AAGAGGGTTTAATTACAATCCCCTGCCTGGAAGAGTTTTTATTAGTGTATCAGAACACATAGTGATTGTCCTCTCAACGATGTCGAACACCTAAATCATATCATGTAGGGAAGTTGAGCATTTTATGGTGGAAAGATGTGTAAAATGAATTCGGTCTCATTTAGAATGACTCTCACATCAAGGCAAAATCGTAGTTACGCCTCAATGGCTTATGGTTTACAATTAAGGACTTGTAAACATGAAAGCTACTCCTATGCTCACTTAGATGATAGATAGAACTCCTCCATTGGTAGCAAAAAGAGTAACGGAAGTTGTTGTGACAAAATGTTTTACCTTGCATGCTGTATCAAATCCAAAGCTTGTGGGAACTTCTTTACATTTCAGGTCACCATCTATTGTCTTAGGACATCCAATAACCCGAGTTTTCAATTTTCTCCCCCTGAAATGTTTATGCAACAACTAGACTTGATCAGAGCTGTAGCAGAAATCAAAATAATTATCCAGGGGAATAATATCTACCTAAAATTTTCCGCAAGAAGACAGGCATTAATGTTTGAATCATCTCCTCCTATGACTACCAGTCCATCTAAATCAAGCTTCTTTGCTGTGTCTTCTGCCTGGCTGAACTGAGGAAACATAATGTAGGCACAAGGTGCAATGACACAGTGAGATAATTAATAAGGTCCACAGTTTTTAAAATTTACCATACTCTTTAATCATCAGTCTTTAAAAAAATTCCGCCTAACAATAATATATAGAATTTCTCTAGGATTGTTAAACCAATTATTTTAGGGACACATGCTTGCTTACACAGGCTCATTAGGACTCCCCAAGTTGTCCGTTGACAAGCAAATATGGGTTGCTCTTCTAGTCACTTTGGAAAATGACAAAAATTTAAAAAGAAAAAAATTAGTAGAACTAGACTAAAATTTAGGAATACAAAGACCAATACACAAATAAACAAATATACATAATCAAAATCATAATTTTTCACGCTAAAAAATGAAACAAGTCGAGGTTCCGTGGTTGGAGCCAGTGGTTCATTGAAGGCTTGAAACTTGGCTTGCGTCGAGAAGCAAGGCCGAGCATGAAACAAGTCGAGGTTCCGTGGTCGGGGCCAGTGGTTCATTGAAACTGGGCTTGTGTCGCAAGGCCGAGCCTCAAGAGTGAAGGCTACTTGCATGCCGTTTTGGCTTTTGATTAACATGCTTTGTGGTAAACAAGACTAGTGATATGAATCAACAGATACGTAGAATTCAATTAAAATCAAAATATGAGCGTCTGGATTTCTAAAATTTCAAAACTATAAAAACATAACTCATGCTGTCATGCCACATCATGCACAACCATTCCACGCGTAGGCGCATAGCGCGTAGCGTAGGGCGTTTTTGAGAATTCAAGACAATAGCGCTTAATCATCCCCGAATTAATTCAGTCACCACTATCCTAAACATCACAACATATAGCATTTGGAGTGACTTCACACGCACGATTTCAGAAGTAAAAAAAACCTGGATTTCCGGCAGCTGAACTTGGACTCTTGGAGGACCATCGACGACATTGAAGGGCTTCCTGAGAACCTCAGGCAGTGGGAGGGAGACTTCTAGGCGGCTCGCCTGTACCTCGCTGTAATCGGAAGCTGATCTCCCCGGCAGCGTTGCTCCTGAAGTCAGAGATCGAAATAGAGTTTTGTTAGATGGAAAAGTATGAATGATCAGCAAGAATGGGAGATGTGAGTAGTGTGTGTGGTGGATTGCGATGCAAGGAAGATGGAGAGGGCTTAGAATGCGGGAGCTTGGTTTGGAGAAGCGTTCAAATCTTATTGAAGTTTACGCCTGCCTACACTATACTAAAAGCAAACTATTTTTGCATGGCCCGATACTGATAACCACCATATTTTATAATTAATTAAATATCATATATTAAATTATTTTTTTATGTTTTGTATCGATTTTTGTCCTAAAAAAGATACGTAATTTCATAAAATATAAATACGTTTTGTTACGATAATCAGATAGTGCAAACACATAATTTTTTGACAAAGTTTGAATGTAAATTTAAGTTTGAGTCTAAGAAATTAAAGCAAATTTATGCTAACTCATATGTTTACAAACTCGACCTTCTGGTGTGATTTATATAATAATCATATACGAATGAATTAAGTTATGTACAATAATTCAAGTACAAATTTATTAATTTATAAATAAATCAAATTTTGAAATAAATTTGACTGTTATTTTGATGATATTGTTCGTAGGTTATATAAGCTACATCAAGTTACATGGTGGATATGGTGATGCATAATTAGATCGCAAGCCAAGAATCATTAATTGAATAAAAAATTTAATAAACGATAATTAATTTGCAAAAATAAATATTCGTTATGTGAATTTCTTTTGCATAGACATATGAAAATGAAATTTAAAAAATCCCTTTAATTAATTTTATATGTTGATTTATTTTAAACTTGGAGAAATTAAGAGACGCCAATGGAAAATTTCAGCCCCTTGAATCCTAATAGCGAGGGTCCTGTTTGGAAAGGATTTAGGGTTTAGAAATCCCAATCCCAGTACCGTTGCCATTTCAGTTATAATTCAATTTCAGAGCCAAGTTCAGAATATCGGTATTTAGTATGTGGGCACTTCGTAGAGCCTCCATAAGTCTCAAGTAATTCATTTTACTTTTTATTGCATTAGTCATTGAGTTTTTCTGAGCGAAGACTTGTTTTTTTAAAAAAAAATTGCTCCATCATTCTGCATTTCTTATCCACGGTAGTGATTTTTTTTTGGATATATTTGTAATGAGTTTCCGGTATGTTGATTGAGTTTTCTTATTTGTTAGCTGCGCGTTAGTGTTTTCGTGAGCTATTAAAGGTAGCAAAGAAAAGTCAGAACTACTGTTTTCAGCTTTATTTTTCTTGGTTAACTTAAAAATTTGTGGTGCCATTTTACCGTTTGTGGTATAAGCTGCAGATGCAAGATTTTCTCATGCGTTTGCTGTGCAAATATTTTTGTTTTGTGCACAGAATGGCATGTGTGATGTAGTATTTTTGTATCTTGAAGTTTTGTTATGGTGAAGTTTTCGTTTCCATTTGATGATGAAGTCAGACAGGAGAAAGAGAAGCTAACTTGGACAATCTGTAGCTTAGCTGTTACAAGCCTGGATCGTGGGTAGATCATTTTCGTGTGCCTGCGTAATTTAGTTAGGTTGTATTGTTGCCTGTTGGTTGAGTTTTATTTTTGACCAGCAGGAAAACACAATAGGAGAAAGAAGAGAAAGTGGTTGATGATGGAAGAATAATCTATTTTGAGTGTCAGATACACATTTTAGTACCACTTATTTAAATATGGTTCTGTCCTGAAGTCATCTACCCCCTTCCCCAAATTGAAATCGTTTGTTCTTTATGTAGATTATTTTGTATATATTTACTGCATGTGAAATTTGTTGGTGAAATTCCTGAGAGTGGATATTGTTGGAAATGTAAGTAAGATTTGTTCCGTGGAAACATAGTATGAAAGGAGACATGACTGTTTCTTGAATGTTTTCTCTCTATCATAAAAGGTAGATAAAGGAAGGATTAAGCTAGAAAGATAGAGCTCTGCATACACCTAGACACCATGGAATCGGGCCGCTGTTTTGAACCTGTTTCTTGATTCTTCTTATGAACACATAATTAAGGATGTTACAATCGCTTCACCAATGTAGTTCTTTTCTTGGCATTACTTTCGGAACCCGTTTGACTTCTTTTTGCTGTGGCGTAATTGCTATTATATGAATTCTACTGCTTCTGCCTGGATAGTTGTAACTAATCTTTTTCTTTTTCTGGTGTTCTTTAGAACTGCTTGTTTTCTTTGAAATCATCTTGTTGTATTGATTGTGATATGCAAACTGTTTGTGATTCAGGAATCGTTTATTCATCTTAGGCGGCACACACATTTTCTTCGTAAAATCAGAAATTGCTAGTCGTTATCTGGGAAGTTACAATCCTCTATTTATTGAGTCTGAAGTACTACTTGATGGGCTGCTTTCTTCAACTAAATTCTATAACCCATCATCCAGTTCAAAGTTATACATGGCTGTACACACCTTTTCTTCAAAGGCCAGTACTGAGAGCAGTGGAGAAAACAGTGATGATTTGGGGGATGGTTTTTCTGAACTCGGAGGTCCTGCTGATGCTATTCAAGAAGCTTTATCTGGAGATGAAAACATTGACGGCTTGATATCTGAATCAGATGCATCTGAAGAGGATGCCGCTGTTGGTTATATGGATAATGTGTTTTCGGAATTAGGCACCGAGGTTGATGGTGGAGAGAAAAAATCTTCGACAACAAGAGCTACATTGCCTTTGACTGAGGCTATCCTAGCTGCTCGCCCTTTAACTATTTACAAGGTTCTGGATAAGTGGGTTGAGGAAGGAAACAAAGTGACAAGAAAAGAAGTGACATCGACTTTTCTTCATCTTCGAAAAAGGAAATTGTTCTTAAAGGCGTTGAAGGTTTTATTTTAATTCCTCTGTTGCTTCATTTTCCTTTGTATAGCCATCATCGTCGATGCAAAGGCCTATTACGCATCATGATGAGCATGATATCATTTTCTGTGTTATTACTTCCTGTACTCAATCTTTTGATTTGTATTAAACCTCTTGAAAGATGTTAGGCCTGCTTCTTGTTATCCATTCTCCCCTATAGCCAATGCACGCTCGGAAAAAGGGCTTTCTCGATGAATATAACCAAACTAAATTATTGAACATATATTGTAATATGTTATCACGAGATTTCTGTATTTTAATTTATTGGTTTGCTGGATAAAGCCGGAATGGGTGGAAGCAGCTAAAAGAAATATGGCCTTATTCGAGTCTGAACACTATATGTTTGTAACATTAAGGGTTATTTTACTCCTATATGAGATCCAAAAACTTGCACAGGAAGGAAGTTAATGTCAAAAAGTATATTATGCTTTCTTCACTTTGATGTTTGCTTTCACTTTGTATTAATTGTTTTTGAAGATTTAGCTGTCTACATGAATCTAAAGCTACTCTTCTTTCTTCTTTTTCCCTAATCTGTTCGTACAACAACGTTTTGCATCCATGGGTGATGTTATCCTTTACCTTCTAGCAATGATACTTTTCTCTTGGGTATGCTGTTGTTGGTACTTCGATTCTATTCGTTTTCTGTAATCCATTGGTACTAACATCTAAGCTTGTTTTTGTACAGCTTTCAGAATGGTTGGAGTCAACAAAGCATCTTGATTTTCTAGAGAGAGATTATGCTTCTCATGTTGATTTAATTGCCAAAGCAAGTGGTATTTTTCAAGCAGATGATTACATTAATAAGATACCTGAATCCTTCAGAGGGGAACAAGTCTACCGGACATTTTTGGCTAACTGTGTTGCGACAACACATGTGAAAAAGTCCGAGGAAGTCTTCAATAAAATGAAGGATTTGAAATTCTCTTTGACAACCTTTACTTGCAACCAGCTGCTTATTCTATACAAGAGAACCAATAAGAAAAAAATTGCAGATGTTCTGTTGTTGATGGAGAAAGAAAATATTAAGCCATCCCTTTTCACGTACCAGCTTTTGATTGATGTTAAGGGGTTATCTAAAGATATATCTGGTATGGAACAGGTTGTCGAGACAATGAAGGCCGAAGGCCTGGAAGTTAATACTCGAATTCAAGCATCTCTTGCACGACACTATGCTGATAGCGGGCTGAAAAATAAAGCTGAGGCTGTGTTAAAAGAGATGGAAGGAGAAAACGTTCAGAAAAACCGTTGGACTTGTAAAATTCTTCTTCCTATTTATGCTTCTCTCGGAAGGGCTGATGAAGTTGATCGACTCTGGGAAGTTTGTAAGTCTAACCCTGGATCGGACGAGTGCATGGCTGCTATTGTAGCTTGGGGAAAGATCGATAGGATTGAAGAAGCGGAGGAAACTTTTGAGAAAATGTTGAAAATGTTGAAGAAGCCAGACTCGAAACATTTTTCTGTTCTACTCAAGGTTTACACAGACCATAAGATGATAGCGAAAGGAAAGGAACTGGTGAGGCGAATGGCGGAAACTTGTCCCAATATTTGGCCGTTGACTTTGGATTCACTTGTAAAACTATATATTGACGCAGGGGAAGTGGAAAAAGCGGACAAAATTCTTGATGTCACTTGTATAAGGAACCAAGGGAGACCAATGTTCACTTCTTTCTTAGCTGTAATGGATCAATATGCAAACAGGGGAGATATACCCAACACGGAGAAGATATTCCAAAAGATGAGACAAGCCGGCTATATCTCACGACTCCAACAGTATCAGTTACTTATTCGGGCATACACAAATGCCAAGTCCCCAGCTTATGGCTTCGCCGAGAGGATGAAGGCTGATAATATTTACCCGGATAAAGCGATGTCTGATCTGCTTGCTCAAGTTGATGCGTTTAGAAAGACAGAGGTGGATGAGTTGCTGGGATGAGGATGATGTAGGCTTTTTTAGATTATTTTGAAGGCCTGGTCTGGCTGAGATGGCTTCTTGAAATGTGAAATACAATAGAAATTGTATCGTGGTAGTTTTTTTACACCAAATTCGTTCATGAATTTTTACTTTATTATATTTTATTTTCTAATAAAAATAAAGTAATTTGGGGATGAAAATTTTATTAAAGACCAAAATAAGCTATAATAAGGTGGTTTACTGAATGATATAGTGTAGATGTATAAAACTCATATAAAACATTTTTTTTTGGAAACTTAGTTTTTAAATCCACTAGCATAGTGTATTTGTGTTCAGTTTATGTCAGACCCAAAAAAAATTCTACACCCCTGATTCATATAAAATGTTTATGTATTTCAAATGTCCACCACATATGTTTTCCGGACGAAATTTGGTATAAAAGATCAAAAATCTGAAACTAATATATGATATTTGAATATTGATTGTTTTAGATTTGGTACAAAAAAAAATTATAAGTACAAAATTTAAATAATTATATTAATGTCAACATTTGATACACTTGTTTGTGTGCTCAAATATCATATATTAGTACTAGATTTGAAAGAGTTGCTACTGAAATATCATATATTAGTATCACAATTTTTATGTTTTGTACTGATTTCATCCGCAAAAAGACATGAATCATTAATATCAATATTTGTTATACATATTTGAGTAATCAAAAATCATATATTAATATCATATCTGAAATATTTTGTACTGAAATATCATATATTAGCACCATATTTTTAATATTTCGTATCGATTTTATCCGAAAAAGATGTCATTAATATCAATATTTGTTATACATGTTCGGTACTAAGAAACATATATTAGTGTCAAATCCAAAATATTTTGTACTCAAATATCATAAACTTATGCCAGATTTTTCAATATTTTGTACTGAATTTCATCCGAGCAAACAATTTGGGCAACAGGTCGGGGGTGGGTTTGCCATCCCCATACAAGTATTCGAATTCCGTCCCCACCCCATACCTGTTCTGATCCTCGCTTTTCCTCGAATCCAAAACTGCGGGGATCAAATTCTCATTTCAACCCTTATCCCCGTTTCAAAAATATTAACGAGGTAAGATGAAGACGAGTTCAGAGATTTTCTCAAATCGAAACTTATTATTATTATTAGTGATTGATATTTATCAAATATTAATATTAATATTTTTTAAAAAGTAATAATATTATTATATTATTAATACTGATAATAATATTATTTTATTATTAATATTACTTTCGGGACGGGTTCGAAGATGAAGATAATAATTTCATATTCACCCCGAACTACTTCGGAGATTTTAAAAAATCACCGAACTCGAAAAAATCAAGGATCTCCATCCTCGTTTCGAGTTTTACTGCAGGACCTCAAACTCATGGAGAAAGTTGTCATCTCTAAATGAAATCTTGAATTTTCATTGAGTTCGATCTAGTATAATTGCTTATATAAATTCGGGAGAAGTGCTTTTATGTACGCCTGTCTCTCTCTACATCGCTAGGGCGGTAATGGCCCATTCTAATTGAGTTAGATATACAAAGTTTAATTTTTTAAAGCTTGCAAAACGAAATTGGAAACTATATAAATTAAAATTAGGAAATCCTCCTTCTGACCCCTCTCAGTCTGACTAAATGAGGCTGCCAACAAATCCATGTTTTTCCCCAAAAGCAGATCATGTAAGAACGTAGACTCGATTACGTCTTCATACATGGTAGGACTCTGTATCTAGACAAAATTCTGAAAATGGGAAACTTTCAATCTCCAATAATACTTCCCGTATATAATTTTTAGTGATGTTTTAATGCTTTTTATTTCAATATAATATATATTTCATATAAGTTTATAAAAAGAGCTGTAATAAAGCTTTGGATGAAACCCTAAAAAGAAACAATTTTATTTAAATTTAAATAAAATTGTTATTCACAGCTCTCCACGATTTTTCGTTGGAGCAAATGGTCATGGAAGTGTATAGCGGCCAGATTAACGTCTGCATGCATTGTCATAGTACCCATAAAAGACGTATCTGAATCTTGCGAACAAATCAGTCTAGATACCAACACCCGATGCCAACAAATGTATATACCATTTTGAAAAATTTCTCTTTGATTAGTATAAACTTAATACCACCAGTTTTCATTTTTGCGCTACGCTCCATAATTTGGAGGTTTTGAATTTTAATAAAACGGCAAGAAATGAAGCCGTCACGCATACTACTTGTTGTACAATAATTTAGTATGTATTCTTTTTACTACATAATAGGAATTATTTCTTATTTTGAATTTAAAAAGAAAATTCGTGGGATGAAGTTTCAAAACACATTTTTTAGATCCAACAGTATTAAATAGACGTGATTTATTTAAAGTTTTCAATCCAATTACAATGTTAATGAATTTTTGAGTTTCACGATTTCAAATTTATAATTCCAAATTCATCGATGTGAAATCCGATTAGCGCTCGTAAAACAATTATCGACAAGTTTTTGAAATATTTGAAACAATATTCTAAAAGGTGACGTCTAGGGCGACCGTCCACCGCCCCTGTTTTCGGATTCGTACATGAACCAGTCTAATGTAATATATAAAAAAATTTATTTATAATTTTTTTAAAAAGATTGTTTAATATGTTTTTCAGTTAATTTGTATCGGATAAAATTGATGATATGTCATTGATTTTGATATTGAATCCGACATAGTGAAATTATTCAAGAAATATGGAGATGAACAATAAGAAATAGATATCGAATAGGTCTCTTGTGAAACGAGCTCATATATCTTTATTCATGAAATGAATCAATCCGTCGATTAAGTATATAAAAAAAAAAAACCACCTAATTGCTATCTAGGTGGCTACCCGCTTATTTTTTTTTTAAACACTTGTTTTATTTATTTATTTATAAAAGTAACTCGTGATACATTCACGACTTTTGTAATTTATATTATTATTTTATATAAATAGCAAACAATTTGGAGTTGTACGTAGCTAAGGTCAATAATCAAAGCTTCGAAACACCAAACTACCAACAAACATTGACAAAATAAGGTTTGAGCTTGAATTCAAATATGAAAACAATATGAAAAGGTATTTTGTGATACGGTCTTACGAATCTTTATCTGTGAGACGGATCAATCCTATCGATATTCACAAAAAAAAATAGAGTGGATCTCATGTGAGACCGTCTCACGGATCATAATCTGTGAGACGAGTTAACTTTACTCATATTCACAATAAAAAATGATACTCTTAGCATAAAAAATAATATTTTTTCATGGGTGACTCAAAGAAGAGATCTGTCTCATAAATACGAACCGTGAGACCGTCTCACACAAGTTTTTGTCTAAAAAGTAATACTCTTAACATAAAAAATAATATTTTTTCATGGATGATATAAATAAAAGATCTGTCTCACACAATACGACTCGTGAGATCTTCTCGGACAAGTTTTTGTCAAACAATATTATTCCACTCTGAAATTATTTACAGTTGATTCTTGATAGGCCCACCGCTATTAATAAATAAATAAATAAAATATAAACACAACCAATTTATTTTCTTCGTGATTATATTATAAAACTCATTTAATGCGGACAGGTTGATAAACTTTATCTTCAAATTAGACAAACAAAACCAGAACAATTTATTTTTCTTTCATGCAAATATATATTCCAAGAAATAATTTTTCACCCAAAACTATTTCAATTAAGAATTTTCTATTTCCAAAATCGAAGAAAATTAGAATTTGAAAAGAATTGTATAAATAGCTGATGCGAAGACCCATTCACATCTAAAAAAACATGGCCTCTTTCCGAACAACCAAAAAGCATCATAAACATATGAACAACCCTTTTCCTTCTAAGCCAAAAGCTCTGCCTTTTCTCCAAGGGAATCTGTGTTTCAAGTCTCAGATTCTTTTTGCCGAAAAGGTTTTTGATATTGGACATGGTTTTCAGTTGAATTGGTCACCTAAGGATGGAGGGTCCATCTCTGTTTCTCACAAGTCTAATCTTTCAAGATCGATATGGTCCACCATCTCAGGCCGGGCCTTCGTCTCTGCAGCGGTGGCTGATACAGAGGTGGAAGAGAGCAGAGGATCATTTGCTATCAAAGACAGGGAAATTCACCTGGTATGCAATCACCAAACCATTGAAAACATCAAGGTTATAGAGGAATCTGATGTGACATTACTCGAAAACAATCAAGATTTAACGTCTTTCCGACATGAAATGGAGCGAGAAAGGGCCCGATCTTCTGTTGTTTTGATCACAGGAAGGATATTCAATGTGAAGGAAAGGAGGAAGAGAATTCAGAGCTCTCTAGCTCAAGAAAATGGAGAATTTGTTGAAAAGAAGCCATCCGTGTACGCGAAATATTGGATGGTCTTTCAACCGAAAACAAGTAATCAAGTTGGATTTCAAGTGAGACTTGGAAAGCCGAATTTAGGACATCCTGAGAAGGTCTCTCCAAGAACTTATAGCTACAGAAATTTAACTCGGAAAATTAGTCGAACGAGGCGAATTCGGGTTGGATGGAGTGGATTTTTTACAAGAAAGAGAGTAGTAATATCACTTTCACCAGAAGAAGAGGAGAATGTGGTGATGAACAATGAAGGTTGTATTGATTTTAACAGGATTTGCATCACATATTCAAGTGAAAAGAATGAGAGATTTTATGGGTTCGGAGAGCAGTTTTCACACATGGATCTTAAAGGGAAAAAGGTGCCAATATTTGTTCAAGAACAAGGAATTGGAAGAGGGGATCAACCTATTACCTTTGCCGCTAATTTGGTTAGCTACAGGTAAACTTTTTGAGAAATATCTTTTAACAGTTAATTTCGAAGCAATGGTGATTCTTCAACCCAACTGTTGTTTGGAACGCAGGTCCGGGGGAGATGAGAGTACAACTTATGCACCTTCACCATTTTATATGACATCGAAAATGAGGTCCCTCTACCTCGAAGGATATAGCTATTCGGTATTTGATCTAACAAAACATGATAGTGTCCAGATACAGGTAACGCGAACTCAAGAATTTTTTAAAAGAACTGTTTTTATTAAGTTTGGGATGCTAGAAATTACGTTCTTTAAAAAAAACCATCTGCGAATTACCCCTGCATTAAAGTTTCTCATTTACATTAAGGTGAGAAACCAAATTTTCACATGAATTTACCGAGGAAATTGGAAGAAATCTTGCAGGTACATGGAGACTTGGTAGAAGGTAGAATACTGAACGGAAACTCACCAGCTGAACTAATTGAGAACTTCACAGAAACCATTGGAAGACCTCAAGAACTTCCTGAGTGGATAATTTCCGGGGCAGTGGTGGGAATGCAGGGTGGAACCGATGCTGTACGCCATATCTGGAAAGAGCTGCAAGCCCACGGTACTCCAATATCAGCATTTTGGTTACAGGTTGAACAAATCACCAGATAATTTTCAATAAAATGAATAAAAAAAAATTAGATATTTTTACAAATTTCATTTTGTGCTTGTTTCACAGGACTGGGTAGGACAGAGGAAAACTGTCATTGGTTCCCAGCTATGGTGGAATTGGGAAGTGGACGCAAATAGGTATTCAGGGTGGCAGAGACTAATTAGAGAGCTTAGTGATCAGAAAATTAAAGTGATGACATATTGCAATCCATGTTTAGCTCCAGTATGTGTCTTTCTTATCTGCAACTTTGAATTTATGTCCGATACTAACTGAAATCTTGAAAAATAAATTTGTTGACCCTTTACTCCTATAAGTAGACGGCCGACAAGCAAAATGTACGGAGAAATCTCTTCGAGGAGGCGGTGAAGTTGGACATATTAGTTAAAAACGAGAAAGGAGGACCATACATGGTTCCTAATACAGCATTTGACGTCGGAATGTTGGATTTGACTCATCCGAAAACGGGAGGTTGGTTCAAACAGATTTTGCAAGAAATGGTGGATGATGGAGTAAGGGGATGGATGGCAGATTTTGGTGAAGGCCTGCCAGTAGATGCCTGCCTCTATTCAGGTTGATGTCCAAACATGTTTTTTAACTTGGCTTAATATTCTTGGATTTTAAAGTAGTAGAAATATAGAAAAAGGAAAAAAAATATTTAAAATTTTAAGCATGAATATCATCACTACAAGCTCCGAATCATGGACTAGATACTTGCATACGTTTGGCATCAACTGTCTCGATCCCCCCATGACAATCGTGCATAAGAATTTTGTCAAGACCAATAATAATAGACATTGATATAACTGTAAACAGGATTTACATTGTCCGGTCAGGAAGAGTAACATATCAATCCCACTTATGCTTACATACAATGTTCAACCCTAGTATACCAAAGATTATATCTTCATAATATCAAATACGATTCTAATAAAGATAAAAGGGAAAAAATTTCAACTAGGACAACAAGGATTATACGATAAGCAATATCCTCTACTCCATGGGCAAGAATCATACTTTCTTGTGAAGTTTACTGATGTAAAACAAATAATCATCTTCTAAAGAAGTTCATTTTACCATTTTTCCAGGGGAAGATCCAATTACAGCTCACAACAGGTACCCTGAAATCTGGGCACAAATCAACAGAGAATTTGTTGAGGACTGGAGAAGTACTAATGCCGGAAAGGAGAATGAGGTCCCAGCAGACAATTTGGTTTTCTTTATGAGGGCCGGTTTTCGAGACAGTCCAAAATGGGTAAGCCTATTCTGGGAAGGGGATCAAATGGTGAGTTGGCAAGCCAATGATGGGATAAAGAGTGCAGTTGTTGGTTTGCTAAGTAGTGGACTGTCAGGATATGCTTTTAACCATAGTGATATAGGAGGCTACTGCTCTGTGAACTTACCGTTGTTCAAGTACCATAGAAGTGAAGAACTTCTGTTACGATGGATGGAGCTTAACGCATTTACCACTGTCTTTCGGACACATGAAGTAAGTATCAACTTTCTCTTTAAAAAATAAATGGAACATTCGAAGAATCGTCACGAAACTATTCTTTCTAAGTTTTATGAATGGTTTGCTCTCTGTATTTCCCCGTTCATGATCAGGGAAACAGGCCATCATGCAACACTCAGTTCTACTCCAACCAGAGAACATTATCTCATTTCTCACGCTTCGCAAAGATATATGAGGCATGGAAGTTCTATCGAATCCAGCTAGTCAAGGTAAAACATATACAAATTAGAAAAGACAGCGCTTTTAGAAATTAGAACCAAGGTACTATGGTTTGTTTCTACAGGAAGCCTCGGAAAAAGGCCTTCCCATTTGTCGACATTTATTCATACACTATCCCGAAGACGAACATGTCAGAAAGCTAACATACGAGCAATTTCTAGTTGGCACCGAGATCTTAGTTGTGCCGGTTCTAGATAAAGCCAAGGAAGCAGTTAAGGTCTATTTCCCAGAGGGAGAGAGATGTTCCTGGAAGCATGTCTGGACAGGACAACTATATTCTAGACAAGGCTTTGAAGTTTACGTGGAAGCTCGAATCGGCTATCCAGCGGTTTTTGTCAAGGAAAGGTCACAAATTGGAGATACCTTCTTGAAAAACCTTAAAGAGTACAATATTCTTTAAACAGATCCAATCTCATTTGTCATTGTCTCACTGTAAATATTTAAATGTGAATAGGATATCCTGCAGCACTGCTTCATCGACTCATATTTCTTTATGATTGGTTAAAACAAAAATATGAGCCGTCCAATTTAGCCACTCGTAACGGTCTCTCACTTCAAATAGATTACAAATCACTTTGAGCACAATAAATGGAAAAATTAAAAATAAATATTTCACTCAACCCTGTCCAAAGCCGACCCCACCCAGCGGAATAAAGACTCGTGTGTTGTACTAAACCCTGTCCAAAATCCTGCACCGACAGGGGTAGATCGTTGTGGCTGACGTGAAATTCAACATTTGCTTTTTTCACTCCCCCAGATCCATATAGCTCATCAAAAGAAATCCTGGTGATGGAGCCAGTAAAAACCAAATAAAAAAGATCTCCACATCCTTGTGCTACAAAAATCTTTCACGCTTTTAGTTTCCTCTATCCCGAATTCCACAGGAACTATGTTACTTACTTTACTTACATTATTCATGTGACAATTCAAACAAAAACAATTACTAAAGACTGAAACGATACGACGAGATACCAACAAGAAAACGTCCGAAACTCTGATAAATAGGATCTTTGGGCTCAATTAATGCGACAAAAAGCTCGAATTTCGAATGAAAGGAACTAACCACTCAAGCAGAGACAAAGGGACACCAAGCAATCAAGAACTGGAGTCTTTCATACAATGGAATGGAGATTTCAAAATGGTGGATATATTTCAATTAAGGTGTTTAGTTTTTTGCTGATAAAAGTTCCTAAATTCGGATACTTCCATGGGATATTCCTGTACAGGGAATGAATAGGTGGCGTGGGGCCTACTTTCGACTTTTTTTTTTAATTAAAACAGATAAAATTTGGATCATCAATCTCTGGATAGTTGTGTCCTATATTAAAAATATATATATAAATTATTTTTTTATGTAAAAAATATTTTTTTTTTCATACGATAAAATC
This sequence comes from Primulina eburnea, assembly GCF_022965805.1. Classification (NCBI taxonomy): domain Eukaryota; kingdom Viridiplantae; phylum Streptophyta; class Magnoliopsida; order Lamiales; family Gesneriaceae; genus Primulina; species Primulina eburnea. The sequence goes on along the minus strand of NC_133103.1, from coordinate 2,911,964 downwards.
TAGAATTTTGTAATTTGATACAATTAAAAAAAATCACACCAATAAAATACTTCGAACCGATAATCACAAACCAATTTTTTCGATAAACCGAATCAAACCGCTCTAAAAATATAATTGTGTATCAAAGAAAACGGGTGAGATGACTCCACCCGAACGTGAAACCTCTCCGACATTCAACTCAGTATAGTGTTTGAGAGAAAATACAAGACTAACATAAATAATTGTACATGAAAACATACATTGATCAAAGTTAAGAGTCCTTTATTTATAAGTACATAGTCTTAGATTATACGAACTTTGTGATATATGATAACTATATTTATGCATAGCTATGTAATATTTTGTAATGTCTTTAAAATATAATTAATGATATGATATGATTTTTACCTCATGACAATTCATATTTTCTAGAATTTTTCTTTTCCTCGACGCTTCTTTCACCTTTTCGTTGTTTCAACGTTTGGTCCTTGAAATTATGGATTAGTTCAATTTTAATGGACTCGAATGCATAGGGAAAGAAGGAGGACGAGTTATTTCCTTGAAATTTTAATAGCTTATTTCTCGAAAGCTTGATGGAAAACTCTGATTTGAAGGTGTCTTAAATGTGTAGTGAGAGAGCATCGAATTGGGCTGTAAATAGATTTCTTTCTTCTTGAATTTTGATCAAATTAGTTAACCATTCTGCTAGTTTGTGTAAAAATCTGTCTCGTAATGAGCTAACATTTCCAACCAAGCTTCGTAATAAAAACATCAACCTTCGCACCAAATACATATGTACAGCACAAGGACTAAGAAGTCAACTTTGATGTGCTTCGATTTTTTTTATTTAAAAAAAAAAACAGTTTACACAAATCCAAATAATTCGCCAAAGATACGGTAACAATCAGCATTCGCTCCCTTGAGTGAAGAAGATTCACAATCAAACTTACAAGCCTTCCTGCGTGTGTGTGAATGCACCGCGCCACCATCAATCTACGAAACACGAATTTAAGGACCCCTTTGATACATTATCCATGACGGGTTATTTAAATCGGATATGAAAATATTAATAATATGGTCACCATCTACCTACTTCTCCCTGACAAAATTGCACGAATTAGACTAATGTTATTCTTCACAATAATTCCCTTCTTTAGAAGCACTTACAACAAAGATGAACACGTCCTTTGAAACAACCATGCATTGATTCTATAATGATCCTGAACTCCTAGCATCTAATGCTGCTTCACGTTCTCGTCGCCGACGCTCCCTCTAGGAAAATTCAGTATCAACAGGTAAGTGCTTGTTAAGAACAGAAGATGGCTGTACATTAAATCTGGCCAATGTTAGCAAAGTGGAATGTGTTTTCCACCAAACATAATTGTCTACGGAATATCAAGTTTGCATATGCAATCAGAACAACTAATGTCTACCAGGCTCACGAATATAGCCGCATTAATTTACATAAACGTGCACCAAAATATGCCATAGAGTATGAAACGGTCCTGCTATTATACAAACTCACAAGCTGCATCTACGAAAGAATTATAACTAAAGTAATTTGCATACATCATATGTCAAGGGCTAATTTTCAGTTGGTGCACACCATATTTTATTAACTAAATTCTAGCTTGCTAAATTCGGTAGTGAAGCAAGGATAGGATCATAAGCAGAGAGAAAAGCTTAAACCCAAAAGACTAGCCTAAGAAAGAGCACTTAAAACGAATTCCCACCCCACATCCGTTGGAAAGTCAATTTGAGACACGTGACATCGCCCACTTCTGGGAAGCCCACTTTTATGGCAGCCTATTTTAGACACTAATAATCCAATCCCTTATGTAAACATGGGCAACATTGTCAACAATGACACAGTGGTAGAACAATCCCAGATTCCCTCTACGCCGCCTCGTCAATTCTCCACAAGAATATCAAATATTAAACACAAACTCGAGAAGAGAATCCCAAATAGTATTCTCCAGGCTCTCAAGCTTATCAGCCACTCACAATAGCTGCGGTGTGCCGCACATAATAATAATGCAATAATAAAGGGACTGAATTGCCTAACAAACAAACAAAGATATTAAATAAAGCCAGAACTTCTGTTTAAGCTGGGATTTAACCTTTTGACAAGGAGAATGATACTCAACCATTTACTACCCCTTCAACATTTGAACTACAACCGTAAAACACAGGAGCTATGAAAATTGAGAAACATACCCTTCTTTCCCAGTATGGAAGGAAGCAAACGAAATCATATACAGGAGATATTGTTGAGATTAAAACAGCATTAAGCCCAGTAAAGAGCAAAAGAGCAGTCATAGGTCGAGTTCTGTGAGGCATTTGTTTCGCGAGTTACTCAAACTCTGCAATCAAATAGATCACCAAAATTAAGCCATATATAGTAAAGAACTCAGACTAAGAAACTACACAAACCAAAATCCGGTCTAAAGTAGAAGCATTTACGATTTCCAAAATTGTAATCTTGAAAATTTCTCAAACTGCACGAAAACCTCATCCAGTAACGCTTCGACAGAACATTTTGACAAGACGTACTGTATGTATTTCAACTCATTTCACTTCTAGAAAAGAAAGAAGAAACACCAAGTTCCTATACAAATTTCATAACTTGCCATTAGAAATGCAAACAAAAACTAGGAGAAATTGAAGCTCGAAATCAAAATTAGAAGCATATTGAAACAATTTTCCCTATGATACCATCTTCTAAATGAAAATACAAAGTTCTGGAATGACACCCACATTAAACCTTCAAAGAAAGCGATACGGATCCACACATAAGCTCGTAACTTATGAATCTTAAAAAATCAAAATTTGAATTATAACAAATCAATATTGATTACAAACAAGAATGCTTAATCCTAATCATGAAAATTAGGGTAAGAAATTGAACTTAGAAATATACTACCTTTTTACAAGGCTTACTGAAAGTGGTGTCTTGGAAGGTGAGGAGGGGAGGGTTTAACTAGATAGCTTGTTTTTGCGAGTTTTCAAACACGATTTAGATCAATGAATTCTCCTTGTTTTTAAAGCAGAAATTATAATTATCGGGAAAAAAAAAAAAGAAAACAAAAAATTGGGTAAATTTCAAACCAAACCGAATTTTTTAGTTCGGTTCGGCTTGAATGTTTCGGCTCACAGACTGAAATGGAATCTAACCATACACCCTTTTCGGGTTTAAAAGAAAAAAATCCTCAAAAAACAAAAATAGTAGAAGCAAAACGAAATTAAGATATGAAACTTTTATTTTCAGTAATAATATTACTATAGCATCGAATTTCTCCATTTTAAATTGTATTGCTTAGATAAATGATGGTCATAAATTGTACTGATAATTTTAGTGAGCAGAGCTATTCAATTAGTGGTTTATTCGAGTTTAAATATGTTTCCACACATTATTGAAATAAAATATAACCATTACAATCTTCTATTCCATGTCTAAATTTTATTTCAGGTTCCAAACACATACATTAATGAAATATATTTGTTTACATTTCTGTGGAAATAAGATAAAAACTCGAGATTTGTTTACGTGTTTATATGGAAGAACTTAACAATTTCACTACCATAACTATAGTAGAAGCAATGTCTCCGGATCAATTCTTGAGCAAAGAATCCATGGCCTTTGCAATGCACAAGACATCTATCCTATGCTACTGCCCGTTCCTGCAAAAATCAAGCAAAACCCGTCAGGCACTTCTATCAACTAACCGGAAAATAGCATTTCATCATTTGAAATCTATCATTTCAAATACATCAATCCAAATTTTGTGCAATGAAAGTTAGCTTTGCACCTACCTAGACTGAAGTGTATTACTCTTCCTTTGATCTTGCCCATTCCCTTTATGCACGGCCGAAAATTCTTTTTCCATGACTGCTACTTCTCTACGCATTTTATTTGCCTCGACTTCCATTGCTTTGTTTAATGTTTCAACCTTTTTTGCAAGTATCTGAGACATTTCCATTCCAAAAAGTCGACACTAATAATGGATGAAGGGAACAAAAGTGGGAGGATTAACTACAAACTACAAACGAGAAATGCATCATCAAACCTCCATGGAGTCGTCTTTATCTTTCAGGCTCTGATCTTTCTCATGGCATGCTTTCCGCAGCGCGATAACCTCCTTCTGCAACATATCGTATAATGTTCCCGAAACATAATCTTCATTTTTTGTTTTTGGGTTCTTCATCAAAGTCCCACCATCAGCATTTCCAAGGACAGTGATTACTCCATTATTTTCGCTCTCGTCTCTCACATTTATGTCTGAATGCATATTGCCATTGATTGATAATCTGCCATCACCATCGAAAGAAGTAGACAAATTCTTTGCCTGCTTCAAGAGCGTGCTTGCACCACTTATCTTTGATGATCTGTAAAAGTTATCATTTCTAGATAAAGATCCAACCGTGGATGATCTGGAGAGGTTCTCTGGTCCTCCAAGTGAGAGCCGTTGTGTTCTTGACTTGCTCATACTTTGTCTGGGTGAGGAAGCATAGACAGTACCTTTGGGATATGATTTAAGCCTTTCCTCTAATACTTTGAAGCGTAACTGGTATTTATCCTATGAAGATAAGAGAATCAAGATCAGTATATATCTGAAACAACGTAGCCAGTAAACTGAGAGTAATTCATTTTGTTACCTTTAACTTTGCTTCTGCCTTGGCAGCACGCTCTGATTTTGCGAGCTTATCTCTCATCCGTTGCATTTCTCCCTGGATAAAAAACTCAAAAAGCAAAGAACAGCTCTAGCATCGGCAGAGTTGCAGAGATCATTCCGTATGATCAAAGGAATATTCTCAAACAAAATATTTAGTAGACCTGGTAAAATTTTCTTTCTTCCAGCCACTGCTTTACAGGCATTACTTTGTCATTGGCATCTTTCCAATCATTTGCAACCACAACAGCAACACGCTCTGCCGAAACCTTTGCACGTGCAAGTTCACGGTCTAGAACTCTTTTTTCTTCCTGCCCAACATTAGCGATTAGAAATGCCTCGAGAAATTCACATTACACCAAAGTACAGCACAAGGTATACAATGGAATATTTGTGCAAAGAAACTAAAACCATAGTTTCGGTTATTTACATTTATCTCTTCGACCTTTCTCTGGTAATCACGTACAGCATTTGCTGCAGCACCGCCAGCCAAAACAGCTTCCTCAAGCTCACAAACAGATTGTGTTAGCTTTTCAACCTCCACAACCTTCTGCCTATGCATTTTGTCCAATGTTCTGTTCTCCTCCTAATTTTAAATCCACAATTTCATCAGATATCTTTATTACCAATTTACTCACTGAAACATGCACCAATTTATCTAAATTTGCCAAACCTTACACATTCCAATCAGTTTTATCAACTCGAAATTTTTGTTCTGAAAATCATCAACCAAAGATGCTTTTGCTAGGGCCATTTGAACTGAATGTTCTGCTTCCAGGAGAGCATTCTCTTTAGATTTAGTAAGCCTGTCAAGTGCTCTATTGTCATCCTGTAGTTTCGTAACCTATAGACAAGGTACATACATGTCACCCGAAAACATGAACTTTTTTGAAACCTTAGTTAAAAAATATAGTGGAGAAAACATTTCACATTATTTACGGGGTTCAGTCATCAAGGACAATGTTGTTGACATAGATAAAATGCCCAGAAAGCTCTAAATATCCATTTATCTCAAAATACAGTCATATTGAGAATTAAATTATCAGCCCTTTTATACACATAAAAATATCTAGAGATAACAATTGTAGAATATCTTTTTTATGAAGCACAATCTTAGTAGAATCAAATTTTATCTTATAATGTATTTTTTAGCTTAATGATACTAATGTGTTGAAGTTGACGAGTACCTCCAATCGTGCCAACTTCAACTCGGCCTCCAAAGGTGCAATGATTGCCTCGAAGGGAGGCATCTCATCATCTTTATGTGCGGCATGCACTCTTCGAAGCGTGCCTTCTGCAGCAAATTGTGCAGCGAGAGCTGATTTTTTCTCCTCATTGATTTTCTTGATTTCTAAGTTCTGAAATTCACAGAAGTTATGAAATTCACGAGTAACAATGTAATGTCACTTGTTGTTTTTGGAGTTGATACATAAATAACTCTCATATGTCTTCTTTCACTCAAAGAAACTAGAATATTTCAAACAACCAGAAATGCACCTTCATTTCGAGCAGAGCTTCAGTAGCTTTTGACTTAACATCTACTTCTCGAAGCTTGTCAGTAAGCTAAATGAGACATAAAAATGCCTTGAGTATCCTAACAAGTAATCATAAATGCAAAACGTACAGTGGCATAAGAAGATATTTCATCACTGCATGAATTCAAAATGAGACAATCTGATGATCTGCAAAATCCTCCCTTGGCAAGAAGCAAAAAAAAAAAAACAAATACGGCTGTTTATGGTAATAATTGTACCTCTACAAGTGCCTTCTCTTTAAGACGCTCAGAGTGCTTTAAAGCCTTGATTTCCGCATTTGCATCTCCTAGTTCTCTCTCTTTCTCTACAATTTATGCAACATTATTTTTGGTTACAGTTTCGATGAGTAACAAGGACCATCCAGGACTTTCATGTCAAAAGTAAGCAATCTCATTAACTAAAAATCTAAAATCATGCCATGCATTTATAATGATGTTTACGACAACTTAACAAGCTTTAGCCAAGAATCATCTGGATTTCATAGTCCAGGTTGTATTGAAAAACTTGAATACATTTCAGAATGCACAGTATTCATAAACTAATTATACAATTCCATTTCCCAGACTGATTCAAACATTTAAATTGCAATACATCAATAAGATAAGTGAAGAAATTTCTTAAGAATTGGTGATATACTCTCTGCTCTACAAATTTCCCAAAATCTGAATGAGCGTGAAGCCTTAGTTTTTGTTATAAAAACCAAGACAAGGCAGAAAAGGAAAGCAAACGAACACATAACATCATTCATCGATAGAAAAGAGTTGATTGTGGCAATTTATTTACTTCTAAATATATCAATAATGCCAAAATTCAGATTTTCAGATTCAACAAATACAAGAACACTTAAAAAGTCGAACAACACAGTATCTTTAAAATAAAAAAAATTACGCGCAAAATCGAATGGGGCGTATGAAATTAGCTTTACTTTCAATCATCAGCACTGCTACATGCATGCTGTCCAAAATTTTCTTTTTATCCTTTTTCTCTCTTGTTTTTTTTTTGTCCCACGAAAAAATTTTGGCATCTAAGCCAATATAGCACTAAACCAGCTGCATGATTGGAGACTCATATGATCGCAGAAATTCTATTTTCTTCTCTTTAATTCCAAGAGAAAGAAAACTCCAATTGCATTTCCACAACACATAAGCGCGATTTTAAACTCGCCAAATGATGCAGTATTCAATGATCTTCTTATAAAATCGCCAAGTATTTAGCATAAAAGGCCCTCAAAAGTACATTCATTTTGATTCTTGAACCGAATTCGATACAACATACTATTGGTTTCTAAGATCACATCCCCTTTAGGTCTTTTATTGAGACACACTTTTAAACCCCATGGCTGCGCATTTTCGTGGAAGAGAAGTCATCCGTAACGCTCTAGAGACTCATCTTTCTTATTTTAATTAGATATATTTCATTCCATTTTCATGAAAACTTAAGTTTACGACAAATCAACATTCTTCCAGATCAAGAAAAGATAAAATATTGATCTTTTTACTGTTTTACATTCAAAACTCGCCAGCAAAACAGCTTTCCCTGTCGACAGAGATGCTTGAAAAACAAAATCAATGCTGAGAAAACATAATCGCAATTTGCATGGATTCAGAATACATGTTTAGTAGAGCCTACTTAATTAGAGCACTAAGTAAATAAAATGAAACAATCGTCATTTGGCAACACGCGAATTGAGACGGATGGAAATTTAATTCATTATCATAGCTGAAACGTTGTAGTCCATCATGATGATTAAATAATGGATTGCCTTCGTGTTACAATATCATCAATAAATATATTACAAAAATATATTACAGAAACCAAAGGAAATGCATTTACTCCCCAAAACAAACAAAAATAATCAACAAATTACAAACAAAAACAATCCTAACATGTGGAGAAATCAACAGTTTTGAAAGAAAACAAAATGCCAAAACCCATGCACAGAATGATCACAAACCTCGAACTTCGTTTCCGAGACGAGCGAGCTCGATTCGCACTGGATCGGAGCCATGCAACACGTTGACGATTCCAACCACCTCCGACCCAGCTCTATACACAGCCGCCGATTTTATTTTCTTACCCTGAAACGAACTCAACGATGTCATCCTTCGTGGCCGCTCGGTCCCACCACCATTAGTACAATTCTGATAACTTCCCATTTGATACAAACACAGTCAAACCGAAAAACCAGAAGCAAAACTAATAAAAACTCCCTAACTTCCTGAAGAACGTTACGCTGGTAATTGTTTCGAAGGAAAGTCCTTACATTGAATGTATGTCAACTACCAGAATCGTAAATGTATCAATGTATCAGCATGTATACAGTATACGTACAGATAGAGAAGAGAGACTCGGTTAATAGTAGTGCGTTAATGGATATAATTATATAGAGGGAATACGAAGGGTTTTGGGTTAAAATAAATAATATTATTATTTTACTTAAAATTATTTAACCTTATTTTACTAATGGTAACTTATTTAATATTAAAATATTACTATAGAATAACGTACAAATGAAATACTTTGTTAAAGAAGTTGAATATTTATAAATGAAATTTTGGTTTTTTTAATTATTTCAGTTTTATTAAAATAGATTTTATTTTAAAATTTTGGTTTAGAGAATACTAAAAAATTATAACTAGAATTTTAATTAATTTATTAAACAAAAATAATTTTTGAAAAATTAAAAAGAAAACGGGGTAGCAACTGTGGGCGGCAATACAGAGAAGAAACCCACTTTTGCAGAGAGGATAGAAATCATACGCAAAGGATATGCACTATTGTATTTATTGTATGTGACCACTACTGATTGCTCAAGTGATCCATATTTCTTTCGAGAATATGGGCGAGGGGACACTCAAGGATGGTTTAACTAATTAAGGTGTTGTGACATTGACTCCACGGAATTTTAATATTCAAATAAGACAAGATTATGATCCGTGAGATGATCTCACATGAGACCCACTCTATATACACACTCATATGAATAAATTCACAAGGCGAGATAACAAATTAAAATAAACCAAAAAGCGTGGCCAAAGAAAGCGCTATCTAACGACCAATACCATCATAATAATATTTGACAAGTAAGACAAGAAAATCAGTCTCCACACAATGGCAACAAATGTCGGATCGAGCTAGCTAGCTTTTATCTCATCAATACAAACGACAAATTTAATACAAATGCACCCCCACCAACACCCCTTCTTGTCTTAGTTTGTTGTTCCAAATGGCATGCTTCATATATATTCTAAACGATCTTCAATACATGACCAATCTGGATACTAGCTAAGTACATTATGAAACTTCGATTACATGCAGTTTAAAAAAATGCTGCAGAACTAAGGATTTACGTCGATCATTCGTCCATGATTTGTAGTAAAAAAAATGCACATATAATGTATTTGATAATTTGTGAATCTTGTGTAAAGAATGGATATTGTTTTTGTTATGGGTGTGTGAGTATATATATATATATATATAGTGTAGTAAGTTAATGTTCTGGATTTGTGTTTATAAATCTTAACACACTGGTCTAACAAATTCTATCATACGTGTAGGTTTGTGTTTGAATGGAAGAAGAATATGATTTCAAAAAGAATCAACTTTTTGTTCATTTTTAACATTTGAGTCAATTTTGTGATATGGTTATATTCTCTGGCGGGTAAACCCAAAAAGGACGTTTGCTTGGTCTGTTTTATCAAAGGGAATTTTTCATGAGTCCGAGGCCCAACATCTTACTAACCATGGCCTTCTTACGTTTCTTTTATAGAGTTGGCCATGGCCTTTATAAAACATAAGGTCCATAAAGTAATAAATTCATTACAAAATTACTATTATATAATCCAAGTGTTATAATTAATTTATTGGGAGAATAGATATTTGAGAAACAAAACATTTAATTTTTGAAAAACAATAATAATATGGGTTGTACCGGAAAAATAGCATTTGTGGTCGATTGTATGGCCATTCTGGTGGCCTGCAGGTTCATGAATTTTCCCTACTTGTTATGAAAACGTACGCAAGTGGCCACATCCTGCATTAAAACACCACTTGCATGTTCACTTTCTAGGACCGAGTATTACTCATTTTAGTAAAAATTATAACATGTAGCAATATAATTCAAATTTTTTAAATATCATATAGTAGCTCAAATATCTTTATTCGATCAATCTGACCAACAAAGACAATTATTGTACATCAACAATCTCTCTCTCAATAATTGTACTCATTTGATCAATCAACGAAATCGAACTCATTATATTGTTTCTGGTATCAATTATAGGACCAAGCCTTATGACTGTGTTGGGTGCAATAATTGTCCCTGCTTGGTAGAGCGATCGAACCGTGGTGCGGTTTAAAAGATTTGAGTTGCACCATTACCACTAGTTATAATTATTGGTAAAACGGTAAGCACTCGGTCCTACAGACTGACTTCGTAAGCCGACAGAAGTATTCCAACTCACGATTGACTGACTAAATAAGTCAAATGACCATTAACGGGAATTGTGTGTATGTATCAATAAAGCGCATTTAAGGGTCGCGACTGTCATTCGTCAAGGTATTGTGGTAAAAGGACGACGATATTTTGAGTGAATAGCTCCCATGCAATTGCAAATTGCAACCAACTAATTAATTATTTCGTTGAAGTATGAAATTACTTTTCAAAAGATTAGTACACAAGGGCTCTGGTATTTTTTGAAGTGGCATGTGGTCCAATTTCAAAAGATTGTAATTAAAATTATAAATATAAAGTAATAATAACTGTGAAAAATTTATTACTATTAATTATAATAATATTTATTATTGCTGAGAATTATATAATATAATATATATTTATATTATGATAATGAGTATAATAATATTATGTATTATTATTAGTCGTAATAATCATTGTAATAATTACAATTACATATTTACATATTAATTACTATTAATTATTATATGTTTGTTATTATTTTTTGAAATTTAATTTCCATGATATATTCTAATATAATAGATTTCAAATATGATTAAATTAATTAAAAAAAATTCTAAATAATGTGATACGCTTCGTGATGGACATAACCATAATATTATATTTTTTTACACTTTTTCTAAAATGATACTTTCGCAGTGTGATGGGCCAAACCAAAGCGCAGATCCCAGCGTGGCCTCTCTGAATCGCTTCACGCGCAAATTTGTGCGTCCGAAACACTGTGCCGACAAGTTATTTTCAGATGTAGCCGTACTGAATCTAATTTGGTGCAACCTTCACGAGTGACGTACAGCTGGCGAACATTGCGTGAAACGGCGGCAGCGAATCCAAGCCTCTAGAGACTGTAATAATAATTTCTTGCAAATATTGCTGTACGGATCACGTGGATCAAGCCATGTCATTTCCAATTTATTTGGTTAGGATCTCTTGATTTCTCGCAGTTTCTACTATGAATAAATTACCACTGATGACATAATGCATAAAAGTGATCGCAATTTGTCACAAGTCTTTAATTCCTAACATGAATGCTCATCTTTTTTTTTTTTCAAAAAAAAAAAAGACAATTATTTTATATGTATTTCAAATCCTCTTAATTATCATTATTATATTTATATAAATCAACAAACAAATAAATTTAAATTTATTTTATATAAATTTATTCTCAAACAATCAAATAAATTTAAATGCATGCATTCAAATCAAATGACAAACACACATTTACTATTTTGGTAAATACAAGTCATCTCTATTTCAGTCCGACTTTCATGAAATGGACCCGTTTGATCAGCAGAATTTTGAGAATATAATAAACGATTTATGCATATAATAAGCATAATCTGATGTTAAATATTTATGTAATTAGTATGTCCTTTTAATTTCCCCGTTTTATATGATAATACAATTCTACTAAATTCAAAACAATTTATACAAATATGTTACGTTTCACTGGAAAGAAAAATATAATGAAAATATATTTTTATTTCATCTGAAAGCAAAATATAATGGAACCGTTTCGGTATAATTTATAAAATGTAAATATAGATTCAACTGAATCAATAGACATGGAATTCCGAAACGTAACAAATATTATTTTTGAATTATTATGAGGAAGGAGTAGGTTTCTTGTGAGACGGTCTCACGAATCTTTATCTGTGAGACAGGTCAACTCTACCGATATTCACAATAAACATAATACTCTTAGCATAAAAAGTAATAATTTTTCATGGATGACCCAAAAAAGATATCTGTCTCACGAAATACGACATGTGAGATCGTCTCACAAAGGTTTTTGCCAACATGAAAAGTTTTAACTAGATATTAATAATAGGATCATCATAGGAATTAATTAAGTATGTCTTTTATGAGACGGTTTTTATTCGTGATATGGACATTATAAAAGGTAATATTTTTTTATGGGTTACCCAAATAGAATATTTGTCTCATAAAATTGACAGCGAAACCGTCTCACACGAATTTTTGTTATTAATTAATTGTTCATATTAAGTACCACAATCATATATTCAATATAGTTTATATCTCAATCTATGAGTAATATCAACGATGAAAGTACTAATGATTTAAAATATGGATAATTATATAAACAAATATATGATAGCTTGACCTCAACCGTCTCCGACCCACTGACCATATACTTATACTATGTATCCTCATGATAACAGTTATCATATTTATGTAAGAATACGCGGAGTCATAAGATGGATATTATTCAATACAAGCAAACGCTTTATATTATGCAATTTAAGGGATACACACACACACACACACTGTGTGTGTGTGCATGTTGAAAAGTCGAAGAAAAATCAGAAAGCAGCTGACCAAAAGTTTTTGTTGCGAAGTCAGAAGAATATATAAACCTTGCATCTGAAGAGATTAATTAAAAATACCAACAAAATATTTTGTTTTAGAAATTAAATATTTAATAAAATTCTGCGGACTATATATATACATTATCATATAATTTATATTTAGGTTAAATTAAAGTCAAAAAATTTCGTGAGACGGGCTCACGGATCATATTTTGTGAGACGAATATCTTATTTGGATCATCCATGAAAAAGTATTACTTTTTATGCTAAGAGTATTATTTTTTATTATGAATATAGATAAGGTTAACCCGTCTCACAGATAAAGATTCGTAGACCAGAAACTTACTCTGGATTAAATTAAAGATACATAGACGTACTAATATCTACCGGCTTATCTTGTTGAGCAGCGGAGCTTTCACTTTCTCCTTTCATTTATTGTTCATTGGTTTCCAATCTTAAAGAGTATATTAGTTGCCTTTTTATATCAAGAGAAAGCAAGGAACTCCACTTTTTTTCATTAGATTTTCTTGATTAATTTCACCATTTTTTATTACCTTTTTTTCCCCAAAAAAGAAAAAAACTCCCAAATTTTCCTGCGGTAGGAGTGGAAATCCGTATGAGATTTTAGCCCAAAAGTTAAAAGGATGGACAAAGATGTCACCGTGAATCCGAAAAAGGGAAACAAGCAGCCCAAAATCAGGAAAAAGCAGCCACTTAAAGTGGTGTACATAACAAACCCTATCAAGTTCAAAACCAGCGCTTCAGAATTCAGGTCCCTAGTTCAAGAGCTCACCGGGCAAGACTCCAATCTACCCGAATCCTCCACTAAGTTTTCCGCGGAGGAGTGTGCTGTCGGCTACGGCGGCGTCCAACCGGGGAATGCTGAAGCTGCGAAAATGGCACTGGAGGCGGACAGAAATACTGTTCATGCACTCGAAGACGCGAGGGAAATAGGTCAACACAATGTCACAATTCACGGTGATGTATCACAAGGATCTGATCCAGCGTCATTCTGGTCGTTCGGCGGCGGTGTGCCACAAGGGCCGGATCTATCTTCATTCGGGTCATTTGGTTATAATGAAATTTATTCTCCACATATGGTTGAGGAATTACAAGGGCTAGTGGATTCAAGCTCGAGTCAAGAAGCATCACATTTTGATGTTTTCAAGAGGCTAGGATCCATGTAAAACTAGGTATGCTTGATTTGGTACGTAAACTTTGTGATTTATGATTATTTGTTATTTATTTGTAGATTTTATCTAGATTTCTTGATTTTAATTCATTTGGGAAAAATTTCAGAACTTGTTGTACCAGCTTAATTAATAAAAACCCTTGAAGATTGATTAATTAATTAATTAGAGTTTGCTTATAAAATTAATGCCATAAGCTTGTAGCTAAAGCGAGAAGATTAACTAATTATTCAATGCAAATTATATATGGAGATGTCTATTTTTTCAAATTCAAATTCAGATGGATAAAGATCCCCTTAAATAACTTCTAAAAAATTATTTCAAAGGAGAAGATGCAGGCTCCAGTTTTCCGTGTATAATTAATTGAAAATTTATCAATGTATACGCACACCACACTTTCCTAACATATGTTTGATTAATCAAGAGGAATATATATATATATATATATATATATATATATATATATATATATATATATATATATAGACACACGCTCACACACACTATCCTATTATTATATCTTGTAACTTCTGGTTGATCTTGCAGCTTTACTAAGTATTATTTTCAATCTGTTACTAGAACTTCTGTTACTTTAATTTTCTTATTGTATATGTACATTAAATCATTATGTAGCTTGGTTTTGCTTTGGTGCGCAGATATTATTATTGTTCATGCAACTAGGCTGATACTGACTGCCAATTGTGAATATACATTTTATTGCTAGAGTACAAATGCAACATAATGTGAAACACAAATAACAATAATATTTCTTTAATATATAATATAGTACATCATTTCCCCCGAAATTTTTTTTAATTGTTGTTGGAATATATATATATATATATATATATATATATATATATATATATATGAAACACTCGTTCTTTGAAAAAAATTTGATGTTATATGTATACCTCTAGGTTAAAATGGGATAATCTCTAGTATTGATAATTAGTGACAGCTGAAGCTTTTAAAAGATATAAAACCTAATTAAGGCACGCTGATATTATTTCGATTAATTTGATAATCAAGTAATGGTAAAGTAAATGGTTTCTTGGCTAAGATTGTTATTTCTAGCTAGGTACCATTTAGTTAAAAGGTTACTTCATGATCCAAGTTGATTACATTGTGTATAATTTCATGTGTTGATGACATGTTGCCGAGGACTTGATCTTCGATATTTTATACATGTAGATGTAATGGATGTAAATGAGACCTAATTGTTTGTTTTCAGCTTGTACTTTTGCGTCTGTCAAGGATTAATTGCGTACGTTTTTTTATCTAGACTTCTGATGTCTTTTGAGTCGTGTCCTGATAGAAAGAGTATCCTATGAATAAATCCAAATGAAAAATAGCTCACCTTATTTTTTCAAGTCCTGTTCCCAGTCAAAGTATCTAATATTTCCTAGTTTTCATGAAATTGGATTCATCTAGAGGCGGTAGTAAGTTTAAAATATCGACAGCCGAAGCGATGTTCATTGTTTTGCTTGCGATAGAGTTGTAGTTACTCTATATTTTTGATAAAAATTTTGAGAGTAGAAGCATACATTTGCAGAAGATATTATATATATACAAATTAATTTATAGAGGTTTGAAGACGTGTGTACTTCTCTCTTCTTTTGATCCACTGGATGATTTTCAGTAACAATTCAGTGAATTCACTATCTTATAACAATATGCTAATACCTTGAGAATTAATTATGTGCTTTGAAAACTTTCTGAGATATTTATTTTAATTTTCTTCGATATTTTGATAGTGATCTTGTGATCTAATGATAAAATTTATGATTTCGGATCGATCTTGATCTGGCTCTTTACCGGATTTGAAACTTAATGCAATCTTGAACCTTATCTAGTGTGCTCTAATATTTTTTGTATGAACCCCGGGATCAGACCCACGCAAGAAGGACTATACAAAAACGGTTAATTTAAATTTGTATATAAACCCATGGTAACCCCTTATAAATCACTTTTTATTTCCATTTTAACTAAGTGGGATAGGGCACTACAGTTCTTGAAAATGATATTATTAACTACTATTGTAATAGTCTTGACTTCCTCATTAAACCCTTATTGTAACACATGATTTCCTGAAATTTAAATGTTCTTTTAAGGAGGTACGTAATAACAGTTCTATCTAAAGCGGAAGATTTTTATTTTATCATTCCGAGTCATTTTCCGGTTCTTCGAAGTACCGATGGTTATGATAAGCTTTCTGTTGATTTGTCTTGCAATAGAGATCGACTTGCTTGTGATTGATTTCTCGAACTCTAATTTATGTTAATCGAGAAGTTTTCGAGTTCGTGGTGATTCTAAAACCTGTACAATATGTTTTTCTAGTAACTAATCAGCAATGAAATAAATGTAATCGGAGACTTTTATTTTTGTTAGCTAAAAAGCCATTTAATTTATTCTATCAAACTTGTTATTATTCACGTTAGTTTCTTCTATATGTTCTCATCTTGCATACAATCTTAAATATTACTATCAGTCTGGCACACAAGTTATGTGTGATGTTATGTATGAATATTTCATATCGATTTATTATTTATCTTTATTTTGTCAAAATGTTTGACTCAAATTCTAAAAAAATAGTGTCATATAACATTATCTTATTTAAATATAATGATTTATTATCTTTATATTGTGCGTAATTTATTATTTCATGACAAGCCTAAATGGATTGGTTGTGCGCTGGTCATAAACTTTTCCATAAATTATATATATTTCTCGTTTGCATTAATTATCTTGGTATTTTAAAAGGATGAATAGTTGAAATTAAAGTCCCTGCAGGTTAAATGCACCTTGGTAGATTTTTGATGGGGCTAGTTGATTGGCTTATTCTGTGGGCAGTGTACTCGGAGATGCATACATCTCCTCTAGCTAGTACACTTGTTGCACACCCCCCCCCCCCCCCCCCCCCCTCCTCCTCCTCTCTCTCTCTCTCTCTCTCTCTCTCTCTCTCTCTCTCTCTCTCTCTCTATATATATATATATATATATATATACGGTGATAATTACCAAGAATATTAGTTGGTTGTACATGGTTCTAGAGTATACGTTATATTTGAAAGAATAAATAAATGCTGGTTTGTTAAATTTTATTTTTGTGATGGTGTGTTTTTTTACGACATGGGGAGGTAGATGTAATTATCTCTTATAAAAATAAATAATAAATAAATAAAATTGTTTATAATAAATATATATTATGAAAAATGTTTGTACCTTGATATATTTGCTTGAAGTGCGACGAATTGATCAATGAACACCACCTGAGTTAGCAGTCCGCCGCCATAGAATCTTATATTAAAATATAAAATTTATTTAAAATTTCTCAAGAGTTTCTCAGAATTACCTAAGACAATTTATTTCTTAACAAAACATATTTTATTAAAGGGAAAGTTTTCTTTTATTTCTAATCTGGTTTATAAGTTCTGAATTTTATTATATATTTTTTCTTTCATTTTTTTTCTTCACTTTTGCAGTTAGTTCTTTATTCTACTCAATCAAGACATATCATACATGATAACATCACTATATTATATTTACATATTCAAAGGTCAAAACTCATTAGTATTAAGGATAATATTATTAAGAAAGAATAATTAGAAAAAAAAGGCTTTTATAACGAAAAATTATTTTTTATTTTAATTTATGTTAACCTGTGTAGCACAAAAACATCCACGTTGAATTGTGGATCATGGCAAATTTTTAACTTCGTTCTGTCAAAATCAAATACTTTGTTCCCAAAACTGAAACTAGTATAAATTTGACCAAAGGGGTTTCATCAAACACATAAAACAATTGATATTTAATTCATCCTGCTAAAATCTTTAAGGAAATACAAGGACTAAACTCATATGGTGTAGAATAATTAAAATTTGAAAAATTCTCGAGGCCGAAGGATGATCTCTCGTGGATAGAGTGTTGGCGACACCATCGGTGTACCACTTTGTAAAACCTTTTTCAAGAGGATCTCGCATCCAGGTGTGTCGACAGTTTTGAATCGCTTCATGAATAGTCAGCCAATGGCTTCCTCGATGGCTTTTCTCGGGCCACGACTCCAGCTCCTCCTTGCCCTCCTTCACATGCAAAGCTACGTTGCAGCCTTACATAAAATATATGAACTACACTTCTCTTGGATTGTTTTGCTGTTGACAGCATATAATCCTAGAAAATGCTAAACAAAAGAAATACAAAATTAAAATAATGAATTTAAGGTATTCCTTAATTAGGACCAAACGCCTGCCCTAAACCAAAAGCTAAAGTTGGAAGAATCAGTGGGCTACTTTGAATTCACACATAATAGTTCTTTCGTTCAAGGTCTTTCATAGCTGGGAGGGGTAGGCTTTACATTTTCATTTGAATAAGATCCAATCTCTTAAGAGTAAGATGAGTAAGGTATCTTCTTATCTTGGCCTCCCTTGTTGCCGCCTCCGGGGCTATTTCGTCAGCCTCCCACCCACCCTACGTGGCAACAATTCAAGGAGGAAGACATTATTGAATCCCTCGCACCAGTTACCCAACAGCAAAATGAGAACAGAGAATAGTTTTACTGCCCACGTTCTTGAAAAAAAAAGGAAGAGAATTAAATGACATTATATGCAACCTGAAAAATGAAAATATATTGCACAATCACGGTCCTTGCAATTTTTCCATAAATAAATGACAAAGGAAAACTCCTCTCTTCTAGCCCCTTCCCTAAGCTAACACTCACTCTTAACAATATTTTTCCTAACCTCCTCTAGATCCCTAACACCACCTTATATCCTTCCCCCCATGCGCACATCACTAACTCTTCTCTCCCCCACTTTGGGCCTTTGATATTCTAGCGTAAACATTGCAAATTGGGATTCTTTCTTGGGTCACCCCAATACCTGGACTCTCCTACGTTGCTGCTCTTTCTCTAACAATATATCTATCCATTCATGTATGAATAAGTATCCACGGCTACATGGGGTCCCGAATGTTCCTAAGCTCAGGTCCATCGAGTTTCCTATGTCATTTCTAAAACTTTTGCCTTAGGCACTGGAAAATACTCAGTCAACTCACTCTTTTCCTTCACCATATAAGCACATGACAACGGAGAGGGCCAGCATTTTAACAGAAAGCAGTTCAAGAAAATGCTACACAAGTAAAACAACTAAGATACAGATCTACACAACCAAATCGATTTGCACGTAATGCTGATAACAAATCATAAAATCCATGTCTAAATGTCAAACTGCTTGGTGTTTGCTAGAATCCATGAACATAGTTCCATTTTACAATCTCTTCCATATTGCTCATAAAATATCCAGAAATCCTGTGACCGAATTTAGATCATGTATGATTTGTTTATGCATATAATGGGTGCGTAAGAAAAATAAACAGGATCACTCATTTATATAACTAATACATACTTACAAGGTATCATTTAAGAACTAACTTGGCATAAATCATAATAGCTTCTGAAAGATTTTTATTTCATTTACAAATATCTATTGAATTGCAATGAACTGTGTTTCAATGGTACCTATTCTACATCTCTCGGTCCATAGCTACTGAAACCCTATAGAGATTCAAGGAAAACATGACACCCCATTGCAGTACAAGTCTCAATTCATTGCCGAGATATCGATTACCAATGTATATATCTTAAATATTTTAAACCGAACCCGGAACCATGAATTACGTTATGATCTATATGCCTTAAAAGAAATTTGTTTTATGCTTTTCTTGTTGCTTTTTGACAATAAAAGCATAAAACTAAGTTCCTTGCTTAATTCTCACCCTACACCCCAAATCCTTGTAACTTAAATAGATCCAAACACCATTCCAGAGCCTTTTCCAAGTTAATTTCGCTGAAATGAGGCAAAATCTCAAGATAGAAGGTACACTATTTCCCCCTTATAATCTCTAAACCCACGTACATATGAATATATGCAACACACGACATGGATGCATTGTTCCACCCTTGATGCATGTGTGTGCATGTGCTCGAGCAAATTCGATATATAGGCGATAAATAAACAAAATGTTTAATAGATTACACATGAAGTCGAAAAAAATATATGTGTAGGTTTGATATTTGTCAGTTTTGTCTGTCTGTATGACAGTCCAATTATGATTATTTGATTTGTAGGAAATGAGGATGCAAAAAATAAGGAAATTGGAGGTGTGATAGAACAGTGCTACGACAAGTACTTTGTGAACACTGAGAATTGGAGCTCAGCTGATTTCTACCATGCGGTGTGCCAGACTGTCGAGTACTATTTCCAATTTTCTTTCATTTTTTATTATTAATTAATAGTACTGATTATTGATTCTAAAAATTTTGGCTAATAAATTCAATATTTAGTAGATGAGACTAATTCTTTTTGCTAGAGAAATTAATAAAAAGATTGGCAGCACGCAATTTCGGGTGCCAAGGATTTCCACAATTGATCACGCATACAAAGTAAGGTTAATTTATGGTGTATACAAATTCTTTTAGTTGTGTAATATATTTATGCTGCGATGTAGAATTAAAAAAAAAATAGATTATTTACGATACAACTTTCACATATAATTTTAGTTTGAGCTGAGTTAACTAACAACAAAAAAATTATTGGAAATTCTAAAGCTTAATTGGATATACTTTAAATATTGTCGAAAAAAAATAATAATAATAATAATGACCTCTATGATTCATTTAAAGGATATATAGCATGCATGCATGTTTCACCGATTTCATGTTGTATATTTTTCACCGATTTTCATGTCGTAAATTCTTGATAGTATTTTGTATTTCATAATATACTTAATTTTGAGATTAAAAAAAACTATAATTCCTAGGGTCTGAATTTGCATCAATCTATATTATTACGATTTGTAAGCATTTTCCTGAATTTATAATTATTGCAATTTCAGAAACATCACCAAGGCAAAGGAAAATTGTTGAAAAAGGAAGAATTTCAGAAAATTCTTGAAGAAGTGATTCTTGACACAGGGGTCACAAATATTGGTGCAAAAGATTTATTATTCTACATTTTCGGAGTCCCTGCCACCACCCTCTTCTTCAAGCAACGTTTGATTCCAAAGCTTATTCCTAATGAAGTTTTCATACCTTTTGTCACTTCTGCTACTGTTTTCCTCCTTGCAAAATTTAACAAGATATAATTATATATCATTCAATTACTTGATTATATATTAATTATTGTTATAATTAAGGATCCTGAGTAATTCAAACATATTTAATAATAATTTGACCTTTTTTGAATCTTGTTTGTGTTTAGATATTTTTCTCAAAACATCTGAAAAACATGGAATAAGGGGGTGATGAGTAAGAGTGCAGATCTAGATCACAGTTTTCCAATGTCTAATGCAGTATTTACTTTGACCTAATTAATTAATAAGAAAAAAATGTAATTTTAGTAATTTATCGAATATTGTTTATTTGACACTCACGTTCTACTATTTGACTCACGTCTCATTTTGAAATATTATGTGGTGTCTTACTATATTTTTTCCTAGAGATGTCAATGGGGCGGGTATGGGACGGGTTTGGCTAAACCCAAGACCATGAAAAAAACTTTGACCCATTACCCGCCTTACCCCAGTTAAATATTCTTCGGACCCACCCCACCTCGAATACGAAACGGGACCGGGTAGACCCGTGAGACCCGAATTTTTAAAAATAAAAAAATATATTTCTTCTCGCATGACTTAATTATGAAACAGACAAGCCTCTAAATACAACATTGTGGAAAATTAATTAATATATTCGGCTACACTTAATAATAACAAACAAAATATTTTCACGACATAAAGAATTACATAAAAAAAAAGAGTCACTAGCTCTCCAAAAAAATCTTGACATCCCCAAAAATAAGTAATAACATAATTTAAACAGATCAATATAAAATCAGTGAGTAGACAATATTTAAGTCTACTAAGATGATGAGCAACTATTCTTCCACTATTGCTAAAAATATATTCAAATGCAACAGTTGACATAGGAATAACTAAGATCGTTATGGTTGGGGTGAACTACTAAAAAAAATGAAAATTAAAACAACTAAAACCCTAAAATATTTATATCTACATATATGGGGCGGATATGAGACGGGTATTATAGGACCCATGACCAGTCCCATATCGGGACGGGTATGAAAATTTGGACTTGAGACCCACCCCATAACCCATTTAGTATGCCCAAACCCACGGGTAAAATCCGGACTCATTGACATCCCTATATATCACATGAGTCATGTACAATCATCAACATCAAATAAACAATGTTCATTTGGTTTAGGGAATTTTAGCGAAAGAAAAATCAAAGTTGCTAGAAGGAAAAAAAATTGACAAAACACAGAACTAACCTCCAAAACAAATTACTAGCTAGTCTTTTTTCCATTAATAACGTTTGGTTAAGTCGAGAAAACTTTCTACATATACATGTGCGTGTGTACAATATAGTAATTGACGCACACAAATTAATCATTTTGTCCTTTCTAATATTGACTTTTTTGCACACAAAATAAATCCACAAATATCGGGGATAGTACAATAGTTACTGATCTCGACTTTTTTTGCACACAAAAAACTGTCCGTCAATGGATACCATTGAACTAATCGTCTGAAGCTTAGTTACAGTTTAATCTAATTTCTTCTCCCTTGTCGTAAAATGCCCAAACCTTTTCCTTCAACATCAAGACATCCATGTTCTGACTTCCTTGTCCCTGTTAAATTCCAGCAAAACATGCATTAGGAAATCTTCCTTAAAAAAAAATAATAAAGAAAGAGATCAATAATTGATTGATGTAATAAATAATAAGTTATTTAATTTGCTTATCTGATAATTTATCAGCAGCTTAAATTGATATTTTTGAAGATCAGTAATACACTAATCTGTATGATTAGAATCAAAATTTTCTGTGATGATGGATAACATAGTTCAAAATGATAAATTTTACACTGGAAAATATAATATTTTATGACTGGTATAAAAGCAATGATATGAATATATGAAATTATACGATGAAAATGATATATATATAAGATATACTGGTTAGAGTACCTGAATATGTGCATTATAGAAAACCCTCCCTCCAAAAGCCTGAAAACATGAAGTGCTTAGCACAAGAAAACCTTCTTTCTCCAAACACCATAAAGCATCAGAAATCGAACCCTTTTCAAATTTGGCCATCGAAAACTGGAGAACTATTTCTTGTTCGCTTATTCGTGTTGCGGATAACGTTGACGATGAACTTCGTATGGGTTTTCTTGATCTCTGCTTCCTGAAATCAATGGTTATATCTTCTTGAAATACCCTTTTACTTTTCTTTGATATGAGATGCTCTTTCTTTTGAATCAACGTCCCTACTTCTTTCTGAAGCTCAGGGATGTATTTCAGCACTCTTGAAATTGTAGCAGGAATACTCAGTTTTCTCTGTATCCATTTAAAAATTCATAAATGGTTTAATTAAGACAAAAACTAACAAAAAAATTATATAGATTAAAACATGTAGTATAATAATATTCTTACAGACTGGTCTTCCGGCGGAAGCAGTGCGCGGAGAGTGGAATACATGGTGTTCATCTTTTTCCGGCGATCCCTTTCGCTGGCATTATGATTCAACTTCTTGAAGATCTTAGTCGTGTCGCCCGATTTGCGAAACTTCGAAAATTCTCCAGTCATATGATCTTGTCCTGCGGGAGAACATTGAAGATCGATGGAGTCTGAATTTTGATCGGAAAATTTTTCCCCGGAAACGTAGTCGTCATGGCCGATGAAATTCTCCAACGGCCACCCGAAACCTGAGAAATGAGCAGAAACGTCGACCATTCTTTGATGTGTGTTGTTTGATGACATATAACTCAAGCAAGTGTATTTATATTGATAATCGTTTATGTGTGTGTGTGAGTCTACGTGTACATATATATATATATATATATATATATATATATATATATATATATATATATATATATATACACGTAGACACACACACACTATATATATATATATATATATATATATGTATGTATGTATTTATTTGATAATCTTAGGTTGTATATGCAGCTGACTCGGAACCAATGCATTGTTTTATTATGTATACCTTTCGACCATAAAAGATACATATTTTAATATGTGGTTTGAAAAATTTTTGTATGTTGAAATTTAAGCATATGCAAGTCCACGCCAAGATAATAATATATTTATATATAAGTTAATATTTGGTAAATTAATAATATATATAATATATTATAGTAATTTTTTGATAAATTAATAAGCTAATAATTTTTTAAAAATAATTAAACAATTCTTTAGTTTAGTAATCCAAATTTAGTCTTACACAAATTACAAATGACTAAATACAGAATGAGTTATCCAATTATAGACAGTTCAACATATAACGGTGGAATTCGACTCTGATATCATGTCAAGATTAAGACTTGGACTAACACAACCCCACAAACTAGCCCAAAAAAGAGAATTGTCAAAATTAATATATACAGCTCCCAAAAATTTTATACAACATGTGTGGACAACTGACAACTTTTTCTATTACTCTAGCTGGAAAATCATTGTATAAGTTTCAAAAATATTGTTTCCAAAAACAAAAAATTACATTACACTTCATGTATGTCTGATCATTAGTATCACACTAAATTAAATAAATATGTTATTAATTAAAATATATGAATTTGTACGTAATTGATCATGTCATTTATTTTAAAATAATGATTCCAAACAAAGAGGAAGTGATTGTAATTACTATTTTTTAACCCACGAGAAGGACACACGAACGGCAATAGCTAATCATGGTTTATTTAGATAGTAAACACGATTAATGCATGGTTCGCATAAGCCGTAGTTTGATGTGGCACACGCAATCCCGGGTAAAACGTTGTATGGCACGTGCCATGAAAACACCTGATTCCTACGATAAAAAAATATTTAAAAAATAGTGTCGTTCAAATATATATATATAGTCCATATATAATACTTTACTATATATATATATTTTAGAAGTATCTATGTACTACATACTAATTTTGAGATCTTATCCAATGTTGTAGTTTATTTAAGAAGAAATACCATAAAATAACTATCATATCAAATCATTTTACCAAAATTTTGAAAATTCTTAAATTGTTACTTTATCCTTACCTATATCTTAAAATAAAAATATATATGATATGTCATATTTCATCCATTTTCAAGATTTTTAAAATTATTAAAATAATTTTTTATTCTTATCTACTTATATATAAAAAAGGATATGTTACTTTAATATTAAAATCGATTAATCCTTGGAATGGAAGACATTCAATAATTTATTTTTCTCTATTTTTACTATGATTGATTCTAGGGATTAGGTGTTGTGTTTAAGTTATTCCCAAATTTAGAGGCTGAATTTCTTTGTGTAACAGGGAACCCGTAGCAGTTATCTGTAAATGCGTGCTAGATAAATTCTCAGGCTGAACGTACATAGTAGTCTGCAAATCACGTCAACTAAATCATCTCACACTAAATAAGTTTTGTGTAACATACTAGCCCAAAAAGATGTTAATAGAAAATAGAATACATGACCAATTAATCACAAGTACACCTGCTCTATCAATTAGAGGCCAATTTCTTGCTCTTATTTTAATTGTATGAAGCTTAGCAATTCGTCCGGAGGAAACTAAGATAAAACACTGCTTTTGTGGTTTATGTTTTTCTTTGAGGAAGGGTGAATGCTTGAATATTTAACAGAATTATCTTCGTTAAACCATGAATTTGAAATCTAATTTCTTTTTATTTTTGACATTTGTTTGGTCTATATTTTTCCTGTATTTTTAAGGTCACAATTCAAAAAAATTTGGAAAAATGTCGCAATTAAAAAATATTGACTAAGTTCATTTTTCACAACCATGGAAAATTAAAAATGGTATCGCAATAAAAGCCCCTCTGGGGGCGACTGAATTGTATATTCAGACAACTCATTATCCTGTTTTTTTGTCAAAAAACAAATGACAACTGATCATTGCAATAATAAAGTATTCTCCGCTCATGTTATAGTAATATATTTTTGTTTTACCGTTTAATACATATTCCTCGAAGTGGTAGGCAGCCCCAATATCAAGAGATGATGATAATGTATATATTAATTGTGCCTCATCAACTTTGACCTTCTAACCCCCAAACAATTGAAAGTTATATGCATTGTAAAGGCTGTTCGAGTTGGTAGAATATGTGAGTGTTTTTGACGAATTGTCAGAAATTCGATTATTCTATTAACATCTTCTCGGATTATCTTGTCACACAAGACTAGCCCAGTGTTGTTTGTCTGACTAACATTTACGAAAAGAGTTCGTGCAGCATTATTTTTTCCAGCTTCAAACAATCAATAAATGTAACACCCAAACCTTCTTAGCCAAGTAAATTTCGTAAATACACACACATACACACACACACACGACCTTAAGTTATAACTATTTTGTTTTTTTCACAAAATTAAATTCATGCAGAAGTACGTAGAGTTCAATAGTTTTACTACTATCTAAACATGTATGTCTATAACCATGCTATATATAGTTTTTAACCATTTCCTTGTTTACATAGACTATCTGCAACCATGCTATATATATAGTGCAGCTGAGCCTTCAATTCCGTCTTTCCATTTCCTGCACCATGGCTGTATCGTCAGCTTCGCGAAGTCCCTTAATCACTGTCCTATATGGAATACAATTCACCTCACATGGTTGTTCTTGTATTATATCATCTTTCTAAACAATCGTTGCGCGATCTTGAAACAAACCCCTTGGTAAAGCACGTAAGGTAAACCCATCGGGCACACGGCCGCGCTTGAAGAACACCCAAATTAGCAATAAGTGTTCATTGCTATATTCATTGTACAGTATCCACTTGAAGACCTAAAATGCGTACTTGCTTAAATAGGAAAATTGCTACAGGAGCTTCACAACTTACGTCTTGCGAAAGCAGCTTATTAAATATATATGCACCATTTCTTATACAGATGAAGGGCATCATCCAATCCCTTTACATTGCCCATTCCCGCACAGAATTCCACGATTTCGGGCAGAAATAACGAAAATATGGCCCGAATGAAGAATTAAAAAGCAACTGCTTCCAAACCTGAATTCTCTTCTATGTCTTCCACCTTACCTCAATCAGCTGCTCACTTAGGAATCTAATTGCGAATCGGTATGGATTCGCCGGGGCCCACTACAATACCGAGGCCCGAGTTATGTAAATAAGCTTTAACCTGGCCTGGCTTCTGTCCGATGTTTTAGCCCGTTTAAATTTGGGCCCAAATATGAAAGGCCCAGATTTTGTATAGTCTAGTCTGAAAATGTTCGTCGGTCTAACCATTCCGTTATTAAAAACATAATCAAGGATCCTTTGGCCTAGTTGCACCCTTACGTACTTATTGAATTTTTAGAAGATTAAATCATAAATAAATTAAATAAAGGACTTAAGTTGGAGAACAAACTTAATCTACAATGAAAATTTTATTTTATTTACATCTGTGATTTTTTTGGAAAAAAAAAATGTTTTTATAAGTGTGTTTAATTTCTCACCTATTACTACGATTCTATTTTCCAGGTTCGATAACAAAACTGTCTAAGGTACGGTTCTATTAAAAAAAGGGAAGTTGGTAAAAAATCACCAATCAAAATATTTCTTTGGGTTCACTCTCTACCCACAAAATTGTGGTACTATGTCATACAAAATGTGGTACACTTCATGTGGAAATATGGTACTAAAAAAGTACTAAGGGACTGAACACAAAAAAAAATCGACGACTGGAGATTGAAGGTCAATTTCCCGTTAAAAAAAACTAGAAAAAAAAAAATTAATTATGCAAAACAATCCCTGCAAAAGATTCATGATGATGTCTGAACTAAGATACTAAACACTTTTGAGTCTGTGTGTGTACGTATAATCTATCTGTCATCGAGAGATCAAGTCGAAACCTTATTATAGCAAACTCTTTCACTCCAAGAAAAATACCAGACACTTGCCATTTTGCATGCACTAAAATTTAGTAGGAATTGAACAATTAGATGCAAACAAAAGCAAAAACAAGAAACCTTTAACTACAAGCTGGCAAGAAGATTTTTGCTGTTGACCTGAAAGATTTGGCTACTTTTACATTTGATTTGAGGATTCTAATCTTAAACTGGGGCCAATAAATTTATACAAGAGAAATTGTAATTTAAATATTTGTATGTTTTTTTTAAAAAAAAAAATTATATCCCCTTATATTCAAAAAAAAATGATGAAATGTGTTCTAGATTTAATCATTCTTGTCTGATCTAGGTACGTATTTTAGATTTTGTGAATTCACCGACACTTGTTTTGTAGATCAGGCGAATTCCTGGACTCGAAGCTCGATCCGATAAATATTAGTTTGAAAATAACTGAATAGAAATCGAAGTTATATTTATATTGCGACCAAAATCCTTTATTATTATTTTTTTTCGAAATTCTATTTCATCTAATAATTGTGCAGTAAAATATATAACATATTAATTTTTTTTTTTTAAATGAAAGTTCTATATACCTGCTTTTTTTTTAGAATGTTCTGTAACCTGATTTGATCGATCATAAGTGTTTTAACTAGTGTATAATTATTTAGTGGGGAAGAGACCTACTATCACCCATGCCGACGGCACTATATAATAAATTTTGTGCATCTAAACAAGTAAAAAATAGGTCTCATGTGATACCGTCTCACGAATCATAATCTGTGAGATGGGTCAACCCTACCCATATTCACAATAAAAAATAATACTCTTAGCGTAAACAATAATACTTTTTCACGAATAACTCAAATAAGAGATTTGTCTAAAAAATACGACCCGTGAGACCGTCTCACACAAGTTTTTGCTACAAATAAAATAATTTAAAATCTAGGATATCAAATTCATGAATCCAAGAAAAACATAAAATCATCGGTCTCGCTGAACAATGTTCAAAAAAAAAATGGATTTTTCAAGAAATATATATTTCATCACTGAGTTGTAAATTATCAAGTTTTGATTTATATTTTTACAAATACCAACCCAAGAAAATAATAAAAATTCAAAATCATAATTGTTAAATTGAGCAGAGCCAAAAATCCAATAATAATAGAGCCCACTACCCATGTTCTTTATGAGAAGCGGAAGCCGACCTGACCCACAATACCCGGCAAGAATCATGATTTGAAAACCTCCAAACCACAAAAGAATCCCACATTTTTAACACCAAATCCTTTCTTGGAATCGGAGTTTTGTTTTTGGGGACCATACCACCTCATTTATATCTTTCCAATAATAATTAATATCCAATTTTATTTAGGTTACTTCTTATACTTTTCTATAGTGCCATTTCAATATTTACATATATATATATAGAGAGAGAGATAGAGACAAGCACGCACTAAATATATATATTTTTTCTTTAAGGATTTGGTAGGAGGACTAATGATCAAACTTATAACATCATTTGCGTGGTGGATGAGGCCTATAATACCAACCTTTTATTAACTAAAATGTCTGAAGATTCCTTGTAAATGTTGGATTGATTCAACTTTTTATAAAGAAGAAAGTAACAAAAAAAAAAAATTGGTTTATTTAAGATGTCGTGTACACTAGTTGCTAAAAATTGTAACGCATTATATTTAGTTCTAATTTCGAAAACTATTAAACTAGCTAGTTATGTGTAGTTTTCTTGAAATCCAGTTGAAGTGAACATTTTTGTAATTGATTAATACAATAAAGCCAACGAGTCGTGTCTAAAGGAAACGATTCTTTCTAGGTAAAGAATAAAACCGACTTTTCAAGAAAGCAAATACATGAGGTCAAAGGAAAGTTTTGTAGCATGTATATATATACATTTTGGGCGTTAATCTGGTATATGTATCTCTTATGGAGCCGTTGTTCTTCTTCAACGTATTGTCACTGACATTGATTATTCTAAATAAGAAGCTCGTAGCTCTCTTCAGACCACTTGTGACATATCATTTTATCTAACATTTGACTCGAGTTTTACAACAAACTTGTGAAATTGTCGAGTAAGTAATAGTCAAAGAGATATTTACTTATTGAAACTGGTTTTTCACATTTGTGGACATCCCTCAAATTTATCTTTTTCATCGCTTAAATAAATATAGGTTTCATTGCAAAGACAAACATATAGAATCCATATAATTATTTTTTTGTTATATGTTCATGCATTTGGTTTTGTATTGTTTTACTAGTTGGCCTGAAAATAGTATTTTGCTTTCCATATTCAAACCATATGAAGTCAATTATTTGTATATGTATGTATGTATGTCTGTGTGTGTGTATATATATATATACAGCATTATATCTTATAAATAAATTGCCATGTCAGAAGGTTCAAAGTATCTGTGTTCCGATTACTTAATTTAAGGATATTTAGGAAATATTTTGTTTTTTAATATTAGGTATGGGTAGCTAAACACGTTTACCTATATGTATGTATGTTCACCACAACTAAACAAGAATATTGATTGGTGGAAAACGGAGGGGTAAACATTCTTTGAATTATTTGTGTATAGTTTCCTTTTGATTCTCGAAAGCAATGTTCGATGCATCTTTCCCTTTTTAATCTTTTATTATTTACATACTTTTCATTTAACAAATAACACAAATAGAATAAAATACTGGCTGACTTTCTCCACTTTGACTTTGTTCCTTTTAAAAAGAAATTATATTCATTAAAAAATAAAAGGAAATCTGAGGTATCAAAGGGAAAAAGATTTTGCCGCTTTATTCCCTTTAATTCTGCGTTTTGGGGTTTTGAGTCACACTTGTACATGTTACCAGAAATGTTAGTTAATTTTATAGGGAATAATTAATATTTTTGTAATACAATATTCCTTTGCAGCTGGGAAGGATCAAGTGTCACATATGACAAATTGAAATATCAATTACAATCGTATTACAAAAAACATATTACAATTAATAATAGTGTGACTCAAAATCTCGAGAACAAAAGTTGAGATAAGAATGTTCCTAGAAATGAATACTCGTCTATGAAAGGAATTTCATAGTCAACATGCATTCACATTCTATTTTATCTGTATTGATACTCTATGAATAGGTTCTTCAGGACCAGGCCCAAACCGAACTTTGGGTCCCTTGCCCATTCCTATCCAAAGTATGTGGCACATTACAAGCGATGTACGATTTAAAAGATTTGACTTGCATTATTATCACATGCTATTGCTTTGATAAAACAACAAGCGTTTGATATTAAAATTGATATCAGCGTCATGATCACATGTTCGATTCACATCGATTCCAAAAAATATAATTATAAAGAGATGTATTTTTGGAATGCAATAATTGTATCTAATAAGAGAGCAATCGATATTATATCGTTTGAGTTGTTCCACGGTTTAAAATATTTGAGTTTCATTGTAAACACCAACGGTAACTTTTGATAGATAATGTGTTGACTAATTAAATCAATTAAAAAAATTAGGTGAAAATAAACATATATTTATTAATCTAAAAGGATACTTGAAATATTAGCTTAGACAAAGTAAAAAAGTGTCACTCAATTCAAATTTATTCCTCGAATATGTTCAATATATGGTCCAAGTCTCATACCCAAGGAATCGAGGTGGGGGCCCACACATTTGAATTTGGCACCTCCAAGAGATATAATAGTTTATTTTATTTTAAATTAGAGTTGATTCAGCACCTCATTGGGTCATACACAGCGATGATGAATGCTGCGAGATGAGATTGCGTGGGGTATGTTGATTCAGAATTTGGTTTATACATTTTTATGGTTGTGGATGGAAAAATATTTATATTTTAGAGTAAGTTTTTTGTGAGACGATATCACGAATCTTTATATGTAAGTCGGATCAATCTTATCGATAATCACAATAAGAAGTAATATTCTTAGCATAAAAAGTAATAATTTTTCGTGGATTATCTAAATAAGATATCTGTTTCAAAAAATACGACCCGTGAGACCGTCTCACACAAATTTTGTCTATATTTTAATCTTTTCTATGTTTCCAATGCTAATTTTAGCAAGCAAATGTCATATAAACATTTATATTATTATTATTATTATTATTATTATTATTATTATTATTATTATGTAAATACTAGTCTACTCGAATGAGAATTGAGATAATTTAAATAATTTTTAGTGGCTTACGATTTGATTATTTGTCGAATTCAATTTATTTGGAGGATGTGAAATTATTGAGCATAAAAAATTTAAAATTATACAAAATCTAGTCTAGATAATATATTCAAATAATCGTTTTTTTCTTGTCCTGAGAGTTGATAGAATACAAAAACGAGATTATGATTTTGGTATAGTATAAACAACAAAATATTATATATTATAAATAAAAATATATATAAATTTTCTAATCAAATAATCATTAAATACTACAAAATAGTTATCTTATATTTTCTTTCCAATCTTGGTATTTTAAAACTTTTGTATAATATTTCACATTTTGTTAGAAAAATTTATCTCTCTATATAGGGTTTTTTTTTAAAATAATTTAAATTTTAAAAATAATTTCAAAACTAATTTAAAAAAAAAATTGTTTCAAAAGTAATGCAAATCGCGCGCGACGAAATTTTTAGCGACGGAAAATATATTCAAGACACCGTCGCTACAATCAACATCACGACGGTTTATGCGACCGTCACTAAAATTGGCGACGCGTATTTACCGTCGCTAATTTTGGAAAATACCGTTGCTATATCTAGCGACGATTTATAAAACGTCGCCTCTTCGAAATTTTGGTAAAATAGTACATTGCACGCTACTGATAATTGTATTAACAGCGTGCATATGCATGCCACAGCTAATAGTATTAACAGCGTGCACACATACGTCGCGGATAATCTTGAACTTCCAACGGCTTGCAGCAGCATGCAATGTGCGCTGTGGAAAATGAATTTGCGCGCTGCGAAAAACCATTTTTGTAGTAGTGGAGAGAGAGGATAAAAACAAAGAAAAATTCATCATCTTGTCTGTTTTTTTCTATGTTGAATAGTAGAGGTTCTTGAAAATTCCAGTTTGAATAGTAGAGCTTTCTTTTATTTTATTTTATCAAAAAAAGATTAATTCAATGATAAAAACGATTGTGTTTCGAAGATAATTATTTTATAGATATAACATATAATTTCATATTTAAAAACTTAAATTTTTTCAAGTAATAATAATAATTATGCAATTAAAAAAAACCCCAATCCTGAACAGAATAATTGATTTTCATGTTTTTGTTTTCTTCTTTTTTTCTAATTTAAATCAGAATTATTTATAAAGAAATTTCACACAGTGCCTGCCCAATCCCATGAAATCCGCAGCGTGCAATGTACCATTTTAGCGACGGTATTTTCTATTTTTGCGACGGTTATAAACGATCACCAATTTATATCGTCGCAAATTTAATTTTAGCGACGATTTGTGGAATATATTATGTCGCTAAAAATTTCGTCGCGCAGACGTGGCTCTACTTATGCAGCGTCCGTGCTTCGTAAGCGCGGATTGCATTACTTTTGAAACACTTTTTTTTTAAAATTAATTTTGAAATTAATTTGAAAATTTAAATTATTTTTTAAAAAAACCCCTCTATATGAAAACTGAGTTATCACATCAAACTATCACTGATTAATGAAAACATTCTCTCTACGGTCTTAGTTGCAAGTTGCAACCGATAGAATTAATGTAAAATATATATTAGAATCAATTTGATTGTTTATTTAAAATTATTTTTTTATAGTATAATAATATATGACATATTTTCTTCTGGAAGAAAAATGAAAACTAGCATATGGAGTAAAATGTTTAATTTTAAAATTTTAAGAAGTTGACAATAAGTTAATCGTCGCTAAGAATGTATTATTATTATTATTATTATAAATTTGACAAAATTTAATAAAGACAATATAAGGATATGCAATTTGAGGTTAAAAAAAGATATGCAATTTGATTTTAAAAAATACTATGTTTTTTCTGGGTAAAATGCAATAGCGACGCCACAAGTATGCCAATTTGGGCTATAACTCGGGTGAGCTCTTCTATTTCTAATTTTTTTTTTTTACTTTGAGATTTTGTCCAACTTGTATTTAACACACTTAGCTTAAGTGTAAAAAGAAAGATAGAGCCCATGAAATTTAAAAGTTTGTATTTACCTTATGTAGTCTAAGTTGAAAAAAATTCCAGAGTCCAGAAAAATTAAGATTTTATCATATAAAATATAATTCTTATGAAATTTTTTTTTACTATAATTCTTATGAAGTTATTTGACATGTATTTTGTTAAGAAAATATTTAGCTCGAGCAATATAAACTTTTTGACTCTGTCATTGTTAGTGTCGACATAAAATTTGTAGCTATCGAATTTCTGATACCACCGATGTGGGCAGCTTCCGACGCTGGACCGACGGAAGCTCCGCTAGGTTGGTGCTTCACAATTAGTCATGACTTTGATTTTCCTACCAATATTTAATTTACCAATATTTGATTTCGGCGTGGATAAAAAAGGAAGGGATATTTTTCGAAAGAAAAACTAAGTTAAGATGGACTTAATTAAAATCAACCAAAAGTCCGGACACGTCTCTCCATCAAGATGCCTGAAAATCTCATCCAAGAAAAAGTTGAGATCTCCCGTCGGAAAAATCCTTATCCTACGTAGTACAAGATAATCATTACACATCCAAATGGGTCGCACCCTTTAAAATTTCCCTTTTTTTTTTAAATCCCCGAAATATTACTTCTAATTAAAGGGCATATAAAAGGTTTTTATTTTATTATATTTTATTATGGAGTAGATAGTCTCACGAATCTTTATCTGTGAGATATGTCAACTCTATCGATATACACAATAAAAAGTAATACTCTTAGCATACAAACTAATGTCTCACAAAAGTTTTTCTCTTTATTATCATTTATCAAGTGAATAACTGATTTTTCTTACTATATACCAATTATTTTTCCTCAAAATACTGCTACATATTCGTAATAATAATAATGATAATAAAATTGCTCAAACACAATATTTGATGGAAAAAGTTTATTACCATAACTATATTTTGTATACAAATTAGTATTTTTATAATTTACACGAATTGCGTGAGAAGATTTATTAGTAAATTATAAATTTTGATTTATTGTGTTAATTCTTAATAAAACACATGCTCATGAGACGTAATATTCGGTTCGCATAGTTGTTCAAGTAATACAAATATACGAATAAATTCAGCGACATATATCATCGATCGAAAAAACATAAAAAACAATGTATCATTTACAAATTAACAAGAATGATATTTCTGTCAATTACTTGAAAATCAACCTCGGGTGGATGAAAAAACTAAGTGTAATTGTTGTGTTAGCACGTTACGTACGATTGCAGTGACATAAACATCGCTCGACTATAAATACATTGCTTAAATCCAAATTCAAATATAAAAATTCACAGTCCATTATTATAATATATATATATATATATATATATA
Source organism: Primulina eburnea (assembly GCF_022965805.1). Lineage (NCBI taxonomy): Eukaryota > Viridiplantae > Streptophyta > Magnoliopsida > Lamiales > Gesneriaceae > Primulina > Primulina eburnea. Next base: position 2,876,299 of record NC_133103.1, on the reverse strand, counting down.
TATATATTATATGCACAATATATGAATGAATGAATGAATGAAATTAATATGACATAATACATAGGGCACACAATTGCATGGGCACAGGAGGCAAATCTTGAAAGAGGCATCAAAAGGAAATTGGCCTCTATTTGCACCACCTGCTCCACCACCACCAAAAAGCCACCAATGCTGACATCACCTGTATCTCTTTCCCGGATTTTCCTTGGCCCCACAATCAAACACGCCTACCAAATTTCTACTCTCAATTTCATATATACAGCGATTTTTTGCAATATTTTTATATATATATAAAATATTAATTTAATTTATATTCAAATAAAAATAATATATAATTACAAAATTAAACTATAATTAGAAATGATTATGAATATAATTTAAATTGGTTATATTTAAAAAATTTACAATAAAGAAAAAAACAAAATAAAATATGAAACAAATTTGTTGTCACTGTTTTGCCCACAGATGATGTCATACTCCGAGTCCGAGCCCGCGGCTGCGTGGCTGTACAGTAGGTCCTTATAGCAATTACTTCGTATTCGTCTTCGCTTTACGTAAATAATTAACCCAAGTTGTTATAGAACTCCATTGTAAGACATTATAAACTCATTTTAAATCTTTTATTTTTAAGATGTGTGACAAAAGTATCATAATCACCCCTCCTTCAGAACGCAACGTCCTCGTCGTTACCTGATCCTTCGATCCACCAGCGTCGAGAATCTAGATGTGGCTTCCGTCATGTAGCACTTTGTCCCGCAGGTTCAAGAGGTGACTCCTGTCATGTAGCACTTTGTACCGCAGATTCAAGAGATGTCTCTTATATATATATATAAAATATGTCATCAATGTAATTTGAATTGTTCTAAATAAACATAATTCGACAATAAATATATATTCATGTTGGGGTGTTTATTGTCAAATTATGTTTTTTTAGAACAATTCAAATTACATTGATGACATTTTTAAAATGGGAAAGAAAAGACCATAAAACATAATAAATTCATTGAAAAATATATATTTTTAATATTTAAAACCAGATCCTGCCATTTCCTTTCCCTTTAAAAAAAAAAAAAAAACAACCAAGCCACTTAATTAATTAATGCCTTCAAATATTTGAGCCACCATGTTCAAGATTTGTTTGTTTATTTATGTTATATTCTTAAACTATAGATAGTTTATCAGCATTTTATTATTAACTTTGCAATAGTTTAATTTGTATAGCTTTTCTTGGAATTCAATTCAAAGTAGGAAAAATATTGGGCAAATCTTTGGATGATATTTGGTCAGATCTTGCTTTCTGGATTTTCTTGTGTACTTATTGCCTCCTTACAAATCTCGCCTTCCCCACAACTCACACACAAACTAACGTATACCAAACGAATCCCATTTTAGCTACAAAAATACCACTTAACTTTTCTCCTTTCCTACCCATCATTTCTTCTTCAAACAACAATCTTTTTTTTAATCAAAATTTGAGCTTCGAATCCCGTTTTCTTTGATAAATTTTGGAGATTAAGAATTGGCGCAATGGGTATGGCCGCAGCAGATGCTCAATTTCATGTTCTTGCTGTTGATGATAGCTTGATTGACAGAAAACTTATCGAGAGATTATTGAAGACTTCTTCTTATCAAGGTTCTTTTTTTATATATGATTTAAGTATTTTTTCTTTTTACGAAAGCAAGTAAATGGTTGTTATTGATTTTGTAATGAATTTGATTTTCTGGGCTTGGTTTGCGTCTAATTATGGTGCATTTTTGTCTTCGACAGTTACTACAGTTGATTCTGGTAGCAAAGCTTTAGAATTTCTCGGTTGGCATGAAGATGAAATCAACCACTTAAGCTCAACCTCCCGATTTCCCAAAAACCAGGTAATTTCTTGTATTTTTGAAAACACTTCTACCTTCGAAATAAATTTAATGAATGGTTTTCAAAAAAATTCCATTTTGTTGAAATGTTTAAATTCATTTCAATCTTATTTATTTTCTGGATTTCACAGGTAGTGCAAGTAAACCTTGTTATTACAGACTACTGTATGCCTGGAATGACTGGCTATGATTTGCTCAGGAAAATGAAGGTATGACACAATTTCTTGGTTCCTGTCGTGGAAAAATTTCATCTTTTTCCTTATGTTTTTACTAATGTTTAGACTTATATTTCAAGAAAATACAAGTTTTTCAATCCCAGAATTATAGTATTATATGATTTGATGTATCCTGGTAAAAGGTTGTCCACACGGGTCCTTTTCTCGCCATTCAATTTCAGATCAATTGAAATCTTACCAAAATCTTGCAAAATCTTTTCCCCACCTAACGTGTATAAATATATACATACATTCATAAATGTTCACACTAATATATAATAAAATATGTAATAATACATGAGAGGAAAAGTCAACACATAACTCGTTCAACGAATCCTAAGCCGTTGTAATTTTTTACAACAAAATCAGCTGTATTAAAATTTTCAATTTATTTTACAGGAATCTTCATCTCTTAGAAACATACCAGTAGTTATCATGTCATCCGAGAATGTTCCTTCAAGAATTACAAGGTAAAATAATTTAAAGATAACTGCATGTACTACAATGTGAAATCCCGAGTAATGGAAATTATAAAAGTCGAGATAAAAAAAAGTATATATTATCGGCAAAGTTGAAATTAAGATTTTTTTTGTTGTTGAAAAATTACACAGATGCTTAGAGGAAGGAGCAGAAGAATTTTTTCTGAAGCCAGTAAGATTATCAGATGTGAGTAAGCTAAAGCCACATATTATGAAAACCAGAAGTTGGCATGATACTGAAGAAGGCCCTGAAAAAATTGAGAAACATGAATCACTTTCATCGTCGCCGACGCCGTCGGAGTACGAGAAATCCGAAGAAACGTCGTTACAGATATTAGCACAATCACAACCACAACCACATTATGATCAAACAACACAATCTAGTAATAACAACAGCAATAATAAGAGAAAATCAATGGATGAAGGGCTTCCATCACCGGAGAGAACAAGGCCAAGATACAATGATCTCACTCTGGTGTCAAATTAAATTAAGAGTTCTTATGTATTATGATCATTTTGTTTTTGTATATTTGACCTTTGTATTCTTTTTTTTTTTTTTTTGGTTTTCTTATTCTCTGTTTTGTATATAGAAAGTGAAGATATATTTGATAGAGATAAAAGGGGAAGAATTGTGATGAAGAAACGTGGACACCATTGACATGAAGAATTTCCACCCAATTTTGTTTTTACTAGGACCTGATTGTATTTCATTGTTTTGTATTTAAAAAAGAACTCATCAACCGGGGTTGATGTGTGTTTTTTTTTTTTAATTTGAGGGGTATTTTTTGTTTGGGGAGTGTATTTTTTTTAAACATGATTAGTGAAGCCTATCCAGACTTATAATTAATTAATAGTATATCTGGGAATTTTTTTTGAATAAAATATAATTAGTAAAGTTTCAAGAGAATTTATAAAATTAGACATTTAGAGAATTAACATTTCCAATTATATATCTCCATTCCGCATACGGCATACTTGTTTTCTCACACAAAATAAATGTAAAAATTATAGCGTGATACGATTCAAAATGATAAATTTCAAATTCATCGATTTCAAATCGTTGGATTTGTTTGAATTTGAATATATAAATCAAACAAGCCTAGCCGGGGCTTTGTTTAACAAGAAGACAGCCAGTTGATTGACCACTAAAAGTAGTCGTATCGAGTCTATAGTCAGTAGGAAACAGTTGCACATGGTCTGTGGCCTTTGCTTCCGATGGCATGCATAGACACAAGACAAATATTTTTTTTTAAATAATATTATTGTATTTTTTGACGTAATAACTTTAGGCCCAAATATTACATATATAATATATTCACCGTAAGACATTTGTTCTTTATTTGATTTTTGTCTTTATTTGGTTCTCGTGATGAATTATGGACCATAGCGAACGATTTTGTTTAGTAACATGAAATTATATTTTATTATTTGGAAAAACATTATTATTTTTAATAAATTACCAAACATCACCATTGTGCTTTACAATTTTCAAAATAGATCATGCTGTAATCCTTTTAAATTCTGGAGCCTGAGAATTTCTAATGACATTCCATCTGCAAAACGATTCAAAATCATGTTTTTTGAAACGTAGCCTGAGGCTGCGAACACGGAAGAACCTAAGCTGGTCCAGTTCTAAGAGCATTGTCTAAATCAGCAATCAAGTCATTAACATCTTCGATTCCCACGGAGATGCGCACAAGATCCTCAGTTAAACCTCTGGCCTCACGTACGGCAGCTGGTATGCTTGCATGAGACATAAAGCAAGGCAAACTTATAAGGGACTTGACACTTCCTGCAACAAAAATAGGAGTCCGAGTTAAACTAAAGAGCTTTTAGTAGCACCACCCACTAGTAAGAAATAGTGCTGCCGCACCAATGATTTTACATGTGCTTGAATATGTGCGTGTACGCGCCTGGCAGGAGACTAAAAGAAGATTTAGATTGTCGGAAGTTTCAAGAAAATAATTGTAAAACGAGGAGTTACCAAAACTGACGGTTATGCTGAAATATTTGGTTCTTTCGGCTATATGCTTAGAAAGTGCCAGTGACCCCGTTAAGAAACTGAATACAGATCCAGCGCCCTTGGCCTGCATCAAGTGAATAATTAAACCAATGGATATCCGTGTGCATTTTTATTCTCTTTCTATGGTCCAGGAGATGGGCTGTCTTGTGTTGGTGTTTGGCATGATTACAACATCAATCGAGCATTTCAGTTGATTTTGTACCTGAGAGTAATGTAAAGATCTCCCGGGATGATCAGGAAGACCGGCATAATTAACCTTTTTGACCCTCGGATGAGAGGAGAGAAATTCAGCAATTTTTTGCGCATTTTCCTGTTCATCGCAGGTTTATCGAATCAAAAGACTGAATTGTCAGCATTAAACATTAAAATTAAGATCCCACTCGTCTTCCATTTAAGGTGCTACTGGAAATATTTTTAAATTTGAGATATTGATAGTAAATGATAATAGGTTTCAGTGATGCAAAATAGAAAATGCTCAACAGCAAGATATTAATAGTTCAACACAATCATTTTTGAAATGGGAGACGAACCAAAAGGTAAGAACAATGGAGTAAAGTTCAACCAAAGGTGCGAAGAAGCAAGTGATTACTCACATTAATTCCTCCCTTCCAAAAAAGGTTTATCTAACAGAGAGACTTGGAAATATTTGACAATACCTGTTGCTTCTCAACCCGCAGGGCCATAGTTTTAATGCCTCTTAAACAAAGCCAACAATCAAATGGAGCTAGCCCTGAGCCTTCCGCATTCTGTAGAAAATAGAGGTCTTTCGCCAAGCTAATGAGCATTAAAGAACGAGACAATTACCAATTAATAAAAATGTTTGTACCAGCAAAATGTGGATTCATTTATCGTAAAATTCATAAAAAAAATTCAATAATACAACAAGAAAGGGGCATGCTTTATTATTGAGATCCGATCAAGCACAACAAATGGTGAAAGTAGTAACTTAACGCAAAAGAGGATATCAGGAAATAAAAATCCAAGACTAAAAATGCTAGTAGCATGTGAGACGTCAGCGAATTTCAAATGTCCCCATTCAATGTCCTACATGATGGTTTTCTAAAAATACATTAAAATGCATATCAGTAGACCTTATCATTTATCTTTTCTTTTTTAATGCATGAAAGATAGTTATGAAAACATGGGAAACACTGCTGAAGTCAAATACAGGTAAAAAAACTCTGAAAATCAGATGTAGGCGATAGTACCTTTCTCCTTTAATAGCAAGTATACCAGCCATGAGATCACTGTGACCAGATATGAATTTAGTTGCAGAGTGCATCACAATATCTGAAAAATGATTTGATAATCCAAAGTTGTTCAAAGGTGATCTCAGTCATACAACAAAATATATTTACTGTTAGGTTGAAGAAACAATTACCAGCTCCAAGTTTCAAGGGTTGACACAAAACGGGAGACATGATGCTATTATCCACCAACACAAGAGCCCCATGAGCATGAGCAATCTCAGCAATTTTCTGAAAAACAAGAAGAAAAGTACAAGTCAAAGGCAGTTGGAATCGGAATTCCAAAATGAATAGGGAGGAGGGTGGGTGAGAGGGTAAAAAAACAAGTAAATATATACTGAAGACCCAACCAACAATTTTTCCACCTATGCTATTATTATAAATATAAATACATGGGTATTGAAGGGTGTCCCACCAGATACAGAGAAAAGATTTATCTATCTATCTATATGTGTGTACATCATAAAAAATCGAGATTTAAGAAACTAATGTTCAGGAATTGCTCCTCAATCCAAACACACAAGAGTGTAAAAACAGATAAAAATGCCCTAAATAGAATTGAACACAAAGTAAGTGCAAACCCTCTGTGCTATACTAGAGATTTGACAACAAAAGGTCACCTACACAAATGTCAGAGATTTGTTGTCGTGGGTTTGTTGGACTCTCCAACCACACAAGCTTTGTCCAGGGCCCAATTGAAGACGCGACCTCATCCAAATTAGTTGTATCAACACGCCTATGCCATACATAATAATAATTAATCTTGCAGCCCAATTTAGGAGGCTGCGGAATGTAAATTATTACGAAGTAAGATTATGAAGAAAAATTAATACGAACTTAACCACAACCCCTGATTTAGGAGTTACTTGTGACAGCAAACGGTCAGATCCACCATACATGTCATCACCAGCGACGATCTCCTCGCCTGTTATTAAAAGAAAAGAACCCTGTCTTAACTCTTCACCAAGGATTGACAGACTTGGATTGGTCAAACAAGAACTTCATGATTTCATGCAGTTCCAGATCAAGCTGTCTCAAATGGTGATGATCAGATGATGTTTGCCACAGAGAAAGACCAATCAATGTATGAAAAAGGAATATGATGATAAATTCACGAAAATACCAGTTCCAACAAGATGAGTAACTGCTGACAGAGCAGCCATTCCACTAGTGAAGCACAATGCTCGATCAGCCTTATCAAGCTTTGCAAGAAGTCTGTACAGTAGACAAATAATTGATGAGAACAACAGAAGAAAGTGCATGTTAACTGTGAACATAGAAAAAACAACAACATTAATTATACGAGAAATGTACAGACTTTTCCAAAACATCTCGAGTAGGATTTCCACTTCTTGTATAATCATAAGGCCCATATTCTGTTGCAGAAGGCTGTAGAACAATCAAGTTGACCATGATACATCTCAAATATTAACAACACATTATTCCAAGCAGTATACATTGATTACACAGCATATAAGCAAACACTGACGATCCCAGAATTAAAAATATATATATATATATATTTTCAAAATCTTCAGTATCTCTTTAGCAACAGCACATTGAAAAACTACCTGCGGTATTTCGTAGTTCAGATGTGATATAACTATGTTAGATTCCAGAATTAAAAAAAAAAAATATATATATATATATATATATATATATATATATATTCAAAATCTTCAGTATTTCTTTAGCAACTGCACATTGAAAAACTACCTGCGGTATTTCGTAGTTCAGATGTGATATAACATGCCTAACATAGTTATTAACTTGATACTTCAAAGGGGGCACTATAACACAAAAACTACTGAAGACAGATAAATTTGAACCAGAATTTATAAATGAAAATGTACATCTTACTATCCTATTTTTTTACAAATCGAAGAAAGATTCACAGCCTTGGAAGTCATCTGCAGATCCATGGCAAGAGATTGAATTTCAGTGATTAAAGAACATGAATTGACACAATAAAATATGGATCAAAGTATAAGTAACTGCAGCATCAGCTGACCAGGGATATAACTTAGACAACACTACTTACTGAATTGGTATAAACCAATCATCTATTTTCAGGAAACATACTTTGGTAGCAGCTGCATTTGTCATTACGACATTGAAGCATCTCAAAGTTATGTGCATGTACACTGATCTTCAAAGATACTTGTAGCGAATTTGTATATTATCCTCAACAGATCCTTAAACAATCAATATAGTTTGGCTAGCCTCATGAATCAGAACATGCAAAATTGAAAATCTACCTGCTTGAAAGTAGCTGTTTGATAGAGAGGTGTGCTTAATGCGCCATAAGGATCAAATTCATTCGCAAAGTGCATCAAAAGAGTAGAAATACTCAGCTCACTCATGTCCCCGGTCTCCTTTTCTGCTGAGACAATTTATGGAGCTCAAAATTATATTTAACGTAAAAATTTACCACGACATAGGAAACTGTCTATCAAGGGCTAAATACCATGTAAGAAAACTACCATTTGAACATTCCGCAATCCCGTCGACCAAAGCTGATGCGCTGACATCCATCTCTTTGTCTCTCATGCAGTTTAATTTGAAATATTGGTGACTCGAAGAACATTTTCCCTTCTCGAGCACATTTGGTTTGAAAGAATAAAACAAAGGGCAATTCTCTTTGAGCAAACCCTAAAATATCAACATAGCTTTATCAGAATAACACCTTATTTGGATCCATGAGAAAATTTAAATAAAGGAAAGAATACATGATATGATTTTAGACAATTAGCAGTTTTGTCACAATTCCCCAATTTAGTTCAAAGGGAAACTAAGCATCTGGTTTTCCATCAATGAGTTTACTTTAATCTGGTAAGATTCAGAATTGTAACAAGGTTGCCGCACTTCCTCGTGTTAAATTGTGGTTGAATAAAAAAACCATTGTTGCATTTATGACTTCTCTCTTTCCATCCTTACAAAACCTACAACCTAGCCAATACCATTATGGGAACACTAAAAGTTTATAGCAGCCTACAGCCGCCAGTCAACTGACCATATTTTCCAAGGAAATTTATCAAAATCCAGCAATACTGTAAATTGCTAATTTGTGGCCACATAAATAAAGAATAACATGATTCATGCTTAATATTTACTAAATTTAACGATATAATAGCTCATAAATTCATTTAATAAATTGCTAAACGCAGTAGACACCGTCAAAATATTACAATCACAACTTGGATCCTCCACACTATGGATGTTCAGATCTAGTATGTGGGAACTTTCACTTATATATATTGTGGGTTATCATGGGATTCTCGCATGGAAGAGATTTTTCATGATCTCTGACCAACTGGATTAACCTAGCAGCTTCAACCAACTCCCACATTCATTAGGCCAATGCAACAAAAGCACAGACATATTCACCAGCAAGAATGGTGCATTTAAATACCTAATGCTAGGTAAAAGTAAGAAGGTGCATCTAACAGTCGAGAATGCTAGTCAACATAGCATGTTAGGTTCTGGTTACACTACAAAATCCACGGGCTGAAAAAAAAGGTCTTCCCTTTCAAGTTTTGAGTCTTTTTCCTGTCCATTACTTAACAGAACCCTTATTCACATTTTAACGAATCTCCGAAAAAAGGAAAAACTAACCCAAACGCCTGAAATTTCTTCCCTTCTCTGTCAATATACTACACGTCCGAGAAACCCTTTAAGGCTTTAAGAAGCCAGTGAAAAATATAGTGAAGGGGGAAAAACTAACAAATTGGTCTTGACACCAGGAAATGCTAATAATCCCATGTAAAAATAATCAGACAGCTAATCCGAGCACGTATCTGATAATTACCTCAAAACTCCTAATATCATAACCGTCCCATAGAGTAAAAAAAACTTCATTTCCGTATCACAGCAATTAATGGATATTTGGAGCTTTCATTTGCTATAACGATAAACGTTTAGAATCAGGCGTAAGTGCACTTTCATGCCAAAAAACACTTACCCCACTGTCAATTGAGTTTGTTGAAATATACGAAAAGAGTGATCTGAGAGACAAAGGAGAAGCTGCCATCGTTAATTTTCAGCAATGACACAGACGAGGTTGAATAAAACGGGCAAACAAATACCTACAAAACGTCCAAAGATATTACAAGAATAAATATATATAGAGCCGTATGTGTATGTGGTAGTGTCCGTTCTATGAAATTACTCAGCGTCCTTCCCTACACGACACACACACACGCTCAAATCGAGCACACCAGCTCCCTATCGCAAATAAACCGGAATCTAGGTGGAGAAAGAACCTAGCTAGATACCCCCGTCAGATGTGTCTCCGGGCGGGTCTCGGTGGTAGGTGTGTAAAATTGGATCGCCCGGCGGCGCGTGTATTAGTGAGGAGGAGTCCGCTGCATTTTTTGAGTAAATAATCCTTTGTTCATAATTGGTCCCTGTATTTGAGTTAATTCTAATTTAGTCCCTCGATATATTTATGTGCTAAAGTTTTTAAAATTGGTCTGAAAAACTCTTTAGCGGACGGACAGTCCACAATTGACAGTTCTTGAAACACGTAAATCTTACCTATTTTATTCTGCCATCAAATCTTTATTCTCATTTCGTTATTCAATGAAATTAGCTTTATCGGATTGGACTCCGACTCTATAATCAATTATAAATTGTTTCAAGTTTATTAATTAATCGAAACATGTTTATTTTGGTACCTTAAACTTGACAAGTGAATGAATGAGGACTTCTGCATTGTTCGACTTTAATATCATGCACTACACATATATAAATTTTATATGTACGTCCAAATTTTATTTATATAATATTAGCATTACATTAGTACATTTTAAAATAGAATAAACCAGTGGATTCGACTTTCAAGTTTCAGCCATAATTTGAATCAAGTTCAAAACCGAATTTTAACTTAGATCCATCCAAATTCATGAGAGTTGGTTTTTTTTTTAAAAGACCAATTATTATAGTAAGTAACTCTGCGCGTAGGCTGGATTAAAAAAAAATTAAACTCTATCATATGGATAAATTTGTAATTTCAGTTCAACTATTCAAGCTTCACCATGAGATTTTTTTTAAAAAAAAAAAAGAGTTGAACTTTTTAAATGCAATTTAAGTGAAATCCAACCTACGCGCAGAGTTTTTTTTTTTTTTTTTTTTGAAGGTAAACAGCACCATTAAGATGATAAAGAAAGATCATGTTCTACAGCTTTCAACAACCAAGTAGGAAAACCACATGTTCCCCAATCTAAATTAGACAACAAAATCAAAGCCTTGTGGGCTAAAAGATGAGCTACTCCATTGGCAGATCTCTTCATATGGTGAATCGATAAGAAATTATGCTCATGAAGCATAGAATGAATCTCCAAAGCTAAGGCACCGACTAATCCCAATTCTTCTTCAGGTTTGGTTACTGCATGGACCGCCTGAAGAAAGTCTGAAAAGATACAAACATTAGCAAACTGTTGGGCCACACAGTAATCCATTCCAAATCTTAAAGCTTCTAATTCAGCACTCTTAATCGACCCCTGATTTCGTATCAATTTTGCCTTGGCTCCTAAAAGAAGCCCATGAGAGTCTCGAATAACAGCCCCAACACTGAATAGGTTATTTGCCTCATCCCAACCTGCATCCGCATCAAGCCTCACCTGACCAACAGTCGGCCGTTTCCATAGAGTATCAGCAATAATCTGCTCTTGCAAAGGCAACACTTACCTCCACCATATTTATCATCTTTCCTTTCAAGCCAGGTGACTTTCCTCGCTTGTAATCCACCGCACAGATGCATTAAATCCCCTTGTTTCCTTCCCAACTTCTGCCCTTTACTAACAATGCCATTTTCTACACAACCTTCCAATCCATATCTGCAAGTTCCTGTCAGAGGTTGGTCGTCAAGGAAACAAGAAAAGTGACCAAGAAACCCAATCATTGTACTTTACGGAAAAGGGAGATAGATCCACTTCATTTTCTCTTGTTTTTGTGGGTTTAATTTGTTTGTTGATTTTGAGAACCTCTCGATAATCCTCATGGGTTGCTCTGCTTCTCGTTCTTGTAATTTCATCACTCAACAGCAAAATCCCACCTCAAATTCGTCTTCATCGTGTTCAAATTCACAGTTCCACTCCCCTTGTTACTCGTTTTCTGACCCTTCAACTACTCCGGTTTCAAGAACCATTTCCATTGCTGCCCCTCTAATACACCACCCGCCATCAAGGAAAGGGGACTCACACCACTTTGTTTCCCTCACTTCTACTACTTATGGTTACCTTGGGCTAACGGAGCCCCAAAACACTGGTTTTAGCGGGCAAGATTTGGCCAAATCGACGGCCCAGATAAAAAAGATTCGAGATTTTGGTGAATCTGAGGACCTTTGTACCCCAGACTCAGTTGTAAACACGTGGGAGCTCATGGAAGGGCTAGATGACGATGAGTTTAATTTCCAGATAGTGAACTCCCATAAAAGAGAGTTGGATGCGAGTGAGAAGCTGAAGTCTTATGATTTTGTGGATAATGAGGAATCTAAGCCTTTGTGGAAGCATTTGTCTGAGGAATCTTTGCTTGCAAAATTGGACTTCAACGTGGTGTCGAGTTACCGAAAGGCATTGGTGACTAAACAACATGGACATGAAAGGTTTAAAGACGTTTCAAGTCGACCCCAAAAGGTCGAGTCTTTGGAGTCAAGTGATTCATGTTCTTTGGTGTCTGTTGGTGATGATTCTAGTCATTTGGTTGAAGCTGATGATCATAGGATTGTATTGTATTATACTAGTTTGAGGGGAATTAGGAAGACTTATGAGGATTGTTGCTCGGTTCGAGTGATTCTTAGGAGTTTTAGAGTGTGTGTAGATGAGAGGGACATCTCAATGGATCAGTCATATAGGATGGAGTTGCAGGGCGCGTTGAAAGGGAAGACACCAAGTTTGCCACAAGTATTTATCAAGGGGAAGCACATTGGCAGTGTGGAGGAGATCAAGCTCCTTAATGAGACAGGGGAACTGGCCAATCTTTTGGAAGGTTTCCCTCTAACGGACTTAGGATTTGTATGCAAGAATTGTGGGGATGCAAGATTTTTGCCGTGCAAGAATTGCAATGGGAGTCGTAAGGTTTATGAAGAAGAAGGGACATTGAGAAGGTGCACTGATTGCAACGAGAACGGATTGGTTCGGTGTTCTGGTTGTTGCCGTTGAGTAGATCGTATGTTGATCTCAATGCAAGTATAATGGTACTCTTACCTAATTGTGTAGGGTTTTTGTTTACATGTAATTTATTCAAATTCTTGGATTGTTCCAGTACTATGTCACCTAAATTTTATTAGCCATGAGTGTAAATATGCTGGTTTTATATGGCTCACTGCATTTTGTAAACCTCGTCCCCGATCCCAAATTCCTATGCAGTCGTTCAAGATATACATCACCCGGCTCCCTTCTCTATGGATGAAAATATGGCGGTTGAAATCAGACTTCTTTGCTTTAAGATTCAGCATTGCCCACGAACAGCGAATCAAGTCGCCCATATTTTGGCTCCAAGGTGTTTGCACTCTAGATTTTGGGGATGCAACCCTGTTGTAATAAAAGTTAATAATAATAATATAACTATCTTTAAGGGTGTGTACTCAGGTTCCAATGAAATCGAATTATACAAAAACAAATAACCTGAATATTTTTTGAGAAAACAAATTGAAATTTCACAAAATCAATTAGATCAAATTGTACTAAAAATTGGTTATTTTGGTACATAAACGAAACAAGTTTACTATGCGAATATTTGTGAATCCTTTTCTCTACCATCTTTGCCTTAGCTTAGTGGAATCTTAGCACAGGGCATGCAATTTCTGTGCTTCGAAAACTAAATTACATGATGATGTATAAATCAATCTTATGTTATGTTGAACTAAAATCGAAAATTTACCGATGACATGACAAAAATATAAAGCGTGTCATGTAAATTACGGGACAAAAAATATATAATTTTCCCTTTTACTAGCGGATTTTCGATAGCTATGAATTGATGTCAAATTTAATACTCAACTGAAAATAGCTTGTTGTATGATATATATCATTTTACACGTCTTTACCGTACTAATAATCATTTTTTAAATCCATCGAATGGTATCTCATAAAAAACTTGTATTATTTCTTTCGTTTGAAGAAATATTTTTCTAGCAAAAAAATTATGTGAGACGGTCTCACAGATCATATTTGTAAGACATGTTTCTTATTTGGGTAATCCATTAAAAATATTATTTTTAATGTTAAGAATATTACTTTTTATTGTGAATATGGATAAAGTTGACATATCTCATAGATTAAGATCCGTAAGATGATCTTATATGAGATCCACTCATTTTTCTGAGGGTTGGGTGACTTGGGTTCTTCCAACTTTTAGCTAGAAGGATGGAAAATAGCTATTTAAAAAAATTAAAATTATTTTATAATTTGATATATATATATATATATATATATATATATATATATATATATATTTGAATTATATTTTTATAGTTTTCGTAGGGGAGGAAAATATAATTATAACGTTTTTGAGGGGGTTCCGAATTTTTCTCCGATTTTTCCCTGGCTTGTACGTTGTGAAACACTTTCCAGAGTCTACCATAAGTGCTACCAAATGGCGGGTTCTTCAGCATCGAAGGATTTCTCCGTTGTCGTTTTAGCTTCGGATCTCGGCGTAGACGCCCGACCCTTTCTATCTCCACGGGAATCGGTAGAGGCCGAAGAGGAGAACTGGCACGACTGCCCTTCTCTTCTAAACCCCGCCGATGATTTCTCTGACCTCGACGCCCTCCAATTCTTTCGTCTGGAAAGTGGCTCCGATAAATCCGGCTACCCTATTTTACGCATTGTTGGAAAGTATTTTCCGGGTAATTTTTTCCTCTTGCTTGTAAACGACTTTTCTTTGTTATTTGCTACCTATTCTTGAAAGAACTTGATGTGAGAGTAACAGAAATGCTTGCTGTTTCTTTTTTATCTGTTAGCATGATAATATGGTTCATTATTTGGTTAAATTTACAATATTCTACCGGGCTCTCGGACAAAGGAAGTTTTTTTTTTCGCGCTTTTGGGAAACCATGTATGATGTACTGGTTTTAAAGATGAGACAATTGAAGTGGAGATTGCAATATATAGTTTTCTTAAATTACATTTCATTTAGTGTTTTTGAGATTATTAGCAGTTGGAGAGAGTGTTTTCATACTTTTATAGAAAATTTAGCAGTCACATATACAAGGATGGTAGAGATTAAACTGGTATCAGAGTCTCCAATTCATTTACTTCTGATTTTGTTATTGCATCGCTTTTGTTAATAGTGCGGCTGAACATGTGATCATTGCTGGAGGTAGGAACTAGAATTATTTGCAGATTTGATAATGGTTTTTCTTAGTTGTAAAGATTGCCAATTGTCTTGGAATTGGGTTTTATATTTTAGTTCAAGGGTAATGTAGAGTTGAATTGACTTAGGTGTAAAATAAGACTCTGTTGTAGTACAATTGGAATGAGAAGATCATTGATAAGAAGATCCCCACCCACCCACCCCCACCCCAAAAAAAAAATATTGCTCTCGATTAAATCCCTTCCTATTTAATATTTCAGTTGGTAACTTGGTTTTGGCCTGTTTTTGCAGAACATGCTACGAAATATATGTACCACTAAAATAAAAGGCCTAAATTTCTAATTGTTAAATGATGGCTTTGTTTTGAGTCTTAGTCTTCTCATTGTAACGTATTTGTAGAATACTAACATTCAATTTTGTACATAAAAAAGAATGTTGTGAGCTCATGGTTCACTGTTTGCATGTGAACTGTACATTAATTGTCTTTATATGCGTTCAGCTCTCGTGATCCCTGGAGAGAGGCTGAAGAAATACGTGTTTCACAAAATTTTAACTGAAATACCAGATGGGCCATTTTGCATTGTATACATCCATAGTACAGCACAGAAGGATGACAATTCCCCTGGCATTACAATCCTAAGGTGGATCTATGAAGAACTACCCAATGATTATAAAGACAAACTTCAGGTTGTGTACTTTATTCATCCTGGGCTTCGGTCAAGACTTGTCTTTGCTACACTTGGGAGATTCCTTTTAAGCGGAGGGTTAGTTGTTTTTCTCATGTTTTTCACGAGCAATATCAACATTGTGCACCAATATGTTATGTTCCTCGGTGAAAGTAAATTCTCTCATCATCCACCCGTCCCATGGATTGATAAGATAAATCAGTGTTTTGCATCTACAAATTGCATTCCTTTGACTGGTGAGCATCCACTCATCATGGCCAGTTGTTCAACCTAGCTATGGCTTCACATAAAAAGTTTTTGGCTATTTGTTTCCAAACAATTGCTGTTTGTTCAGATGATTGCATCATCTTGTGTTATATTTATTGATCCTAAAAAAACTGACCAAATACTCAATTCTAATGCTTAGTGATTTCTTAATGGATCTTGGCACAGATTATATGTCAAACTTGGCATGTAGCCCTTAATTGTTAAGAATGACTAACAAGAGAATAAACTATAATTGTTGAAAATTGACACGAGAAGTTTAATGTTTACGGTTGCATCTATGCAAGGATCCCTGATGTGTCTGGGATGCCCAAATTCTCCAACTGTGGCTTTTACATCTTCCATGCTGCTCTTCAACTTGAGTTTTCTTAAACATTCTATGTTTTCTGAATGTCTATTTTAATATCTATGTAACAAGCCCTTGGAATCTAAAGATTGAGAATGGATAGTTTATGCTAACCTTTTCAGCTCTTGTTATAGTTTATATTGGAAAATCAAGTACATCAGTCGGCTTCAATATCTCTGGCAAGATATAAAGAAGGGAGATGTAGAGATTCCAGAATTTGTTCAAGAGCATGACAACATTCTGGAGCACAGGCCCCTTACAGATTATGGGATTGAACCTGATCCCTTTCATTTGACCGAGGTACCTTCAACTGCCTATTCATTTGGAAGATATGAATCAGGATGGTCATCTAGAGAATACATGTCCTAGTTTGGTCATGGTTCACTGTACACAGTATAATGGCGTGGCGTGCTATAAGTAATGACCATTTGCACATATCCGCTGTAGGCAAATACTTCTCCCGGAGGGCTGTAATGGTATTAAGCATAGATTATCTTATCTATAACGGCATCTTATGTGGTGTTTTTCTGGAACAAAATGGATTTCCTATGGGATTAGCTGCTTGAATCAGGATTCAGGTCTAAATCATGTTTTTCCTTTGACATTACCTGTACTCTTTAAGTAAATTCAGCATGACTGATAATTTTAATAGAATCAAGATAATGTTGTAAATATACCATTTTGTGGAAAATCATGTTACAAGGTTATTCAGAATGAGAAGAAACTAAACTTAATTTTTTAATTACGTAAATAATAGACTAACTACACCAGTAACATGTGGTTAAACTGTAACAGGTGATTGGCAATTGTATTAAACTGTTTAAGTTGGGTTTATATAAACTGTAACTGCAGTTAGTGTTCAGTGGCTTCTTTTGTGGTACATCGATTAAAACGTGTCTACCGGTTTATTTTTTAATTTAAAAGATTGAGTTGCATTTTTACTAACAACCATAACTCTTTATACATATAGACATCTGGAGTGAAAAGTTGATACCTGAATGAAACTTTCGTTTTCAATTCACGTAAGTTGCAAGATCAATTATTGGGAGGAGATTGTTTCGTCTGTAAGCAGCATTTGCATCATTTATCTGATGTGATTGTTTACGTGGCATAATAATGAAGAGTAGTGTTTAGTTTGTCATGAGGTTTAGAAAATTTTAGTGGTAGCAATAGTAACTTTTGGTGCAATGATTTACACTTGGTCCAACATTTGCATGTTTTTTTTATCGGGATTCATATGAGCTTTAATGAATGACATTTTTTGTCATTATGTGTACTGATAACATAATAGATACTGGGAAACAAATGTTAAAAACTCTTCTACTAGTTTTTGATAAGTTGCAGCTGAGTGAGGAATGAGAATATATTGTCAAAAAAAGAGCTCTATGTTACGACACCTATAGCTAGGGAGTACCCAAGATATCTGTATACATAATTGCATGGCTCTGAAAACAAAATCACCAAACAAAGTAATACTGATAAAGCATACTTCTGAAAGACAGCAGCGGCCAGGTGCAAAGTGAGTAAAACAACGTCGATTAATTTAACAGGTCCCTTATATCTCATTGTTCAATCAGAAGCATACTTCACACAACCAGCAGCAGCATAACGCGAAGAAGCTGAACAAAACAAGGAGGGTCACTCGAGTTAGCCAGTTGCTTTTTAGTAACGTTTGTTGGACTGAAAATAGAAATGATGGAAGTTTGCAAAGATTCTTTCTTTAAAGTAGTTTGATATGAATGAGTTAAGGTCTTTACCATCCCTCGATGAATCCCTTGTCTCCTTTGGCTTTTGTTTGTGACCAGCACTTCATCTTCTTCTTACATGCTGGACGATTTTCCATCGGATAACCTTCAGGCAAAAAAGTTTCAGGAAAATCAGTCAATTTAACAGAAGTACTGTGCTTTTGTCTGTGCGTGTGAGAGAGAGACCTGGAGGAGGAGGTTGTGTTGCTTGGTTCTGCATTTTGGTAAAGGAATAGGCGAAGTTTCAATGTATGTGGGATTTTAAGAACACGGTGTGCGTATATTATATATAACATCTAAACTATGCGTAAAAGTTCTACTTTTTTACTACATACTTGTCTTATAAAATTAGAAAATAAAAGCCTTTGATCGCACCAAAGCTATTTCGTTTTTTTAAAAAAATAATTTAAAAATCCATCTTAAGGTGCTTTTTAGGTAAATATGTTTTCACAATTTTAAATAATGGTACAAGCAATTTTTATTTTTATTTTTTTTGCAAAGTACGATGGTGGTTTCACATTTTGAGGTGGACGGATACCATAATTAAGGTCGTGGTGCATTTTGGTTGGTTCGAAACGGTCCATCTTAGGATGTACTGAATGAAAATAACCATATCGAGTTAAATCACTCAGAAATAAAAATCGAAAAGCTCGAGTTTGAAAGCATATGTGCAAACTAGCAAGTTTTCCCACTTCATTTTATGGAAAAGTGAAGAATCATTAAATCGTGTCTATCGAATGGCAACAATTGGGGTCTCGAGATTTTAATTTTATATTGTCCAGACACGATTATATGTCGCGATCTCTGGGTCTACTAGCTTAATAGTTAATACTCAAAAGGTTCGACCTCAGACAAGAAAAATCATCTCCCCAATTCTAATAATAATAAATAATAATAATAAAAACGGTACTGTTAGATATATGTTAGAAATCGAGTTAATTGATTTTTAATTAAACAATAATAATTCAGAATATATGATAAAATGATTTTTCAGTTGTTGGATTCCTTGCTTGGCGAAGATTGAAGAATAAAAGGCATCAGGTACTTCATCACAGCGCCAAAGTCAATAGAATAAATGGAAAGCACTTTTGATGGGAATTTTCTTTAGTTCAAAGAATATATTCTGAATTTCTATAAATAAATTTGTCGACAAAACACATTATTAAAAAAACGAGGAGTGAATGAGTTTTCCGTGAAATATTTTTATAATTAATAATTAAACTCTTTCGAATGATATTTATATCTAATATTATATTCATGAGTTAATGATTTTTATTTCATCAAAATAAATTTAGAAATAGTTAGTATTTCAAGCTTCAAACAAACTCGAGCAACTTCAATGAATTGCAAGCTACAGATCAAATGTAAAATCATGAGAGATATTCTCTTCGGTCCTTTTGCACCCCCACTAGGCATGAGCTTCAAGGCATCATGCCATAAATATAAGATTTTACAGATACTGAAAAGAGTTATAAAGAAACAACACTTCACAGCATACTATTTCTCATTTGCCAATAACCAGTTGATGTCCAAGGAAAAAATTGTATCCTACATCTCAGTTCGACTGCGACAAAAAAACATATATGCACTCCTTCCGAGATTACAATGAAATGTTCATAAACCAATCGGAACTCAGTTAAGCATATACAGTCGAGTAACCAAACAATTTAGAAGCACTCACAATTGTTGTCTTCTAACAGCTCCATTGGGATGTTTGACGGAGTGTGATGGAAGAAAGTCCTATTTACCTCGTGATACAAGAAGCGCAAACGGATTAGTTTACATCTAGAAGCACTTGCAGAAATATGGCTTCCCATATTCATGCATCAAAGGATTGCCCAGAACTTCTTCCGGCAAAATAAGACTTGTTCCATTTTCTTCTCATCATTTTCCAGAGTATGCAGTTGAGTATCCCAAAGAAACTTTGGAGCAAGATCTGCGATCTTTGTCATAATACTTGCATCTTCACCTCTAATAATTGCATAACCCTGAACAGCAAGATTCATGAAACTCAAGTTACTTGCTTACAACCCTAGTCGTAAAATTTGGCTACATTTCTCAACATTAAGGCTTCCTTATATGATTTATATCATCGGAAAGTGCAGAATATTAAATATAAGTCAAGATTACTAGTAAACAACTTTATCAAGAAAGCACGCATAAAAGTGATAATATCAGCAATACACACCTGAGGTCGCAACATACGATCCATCTCCAGCATTATGTCCTCGAGTAAGCAACCTTCTTCACGGTTCTTGTAATGAGATAGAAGATTGTTGGCATGTATCAGATCATATGAACGTGGGTACGTTGAGAATGGTTCGCACCTGTTGGTACCGAAGGAAATCTTGATATAGTATTACACTAATTGGCATGAACAACTTACAAGTTAAACTCTACAACATACCAGTCGTGGAAAGCACCGATTAAACCCCTGTCATAAATGGCAGATAAGGTATTGTTGGCGCTTATAGGAACTACATTCATAATCCAAACAGGCCATGTTTTCAAGGCAACTGCAAATCCACCGAGGAAAGCATTCATGTCCATGACGTTGCGTACATCTTTCTCTTCAGCATCCATCAATCTCCAGTAATGCCGAATTTGGTCCTGCCAGTAGATTGTATCTACCAAAAACTTTTCTCGATTGATACCTGCATCGAACACATAAACCAAGGTAGGCTAATTCTTTTTCCTTATTAAAAACTCAAATTGGAACTGTGTTAGAAAATTCAAGTTATAATTATGCGAGAAAAGTTGAAACACGGCATTCAGAGGTGTTGATGGAGAGAATTTCAAAATTTTTCTTAGAATCTGTCAGGATGTTATTGATATAATGTTTGAGAACTAATTATCACCATTATTATAAATCATAATATCATCACATCATATTTCATTCATGCATATTCCATTCCAAACTGGTTTTTTACAAAGGTGAATGTACCTAGCTTGCTGAGGGTTCCAGAAAACTCTGAGAGACGCTGAGGCATGGGAGGGAGTTTCTGGGAAACACGTTCAGCTATACAGTTCCTCAATGGTGTTTTCCACGAGGGCTTTTCATCATCAAGGTGATTGCATACATTGATAATTTTTTGCTGCGCATTTTTCTGTATGCATGAGTTGTCCTCTAGCTTAATCCAGATTGCTGTCTGCACTTTCCGAGCAATGAGTTTCCAGCACATAGCAGAAGTCAGATTCATCAACTTATCCCAAATCAATGGATATTCTTTATCAGTTTTGTAAGCAGGAGGAGCTGAGTAGACAAAATATCCATTTGATCTCAATAGACGATCCACTTCTTTGATCAGAATGCCTTCTGCAATCATAAGCGAAAAGTGCTATGTATTATTCTACTTCACTATAGTTGGAGTATTCTCCTCAGATGAAAGTATACCCCGTAAGGCTTTAGCATACAAAACATAAATAACCTCAATAGGTAAGGTCTACAAACTCAAAATAGTGAAAATATGGCAGGAACTGTTTCAAATCGATATTTTCCAACAGACTCTCAATAAATCTAAACGATACCTACGAAAAGGCTTACCATTCTCATGCCAGTCAACACGACATCTGGAACAATGGACCATCTCAAAGGTGTTACCGGGATATGGTAACATTTTGGTGGACAAAGCAGAAATCATAGCACCAATTCCTCGTTCTAGAGCAAATTGAATTTGATTTTCATGACCATCTTTGGGAGCAAAAGACATAGTTTGAATGTTTAAGGGAAGAAGGTAAGCTGAGAAGCTAGCTACTCCACAACCAACATCTAAAATTTGAAACACACCAGCAGAAAGGAGGTTTCCATTGTCATTTGTAGTCATATTTCCCAATCTGAAAAAATAAAAGGAATATTGATTAATCAATACCTGAATAGCACAAGGGTAAACATCACAGTCTTCAGTGAGTTATTGGGACTTAAAAGATGCCGATAAACCTATCTTTTAACAATCAAAATCTTCTAATTTGATCAATTGCAACAATTCACAGATGTAGCCGCAAATTCAAATACGTAAAAAAAATACCCTCGGTTCCATTCAAGAAAAAAGAATGAACCTTCAGACCAATGTATGCACATATGTAGACACATAAATAACTATATATATAGATACACACGTCATGTAAGTGTGCGAATATTACTCTGTGTGTGTGTCAATTCGCAACAAACTATGAAATTCCTGATTCAAGTGTTGAAAAACCAATCCTCTAGCAACCTTGATGTTCTTCCCTCGTCATGACTGTAGGTAATCTTTTAAAATTTCTCAAAGTCTGTTGGAGTTTCAACTCACCATAACAGTAAGAACTTTCTTGAGGGTCGTTATTTGAGACTTGATACATAATGTTGAACTTCTATAAACATGAAAAGACATGAGATGTAAACATATCCTCAATTTATAATGGCTCGACAAGGCAAACACCAACATACGCGACAGAAAATTTCATTAGATCATCTTAGATGAACATTCATAAAATGAAGAAACAGTATATGCTCAAAACTAACATTTCAGTTCTCGAACAGTCAGAACAAGTTGAAATTAGAAGTACCTCTCAATGTATTCAGAAGCTCCATTCTTGAAATGAGTACCCCCGCCAGGAAACCACCACAATTGACCCTTCTCATGCACCCAATTTTGCCCTCCTTTCACCTCAGAAAGATGTGTATGATTCACATTGCTTCGCCAGACATAGTCCCTGCTAGAAGGCCACCTTATCGGTATCTTATAATCAGCTGGTGGTGGCACCAAACAAAATAAGCGCCTACTGAGTGGAGGGCAATGCCTCTCTAGCTCCTCCTTTCTGGAAAGATCTAACTTCGGCAGTAACTCTTTGATGTAAGAAATGTCGTGGCAAGGAATATACTCATCATATTTTGAAGGACAAATGTTCATTCCTGTTACTGGAATCCTTAGCGGTACGGTACGGTATGCAAGACCAACTTTATTTGTAAACACGCCTGCAAGTATCAATATGCAGAAGCACTCAGAAATACATAAATTTGAACCATTAGTCGGTCGCGAGAATACAGGTTGAATAATAAGTATAGGGAAAGTACATATATTTTTTAAACATTACAAGTTAAATTTGATATTTTCCCCTCAATTTTGGGTTGACTAGCTGGATCACATGATTGTGGTAGATCAAAGCTCGAACTCAAAAACTCAACCGGGCTCGATTTGTTGGAGACCAATAAATCAGAAATACCATACATCACATACAATTTTCAACATTTCTCCCATTAATTATGTCAGTCCAAGGCGCTACGAATGATGGAGCAAGCCACCAAGCTTTACAAAGTCGAATTTCAGAGACCACATAGTGAGCTTATTAATCTCACGCCGGTTAAGAATCCAAGAATCCATTTTCTAACAAATAGAAACTCTGCTGTTATATCAAATAACTAGCAGTAATGAGTTAATTCATCAATATCAAATACTAATGCACTACCAGAGTTAACCGTATCATTGGAGATGAACACAGACGCTTCGTTCTGTTGCACGGCCGGCTGTTCAAATGGTACATAGGGAGACGAGGAGCTGTTTCCGAAGAGTGTCCCGACGTAGAAAGAAGCAGCCATTGTTAAAAGGATAAGCATTATGCGCTGACCCGTCTTCCAATCAAAGGCTCCCGCGTTGAAAAATCCCACCATTTTTCCTACCTCGACAATCACTCCAGCATCGATATGTGGGCGCCGCTAATCAGTTGAAGAGGGCTTGAATTCGAATGACATTGTTGTAAGGAGGCAGATCGAGAGATCTCACACAAACCCAGCCCAAGGTGCGTGAAATGCGTGAGACAGGGAAGAGGAGGAGGAGGAGTACTGGCAATCTTGGCGGAGAGAGCTATGGCGTCGGTGGATCCATTGGAAGAAACCAGAGAGATGCTGATGCACAGAAGAGGCATAAAAAAACGAAATTTAAATCACATAAATTATTTGTTTGTCTATAAATAAAATTAAATTTGGACTTACAAAATAATATCAGGTTTTTTTAATAAGTATAACAAAACTCCATGCAAAATTTTATCTGTTTCAAATCAATAATATTGGCTGAGTCGTTTTTAAATATTAACACAAGAGTCAAACAACAAACATTACTGCAATTAATGATATAATCATCATATGCAGACTAATTAATCTAGGTAACGGATTCCAAAGCAGGGGTATTAATACATCGACTCCTAATATACTTTGATCGATCCATATATATATAATATACATATATATTATTTAATACTTATATTTATTTATTTATTAATAATGTATATCCGTCATAATAAAAAAATTATTTTAATTATTTATTAGATTTTAACACTTTGATTGTATAATTACCAAAATTTAAAAATAATTTAATTTTAAACTAATATAACCTAAATTGGATCCCTCGTATATGGATATATTGATATGTTTATATGAAAATATGTAATTATTGTTTTTTTATGAGTTGAATATAAACTATTATAATTTTTTTTAAAAAAATTAAAAATTATTTAGCGGAGGCAATCCAAATTGGACCTATCGGTTTTCGGGCGGACGTGACTGATTTAGAAATGAGGTGGACAGGTCTCGAATTTGGTCCAATCGTCCAAACCTATCTTATTGTCATTTTTCAGCACTAGTTTTCTAAATAACATAATCTAAAATTTAAAAAAAAAATAATAATTAACGACCAAACAATTAGAATAAAATTTAACGTTTAAAGAATCAAGAAAATCGAACCAAGTATATTCGCGTCTTCCTCTCCCCCATTGTATTTTTTGAAAAAAAATTTGAACGGAAGAAAAAAAAGAGAGAAATTCGATACCCTCAAAAGAAATAGTGGAAAAAAAAAATAGAAAATATAAATAATTATAATTATAATTTTTCAAAAATTACAAATAACCTTTAGAGGAGTCAGGAGTGCTTAAGGTGTGAAAAGATTTAAAAACAAAAAATAAAAAACAAAACTAGTTAAAATAAGATAATAACTAGAGATTTAGTTTAGTTATAACTCAATTTAAAATTACTAATTAAGCATTTACAATTTAATTACTAATTAAAATTATCTTTTTACTATTTTATTATTTGTTAGTGTTTTTTTATTTTTGAAACCGAAGGGAAAATCGAAATTTCCATAAACTAAATTGGAACTAACCGAAAATGGTTTAAACCAAAACGTAAAATCAAAATTTATTGTTACAATTGATTTTTTGGATTTTCATAAAAACTCGTGAAACATCACAGTTTAATTTTGTGAAACGAATTTTTTATCTGACTCGATTTTTTTTTCTTCTATAAACACAGCCAATCAACCTGCAATACAAATATAAATATGTGACACGTCCAATTAACACCCTGGCCGATTGCCATAATTTTTTCATACGCGCATCCTCTGTTTATCCAAACTGATTGACAGAAGGATTCTTGATTATTAGAAAAACGCATTGGTTATTGGGTTAGATGGGTGAGTAGGCTTCGGTAGTTCTAGATTTCATATCTGAAATGCCGTGGAATGGAATCTAACCCATCCCGGCATCGTAGATTTCAACCCGAAGACTCCCTTTTTCCTTATTTTATGCCAGACAAATGATTATGATTCCAGTGGACACCGTTTGGTGGACAAGTGGTTTTAACTGTCCACTATATCCCGTGAGAATGAAAATAAAGTTTACAATGATTCTTGTCGTGAACTGTGCTGGCCTTAGTGCCTTGGCTCTTTGTAAGAGAATGCAAGGCATAAACGAAGGAACCATTACCAGACCCTACTTTGCTCGTGGTTGCTATTTAACACTAGTAAACGTTAAAACTCCCCCGTTTCAACATCTGATCTGTTCCATCCCAGACGATGGTGGCCTTGTGTGCATGTCACATTGAATTTGAACGGATATTACAAAATGAATTGTCTGGGGGTGTTAATTAGCATCTTATACATAACACAGGTTCTACATGCAAAACATTTGAACGTATGGAGATGTTGGATTTACTTGTAAGGAAAATGGCATCAAAGTTGAAATTATCATGACATCGTGAATAGTTTTTCGATTTTCTTGTGAGCTAGAAGTATAAGATAAAGATGATTATTTCTTATCATATCCATCGGACATCAAAACTGGTGTTTGGAATCTAATGTCAGCCGGGTATAGCTTGTTTATTTGAAAATTGTAATTTGTCATGTCCACATAGTATTGGAGGACAAAGTGGATAGCCAACCGGAGGAGCGGATGCCACATTTCATAATTGATATCAGAGTCATGATTACGTATTTGATTTCTACAAGTCAGCGAGATGATGCAATTCCTTAATATTCGACATGCCAACTTTGCGATGGGCATCATGTCGTAACTTTTATACCATAATTTATTCGCACGTCTTTCAACTCCATCAATATTTCAAGCACGTTAGACGCCACAGGCCACGTTTTTTTGTAAAGATAAGTTCAACAAACCATAGTGCCACATTCTTTTTGATTACTTTTATCATTCAAAATAATGCATCGAAATTTAATAACGCAGTTTTGTACTTGTCCGTAGGAGCTAAAGTCCTTCGAAACTTCGACGAAATTACGCTATATCGCGCAAGTCCGCCGTCCCATAACTTTGGTGGAAGTCAGAGTAAAAATACGTGAACCATTAATACATTAAGTAATGCCATGCCGCCGCCACGCGGAGACCCAGTTGGGCCATCTAATGAAAGACATTCTATCCGACAGCGAAATATAAAATCGTTGAAATTCAACTACAACAAAATTTTCAACTTAATTTTAATATCTTATTTTACTAAATAATATTACTTTATAGTAATGTAATATAATTATAGTTATGAAACATAAAAACGACAGATTTATTACCAATATCTTATTTTATTAAAAAAATATGTGATTATAGCAATATAATATTGAAACTAAAAACGTACGATACATTGAACATTAAAAATCCTTGATGCAATTGATTGTTTATTATCTTCTAGTCTATTAGATGTGCTTTGTTGACAATTTACATTTATAAACTTTGTGAAACAGATTTTCAAATCAATCGACTCATGAAAATTTTTTATATCAAAAGTATTATTTTTATTGCACTACAAGAAATTTGATCAATAATGACAAAAAAATAATGAGGGTACACAAAAGTGGTCATTACAAGAGTTTTTTTAATAAAAAAATCGCTAAATATAGCGACGGATTAATCACCGTCGCTATATTTAGCGACGGTGTTACCAAACCCGTCGCATCTATAAACATTAGCGACGGTAAATTAACACCGTGGCAAATATAGCAACGGTTTTTTAAAGCTGTCGCTAAATATAACGACGGTTTTTCAAAGCTGTCACTAAATATAGCGACGGTTTGACTTTAATCTGTCGCAAAATTTAAATTAGCGACAGTCGAATAATAACCATCGCTAAAATGAGCGACGTTTTTTAAATTTGCGACAGTATTTTGTCAAACCGTTGCTACTAGCGACGGTTTAACCAAAAACCGTCGCACCATTTCTATAAATACCGCCATTTCCCTCTACAACACTTCACAACACTTAAAAATTTTCTTTCTCACACAAATTTACCTCTTCACAAAACACTTAAAATTTTTCTCTATTACACAATTTTACCATATCACTTTAATTTTTTTTCACCACTTAATAACACTTAAAATTTTTTACTTTTACATAATTTTACTACTTAACAATACTTAAAATTTTTCTTTTTTACAAAATTTTAGTTTCTATTTTTTGTTTTATTAGATTTATTAAATTAATAAAATTATTATTTTTTATTTTACGAAACAAATTAGCGACGGATAACATAAACAAAACCGTTGCGAAAATTAGCAACGGTCTTCAAAGGTAATCGTCGCTAAAATTAGCGACGGATTATAAAACTGTCGCTTATTTGGCGACGGATTAGAAATCCGTCGCTACCTTTAGTGACGGGACATCATTCCCCTCATTAATTACCTTTACCTACGAGGGCAATAACGACGGTCCATGACGGGAAATTTCCCGTCATTAAAAGTATTTAATGACGGGATTTGATTATGTAGTGAGAAGTTATGGATTTAGTTGGCATGTCTCCAGAATAGAAAGATCTATTAAACCGTCTCATAGAAAATTGAACATAATTGATGACAAATTTAATCTATTTGATGACCCTCTTTTATAAATATATCTTATATTTACTTTATTACAAAATTTGATTCTATTAAAGTAACTATTTTGACATGACATCATCCCAAAAAAAATTCAATTTTATCCCGACTTTTATTTAAACAAATTTTTTATATACTTTTTAATACATGCATTTAACATATCTTATCCATCTTTATTTATATTTCTCTCAAAAAAATTCTTATATTTGATAAATCAGTTTTCAATGTATTTTATCATCCTTTAAAACAATTACATTTTAAAAAATTATTTGAAAACTAAACATATATTGTACATAAACAAATAAACATATATTATATGCAATATGTGACATATCCATAATATAGATAAATTATGAAAAACCAATATGTAGTGTTTTATGAAACGATATAACGAATTTTTATTCATACAATTAAAAAATGCAGTTAGATGTTCGGGACGACATAAATGATCAAGAACAACAACTCATACGAGAAAAAACTCCGCACAGATTTCTACTATCATTAGTGAGTAGCTCCGAGATCTTTTATGAGCAAGAGAGATAAGTAATTTAGTTTTGTGGTTTTTCATCATCAAAATTTGGTCTTTTTTATTTTCATTTTATACGTATTTGTCACATGTTTATTAAAAAAAATATATATATATAAAAAATATATTTTCTTATTGATAAGATAGAAAATCTATCAATTGTTTTTACAAGAACGTCTCGAATTGTCTCGAACTTTCTATGGAATGGATTTTATGTGAGATCGTCTCACGGATCTTTATCTATCAATCCAACCCATATGTACAGTAATATTTTTAACATAAATAGTAATTCTTTTTCATAGATGATCCAAATAAAAGATTTGTCTCTTTGCACCACATATCATCAAGATTATGAATAGCAAACCGAAAAATGCAAGCATTCAAAGAAAAACCGAAAAATCGTGCATGTACAAGGCTGGATCGATAAACTTTCATGCATTTTCATAAAGATTAGTATAATATCAGCGTATATGAAGAGAAAAAGGTGATACATGCGTGCCTTGATGATTGAAGAACAAGAACGATGATGGAGACCCGAAAGAATTTTCCTTTGCATGAAAAGAAGTGGCCGAAACCTTCTTGAATTTCCTGCTGTGAAAGCCGATGAAAGAAATCAGCTGTGGGAGGCTGGAAATGGAAGGAAAACAGAGGGGAGGTTGTGTAATGAAGGGGTGTCGGTTGGTGGGTTGTGAAATAAAAGGTGCATGGTTAATTAGGTATCAATATATTATTAATATAAAATAAAAGCTAATACCTTTTTTTTTTTAATTCCAATTCCAACAAAATAAAAATTTCCAATAATAAAAATAAAATACTTCGAATTTTCATGATCATCGTAACAAGCAAACAATAAGTTGGTCCTTCCCATTTTGCTAATTTTTTTGACAAAACAAAGAAAAATTGAGTTCATCTTTGCTGCTCCATCATACGGCTGAAATCCTCGAAGCACACAAATCCGTCCCCATTCCGGTCCACATCTGCGATCATTCGCCGGCAGTCCTCCACCGTGCACCGGGCGTCGCCGATTATTTCGAAGACTTTGTAAAGCTCCTCCGCTGATATCTTCCCATCCCCATCGGAGTCGAAGAAGGCGAATACCTCCCTCAGCTCCAAGTCGCAAGCAGGCTTCGCAAAAGCCGAGCCGATGGCGTAGAACTCCTCCAGAGAGATGCAGCCGTCCCCATCTCTATCCACCTCGCTCAGCATCATGTTCAGCTCCTCGACGCTCGGTGGCTCGGCCCCCAGACGGCTGAGCAAGGCCTCCAGCTGCTCCTTCCTGACCTTCCCTTCGCGGCCTCCGTCCATCATCTCGAACGCCTGTTTGAGCTCAAAGAAAACATCAGGTGAACCCTCGAACCTCTCGCTGGATCGGATCTCCGAGGACGATGATGGGATGACGCTAGTTGGTGTGGATAACCCTTGTTGCTTCTTGAATGATCCGTCGTCGGAGCACGACGAAGACGTCGTATGAGATCCGAAGGATGACGGGTCCGTTTCGGATCTGGAAACGGAGCGAGATTTCTTGCGTTTCTTAAAAATCTTGGTGGGGATGATCCTGGCGAGTTTCATGGCGGAAACTGGAACAGGAGACAACAAAATTCGCACGGCGTTGTGATTTGGAGAAGCGAAGAGAAGAATGCAGGGTTTAAATTCATGGGGAAGCAAGAGTGAGTGAGTGAGCTTCCACGAAATTTCCTAGAGAGAGATGAAAAAGGCGGGCAGTTGAGATAGTCTCGTTTCCTCATAAAAAATAGTTTATTGTTAAGCAGGTTTGAATTTTATTCCATACTTTTAAAAAAATAATAATTAATTTTGATTGTTTTAATTTTAAATCTTCTTTAATGTAAATATTGTTTTGAAAAATATGGAATCAATTCATCCAATCTTTTCCAATTTAATTCGTAATTTTTTCAAGCGTATTCTAATTTAGTTGGACAAATTAATCTGCATTATTTATATTTGTGTAACGTTTTGTGCATTAAAAGGTGAATTTTAAAATGTTATATCTATCTATATTGGATATAATTTATATTTTATATTGAAGACAAACTTTGTCGAGATGATCGTCCCCACCCACCCTTGGAATTTCCACAATAAATTATCACTTCATCCAATTTCACCGTATTTTCGACAATCGACATGAACTGGTATATGTTTGAAAGCTGAATGACACCCATACTTTATCGTTTTTCGAATTATTGAAAAAAATATGGGTTTGTTCGTTTTTCATTGATAAAATAGGCATAAATATTATATCTGCCAAGTGTCCATTCTATTCGAATTAAGTTTCTAGGGTTGAAATAACTGAAAAACTTTACTTTTTACATAGGATACATTAAATGAATAAAAAATATATATTAATGATATATCTAATTATCAAAATGGTATATGCTGATATTTACTTACTTTTGAAATATAAAAAAACACGATTATATAAGAAATCAAATATATGATAATAATGTCTAGAAAATTTAGTGAAATGTGTGTAGAAAATTACAACTTATTAAATATTAACTATACGCATAAAGAGAGAGATAAAAATGATTGCAAAATCTTAATATCATAATACAAAAAAAGGGTGTTGTGTAATTTGATCACATAAGTGAAAAAATGAATAAGTTTTGATGAAATGTGAAGGATAACAGGTCGTGAGATGTTTATCTTTAGGATAATATCAGAAATCAAAACCGAAAAATAAACCAGGAAGGCCCGTAAGTCTATTTTTCAATCCTTTATTAGATGAATTCATAATAAAATCAGTGCACCTACTCATGCGTCGTACGTTTGTATAATATTTTTTATAATTCATTTGATTGATATTTAAATAAAGATCAAAATATAATTATAAAAAATAGTGAGAGACTACACTATAATTTTAATATATAAATAAAAAAATAAAAGAATAAAAAATGATCTCGAATTGAACTGATTACTTAAACCCAAAAAATAATGACTCTATCCACTGAATACATATACCTTGCATTAAAATTTTATTAATGTATATTAATTAGTTATTTTAATTCTTTAGACCCAGATAAAATAGTATAGATATTTGATTGTATTCTCGAATAAAACCAGTAAATGTCGTGTCGTGCTCGTTGGCTAATCTAGGCCATCCTATCTACACCACGTGTCGTATGATTTTGTAACTTCAAGTGTCATTCTCCTTGTTGGATCTTTATAATCATATTCAGTTGTCGTTGCGTACATTATTGATGTTTGCAGTATCCACAACTTTCATCGAAATTTCCTCGGCTTTTCATCAGGGACGACAAGCAAGTCATTGTCAATCCACAAATCAAGACATTTCTCACAAAAACGAGGCAATATTCCGGTAATCATAGAATGTATAGCGTAGAAAGTAATTTATATTTGAGTGGGTTTCATGTGAGACCGTCTCACGAATCATAATCTGTGAGACGGATCAATCCTATTCATATTCACAATAAAAAGTAATACTCTTAGCATAAAAAGTAATGTTTTTTTATGAGTGACCTAAATAAGAGATATGTCTCATAAATACGACCCGTGAAACCGTCTCACACAAATTTTTGTCATTTATATTTTCAAGATGCCCACCTCATTTATTATTCTTGAACACAGGAGTCTTCAAACATGATCTATAAGTTGCCACGAGATATTTCATTGAGACCAGTTGATTCATCCCTTTCAACTTATCTAACGCCGATGTTTCATGTTTTGGATGAAGTCTCATATCCGAGCACTAATTTTAACAAACTTCATCCCAACTAAAAAAAAATGGTTGCCCTTCATCCCGATAGGAAAACAGTATATAATTTATTTCTTATCGGGGAGTAGTAACCGTATGGACGAAATCGAGTGCCACAAATTTCTACATAGTATACCACAATTAAAGAGGCCGGAGGGGATGTTGTGCAACCTCAACCATGCGTAACATAATTATCACATATACTGTCACTAGAATTACTCTCATTCCGGACATCATCTACATATATGTTATCGTCTCTAGCATCGTCCTCATTTTCAGAAACCGAGCTAACATCCATTTCCTTTTCCACAGAGTCGAGTTGCACACACTCTGCGCCTGAATCGTGTGGCGAGCTATTATGGTCTGAATCATGACTACTCCTATTTGATGGAGTCAAGACTTCCTTTCTCACGACACTGAACACTACACCATTGTTGATTCTTTCAGGCTGCAAAAAATCTCCTTCGGCCACCATAATGCTTGAACTGGTGCCAGGAAGAGCTCGGTTATTCAAGTCTATTTGATCAAATTCGGTGTCGGATGTTCTATCCGGTGTTGAAATTACACTCGAGCATTGATGGGTTTGATCTCTTCCCTGACTCTGGACTCGAAGGTTGTTTCTGTTCATCATTGAATCAGCCTCAAGATTCTCTACAAAGTCGACAAACCTGTCCGCCGAGGTTGTTCTCATCAAGGGACCGCCAGATCGTGTCCAAGTGTTGAGATCAACGCTCTCAGATTCACTGTGACTTCCATCATGTGTGCAACGGTGTGTGCCCAAGTTTCTGCCTGTACCAACTACTGGGTGAAAAGACAAATCGACATCTGCAAGGAGGTCATCTTCCAGGGATCCCGTTGAATTTTCTCGAGCAATGACATTCCAAGAAGGGATTCTTTTGGATGCGTTGAATCGGACTGTGCTGGCTAGACCATGAGAAGCGGCAGCTGCTCTTTCAGCACTTCTCTTCAACCTTCGCATATGGTTGAGTATGGCAACGCACTCATCAAGAGCAAGCTCGATCCCACAGTTGGCTTTTATTGCTGATAGCTTCTCCCAAATGCATCTTCTGCCTTGATTCGAGGCTTTTTGAAGTTCAACGTACGTTGGGTTCTGTATAATTTTTGACAACTGCGATCACAAGTAAAGAATTTTAGAAACCGGACAGCTAAACAAACTACAAATTCACGTCAAAAGGGCCCCCTCCAGTATCTGTTATTCAAGATTATATCTTTATTAGCACAAACAAATTAAGATAAAAGATCCAAGCTACCCTGAACTTGGGAGCAGATTCAAGATTTGAAAATGATTTATATAGTAAGCCAAAAAATATTCAAAGTTTCTCAATTGAAGCGGTTATGTGTGAGAGACCACTTTCAGCTGCAAATGCTCGTTTTATGAGATTTAATTTGATTAAAACGAGATAATAGAGTTCAGTCTTGGGTATACCTGAGAAAGAGTTACAGGCATTACAACTGTTACATCACCCTCCCAGTCCTGAGCAAAAAGCTTCGCTATGCCCCCTAAAGGAAAACCGAGCTCCAATATTTGATTGCATCTGTGTTTCACCTCCATCTCAACTAGTTGGGCAAACTGCAAAGATAAAATAACTCAATCTCTCAGTTGCTCATTCGTATAAAAGAGAATGAAAACATGCAGTGAATAGAAGTATTACTGTCCGTATAACCTATCTGAACATCAAACAACCTTCTGTCTAGTTCCTATCTGCGAATATTTTGAAAAATCTAAGCAGCAGGCAGTGTTCAAGATCAAGAATCTGACACAAACCAGCCGAGGCATCCAGATTATACAACCAAGCTCATTGTTCTATAACAGCATCGTATGCAAGACAATAGCAAATCAAACATATTACAACATCCACGTATGCAGGTCGTAAAGCATTTAATTGATAACACAAGAACATCGATAATCTATAAAACAGAAAGATATAAGTCCGCCGAAGATTACCTTGGCAGCAAAGTTGCCTCCATAAGCTCTAATAATCTCTTTCACCCTCAGTAAAGGTGCAATGTGAGGATTTGCCTGACTCACAATAAAATGATTGACATTAAAGAGTTCTTTCAACTGCATCATCGGCAAATCAATCTCCAAGCTACCATCCCGCCAGCGACGTGATGCTGCACCAGAAGCATTGTCAGGTTCTAAATGGAAAGGTGGATGGTAAGGCACAATTTCACCAGACCTATCCTTGGCCATTAGTTCTTGAGCTTCAAATAGACCAGGAAACGCACAAGAAGCTGTCACTGCACTCCATATAACAACATGAGGCGAAGTCAAGTAATTGAGGCATCTCGGGGGTTCATGCTTCCTCGGGGAGCAAACTGTAATACCCAAGATCCTTCCCGTCATGTCATAAGCTTCTTGAAAAGTTAGATTGTTCGTAAGATGCCTCAGCATCATCTGCAATTGTCTAATCTCGTGGACCGCACCCTGTGTCACAATCCTTTTGGAAACCGTAAATATCCCACCCAACTGGTCAAAAAATTGAATAGAATGCCAAGAATCCTCAAAAAAACTTTGAAGCTCTGGCCAAGACCTAGTAGCAATAACAGAACACATCACTGATCCCACGCTAGAGCCAGCAATTATCCGTGGCAAAAGTTTGTGCTCTACCAAAGTTTTGACAACCCCCACATGAAAAGCTCCCAAAGAAGCACCACCGCTTAATAGCAAAGCAGTTCTACCAAAAGCATGCCTAGTCTCATGCATAAAAGCAAGCTTCTCCTCCAACAGAAGCTCTTCTGAGTCAAAGTCACAGACCATTCTTAATTGGGTTGTAACCTCATCTATGTACTCCTTTATGAGTCTCGGAACCTGTAGTCTCTCCTTGTGAAGCTCAGGGTTGCACATATTACCAAGATTTCTCACAAGGTCAGCTCTCATACAAAACATAATATCTCGAAGCGAACCATCTTGGCGACGGTGGCGGAGCTCTTGAAGTTTATTTCTTACAAGCTCCTCATCATAGAGATACGATTCGTTCATTCTAAATGTCTCCTTATCAAGCATCTTAGCAGCATGAGCCCACTCGTCATAGGTCAAAGCAGATCTCATCATATTCCTCCAAAACTTCCTCCTGTAGGCCATTTCAGCCCTCGTTTTCAAATTAGTGTATCGCTTCAATGAAAAAGCGATCACCGTCACCATAACTAAAATCCCTTGTGGATTTCTAGGATGAAACCATGAGATAACTGGTGCCAAATAATCCCTAAAAATGTTCTTAGCTTTGTAAAAGCACATTAACAACATTCCAAAGATATGGTGCCTAAAATGTGATATGGACTTACAAAAGATGATTCTGAAAGCAATCGTTCGACCAAATAGAGTCGAAGGTCCGATCGAGAATGGATCAACACTTGCTTCATTACTTATATCCATGATGTAAAGTGAGTGTCAAATTTTAGTGTAAACTAATTTAGCGAACTTCAAGATTGGATTTACAATTTCCTAGCTAATAGCAGTATTATGCACAAAGCACTTGCTCTTTTCTCAAGAGAAAAAAAAAGTGATCAAGATAACGACAAGTCATGAAAACCATTCCATACAGAGAAATCTCGATGTGCAACAGAAAAACGAGGAATAAAAAAAATCAACAGCTTAAAAATAGTGAAACAAGCTGGATAAAGAAATATCAAAACCTCCAAATTTCAAATCTTTGCCCCCACAACCATTGGGAGGAAAACTCACGAGTCGAACGAATAAACTACAAATACTTCACCCCAAATAAACCAAACCCAAGTCCACCAACTCTCGCAAATCCCCTATGAGAAAAAAACAATTTCCGGAACACGATTATCCTTTGTTCCCGAGAAAGGTAAACATGAAACAGAAAGCTGGAGAATGAACAACGAATTAAATGCGTGCGGGCGAAGCCAACGTACAAGGTGGAACAATAAATGTTAATTCAATTCAAAGAAAGCATCGGGATTTACAAAATCTGAGCAGATAAGATCAAATCACGACATCGTTTTGCTGTTACAAGTGACGCCTGGTGCAATCAGGCCTAGTATTTGCAGAATCGAAGATTAAATATACACACAAAAAGAAGAACACGACTTCCTTCTTGGGTTGATGATCGTTTCTTTTGACGGTTTATCTTCACCACTGCCATTTTGCTTCTTGGGATCACATGCCTTCAACAATATAATATGCTTCAATTCCATGCTACCTGTAGAGGTTGGACGCTATCTAGAAAATTTATATATTACTTCATAATAGTTTTGGTAGACACATAATTATTTGTTAATTTGGTTTCAGTTTTAGTTTCCTCGTTTAATCTCAAAAATAAAAGCCCTTTTTCTTACATACATGTAGTCACAACTTTTTGATTTGTAACGTATAAACTTCGACATTAATATAATAATCTATAAATCACGTTAATTATATAATATCGAAGTTCTGATCATTGACAAAACGCTCGTATATTCCATCAATTTAAACACTCGTTTGAAATTAAAAACATTATCATCTATCATCATTCATCTTATCTTATTTTTTTTTAAATCCTTTCTTGAACTATTATACAGTTGTTTTCTTAGATGAAATACTTTTAGACATATATATTCAATCTAGGAAATTTAATTACTTTTGATGAATTTCATGGATTTTAGAAATCTAGAGATATTCAATATGGATTTTTGTAGACTCTATAAAAGTTTTGGGGTATCCAAATTAGGATTTGTAGAGTTGTTAAAAGTAAAGTGATATTCAAATTTGATTTTTGAAGACTATGAAAATCTATAAGTATCCAAAATTTCCATAGATTTTCCATGATTCTTATAGATTTCTTTATGTACAAAATTTAAAACACTAGGTACAACAATTAGAAATAAAAAATTCTCTTCTACTCACCCTAGAGATTTTGGTAGACTTTTATCAACAAATTTTTGCACTCCATATCGGCGGCCGCTCTTCTTCCTCCTGCACAATTTCCTTCAAAGGTATTATTCCCTTCTTCAGTCACAATTTTTTTTTTTTTTTGTTGTACAAATTCAAGTTGACTTCTCAATTATTATGGTGTTTCATTTTTCTTTTTTCCTTGTCAGCTTGATCATGATTATTTATCATAAATCTATATAATTTCACGATTTTGTCTACACATTCACACAAATCCTATTGAGAATAATTCGATGCACACAATCCTAATTTCACAATTGTATCAAATGTCTCACTAAATTAATAATTTGTAAGTTTTTTATTGTTATTTAATATCATGTTTTTAATATATGTATATTGCATCGTTTTAGGTTTGTTATGAGTATAATCAATAATTTGCAAGTATTTTATTATTATTTAAATATCATGTTTTTAGTATATGTATATTGCATAGTTTTAGGTTTGAATGAATATAATTAATAGTCTCTAAGTTTTTTTTATCATTTAAATATCATGTTTTCAATATGCGTATATTGCATAGTTTTAGGTTTGTTATGGATTATAGAATGTTAATAAAATTTGTTGTGAGTTGTTCTTGAGATTTTATCTTATGCATATTTAAGTAATACTATCAATGGGAGATTCACGAGAAAAATATAATATGTGGACGATTGAAGAGAGCAATGAATTGCTAAAAATTATGATTGATGCTGCCATGAGAGGATGGCGTGATAAGAATGGAGTATTTAGCAAAAAAATATAGAAAATAAAATACTTCCCGCTCTGAACGACAAGATTGAGTGTGCAAAACTATTACACAATAGCAAAGTCGTCTAAAGTGGTTCAAAGGAAGATAGAGCAGTTATTGTAAGCTTATGCGTCATAACTCTGGTTTTGGATGGGATCCTGAGACAAAGAAATTCACGGCTAATGACGAAGTATGGGAAGATTATTTTAAGGTGAGAGTCTTCGAGTTTAAAAAAATAAAATTTATATTTACAATTAGATTTATAACTAGCTTAACACTTGATGTCATTTTTTGCTCTTTACCAGTCTCACCCTAAACATAAACACTATCAGACAGACACTTTTGAGGATTATGAAGACCTGAGAATTGTGGTTGGGACTGGAACTGCTACAGGAAAACAAACAATTAGAGTAGGAGATGACACTGATGCAAGAAAATTTGAGATAGAAGAAAATAGGGGAACTAGTTTAATAGACGATTATGTGTTTAATAACAACATTAGTTAATATTTCGTGCAAAGCGACGGACAAGAATCTTCGAATCAATCTCCATTTTTCGAGGACTCTATTTCACCATTACCCTCTCAGCCCATAAGTTCAGAGGTTCCAGCAACAACTAGGAAACGGGATAGGACCGAGTTTGAAGCAAAATCAAACACATTCAAAAGTATTGACCCAAATGCTATGCATGAGTTCTCCCATAGTCTTGAGAAGGTGGTTTCTAAGATAAAATCAATAGGGAATGCAGGTGACACTTGTTGGGATGCTATCAAGGAGGTCCCAAATTTGGATAATCGTACTCGATATAAGGTGCTTGATTTACTCAATACCAGATCAAAAAAATGGATTTCTTGAAAATGACCATTGAAGAGCGTTCGGGATGGATATATTATAAATTGAATGAATGAGTATGTTTTGAAACACAATTCTTAAATAGTTACCTTATGTTAAAAATTCTATTCGCATTGTTTCGAATTGTTTTTCTAATTATTGATCTAGTAGAAAACTCTTGAATTTTGGATGATTTATATAAGTTTTTTGTTGTTTCTTGAACATATCTTGTTTGATACATGGAATGGTTTTTAATAAATTTATAGAGTTTCTTTTATTTTAATTATCTGTTTGATATCAGGTAGTTTATTTAAATGTCAAATATCAACGTCGATGAAGTAGAAGAACAAATGGAAGAAAATGAATTTGAAGAAGAGTAACACGAAATTATTAGGTTTTTGTTAGTTGAAGTTCGTGGGAGCCTCTATACTTTTACTAAGCATATAGCTAACATGAATTGTGAACGTATCCATCGTCATTTAAATAGACGACCAATAACTTAAAGGGGATACGATTATATTCATAAAATATTAAAAGAAGATCCAACAAACTTTCGAGAGATTTATAGAATGTACCCCGATGTATTTTTAAAATTGTGCAACATCCTTAGAGAGAAAACACATTTACAAGATACAAGATACATTTGTATTGAAGAAATGCTTGTCGTATTTGTACTCGTTGTTGGTCATAATACCCGATATTGCTTAATTCGTAAAACCTTTAAACGATCACACTACAATACAAGCCAAAACTTCAACAAGGTGTTGAAAGCATTAAATAGCATTGCAGCAGATATGATGGTCAAACCTGGATCTACAGTGCCCGAAAAAATAAGAGAGAGTACAAGATTTTATCCTTATTTCAAAGTAAGTAATGAAATTCTTTTTGTTGTTTTTGTTATTGATGTGGTTGTAATTATTATTATTATTATTATTATTATATTGTTGTTATAGGATTGCATTGGAGCTATTGATGGCACTCATATTCCTGCCACGGTGTTTGAGCGTGATACTAATAGTTATCGTAATCGTCATTGGACGATTTCTCAAAATGTTTTAGCATCATGTAACTTTGATTTAGAATTCATATATGTGCTCAGTGGATGGGAGGGATCTGCACATGATTCAAACGTATTGGCAGATGCTTTATCAAGAAATAACGGGCTTAAAGTGACACAAGGTTATTTTTTTAATGCTACTAGCTTATTTAATTTTTTTTTATTTTTTAGGATTATATATTCTATACATTAGTTACTTGATCCTACAAAATATGGTTTGATAGGTAATTCTTTTTAGTGGACGGTGGATATCCAAATCGACGTCAGTTATTGGCTCCTTTTCGTGGTGTGCGTTATCATCTCCAAAATTTCACTGGCCAAGGTCGCCACCCTGAAGATGCAAAAGAGTTGTTCAATATCTTTCATGCTTCTTTGAGGAACGTAATTGAAAGGTTATTTGGCATATTTAAATCGCGGTTCAAATTATTCAAAACTGCTCCTCCGTTTAAATATACAACACAGACAGAGATTGTATTGGCTTGTGCTGGATTACACAATTTTCTTCGCAAGGAGTGTCGTTCTGATGAATTTCCAGTTGAAACCGAGATTGAAGTTCCACCATCTTCATCAGAACAAGTTTACAAAGATGACAACTTTGGTGAATTATTCGATACACAAGAACAACAACGGACAAATGCTAATGCATGGAGAGATGCTATAGCAAATCAAATGTGGAGCGATGTTGATCATAATGTCAATATAAGTTAGATTTTATTTCATAAATTACTGTTGAAATTTTATCAAATTGTCATACTATTTTGATTTTTTAATCTAATATTCACACAAAGAAATTGTTATATATTCTAAATTTTTTGATTAATTAATAATTTATGTTGAATTGGTTAGGATCGAGAAGTTCAATTTTGAGTTCTAAATTGACTAGTGATTCATTATTTGTTTTCACAAATAAAATCTATTTACATTTTAAATAAATTTTATTTACATTAATAATAATAATAATAATATTTCAAATGAAGAGTCTAGATTGAATATACTCCCATAAAAATATTACAAGAGTCATGGATTTTCATATAAAAAAGTTAATAGAAGTCTACAAAAGTCTTGCAAAAAGTCTACAGGAGTCTATAGAATTCTGTTTAGAAATCTGTGAGATTCTACAAATGTCTGTCAAATCCACAAAAGTCTCTTATTAAAAAAAGTCATTAAAAATCGTTAAATCTCTAGGTTGAATACACCCATGTTATTTTAGATTTTAGTGCAAAATTTTGTATTTTATTATAACGTCATTTTCAAAAGGTGGTATATTAAGTTTCTATTGTTGGCATTAAAAAACGTGGGGTTTCTATATTTTTCGATCATATGTTTTATCTCAAATAATACTCGCATGTGTTGTTTATTTATATACTTTTATTTTTTTAAAAAAAATTAATTAATTTTTTTAATTAGTTAGTATTTTTAATATAAAATAAGCTAATATTTTAATTAGAAGCATTTTATAAGAATACATTTAATAAAGTATTAAAATGCTTATAATTAAGTTGGTTATTAATAAAAAGACGTACAATGACACCAAATTGCTTGTCTAATTTAGACCCAAGTTTAATATATAACTAGTATTTTACCCGTGCGATGCACGGGATGATATTATTAAAAATTAGTGAAAAATGAATAGATATTTAAATTTTAAAAAAATATATTTATAAAAAAATATAAAAAAATTAATTTTTCGTTAATTTTAAAAACTTTCACATGTTGATTAATTTTTTTGGCTAATAATCACTACATATATCACAATTTTAGATTGTGTTAGCCTAAGACAATGACATGATGCTTACTGTATTTAGTGTACTGATGTCGACCACCAACCTTAATACATATTTAATTCTTTAATTTTCGAGAAGATACATATTATTATTTTTAAAATGTGAAAAAAAAATATTTTTAAATCACATTCAATAAAATTAATGAGAAATAATTTTTTAAAAATTCAGTAATTTTGTCTAAATCCACATTCACAAACAATTTTGTAATATGACATGTGTTTGAAACATTTGAATGATAACAATAAATGTTTCATCAATATCTTTGTCCATATATTTTGTGATTTTATTTACAAAATCTCTTCATAATATACACAACAAACTATTATTTCGAATGAAAAATGAAACTTGTGATCATAAGTAAATTATGTATAAATCAGAAAATTTATTTTATGAACATTTATTATGTGTATTCCATAACAATGTCAATAAAATTTATAATGTCTCTTCTAATAAGATGCTTACTTTCTTTAGAATTGGTTTAATCATTTAGATTATGAGACATTTTATATTACCATGTATCCGTGAACTTTGTAATATAGAAGAAAATTATCACATTAGTAATACGTAATAATTAAAATTTTGTACAAATAGAAAAATAATATTTTATACTTTTCAATCATGAAATATAGATTTCAAACTTAATGTCTCGTTGTTCTCGTTGTTTCTATATGTATGTAGTTCATAACAAAGAACAATCTAAATTTAAACGAACATTACAGTTTGGAAGGATTCAACTCATATATGATGCTGAAAAGAGAAGTAGTCAGAATTCAATTTTTGAGTAGATAAATTTAGTAAGATAAATATAATAAAATTGGTTTCTAATGTAATATGCAATATTGCATTATTTATAATTTAAAATTCAAATAAAACATCACAATTGGACAAAAATTATACATTGGAAGCTTCTGACAGAATTATATCATATATTAACTATTTCCAATTATGGAAATCTCGAATTGCATACATTGGGTATCAAAGATTTCTGATTATTGAGGGGTACTATACATTCTTATTGAGAGTAATTTAATGTTCATTTGAAACTCTTTTGAATCTATCTTTTTTAATTTTCTTGTGCTTTCTTATTTGAATTTATAAGAAGACATATGGTTTTGGAAGAAAACTACAAATCATTAATTCTTTCCAATTAAGGTAATTTCGAAATAATATGTATTTAAGATAAAAAAAATTATGATTATTAAATGATAACTTAATGTCGATTGAAAAACCTTGTTGTTGTGATAACTTTTAACACTCAACCAATTTTATTTTTAGAAAAAATAAATAAACTAATTAAATATTTTATTGATTTTTTAGTAAGTAATTTGGTAGGAAATTATTTCAAATAGCAAAATGTATTTTTGAATAAATTACCTCATGAGTGATACCGAACATTGCAATCAATTGTATTTTAAATTTTATTCTACAGTTTTTAATTAAACTGATTGATATAATCAATGAAAAAATTTTAATATAGTTTACGTTTTCAATAAAATTTAGTTTTAATTTGAGTAAAAAAATAAAAAACATATAATAGATAAATTACATTTGAATTAATATAAAAATTATTTTAAATTCAAAAATGAATTAAGTGAATTGATACAATCAATGCAAACAATAATTAAAGTGATAATTTATTGCAGTACACATTTCAATATTTTCCTTTTTTAGAAATGACATTTTGGCGGGAAATTACTATTTTTAGCAAAAACTCTACTTTTATATATAGATAGACTAGTTACTGTGCACACGCGTTGTGTGTGTTTACAAATTTTTTATTATTATCGATGTACTAAAGTGAAATTTGACAAATTTTGGAGGGACTAAATTTATATTTAATGGTTGAAATAAAAAAAAATAAAAAAAAATGTGTGTTGAAATTTAAAAAAAAAACAAAAAACAAAAGTGTAATATTAGTATCATATAAGGGTAAAAGTGGAAAAAAAAAGTTGGTGTTGTCCTCTTTAAGTAGTTACTATGAGGTCCTCACACTTAATAATATAGTATAGATCTCATTTAGACCCAAGTTTAATATATAATATAAGATAAACGTTTTATATCTTAGATTTCATCATAAAACTTTCCAGTTAGCGATTCTCAATTTATCATGTTCATGTAATTCATTTAATTTTATTAATGAGCTCGATCGCAAATGATGATACTCGATCTTAATATATCCTCGATATTTTTTATTGAGCAGGTTCCTTTTGAGACGGTCTCACGAATCTTTATCTATAAGACGAGTCAACCCTACTGATATTCACAATAAAAAGTAATACTTTTAGCATAAAAAATAATTTTTTCATGGATGACCTACCCTTCTCACAAAATATGACATGTGAAATCATCTTACACAATTTTTTGCCTTCTTAATTTATTTATTTTAGAAGGACATTTTTTTTGCTTATTGAAATGCCAAAAAAACTAAAAAAACAAACAAACAAAAAAGAAAAGAAAAATCCTATTGGGCCAGTGGATAAGCCCAATGATTTTTAAATAACGGTACAAGACTCTTGTTCAGTCTCGAAATTAGTCTAAAATATCCATGCAAATTAGTTTTCAAGCCCAATAATTTTAATTTAATTCCTTTTGAAGAAATTTTTGCATATAAGAAACAAAATTAAATTATTGGACAAAATTTTATATTTTAATAAAATTAAAAAATTGTTTAGATATTAAATATAATAGATGAATTGATATTTTTCCGGTTACCATTTTGTCCTTGCTGTCCCATAAATTTTACCACTAATTTATAAGATTTAAAAGACTTTTTGTAAAATCAAAACGAA
The DNA here is from genome assembly GCF_022965805.1 of Primulina eburnea. Taxonomy (NCBI): domain Eukaryota; kingdom Viridiplantae; phylum Streptophyta; class Magnoliopsida; order Lamiales; family Gesneriaceae; genus Primulina; species Primulina eburnea. Next base: position 2,831,637 of record NC_133103.1, on the reverse strand, counting down.
AGAAACTCGATTGAGCTCAAAGTCAAGCACCGATCTTACTGTAAAGGAGCACTGCACTGGTCCACACGTTTTTCTGAGCAACTCCATCCGTGCGACAATACCCATGTGAGACAGACCTACTTATTGTTAGCTGTTGATGCCCATAATTACTAATTAAATTTTCAATCTTCTATTTTCTTTAAAATTGGCCACGTACATTTCTAATCCTAATTATTATATTAGTAATTGTATTGCTTCAAAAGAAGGTTGATGTTAATCTTATTTACAAGTGTTGGTAAGAGACTAAGGTTATGTGACGGATGATTTTTCTGTACTGCATCTGGAGTGTGTTTTTCATAATGTGATACAATTTTTATTAATATTTGAAAGACTCGCATGATGTAATGACGTTGAGATATAATAAGATTGCTCATGCTCCCTCTTGTGAGATTAGGTTTGCTCGTACCTAAAATAAATGAATGCTAACTTCATAAATTGAAGTTGTTGGAAACACAAGAAATGGATGGCGTTGTCACCCAAAACCAAGAGAACATTCTCATTGAATTAATTTTAGTACCATGTATTTTGTAAAACAAAACAATAATATATTTTTTGTAATTTTGATTTTTATATTTTATTGTTCATATATTTTATATATAAGTTCATTATGTATGTACATTCATAGATATAAATAATAAGTTTTTCTTTTATATAATTGTCAAGCTAAATTACTAATTTGTTCAACTCTTTCACGAGATGATCCTTTTATTAAATTTCCAAATATATAGAAGAAAAAATATTATTTATATCTATGCATGTACATACATAATGAACTTATATATAAAATATATGAACAATTAAAATATAAAAATCAAAATGACAGAAAATATGGTAGTATTTGTTAGCCAAAGTCAAAGGAAAGAAAGCGAGGGCAAAGTCCAGGCACCGATTTTGCCCAAGTCAAACCTTCAAAACAAGATCATATTCTTCTAGAAAGTAAGAATAAATGAATAGAGTGAACCCGAGACCAAAATTTTGTGATATGCCTGTAATTTTGCAGTAATTATTGCTATTTTATTGTTAAATTCCAATAGCGTTGTTTGACAAAGACAACTCAAAACTTTTACTCCAAATGCCAACAAATAGTTTGCCACTTCAGACTTAGCAAATCCCACACGATTCTTGAATCTGTTAAAAAAAATTGTCCTGTTTGCCTGTTGAAATATACGTAACCTGGGGTCTCCTCGGCTTCTTTTGTTGGTTTTTTTCAAGATTTTGGAATCAAAACAGAGAGGTTGCTTGAATGAGAAGCAGAGAAATCTGAAATCAGTAAGCCTGATAACCAAATTTTTAAATCCCAGTTCGATTTTTGGGTTGATCGATCCATTTCAGTGATATTTAATCACGAGTGGCAGAAGGTAGATTTTTATGGAGTATTCTGATTCATCGCCGCATTATATGAAGGCCACAAGCAGTTCGCATGCGAAGAAAGAAAACTCTCCGGTGAGTTTCCGACTGTCGGACATGAATTTCATTTTTGGCATAATAATATATTTTTCACTACATCCCCACCCCCTCTTTTTTGTCTGGATTTACTGGCTGGTATGGACTTGATCAAAGTAATTGCATGTAAAAAAACTTGTCACTTCTGTTTGTTTTGCTTCTCTTCTGATTTTTTTTCAGTGAATTGCAAATCTTGAGAAATTATGTGGGTACTTTAAGGAGAAGCTCAAAGGTTTGGAATTTCCTGTTTTATTTATTGCAGGGAGATAGTGAACATGAGGATACCATTTCAGTTGGTTCTTCTACCGTTCGATCAGCAATACATGGGCAATATGCTCCACCAGATAAATCTGGAATCGCATACAGAAATAACAATAAGAAGACACTAAAAAGTTTGGGCAATACGAAGTCATTCCGGAGAAGGGCAAAATCAAGAATTTTTCAGCCTATCGGAATGTCTGATAATACTTCAGCCTCTTTCTCTTGCCAAGAGTTTTTAGTTGATGCATCTGAAGCGTCAACTCATTATTTAAAGTCAACAAGCTATTCCAAAGGCAAGAAAATGAATTCTCAATCAAGTAGTGATGGAAGTAGTTCGACTTTTTTGGGATCAAAGTCGCGTCGTAGATTTAAAACTATGTCAAGAACATCAAGCATTAGAAATGTGAGGGTTTTGATAAAGAAAACTAGCTTTAAACCGAGGAGGCCTTTGCTCGATCACTCTATTTCTGAGGATGTTGCTGTTGATAGAGCGACGTATTCCTCAACTCTTAAGGGCTCAAAGTTTCCCCAGCCAATTGAGGTTCCGTTCGGAGAGACAATCTCGGGAAAGAACTCGGGAACGAAAGTTTGCCGGTACCATCATTGTTCTCTCCATGGCCATTGTCGGGAGGATCATGACTCTGTTTCTGCTCCAAAACCATTCCTACACAAAAAAAGACAGCCATATATCAAGCCAAAGAACGAGATAGTGAAATCTGATCACTGCAGCTGTGAAACGAAAGATTATACTGACAGCATGAAGAATCACCAGAAATCCCAAATGGTTTCTTTAACAAAATCATCAGTTCAAGAGGGGGAAATTGGTAAACGGAGGTATCTTTATCTGCCATTCAGTGATGAACAGAATTCTGAAGCATACGTAGAGGGATATGGTGGCATCCAAGACTTTGATTTTCTCGAAATTGCTTTTGGCGAAACTTCATTTCCCGAGAGAAGTTATGAAGAGAATCTGATAATAATGAGTAAATATTCTCCTCAGTACCAACAAATAGGAGGGATGTCTTTTGGGCCAAAAGGGTATTGTTTGAAGTGCTCTAATAACGATACAGAACGAAGTTTATCAACTCCCAGAAGTTATGATCATGCCACCTATTCAAGTCTAGACAAGGACAATACTTTTGAGATCCCTCTGAAGAGAGATGATGTTGTTTTCGATACACCCCCATTATCCCACGTGGAGAATTCCATAGAACTCAATGCAAGTTTCGTTACAGACGAATGTGAAAGCGGAACATCCAGCAAGGATTCCCCAGAAACTCCAGTTATTTTTGATGAAGTTACCAAAGACAGAAGTGGGTTCTCATCACTTTCAGATAGCCAAACTTCGAGTGATAATAATTCTGATGTTGAAGGAGAGCTTACAACTATATCTTCTATCACCGGAGATTCTATTACCAGTGTAGTGCAAATTCCTGAATCTGGGAAGGACGCATCTTCTAGTGAAGGCAACAAACTTCAATTCAGCAAGCCGAGGCACGTGAGCATGTGGCACTTGATACATCAGCATATGGCCTCAGAATTGGCTACAGAAGCTGCAAGCAAGCCACTTCCATCTTCTGAAGTTCCAGATTTTGTTGATAATAAAAGTTCATATCTTGCCAAGGAAAATTTGGTTGAAAGCCGGGATTTTTCTGATTCTAATATAGGTGCGGAAAATGACTCTGGCACTCGGGAGATTGAAATCCAAAAGCTTTTTGCTATCAAGCTAGTTCGAGAGGCGATTGAGAAGATTCTTCTTCCAGAGGTTCAAGATGTACTGTCGGTTACAAGTGAAAACATCTCTCCAAAAGAATCCCCTGAAAAGAAGCAAAATGAAGGTAGAGTATGTGTGTGTCTGCGCACATGTTTGTGAGTATTTATATGTGTATTTTTTACTGATCATCTCGTTTTCTGCAGATTACCCTGAAGAAAGTGATGGAGACCCGGATGCTGACAAAGGGAAAGGCTGTGTGCCCTCGACTTCAGAAGAGATGAGCCCCATCGTCGAAGATTCTTTTAGTGTGAAGATGGTGAAAACTAAATCGACTATAAGCAAATCTGATAAGAAAGCACCTAAGCACTGGAGTAATCTCAAGAAGTGGATTCTACTTCAAAGATTCATCAGAGAATTGGAGAAAGTGAGAAAATTTAACCCCAAGAAGCCTCTGCCGCTGCCGTTAAGTCCTGTTGCAGAAGCAGAAAAAGTCAACCTGAGACCTCTAGCATTAGACGAGAAGAAAAGAGGAGAAGAATGGATGCTCGATTATGCAATTCGTCAGGCAGTGAATCAACTAGCCCCAACTCAAAAGAGAAAAGTCGCGTTGCTTGTAAAAGCTTTTGAAACTGTTGTTCCACCCCAAGAAGATAATCAAATTCAGCACCGAAGAGACAAAAATGGAGTAGTACCAGTTGAAGGGAAAGGAACGCTACTTATCAATGATAAAGTTTCAGGCCTAGTTTCTGCAAGAGAAGAAAGAAGCGCTACATTGATCAAGAAGTATAGTGATCTTTTAAATTCAAATCAGAATGTCAGCAAATCAGAATGTGGTGATAGGGATCCATCTGTTGCTACTAAAAGCCTGATCATCGATGATATGGGAATATCAATAATAACCGAGAAAGTGATACAGGCTGATCCAGACGTCAAAATTCCTCAAGAAGAGAAAACATCAAAACACAAAGATACAAATGGGGCAGTAGATGACCTAGCAGACAGGAAAGATCATATAAAAATGTGGCATATGGTATATCAGCATGTGGTGTCTGGTATTGCAGAAAAAATGGGAAGCCAACTTCTTGATGGATCAGATGACGAAGATGTGAAATCACCTGGCACAATTAAAGAAAATCATGTATCCAACAATCCAGGAATTGGATTCACTAGATCAGATGCTCTCAAACTCGTAAAAGAGGCGGTTGAAGAGATTCTTCTTCACGATACTCAAGACAATACCGCTGATTCTCTATCTGTCTCTACAGAGCGAGAGATCTTTGAAGAAAATATCAGTGAAGTTGGAGAACAAGAAAAATCAAAACCCAAGAACTGGAAGAAGCTGAAAAAGCTATTACTCCTCAAGAAATCGATCAAGGCATTGGAGAAAGCTAGAAAATTCACACAAACTCATGAACTCCCTCAGGAGCCCAATTCGGAACCAGAGCGAGTTGACTTAAAGCGCCAAATAATGGATGAGAAGAGAAAGGCTGAACAATGGATGCTGGATTATGCTGTTCAACACATTGTCACAAAACTCAATCCATCTCGGAAGAGAAGAGTGTCCATGCTAGTTGAAGCCTTCGAAGCAGTGGTTCCATTTCCAGAAATTTGAATACAATGAAGGTCCAAAATCACAGAAGGCTGTCAAAATCGTTTGATTCTGTTCATGAAGGTTAACTTGTGATCTTTGTTCTGAAAGTTTCTGTAGTTACTCATTCGAGACTTGCTTACGTTTGGAAAGATTTTTTAAGCTATGATTTGACAATCCCAGATGAATGATTGCAGATCATATACACTTGAAGGAGGGCGTCTGGTCCCCCTTCAAGAATGCATATCGATGCAGGTCACCCTTTCATGTGACGATTTTTTTTGTAGCAAATATATAGCATGTTTGTTTGATTCTTTCTGGTATGGAGTGCTGTATGAAGTTCTTATTGAAGGAATATTTTGAATCTCTATGCAATGAACATATTTGTATATGTGTGTTAAAAGTATTATAAAGTCTGAGATTTGACTATATTTTAGATGTTTGATGTAAATGTTGATTTACGAGGATATATCCATATTCTTTATTTCTGTGTTCTTGCTCATTATTAAATTAACAGAGTGCTAACAAATTCCTTCAAACGCAACCAAGTAAAAGCTATCTGGTTTTCTGAGCAAGCTTTGTCAGTCCACATGATCCAACGGCTCTGCTGTTCATAACACAGTTCCAAACTCGTTTCTTTATATTAGAAGTTCCAAGCCAACCCATCTACACATCTTTGAGCAGGCCAGGTGTTTTTTCCCATTATGGATAACCTAATCTGGCTGATGATCATCTGGTATCAACTGAAAAATATTTTCCTTCCTTTTTGAGATTTTCATTTTTTTAGCATGTAAAAATTCAGTGAAAAGTGAAAACCACATTATCAGTAGGGTATTATGGACAATGGTTGAGGTTTAATAAAACAGGCATATAATGAAGGAAATATAAAAATGTTTAATTCATTCAAGTAGCCTAATTAATAAGTCAAAATTCAATATTGTTAAAATTGTTTACTAATCATACTGAACATTATGGCAGTTTGATCATTCTATTTTTAGTGATAAACTTCTTCATCATAATTATTTTATGGTAAAAACTTGCGTGAGACTGTCTCACAGATCGTATTTTGTGAGACAGATCTCTTATTTGGCTCATCCATTAAAAAATATTATTTTTTATGCTAAGACTACTATTTTTTATTGTGAATATCGATAGGATCGACCCATATCACAGATAAAGATTTGTGAGAGCGAAACAGATCTCTTATTTGGGTTATCCATGAAAAAATATTACTTTTTATGCTAAGAGTATTACTTTTTATTGTGAATATCGATAGAGTTGATACATCTCACAAATAAAGATTTGTGAGACCGTCTAACAAAAGACCTACTCATACTTTATAATGGAACCAGACCAATCGATAGCATATCGGTTCCGGATTTATCGGATTGGGTATATAATCTAATCAAAATAGGATCAAAACGAAATAGACCACATATGATTAATCGGACTGTTGACCGAATTAAAAAGAAACATGATCGGTTTGAGGTCAGATTGAATTTTTTTTTAAGATCGGATTGAATATTTTTTTAAATCTTCGAATAATATGTACCTAAACATAACATTTATCAAGCAACACATTGAAAATTAAGTATATTATTTCTTATATATAGAATCTACGAGTGACAATTAGTAAACAACAAAGCACACACAAAACCCTTTTTTAAAAGAACGGTTCGGACTGGATTTGATCCAGTTCCGGATCCGAGCTAACCGGATCTTTTTTTTGTATTGGATTGGTTCCGCTTCCGGGTCAAGCTTTTTTAAAAACTAATCTAATTTAATTAGAATATCGGATTTGGTTCAACCCTAAACCACGTTAACCGACTCTGAATTGAACCGGATTGTACCGGATCGGTTCCGGGTTCTGGATCAACCCGATCCGTTAACCATGACTACATGAAAACTGAGGGGAATATTCTATGGATATTTCATCTTTATGTGATAGAATGATAAGGGCTCGCTTGGTTTTTAGGATGTGATAATTGAATGATTGATAATTTGATTGATAAATGTTTGATAGGATAATATATGTAAAAAGAGATATCTAATATCATGTGTGGTGTGAAATTAAGATGAGTGATAAAATGGTGATAAACCTGAATTTGACCAAACTATCCTTCCACTTTTATTTAAAAGTATTTCCCATCACTGTTTACTTTTTTCCCAACCTACTCGTTCTTTGCCAACAAAATCGAACACACGCCATGGGAGATTTGGGAACCCTCTCCAGTTGCTTCGTTCTTGAAGATAGGAAGCCAAGGTGAGTTTCCTGTTATTGATGTCTCCTGGTGAAGCTCGGTTTTCAGCTTGTGGAATGGGATTTTCCGGAGACGGTTGTGCCGCACTTTCTGTTGGTGGCGCAGGTGGTGGCTCCGATGGCGGCGCCGATGGAGATTCATTGGTTTCCGCTTCTGAAGGTGGAGGTGCTGCTGCTACATCTGTCTCTGCAGGAGGTGATTTGTCGTCCGACATAGCTGAAGTTTGATCAGGCTTAACCTCCTCAGGTGGTGGAGTTGGTGCCGCCGGAGGAGGTGGAGGGGGAGGAGGAGTCGCAATCTCGTCAACAAAGTAAATTCTCAATCCAATTTCCCCCTGAATCCAACTGAACCAATTCTTCTTCTCCAGGGGATAATAAATCAAGGCCTCCTCACCTTTCTTCACAAACTGCCTGGAACTCAGCTTCACCCTGCCCAGAAAATTATTCCTCGTTGTCGGCCCCAAAATTCGATCATGAAAAACATCGAGTTCCAGCATATCACCAAATAACTCGGAGGCTTTAACAACATTGAACTCAAGGGTTTCATTCCACACAGGATTCAGGTCCCGAATCATGGCCCTCGTCTTCCTCCGCTGCCCATGAAAATCAAGAACCACATAGGGACTTGAAGCTCCATGGCCATCTTTTGGAAGAAGGTTTCTTGCATCAACAACTTCAACCACAAGCTTCCGAACAACAGCCATTGATCAATTATTAATCACTCTGAAAGTGTGATTATTGGGAAGAAAGAATGCATTGAGATTATAGAGAAAATTTGGGAAGAAGAATGCATTACAGTAGCTTCATGCATGTGCAGCGATTTTTTCTTCAGAATAAATAGTAGACAACAGCGTCTACTCACCCACTTGCATTATTATATTTCTCAGTAAGGGCTATTATAGTCATTTTATTTTTCAGTCCATGCGGATACAAATAATCCACCGAGAATGCATGGATCCATTTTCCAAGTGAAACAGTATAAATTGTCCTACATTTAATCAATGTCAGATTTGTAAATGGAACCAAACAGAAGACTATTTAATAATCCTTACTTAATCACACTTACCAAACAGGGCCTAAGAAGATAATAAATATAATCAACATATCTAGAATCCTAATATTTCGGACTTCGTAAATATTTGGGAAGCTTCTGTTTATTTCCTTCCAGAACCAAAACAAGTCACCGATTAACTTAGTCCTAGTCCAATTTTACGTGCCTGCGTTGATTCTTGCACGTGAATTCTTTTACAACAAGGATTTCTCTGCTAACCCAAATACGATATCCTATATATATCATAAATAAAAGAACACAAACACAAAAACATTCACAGATAAATTCCTTTAAAAAAAAATCTTGGTTAATTTTCTTTAGGGACATGGCCAACCTTCAGTATTACTTCTTCCCAACGGATTTCTACTACCCTAGGCCGTCGATTAAAACGCGGACAAATGATGATCAACGGCACACTACAACAAAAACGGCTTTCCGCAGCGCGCATATAAGCTTTCCGCAGCGCGCATTGCACGCTGCAAAGTTCCAAGCCGTTAAAAGTTCAGGATTATCCGCGGCGTGCATTGCACGCTGTTGATACTATTATCAACGGCGTGCATATGTACGCTGTTAATACAACTTTCCGCAACGTGCATGTGTAAGCCATTAATAGTCATAAAAAAACAAAATTCTAGCGACGGTTTCCGATAAACCCGTCGCAAATCAGCGACGGTTCCGAAATTAAACACCGTCGCTACTATAGCGACGGTCTTAAAATAATGTGACGGTTAAAACTTTCGCGACGGTTCCAAAAGCCGTCGCTAAATTTTGCGTAAATTTAAAAGAAAATTACTTTTATAATTTATTATATTTTAATAAAAAATTCAATTAAAAAATTAACCAAAAATTCAAATAAAAACAAATATCTAAGTCGAAATTAAAGTATATAACATCAGAAAAATTTTAAGTGTTAAGTGATGTGGAAGACAATGGAACGGAGATCGGGTTTAAATAGATAATTTGCGCTTTGTTGCGACGGTTTGTATGTAAATAGTCGCCGATTTGTGTCTATTAGCGACGGTTATATATAAACCGTCGCCGATTTACATCGGCGACGGTTGTAGTTAGCCGTCGCTAAATGTGGCCTTGAAGCAATTCATTTTCCACTGCATCGGCGACGGTTTGCGATAACCGTCGCTAAACGTGCAATTTTTCCGCAGCATCGGCGACGGTTTTAGATAACCGTCGCTAAATGTGGCCTTAAATCGAAATTCGAACTCATTTTTGGCAGCGTGCTAATAATATGCACGCCGTAAATAATACTATTAACGTCGTGCGATTAATGTACACCATTAATATCTGAATACGATTTATTTTTAACAGCACACATAAACTTGCACGTCGTTAATAATATTATTAACGGCGTGCGTTTATTGTGTGCTGTCGTTTATATAATTTATTAACAGCACACAAAAAGGCATGCTGCAAATATCACTATCCGCAGCGTGCGTTTAATGCACGCCGTCCATAGTAATAACCGCAGCGTGCTTTTAATGCACGCTGTTAATAGTATCAAGTTACTATCCGCAGCGGGCTTTATATGCACGCCGCCGATAGTACTATCCGCAGCGTTCGTTTAATGCACGCCGTTAATAGTATCAAGTGCAACACTATTAACGGCGCACAGGTGGGTGCACGCCGTGAAAAATAGTATTCGCAGCGTGCTTTTAATACACGCTGTTGATGACGTGCTGCGGAAAGTCGTTTTTCTTGTAGTGGCAGGTGATTCTTCCAGACGAGAATCCAAACACGGGGGACAATATCAATGAACATGGCGATGAGATGAAGGATGCTTCCGATAAAAAATCGAGTAGGGTTAAGGCGACGTCGTTCGGGGTGAGCTTTGTTCCACCTAACAAACAGATATCGGGAATGCATTTCAGGAGTGATCGTGCAATGTCTTGGGGATTGATGAATGCCAAACTTTCAAGACTAGTACCGGATAGATATCGGGAGGATCAAATTCCCTATGTTCTTTGAATTTTTTTTAATCAGTACATTCTTTGACGTGTTTTTAATTTTAAGATGATCGATACTATTTTTAAAATTGGATTTCTATGTACGTACTGATATTTGCATATGGTCTCCATTACATGCATGTTCGAGAGTTTAAGATTGGACTATATATCGACCGAAATTATAAGGTACGCAATCGAATTTAATATGGTTTTGATATACATATATCTAAATCTTTCTACATAAAGAAATATGATTAGATCTCTTTTGTACATTTTATTTGAAATTATTCGGGTAAATTACATTTTTTAAACCTTTGAGTTTCTTATGTTAATCGAATCAAGGTCGCTTTAAGGGACTTTAATCCCGCAATTCATAGCAAGAACCTTGAAATTGTAAGATGATACTCTTGTAAGAGCCCGGGTCATGGATGACCCGGAATATCAAATGGATTCCCAAATCCGAGTAAGTCTGCAGGTGGATTCTTCTGGAGCCGGGCAGGTGCAAGCCCATGCTCTACTCTCCGGGCAGTCATAGGCCCGGGCTCTTGTATAAATCTCCAGGGAGGCATTCTACCCGGCCACCTCGATATGAGCACCGCACTCGAGTATACTAGCAGAATAGGATGTGGGCGACTGTCCCATCTCTGACACCGTGCCGATGAGTTGACATGTCAGAATATAGGGTGTGCTCAGCCGTCCTACTATAATTAGTAGCTAGGTAGCACGGAGAACGAGGTCATCATTACTTTTTCTACTATAAATATCAGGTTCTCTCTTTACATTTACATTCATTCATTCATTCATTCACACCAATATCACAGCCATCACTTGGCTACATTGGTTTTCTTGCTTGAGTACCCTGCTGACTTAAGCATCGGAGTGGTCACGCCGGACACCCCTCCGGCGCCCATTCACGAGTTCCTTTCATTGTGTGCAGGTTACAGCTGAAGCCATATTACGGAGATATATCTCATTGCTCTTATTCCCATCATTATATTGATAGCAGATCCGGTGGAGCTCCCGACCCGGCTCACCCATTTCACCCGGATCGCATCATAAGAGAAAAGAATGTATAATTGGTAAATTGATAAGATTTTTGAATATTTGAGAGAATTTCTCTGTAATGCCAAATAATCAATCTTGAAAATTGGTATATCACAAAATACTAGCCCAAGTCCCACCATATAATAGGCACTCAACTCAATTTTGGGTTGATTGATTGAAGTTGCTTCTCAGAGACTTTTTATTTTTTTTAAAAAAAAATAAAAAAATTTGAGGTATGCAATTAAGTATTTAGGTTGTACTTAATACATGAACTTGTTTGGATATATAAAACTGTAGTGAATTTCAAATAAGCATATCAAACTATGCAATTTGATAAAAGTTATAATAAATCTCAAATATATTTGATCATTTGAAATATATACGCTTTTCAAAATTCAAATCAAATCTTTTCATCAAAATCAAATCCAACTGTCCAAACACAGTGGTTTTAATAGTTGCTGTTTCTCAACATGTTTTTTATATGCTTTTACTGGCACTATTTTTTGTTTGTATTTTGTTGCCTAGTAGCCAAAACACCCTTTGATTATCCCTTGAAATCTTAAAATATTTGGATTTGAGTTCGGACCGAAAGATTCGAATATGTACTCGAGCTACTGGATCTTTTACCTGAAAATAAATACACAAAATCTCGAAATCTATTTATTTAATATATATTTATATTATATTAATAAAATAACAACAATCAAGAGGGGCTCGAGAACTATCAAACAATGTAATTTGAGCTCGAGTTCGGTTCGAAAAAATTCGAACATGTTTGAGTTCAACTCTCAAATATGAATCAAATATTTTTCAAGATTGTTCGAAAAATTCGCGAACCAATTCGATTCGTTTCAACCTTTGTTCCCACCTATCGATCAATTCCAGTTTCTATTTTAATAACAAATTTTGAAGCTTATTATTACATGTTTATTTTTCAAGTAACGAAGAGTATCCAAAATATTTTTCCTGACGTGAGATATAATTAGTTCATTAGTTTGAAAGAGTATACTTTTTCTTTGCGGATTATTCTACAATAGAAAAAGTGTGTTAAATGAGGCATGAAAAACGTCATGATTCATGCGCGCAGAAATTCAATAAGTAAGACTAATTAGTTTTGCTTAGGAATCACGCTGCATTATTAAATATCCTACTCTCTTTTTTTTTTTTAATCGCCGCCTTCTAGTTAACTAACCCACACAGCATAGGCCGGGCAACGAAAACAGAATATTCTTTTGCATAAAATAGCTACGACAAAGTAACAAAAAACCAACAAAAGAACAGGAGAAAAGAGGAAGAATTATTTAATTTTTGACCAATTGATTTGGTTTGGTGGGTTCACACCTCACCGAATTATAACCTAATATTTCCTCTATAAATATGAAAAGCCAGTGCACTTATATTACACAAATTTAACTATCTTTCAATGGCAGGGATGCAATACAAATTCTTTCCGACCGACTTCTTGTTCCCTCTCCAACAATCCCCCGCGGCCGCTGACGGAGGAGACGGCTCGGCCCAGCCTGTTTTACCAGTCATATCAACAAGAGATATCGGCGTTCCCGAAGGGTCGAAGCAGCTGCCTAATTCCATAGCCATGACCAACGGCAAGATTGTGAAGCCAGCCAATCCTGTCATCGTCAACAACAAGAAGCTTGTCTCCTTGTCATTCACAAGAAAAATCAAACATATTGAGCCATGAGTTAATATAGAGCTAGCTTTTCTTTACACACGAATCCTGCGCGCATACATAGATCGCAATAAATCAACCGGAAGTACTGATCCATTTGTCATATATAATACACACACATCGAACCCATTTTTCGATGTTTTGAGAAGCCTGGAGTTTTGTAGAGGTTTATATATGATGATCAGCAATAACCTCTTGTACGTTTTATCATCAATTTTGTAATTTCCTAGTCTCAAAATATAATACTAAGTAATTAGCATAGATCCCTTTTGTATTAACGACAACAAACGTATTTATTTATGAAATAAAAAATTAAACCCTAACCTTATTTTTTAAAATCTTGGGAACCTACTGTCGTTATTTTCTATACGTTCTGGGTTAATTCAAAAGATCGATATAGTAACATGTAAATTACAGCTAATCTTATTGTTATATAGGATACTTGTCTTGTTTATTATGATAATGCTGTCATTGACTTGTCGAAGGTACTCTTCGAAATCGGACACCTCTGTCAAATGAGTAGGTCTCTTGTGAAACGATCTCACGAATCTTTATCTGTGAGACGGGTAATATTCACAATAAAAAGTAATACTCTTAGCATAAAAATTAATACTTTTTTATGTATGACCCAATAAGATATTCGACTCACGAAATTGATCCGTGAGACCGTCTCACAAGAGTTTTTGTGCTGCCTAATTCGCTCTACTCCAACGCTACGTTTTGTTTGCACGTGATTTTTTTCATATTAAAATATTTTTTATATATTAACAATCACTCTAAATTGTCTTAACTAAATAATTAATTAATAAACTTTATATTAACAATTTTCAATTTATTTTAATATTTCTCTGAAATTAATCTTGTTTGTTGAAAAAACCTTGTTACTAATACTAATTCAAATAATTAAACTGACATCTACACCATGTTATCTGATTAACGTACATTTATATTTTAAATTTCTCTTATTAATTAATTTTAAAAAAGAAATCATGTTATCAATTTAACAACTTATTAATATGTATTTTTTAGTGTATTATAATGTTAAACCAATATTAAATAACTTATTATTAATTAAATGTAAAACTAATATTCAAATATATCAATAAATTTATAATTATTTGATTAATAAGATATAAAATAATGAGAAATGTGTTACTAATTAATATTATTTTTACGGGTATATATAATAAAATTTGAAGTAATAGGTGGAAGAGAAGTGCTATATATGATGTAAAAATTAAGCTAATTTATGCTAAAAAATGAATTATAATTGGATCAATGCCGATTAAATGCATGAAGCATTGCACTTGAGGAGGTCTCTATTATTTATTCATCTGTTATTTACGGAGTTTCTAGAAGCTAGGTAGAGCAAAGAAAATATTAAATACTCTACCACTTTTTGATAATTACTATTATTTAGACCACATATTGGAGATGAAAAATTGAGGAGAGGATATAATTTTAAAATCAATTATTTCCAATATCCTGAGGGTAATAGTTTCTGTAGCTACAATTGTATGCATATAAATTTTAAGAAATATCTTCGATTCTATCGATCTGGTATAAAAAAAATATTATTTTATAATATTAAAAATATTAATTTTTATTATAAATATAAACCGAGTCAATCCATAATTTTATGATTTTTACGTAATTATTTTTAATTTGATTTGATCGAGATTTGTTCGAGGTCAATTAATAAGCTTGTGGCTTTCGGCAAAAGTTTGAATTTCAGCACGTTCCTGGTCAAATTTATAATCCTCAGGGACAATTTATTCAACATTGCATAGGGTTAAGTTTGAAAACAAAAATATGTAATTTTAGTCTTGTAAATTAGTATATTTTTAGTTTTAATTATATAACTTGTTAATATTTGATGAAAATCTTGGCTTTTGTTTCTCAATTTTTTTGTCAGAACCATCGAATATTGTTCATTGACAATGAAGTTTTACTATAGAGCTCTTGTAACAAAAATAATATATATTACACTTATTAAAACAAAGAAAAAAAATAAGGAAAATGACATGGAATATTTCAAAATATCAGGAAAAAATCTAGTTGTTTTCTTTTATTTTTTATTTAGATATATTTCAATGTTTGTAATATAATATAGATTTTATTATTGTTACATGAGTAATGTAAGAGAGCAATAATGTCAAACGAGTATTATTTGATGAATTTTGTGGCTTCATGTGAAAAAAAACTAAAATAAAAAAATAAAAGTTATTGAATGAAAACACGATATTAAAAAATTTCACGTTTAAAACTTAAAACAAACTAACTTACTGGACTAATATTGAAATTTTCTCATCTAAGTTCCTTTTTTTTTAATTGGCCACTCGGTTATTTATTTTAGAAAAAATTGTATATTTCGTTGTTTATATTTATATTTTATCAATTTTTGTCTAAGTTAAATTTCAATAATAGTCCGTTATATTTGGTTTTTTAACGATTATTCATTTTTTTCTTTATTTTATTATTCGTGTGACAAAATTATTAAAATTTTGAACTGAAATTGGGGAGCGAGATGAGGTGTTCAAAATGAATCCAACCAACTCGTAAACCATTCGATCTAAATTTGATAATATCGAGTTCGAACTTTTTCATAATTGTTCATGAGTGAGTATCATGTGAGACCATCTCACGGATCCTAATCTGTGAGACGGGTCAATCCTACACATATTCAATATAAAAAGTAGTACTCTCAGCATAAAAAATAATATTTTTTCATGGATGACTTAAATAAGAGATCCATCTCACAAATACGATCCGTGAGACCGTCTCACACAAATTTTTACCATTGTTTATAGATAGCAGTCTACCCGTGAATGATTATTATTATGGGTATTTATATATTGAATAGAATATGTTAGCAATATAAATGAACAGTAAAAAAATCAATAAAATTTATTTTCACATGCAATTGCTTTCATCAATAAAAAATGGGTCTACCGGCATTTTCTTGATCATAATAAAATGAAAGAAGCTCTTATCTGTTCTCAATTTTGAATCAAAGATCGTATGAATGAATTCTTAAGAAAATTTAAAAACCCTGTGTAATCCCCAATGTAACGTTGTAATGTGAACTTGAGACCAAAATTGTATTCATCATATTGTTTCAAATTTTCCTACAAAACATGAACAGGTATATATTTACTGAATCAACAAATTAAAGAAATCTTCAAAACATAATCAGAAGAAGTACATTAATACGGACATTAACGAAGGCAGCAACGACCGTAATATCGGCGTATATCCCGCCAAAGTGCAGCACCCCTGCCTCGTAGCCCGACGCCTCGAATGGGGTGTGTATATTTTCATTCAAAGAATTCTGGCGCGTCACCTTAGCCAATGTCCAAGCCACCAACTCCGGCTCATTCGCTTCCTCCTGACACAGCCTCACCACTTACTCTATATCATCAGGATACACGTTGTCGAAAAGCCCGTCGGTCCCGGCGATTATGACATCACCACTCTCTACGGTCACCGTGATTCTTCCGCCACGTCCGGGGTATCGCCCGAGAAGTCTTCCCCAACTGAAAAGGATGGTTGAATTTGTCCTGCTGTGTGAGTGAACTATACACAATCTTTCCCCACCTTGTAACCAAGAATCCACTGTCCACCACGTTCACTGGGCGGAGGGTTCTCCCGGCGATGGTGAGGATGCAGGCGGCCGGTTTTCCAGTAAGCTTCATGAAGAAAGCACCTCGAGTCCACGGCGCTCTCGCGGCGGCGGTTCTTGATTGCTTCCACGGTTCCACCACGTTGCGCATCAGTTCTCTCGAGTACTCTCCTGCGTCGACGCCTATATTCGAACATCCGCCCATGCCATCCGCCACTCCAATGGCGTTGGCCTCCTCAAAGACGAAGTGGGCATCTTCGCCGAGTCGTTTTCTTTGGGTATGCAGAAGAATCCGGTGATCATCGACATTGATCATGTTTACAGATGAATCTCTTGATTTTGCTTTATCTCGATCAGCTAGCATTGTGTTTCTCTGTTAATTCTAATAAAAAATTATAGGTTTTTGAGTTATTTGGACCAAATAGGATTCTACATAAGGTAGGTAATAACAAGTTAGGTCCCATGAACAATTCTAAGTTCCACCGATCACATTTCACCTTTACTACGGCAAAATTTTTTTCCTAAAAAACCAAAAAAAAAATTAGGTGAAAATCAAATAATATATAAAATCTTAGGATCACAGATTTTATGGGTTTGATGTAATCGATTAACAAACTAACAAATCATTTATATGGATTACAAAAAATTAAATCGTATATCACTAGGATCTAGCGATAATCAAAATCTTATTTGTTAGCAAGAAAATAACATAAAAGTTGGAATCAAAAGTAATATAGAATTTCAGTCCAATTAGTGCTACACTTTCAAACTTGGATTTAGAATTTCATTCCTTCTGGTTTACTTAAATATCTGCTCTGGTGCAAATCTCTCAAGACGTATATGTGTACATATACATCAATCCAAAGGGAAAATTTTCGTACGAATTCAATGCAAGACAATGGTGATCATTAGACGCAAATTCAAGAGGTCTATCAGAAAACGTGGACGTCCGAAAATATACATGGCTGGTGGATCCTTCTACTCACCCAAAAATAACAAGTCGAAACCCCTAGGCGTAGACGCCCACTTCATCTCGAAGGAGGCCGATGCCATTGGTGTGGCGGACGGGGTTGGCCGATGTGGGGAAAATGGCATAGACGCAGGAGAATTCTCTAGAGAACTCATGCGCAACGCGCTGGAGTCAATCAAGAATCACCCTGGTGGTGATGTAGTGCTGGACCCCAAGCGAGTGCTTTACGAAGCCTTCTCGAACACGAAGGCCAAGGGCTCTTCCACCGCCTGCATCATCACACTCTCCGGAAGACACATCCGTGCGGCAAACTTGGGTGACAGCCGTTTCATGGTTATGAGGAGAGGAAAGATTGTGTACACTTCGCCTGTACAGCAGCACAAATTCAACCATCCTTATCAGCTGGGAAAATATGAGGGTGGCGATGTACTAGAGAAAGCAGAGGAGATCATGGTGCCGGTAGAGTGTTACGACATCATCGTCGCGGGAACCGACGGACTTTTCGACAATATGTTTCCTGAGGATATTGAGGCTGTGGTAAAGCAGTGTTTGGGGGAAGGATATGATCAGAATCCGGTGGCTTTCAATTTGGCTATGGCGGCCCGCCGGAACTCCTTGGATAAAACTAGGTGCTCACCATTTGATATAAATGCCCGCCAAGCTGGGGTTCTGCACTTCGGAGGCAAATATGATGATATTACAGTGGTTGTTGCCCATATCCTTCCTTCGAGCTGATTATGGTCCTAAATAGTTGCATATCCAGTTCGATTCTTTAATTTTGTTGTTATAGCAGATATTTCGTATATGCATGCAGAAAAGTTTAAACAATGTTCTCAAATGGCCGGATTATTGTCTAAATCAGAAAGTATAATTTTAGACGTGTAATTGGTTGGTTAATCTTGATTCAAGATTCTTGCGTGATTGCTTACGAGTTGTCGTGATTAATGGACTGGGTTGATCCAGATCCGTCCAAACCAATCCAGCATAATCCATTTCAATCTGGAACAATTAATGTGATTTAGGGCCGGTCTACATCCGATATTCTAGCTTAATTGGATTGGTTTTTTTAACCTTGATCCGGAACCGTAACCAATCTGGAGTCAGTTCCAATCCGGTCCGTACTGTCTTTTTAAAAAGAAATTTGATTATTTTTATGTTTAATAATTATTACTTGTAATTCTACATATAAAAAAAAAAGTAATTTAATCATCAAATATTTTTCTTAATAAACGTCATGTTTAGGTACATACTGATTGAACTTTGAAGATTAAAAAAAAATTTTCAATCCGATATCAACATGGTCCTATTATTTTCTAATTCGGTCAACAGTCTAGTAAAATTTGAAGTTTTATAATATCGGGTAACTTGATTTTAAAGTTTCAAATTCGAACATGAATTTGTGTTCAGTCCTTATCTGTAAAAAAAATTTGCAATGCCTGATTGCACAAAAAAAAATCTGCATTCCTTGGGTTCATATATTAGATAAAATCTGTAAAATATGATACAAATATATGATATTTGAATATCAACAGGTTTTATATCTGAATAAAAGATAAGATTTTAAGCAAAATTAGAACAAATATATCAATATCAATATCCACTATGGATGTTCAAATATCATTTATTTGTATCTATTTTTATTCTTAAAAAATGATTCATTAATATCAAAATTTTTATTATAAATATTTGTATACTCAAAAATGTCAAAAACTTGTGTGAGACGGTCTCACAAGTCGTATTTGTGATACAGATATTTTATTTGGGTCATCCATGAAAAAATATTACTTTTTATGCTAAGAGTATTACTTTTTATTGTGAATATGGGTAGGGTTGACCCGTCTCACATATTATGATCCGTGAGACTGGTCTCACATGAGACTCACTCCTCAAAAATTACAAATCAGTTTTTGTACTCAAATATCATATATTATTATAATATTGTGTACTAATTTTTATTCAAGAAAAAAATATAAATCTAAAGAATACATATATATTTTTTTTTCGTAGATTAATGAGTGCAAAGACATGTTTTCTAACAGAGTTTGATAGCAAATAAAAGTTGATAGGGATGTAAACGAACCAAATCGTTTGTGAGCTATTCGAAACTCGATTCGATAAGAGCTCGTTTAATGATGTTCGTTTAGATAAACAAACCAAACTCAAACTTTACAGTATTCGACTCGTTAGTTCGTGAACATGTTCGTTGGTAAGTTCATGAATAATCTTTTAGATGAAAAAATAATAGTTTTGATATTTAATTTATTAATTTTGCATATTATTTATGAAATATATAGAAAAATCTATTAAATTTATTTATTATAATAAATTTATAAATTTTAATAAAAATAATATATTTTTCTTTAAATATATAATTTACTTTTTAATTAATTTAATGAAAATTTAAATGTATAATTCATATTTATGAAGTTTGTTTAGGCTCGATAAAAGCTTGAATAAGCTCGTGAGCATGTGTATATTCGTTAAATAAAGTTCGAGCTCGGTTCGATTATAAACGAACCAAATTCAAACATTCTAAAATTCGACTCGACTCGATTAGATCCCTAATTAATAATTCATCGATCATTTCTTCTATTATGTTTATAATAAATAAACTGTTGTAATGAAGTCACCACCTTAGTCATCTCGTAGGGACCACAATAAAGACAAGTCTTCTTGAGGTCGTCAATCCGTGGCTAGCTTCGGTCACTTCCCAGGCCTAAGGTTAGGATCAATCATCTCGCCTCGTACGCCTACGTAACTTCCGCTCCCGCTCTGAGTAAGATCCATTGCTCAATTGTTGAGACTTCGATCCCATAGAGCGGTATAGTTTCTGCAAGGTGATGTTTATGGATTCGAATCCACTCAATTTCCTTTTAAATTTCAGATTTATCCCTCTATTTTTCGTTTTCCAGAGTGTTCATTGCGATCTGAGTTTGTAAATTTATATTTACATTTGAATCCACGGACCTGAATTCGTTTTTTTTGGATTTATTTTATGAATTTTGAAGTCTGATCCAAGGTTCTCGAGCTATAGATTGCACTTCAATGTGCATTAACCAAACCCAAATTAATTTTTTTTCTTGTTCGACTCGATGAATTTAAGCTTTGATGCCTATAATGATTGTAATTCTGCTTGATTCAACTTGTTTGCTCAGTTTTCCAAGCGGCTTGATTTTTTAGAGATTATTTTTATATTTGTTGCTTGATTCAGGTGGTTTTCATTCGAATGGCTCTAGTGTCTGGAAGAGGGTCGGTGCTCAACCCGAATGCACCACTGTTCGTACCAGCGGCGATGCGGGAGGTGGAGGACTTCTCTCCGGAGTGGTGGAACCTGGTGACCACATCCGCGTGGTTCCGAGATTATTGGCTCAGCCAGCAACAAGGAAATGATGATTTTGGTGAAGTGATCGGCGGATTTGATGGAAACGACGCCCTTGAGTTCTTGCCCGAGAACATTGATGTCTGTGTGGATGATGATATCTTGACTATGGAAGCCCAGTTTGAGGAATTTCTCCAGTCATCTGAGACTGAAACTGATCGTGAGAGCAAGCAAGTGAAGGGAATGCATGAAAATGGTAACTTACCTACGCACTTAAAATCCGATTTTTGTTCTTCAAAAAATACTTATTTTATTTTATTTTTTTGGGTTTCAAAAAGATCCAATTTGGGAATGATTATTCGTTTAAAAAATTTGATTTTAAAGAATACTTTATATGAACCTCTATGATCGAAAATATTATGCATGTGGTTGTTAAGATTTTGTTTATATGATTACATTTTGAAGTGATATGTATTTGGTCTTGTATTGGAATTTGGATGAAAAGTGAAAAGGAACGCATTTTTTATATGTATGCAAAAGGAATTCACCAAAAGAAAGAGGAAAAACTTTACGAAAGGAACATTGATACATGCTGAAATGTCATACTTGATGGCTGGGTAAGTACCAAGTAAGGTGTCTTGCATATCTTACCCTTTTATAATAGTTGGAGTAGTGGTTTCAATCATACCGTTTTCATGGAAATTCTATGTCCAATCTAAAATCCCAATCTAAAATCGTAGTTTTACTTAAACGGAAAAATTTGTATGGTGCCATGTTACACCATCTTCTTGCAGTATATTTAGCAAACTTCAAAATTTTCCTGAAACTTCTTGTAGCGCAGTTCTGTACTTCTGTTTCTATTTTTTTTCCTGTAATAAATTTTGCCATATTGATGTATTTTACATGCTATGATTACTTTTCATTAGGTTTTAGCAAGAATGCCGAAGCACTTGTCAAGAACATGAGCGTGACAAACCATAGAATCCCGAGGGATCCTGTGAAGCCGTGAGATAAGCCAGCCAAACATGTTAACCCCAAGTGCAGCCCCCGTTTCATTCAGCAGCCACAATGGACTCTGTGTGTGTGTGGATCTCAGTTCATAAGTAGTCTCTGTTTCTTGTAATCTTATGTACAGAACAAGGTTCCAACCCCTTGTACTTCTTGTTCACAGTTTGATGTCTCTTAGTTTTTAAGCATGGAAACCTCTACATGAAGAGAAGATGTTGTAGATACCAAAAGGAATAAATTAAATGAGCACGTGTTATTTGTATTTTCAGTGTTTTTTTTTCTCATATTTACTACATATGACTCGGAACAATTTGATTTTAAATTCACCATATGCCGCCCATGAATCGTTCGTTGAAAAGAACAAAAGGTATGAGATCATCTTTATTTGCATAATTGGAAACATATTGAAATATACCAACTTTACTCTCAAGTTTTACTTTAATCGTTCATCTACTAAATTCTATTTGTCATGACTTAAATAACTTACATTACTTTTCAAGTACTAACCAAAAACACTATGTTTTCATATTTACAGGTACCCACATGGCCACATGCTATCATAAAACTATACAATCCACCACATTTTGAGCTAAAATCATCTCTTCGGTAAGAAATAAGAATATCCCATTCAGAAGACGCAATAATCACCTTGTTTCCCAATATTTCTATCATTAAATTTCTTGAAAAAAAAATTCTCCGGGATAATCAGAAAGATATCAAAACATTACCTGCGCATCTTGCTGATCTACCTACATTTGCCAGTTTTTCAAAATACTGATGTTCCTTTTGGTTCGACCATAAGACCTTCCCTGGACTGGTAAAGCATTTTCAAAATAACGCATCGACTTTAACCAGGGTTTTCTCTTCAACTTGTTATATCTGAATGCAACTCTTCTCTCTTGTCTTCAATTTTCCTTGATTTAGCTTCAAGTTTACTCTGATTGGCTATTGCATCAGATATCGCCTTTGGAAGCCAAAATCCAGGGCGTTCGAGAAATGGAGCACGATCAAGTACCAAAGGTTCACGCAAAGTGATCTGGATGCCGTCATACGTCCACAAACTCAAATTTGCTTCGCCTTTCAAACCCAAAGAGAACCAACCTAAGCCTGCTACTGCAATATCAACGCTGTTCACATCCCAGCTGGTTCCAGATGCATTGATGTCTCTATTTTCCCAAGCTCCCAGTTCAGAAATTCGGTCTGTACAAACGGGTGGCTGGAAAAAAAACACCCAAAAAGGTCAAAATGAGTGAGTAACAAATTTAATCTAAGAACTTTTTATCATCATTCAATATGATGAAAAGGAGCGAGGACAAAGACAGCAGGCAGCTGGATAAATAAATAATAAATAAAGTAACAAACACTGATGATAAATGAGGAAGGTGTGGTCTTAAGGAGATTTCGTTCAGTTTGCACAGGAATTTCATGCATATTGTTCGTCTTGAAGAGCATGCTAGGCAAACCAATTGACTGAAACTACGAATGGGAAGCTGAGTTGTAGAATTATGTGGACGAATCCGGAAATATTTGAATAAAGAGGATGAAAAATTTTTGTATAAAAAGAACGAATGATTTGTCCAATCTTTATTAAAGCACAAAAATTTGACATATTTCTGTTAGACAGTTTTGGTGTAAGTTCCATGGGATTGATGCAGTAAAAGCTTCTCTCATTAGGTCTGTGGTCAAAATCGTTACCTGCAGCCTAATTCCAGCATGGTTGCTCTTGGTCTCATCAGCATTTTCAATCTTTCCTAGATGAAGAGAAACACTTGGTGACAAAAATACAGTCACGTAGATTGTATCCACAGAAGCTTGATTAAGATCGAGTCTAACTAAGCCTCCAACATGTATTGCTTGACCTGTCTGCAGATGTTACAATAATTTATCATATGTAATCTGGGGTTGAGAAGGGCAGACAACATTTAACTGCTTTGAAAAGTGAAGGTGATATGAAATGCCAGAAGAAATAAAACAAGGTCATCCAATAACTTGCCTTTATCCTAAAAGTTCGAGGTTGAAGTTCTTTACGTATCTCAACCATTTTCTGCTCATCCCTGTTCAATCTCACAGACATCAAATATGGATGTAAAAGACCAGGAGTATCATACATCTTAGCTTTAGCTGATAATATTCCTCCAATCCTCAGGATCCCAAGGGTTGTTCCTGGAACAGCAGCTTCTGTAAGCTTTGTAATCTTCACCCCTTCTTTCTTTGAAAAAGCATTTATCAATGTTGACTTTCCAGCATTCTGAGCCCCAATCACCCAAACATTCCCTCTAGGCCCAGCTAAGTCCTTCACGAAAGCCAGCAAATTTCGCACGCCCAAATCTTTCCGTGAACTAACCAAATAAACTCCATTGAGTTTAGGTGCTCCATTTGCCTTAGCACGGTGTCGAACCCATCTATCCAACCGTGTAGGTGAAATTTGAGAAGGGAGAAGATCAACCTTCGTCGCCACAAGAACAAGCTTAGGCAACTTGTTCCTAAGATTAAAACCGTCTTTCCCTCCTTCAAATGCTTTGAACAAGGACCTAGCCGCACGTTTAGGAAAAGACCCATCAAAATCAACACAATCAACAACCATAACCAACACGGTAGCATCTGCATTCCCTGAGGGTTTCATCAACCTCTTACTAATCAACTGATCAAAATCAAAATCAGGTATTAAATTTTCTGCCACTTGATTCTTCACCTGCCCATAGTTTCTCAGCGAATGGCACCTAGCGCAGACCGTCACTTCCTCCTTCTCTTTTTTAGCATCCCTAGCCATTCTTTTTTTCTCGGCCTTTGAAACTCTTTTCCTTTTTCCCTTTTCAATTGTCTCCTCATTAATGTTTCCGTAACCAACACCAGCTGGAGTAAAACCATCTAGTTCATTCAAATAATCATCTTCCACATCTTCCAACTCCGATCCAAATTCTCCTGATTCCCAATCAATTTCTTCCTCTTCACTATCATCCAATTTCACCACAACGTCATCCTCAAAATCCTCGCCATCTTCTTCAAACTCATCAAAACTCTCAATCTCCTCCTCGCCATCAGCCAGTTCTGCCACTTTCATTCTTTTCTGATAATATCCAGGGAGATTTTGGTCTTTATCTTGCATGAACACGCCACAACCAGGGCATATAGGCCCATAATTCTCATCTCCATCCCTCCCTTCACTCAAAATCAAACCTTTATCACCTTTCCTAAATGTCCTCACATTCTTTTTCTCTGTTTTCTCAACAATTGCTTTAGTATCTTTTACTGCTAAAACAACATGCAAATCTTTCTTCTTACATAAGTCTTTCTTTGTTACCATATGCAGGCCTGAAAGGAAATGATTTTGGCCGGTGCGTTTTATCAAGTTAGCAAAATGCAGTAAACAAAAGAAATTCCAGGGAGGTAGATTTACCTGATAAAACCTTAAATCTTGACAGACCTCTTGATTCAAACTTGTTGATCAAAGGCTGGTTGATGTTAAGATTGGTGATACTTGAAGATAAAGAACTGATTGATAGCAAACATGCCATTTTTCGCTGCTTATCCCTTTGTTTCTCCCTAAATCGTGTTCTATTTGGCGGAACAGGGATTAACTGGAGAAGACAAATAAACAGAGTTCCTAAGGAACAATTAAACATATATAATAATAAAATGGGTAAAACTGAAATAATGAATTCATCTTTTTTGGTGAAGAAAACAATATTGGAGAAACGGTCAGAAAAAAGGTTTCAATCATTTTCTGTTTTTCTTCACTGTCATTGAGGGAAGCTAAGATTATCCACTCACAAAGTTCAAACTTCGAACGGAGTCAAGCACATAGATAATTCAATAAACGATGTTATTATATTCCAAAATCCATCCCGCTACTGCTGTGTCACACAAAGGTAAACAGCATCGTGCTTGGCAGAAGTAAAGAATTTCATGAAGTATGCGGTACTCAAGAATAAGGGAGGAAACATCAAGAAAGTTTAACTCTTCAAATAACCTACCCATTCGAAACTGAAAACAAAGCATGACCAGTAGTAAAATCAGAAAATATTAAATGCATCTCAAGAGAAAGCTAAGAGGAATCCGAAAAATCTGTTTATCCTTCTCAATTGAAATAAGAATCGTTAAAAGTTCAATTATAATACGCATACAAATTTGTTCGAACTACCAATAATTCCATCCTCCCATTTAAAACTGTCCGACTTCTTCATTGAATTAAAAGCGTAGTGAAATCTTCAGACTCCACGCCAAAAAAGGGCTGACCTTTTAAAGAATAGCAAAAAGAATCAAGGGAGATGAGCGTGTTACTCCTTGAATGCAAATTTATCCCATCAAAGCCCCTGTCGCACAACCTAGGTTCACTGAAAGTTAAGATCTTGGACAATGAATGGTGGAGAAATGGGTTGATTATCAAATATTTCAAGCATACAAACTCAAAGAAAAATGTGGTTCTGAAACTTAAATCGACAACAGATTACCAAAATCTGAAGAAGTTGATAAAATTATGTCGAAGAAGAAGAAATACATGGAGAATGTGCAGAAGAGTGTGTTTCTTCTGTGTCCCGTCGTTGGTTAATCCGGAGATGATGAGGATGAAGGGTTTATTTCAGACATTATGGATGATCAAGATTTGTATATATATGTTATAGGACAAGTGCGTGATATATAATATAAGGATAAGTTAAAGATAAATAAGATATAAGATATTATATTTAGAAAAATGTTATGTGTACATAATGGGTTACATAGAGATTTACATGTAATTATTAATTAATTATTAAATTATAAATAAAACTCTCATCCTAAATTGATAGACTACCTATTCTATTAATTATTTCTTCTCCTATCTCAGCCTTCACTCCAAATCGATTGATCGTATCTTTCTTCTCCTCTCCCAACCCTCGCTTCCAAATCCATATGCGGTAAAGACGAAGAAAAAATCGAGATCATAGAAATATTCTATTGCTTATCGAGACGACCATCTATTTTCTTTGTTTTACATCTTTATTACTATAAATCAAGGTTAGTTTTTTTCTTCCAATTTGTTGTTTCGTTTGTTTTAGGTGTAGATTCGTAAAAGAGATTGTAGATTGTTTCGTTTGTCTAATTCTAATTTTGGCAATATAATAATTTATTATTGTAGTTACAATCATTAATTTTTTTAATTTTAAAAATCATTACTATTAATTTTTTATATGATTTATTAAATATTGAAAAATATAATATTTATCAAAATATATTTTTAAAAAAAAAATTGTATGATAAATCTCAGGACTTGCATTAAAAAAAACAATTTAATATTATTGATAGGAGAAGAAATAATGAATGGAATGTGTAGTCTATCAATTTAGGATGAGGGTTTAATTGTAATTTAATAATTATTTAATAATTACATGTAAGCCTCTATGTAACCCATTATGTACACATAGCATTACCCTTATATTTAATATTTTGTATGATTTTAATGAAAGTGATTAAATTTATATATTAGATTATAATGATAAAATTAACATTATCATAATAAATTTTATAATTTCAAAGTTGTTGTTTGAGTTCATATTTTTTATTTGTTCATACGTCGATAGTGCTTGCATGATTTATTTATTTTTACCTAATTTTATATATTATATAATATGATAATTGAGCTCTTGATTTTGTGAGTCAAGTCAAATATCAAATTCTAATGTTAATCGGGTGATATTAATAATTTTATTAAGATTTATAAAAATTATTTATATAATTATCTCGAATTCATTTATATATTTATCATATTATATAATATATAAAAATAAATAAAATATTCATTTGATTTTAATTTCTACCTACTTGCATAGATTTAAAAAAAAAATTCAATTATAAATTGAGGGTAATTAAGTCATTTGTAATGTATTTTATCCATAAATAAAAATTATCACACCTAATAGAAGGGATATTTTATCTTTCAAAAAAATTATTTATCAAGGGCCCATGATATTATCATGAGCTTTTTAAAAATGTACCAAACATGGAATAAGGAGGATTATTTATCAATCATTCCCTTATCCTATGTACCAAACTATGTCATATATGATTATTTTTTTAAAATTATATGTATGATGAGATCTTATTTGTTAAAACGATGTGTAGATAATATTCACAAAAATAAGATATCATGTACCAAGACGAAGATATCATATAACAAATAACTATTTCACCATTTAGTAATAATAATAATTCCTAAAAATATTTGAAAATAACAAAATTTGGGAATTTTTTACCATATTTTTATTATTATTATTGACGACTAGCAAAACTTTGGTTAAATGAAATTAAATTTGCAGGTCAATTAAATTCAAAATTCTATTTTTTTTAAATTCATAATTTCTATTTCTGGCTTTTTAAATACGATCAAATCAGTTCATTTAGCTTGTTTTCAGATATTTTATATATAAAAAAAATCGATTAAACTAACTCTACTTAAGCTTCAAGTTTTTATATTCACTTTTACTCGATGTTTTTTTTTTTAAATCTTATTTTTATAGTTTTTTTACCAAATAGTTGGCTAATTTGGCTACAAACAAAAATAATATATTGTCATTTCAAAGAAAAATAATAATAATAATATATTTTAACAAATTGTTTTTTCAAACCAGTTCGAAAAATATTTGATTCATATTTAAGTTTATCAAATTCAAACCAAACTCGAAAATGTTCGAATTTTTTTTGGTTCCGAACTTGAGTTTAAATTATTTTGGTTAATAATTCACGAGTGATCGCGAATATTAATATTTTATTAATATAATATAATTATATAATAAATAAATAAATTTTGAGTAGTTTGAATACTTGTTTTTTAGCGATAGTTCGAATAATTAATGAACACGTTTGAATCTTTCGAGTCGAACTCTAACTTTAATTCGAACTGAATTCGAACAAATTTTTTTAAAATTTTCGAATTTCAAACCAAGTTCAAATTTAAATAAAATTAATTCGAATATCCAAATTTTCGTCATATTTCACTGAATTCAATTTATACATTAATATACAAATTATAATAGTTCAAAATAAAATATACTTGCAAATCTTATGCAAGATTTTGAAAAATCCTGTCTCGTCTTATACGTGTCCTATGCTTGATTTCACACGTTTGCAGTGCTCTTACGTGGTGTAAAAGAACATACAAGATAATAAAAAACCCCGACATTTTCCCTCGCCACCCCGATGAAGCCCAAATCGATATCGACTAGATCTTTGGAAATGAAATCTTCACCTCCATGGCAAATTCTTGATTTGGTAGCTCATTTTCTCGACCCCAAAAGCCTAGCAGCTGCCGTCTGTGTTTGCAAATCATGGGCCATTTTCATGTCCTCAGACCATCTATGGCAACCTTTTTTCTCCGAGCACTACCCCTCGCTCTCCAACCTCCCCGCCGCCGCCGCAGAGTCCACATCATACCACAAACTATACTCCCTAGGCCACGCCGCTGAGAAGCGCCGCCTCCAACCACCCCCCAAACCCGACCTCTCTCTCCAGCATCTCATATTCTCCATCGACATCCGAAACCACAAAGAATCCATTCTCACCTTGGTAAAGCCCGGCGGAGAGGTCAATCTGGACAACAACGGCAACATTTTCCGGTTTGACATCGACGTGGAATCGAATAAATCAATGGGATTCGAAGCGTTGAATGGTCTGAAAATTACGTGGAATGTGGTGTTGAAGGGGTTTAGAAGCGTGTTTACGATGATGGATTGTGAGGGAAAGGCTAGCTTCATAATGGGACTGGAAGGGTGGTTTTCCAAGGAGCTGCCGTCAGCAGGGTGCTGCTCAGGCGGCGCCAGTGGGTTGGTGGTGGAGTTGAGGTTGGGGCTCCGGGAGAGCGGCGGGAAGGTGGTGATGGAGAAGATGAGTGTGGGGGTTCTGAGTGTAGTGAGTTGGAGATATGTGGGCGTTAACGAGGTCCTTAGGTACTTGCAACATTTTCTTTTGCCATCTAATTTGTAACTTACCGTATGTATATGCAAGAAAGCTACGTTCCCTTGTTACTTTTACACTTGATCATACGAATTAAATGTTTAATTTGGCATTTATTAATTACTCAAATGTATCTGAATAAATAACCATAATAAAATCAATACACAAGGAATTCAATTAAGAAGCAAGAAAGCTCGTAAAAAGATCAAAAGAGATTGTTTCTGCTAGAAAATGTAGGGGTAACATTATCTACGTATGGTGACAAAAATGTGTATACAACGCAAATAGCACTTTAATATTGAACTTGCATGAATTAATACAATTGATGAATCCTTCCGAGTCACCTCAAAATCACTCGATCCAGGTACAATTCATCCCTTTCTTGCTCGAGAACAGAAATCAAAATCTTCAAGCAAGTTTCCACATTTCCACCCACACCTTTCGGCATCAAATTCTCAGCAACATCAGCAGGAGTAATCTTAATTTCTCCCAACAGAACCTCAATCCTCCCAAACAAATCATGATCCTCTAAGCCAAGATAATTCCTAGCCAAAATCTTGAACCCTTCAAAGCTACAATATGACAGTTCAATATGTTTTTCCATTCGCCCTCTTCTGATCAAAGCTGGATCCAATTTTTCCGCCTGATTTGTCGTGAAAACTGTTGGATTAAAGGTATAGGTTGTGAGGTTTATGGGCTTTGCATGTGAGTGAATGAAAATGTGGAAAAGTGGGTTTGTCTCACGTCAGAAAAATAAAGTGGTATAGTTAAGTTTATATTATGCTACACTTTATGGAGGTGCAACAATGATTGGTCAAAATGCTCTCTCTCGCGCACGCCGGCGCAGGGGTGCAAATCATGAGCCCGATTTGAACTGGAAATGCTTGACTTGCGTACGAACGCGACCTGGGTGCGTTGAATGTCAGACCCGATCAAGGCAAAAATCGCCTAACAGTCTATGCCATTTTTTGTTAATTTTTTTTCGATTAAGACCTTTCGCATGCTTGGCTTTCGTCTTATTTTCCGAAAATAAGTCATACTATTCTCAAAATCCCTATATCTACAGCAAGGAGCATGTTGGGTAATACGCCAATTTGACCAAAAGCAGTGGTAGAATCGATGTATTGATGCCCGCGGAATAAGAAGGACTTGACTTTTGGAGGAAGAATGAGACCTTTCACATACTCTGACTCATTGAAGGCATGTGAAAGGTATCGTCGAATATGATTGAAGATACAAATTTATGTGAGACGGTCTCACGGGTCGTATTTTGTGAGATAAATTTTTTATTTGAGTCATTAATGAAAAATTATTACTTTTTATGCTAAGAGTGTTGAATATCAATAGGATTGATATGTTTTACAGACAAAAATTCGTGAGACCATCTCACAAGAGATCTATTCTTCATTCAAACATTTGAGACAAACATTTGTGTTTGTTTTGCATGAATATCTATATATTAGATATATATAGTATAGATATACAAATGGATCGATGTATGTATAGAAAATATTAGGACAAGTACGTATATAGCCAGTGCTTTTTTTTTTTTAACATTTTCGGTTTTGATGTTCTTATGGTGTATTCTTTGGAAATGTAATTATAAAATTATATTGGTGAATGTAACTTTATTACATAAGAATTATCAAATTATGTAAGAATAATATTTTTGGAAATTTTTATTTGGAAACATATTAAAGTTTTATTGGAGAATGTAGTGTGTGCATAATTATATTTTCTGAGAAAGATGTTTTAACGTACATTTCGCATTATCTGAGAATATATTGTATTTTTCCGGCAGAAATTCATGCGTTCTTTTTTTATATAATAATATAATGAACAGCGAAATAACCTCAAAAATTAATATTTCGATTCGTCCTAGAAACTTCCTGTTAAAACTGCTATTATCAACTCTTTTGATTTGTAAATAAATATTTTCACCTTTTCTTTATGTGTTAAAAAACATTCAAATGATTTAAATTAAAAAAAACATATAAACTTTACGATAATTATATGGAGCATTATATTATATAATATATAGTTGTAAGAATACCAAAATCAATCTTTTTTTTTTCCAATATATCAAATCCAGACAAACTTTGACGTACGTGATTTGTACGTGCCTGTGGCGGTGGTATAAAGCAAGCTATAAAATAATATCAAAACAATGCATTTGTTGTTTATTGATATTTGTCATCATCTCAACCAAACAACTCACAATCGTGAAAGCTTCCAGCGCTGACATCTAAATTTCATCATTGTGGTCTATACCAATCTGAATCAGATTCGTTGATTTTTTACGGGTTTCCTTGAAAATAAAAGTTAATATATTTATTATATATATATACATTACTGTTATCTTCTGATTGATGAATATTTTAAGACACGTTATTTGGATTAATCTTGAATAAAATCATCTTGAATCACTCCATAGAATGCTCGAATCACTGTTTGAAACCTTCAGAAATTGTGACTTGGAGACGAATAGAACTTTGATAGTGAACGGAAAAGAAATCAAGAATCCTTCGAGTAATCGGTAGCATTTACGGATTTCACAGTAATGGCTGGGACTTAAGGGTCGCAAGGAACACGACCTTTAAAAGCCCTTGGAAGTTTATCTCTCGGTCCTACTCGACTTGTCAAACACTGATTAGTACGGTGCTCAAGGGGGGGAATCTCATTAGGTTCTGGGAGGATAGGTGGGTGGGTTTATTGTCCTTCAAAGTTGTTTATCCTCACATTTATTCATTATCTACTGTCAGAGACAAACCTATCTCTCAGTTCTTCACGGTGTCCAGTACTCTAGGTAATTCGGTCATATCATGGGATATTAGGTTCAGGAGAGGGTTGAATGATGTCGAGTTGGGTGAGTTCACTGATCTTTTAGGGGTTTTAGAGTCAGTATCTTTGAGTGTGGGTTCGGGGGATGTCAGGGTTTGGTTAGGAGATTCATCTGGTGTTTTCTCTGTCAGTTCTTTATACTCATCATTTTTTCAGAGTACTACACACCCCTTCTTTCCCTACTATTACAACATTTGGAAAGTTCCTATCCCACAAAAAGTTAAGGTATTCTCCTGGATAGTAGCTTTGGGAAAACTGCAAACTTGTGACAGCATACAGAGGAGACGGCCGGATCATGTTTTGAACCCACATTGGTGCTACTTATGCAAGAAACACGAGGAAGATCAGGATCATATTTTGCTTCACTGTTCATTCACAACGAGTGTCTGGAACAAGGTAATGCAACATTTGGGTTTCGAGTGGACATTTCCAGAATCGTCAAGAGATATGTTCATTTTGGATAATGAATTTCTCACAGGAAAGGGATTCAAAGACTTCTGGTACATAATCGTTCACTGTGTTTTTTGGTCGATTTGGTTGGAACGCAACAACAGATTATTCAGTGACAAAGAAGAATCAAGAGATGACGTTTGGGAGAAGATAAGATTCAGGGTGGCGACGTGGACGATTTGCGTACCAAAGTTTCGGACATACCTATTATCTGATTTGATTAGGGATTGGTGTTATATTTTTTGTTGAACAAGTTACATTTACGGGTTGTTTTCGAATTCGTGGATGGCTCATCCACTCGTATTGTAATCTTTTAACATTATTAATCTAATATATATTAGTTTCTGATCAAAAAAAAAAAAAGAATCCTTCGAGTTTCAGCACCAAGACAGGTATACCACAAAAAACCATTAATATTTATACAAAGCCACGCAGAACACTGACGATACCATACTACATACATTAAACCTTCGACAAAATCGAATGGATAACCGAAGATGATGCTAGCTAATAACATAACCACCCAATATCAGAACTTGTCTTCAAAATTTTGGGGGAAACTAGCTAGAGGGAGGTATTATAATGCCGAAACTCAACGAATACGGTGCTCGTGCTCGTTGCCAAGTTTTACACAGTATATTTAACGTAAAGAACAAATGAAATAGAATGAAATGAATAGCACCTTCCACTCTGAGTTCAGGAGACATGTTTTCCCTTGTTCCAGCTTCGCTCCAAAGTGATTCCAGTATGATGGGTAACCGGCACACATGAATTATACGAATTCAACTTTCTTGAATTGGATCTTCTCTCCATTGCAGATTGCTCTCCCCAGTGGGCAGTTTCATGCCAACCCTTGCCGTTTTTAGGGAAACCGTTCACACATAGTTCGTTCTTTGTGGCCATAGACATCTTGTGACACGTTGCGTTTCTACCAGAATTTACATTGGGAAAATTGTAGTCGTTCTGTTCTTCATAAGCAAGACTGTCTTGTAAGACTTCATGCCCGACTTCATAATTGGCAAGATTATTATCATAATTCCATCCCCACGAGTTACTCCAACCACTTGCCCACGGCATGTATCCTGCCTGTCCAATTCCATTGCTGAAATGCCACGTGTTATCACAGAAACCCGACCATCCAACCGCAGCTTCGTTGTTGAATGAATTGTCCCAGTTATGCTGCCAATAATGACCATTACTAGCGGAATATAAGTTATCTGGTACTTTAACATTCTCTTCCTCGTCTCCCCAGCCAGAGGGTGAGAATTCTTGATTTGAAACAAGAGAATCACCAAAAAATACGACAGTATCAATGTTTTCTTCTGTATAAGGAATTGCAGGTTTGGTATCAAGGTCTAATGGCAGCTCGGGATCAGTTTCCGAATCCCATTTTATGTCGTCAATATAGAGGTCAGGATCAGGTATTTCAACATCACAAGGAAAGCCGTTTATTTGAGCCCAGAATCGTTTTTTAGCATTACAAAACGCCTCTTCCCCTGCGGAGTCGTTCCATTTGACCACATTATCATAGAGGTGCGTAAATTTCTTCATTTGCAGCACAGTTTCCCAATCCAGGGAACCAACGACTTTGCAAAATTCTTTCTCCCATGAAGGCACAGTCGGTTGCCAACTGCCTGTAGAAAATAACCAATGCATCTGTACAAATTAAATTAAAAAATTTGCAAACATGGCAGCTGGATTTGAAAGAACTGTTTTTGTGTGAGCGAGTAGATCCTTCAACAATGGAATGTTTTCTTCAATGCTCGCCTTATAATGATTGGATTCATGAACCCAACAAAAAATAGACTGATTTAAAACAGGGACAAAGAGTTGGAGAGACAGTGACAACAAAATACAATGACAACAAAATACAATATCAAATTACAGACATGGAAACAGGAACATAATAAATACAATCAACTTGCATCATAGATCGACAACAACTCGAAACTAAAATTTTAACAGAAACGAACCACTGCCGTTTAGGGTTTTACATGTTAATTACAAAACTGATTAAATCCAAGTATGCATTTCCAGCTTCAAGCTCTGCTCACCAAAGTGTACAACATGATTTCAAACGACAAATTTAGTAGGCATTCAATCTTTTTAAACTCGTGATCTTCGCTCTAAACATTTGAAAGGAGTAAATGCATCTGAGACATTTTGAAGAACAGGCCGCATACCAAATCAGTTCAATCAAACAAAAAATCTTCAAAATAAAAGTGAAAAATCATGTTCTCCTTCTAACAAGAGCTATATATATTATGTTCAAATTAATGAGTTCTCCATTTAACAATGGAACCATCAAGAGCATAAAACAATTAAAGATCAATATTTTCACTATCAAAATTCTCATGATTTCAAGATAGAACATTTACATAAAAAAAAAAAAAAAAAACCCACATCAATGGAAGTGCCAGCAAGAAAAAAATACAACGAGAAATCAACAAATAAATCAGAAATCAAGAAAATTGAACGTACCACGAGGTGGCCTTTTACCCTGCGATTTTCTCCCCGGCACCTCTCTACGGTTATCCCACTTCTGCCTCCTCCGATTCTCCATGGTGACAACACCTAAAAAAAATACTAAAACCAGTCATACAAACAACAAAAAGTTCAAGTGAGTCAACCAACATAGAAACTTAAAATTTTTTAAAAAAAACAACAACAACAAAAACGTTTTTTCCTAAAAAGAAAAGAAAGAAAAACCCAGGAAACAAACGAGCAAAATTCCGAGCCGAAAGCGATAAAAGAAATTATGGGCACCTCAGATTTTGCGTAAAATCCCTAAAACATAGCAGCACGAGAGGCTTGGAAACTGATTTTTCCGCTTGTTGTCGCAGACTTGCAGTGGCTACTACTTCTTGAAGAAGAGACAGTACAAAGACAAAGACAAAGAAGATACTTTCCAAGCAGGGAAAAAATCAAAGAAAGGGGCAGTAAATTGTTGTCAGATGAGACTCCTGAGAGGCTAAAGTTATGTGATCTGTGTGAGGCAGATTTATTGCTACTCGTGAGGGGAAGGGGTTGGGGGGGATTTCGAAAGGGATCCTAAAAGAGTTCTTTAAACCGTTCCAACATTGAAATCAGGGAAATAAATAAAGTTTTACCATGTTTTTATTACAGCCACGATTTAATTTTTTTCCGTTGTCTTTTTTCAAGTTTTACCATGTTTTTGCAACGATTTTAACATGATACTTTTTGTTGATTTTTTTTTTACGAGTTTGGGTGTCATATATATAAGTTGCAATGATGATGCATAAATTCACTGAAAATAAATGAAAGAATGTGATATATTGCTTACAAACGAAATCAAACAAATTGTAATTGTGTGAACATGAAGAGTGAGTCAAAGAAGCAAATATAATTGAAACAATCATGTCCAAAAAACCATTAATGGCAAAATCTTCACAAATGAATTTTAGAATCATAAAATTTAATGGCACAATCCATTATTTAAATAAGTTTATCAAATATCACGTGGATCCAAATGGTATAATTTGTTTAGTGTTGAGTCTCCTTGTTTTGGATGATATCCCTTGCTTGTACCACCTGTGTTGAGATACTAATAAGCCGCTTATTCCTATTTGTTGATTTGCTGGAAGAATTCGACCAATGACACAAATCAAATAAAGAATTTCAAATGACTAGGCCAAACTTTCATTCTAAATTCCACCACCCAAATGTCTCTTTCCAATGTGGCAATATTATGCTGACATAATTATTTTGATAATATATAATAATAAATAATTACACCTGTACGATCGAGTGAAGTCTACACTTTTAACAAATATATAAAATAACATGTCTTCCTACTATTTAAAGTTATAATCATGTACATATTATGTATGTATCATTATTCTATATTATACTACATGAGTCTGTATTATAAATAAATAATGTAACGATTATTAAAGTATACGAGCACAATGTAGAATAATAATTGATAAATAATATTTTGTTTGATCGATTAAATTAAATAGTGAATTGCAATTTTTTTTTCATTTGAATTTGAATTATATGATAAGTAATAGATTATTTAATAACCACATATTAATCAATTCAATCATAATTATGAAAAATGGTCACAGATGGCGTTAACTGTTTAAATTATCAATCCAATATTGACAAATAACAATGAAACCAGACATGGTTAAAAATAACAGTTGATTAAAATATTAATAATGCTATCAAGACCAGTCAAGCAAAATAAACAAAGACTTAGGTTAAAATCATGGCAATGATAAATACACATATTTTGACATAAAGTAGGAATGACATCTCGGCAATGGAGTAAATCAACATAATAAAAGAAGTATTGTAACATACACGGTTGGTTATTCGACTTACCTTAAGAGTATATATTCAGAATTGATCTATTTATTGTCAACCACTGAAGCGGAGTTTATTGCAGCAACTGAGATATGTAAAGAGCTGTTATGGATAAAAGAGTTTTTGGAGGAATTAAGTTTTGTGCAAAATCAATACAAGTTGTTCTGTGACAGTCATGTTACAATTCATTTTGGAAAAAATCATTCAATACATTCAAGATCAAAGCATATCGATGTACGCTATCATTGGATACAAGATATATTAAGGAGAAAAAAATGTTAAAACTTGAAAAGATTTACGTAGATGAAAATAGATATGATATGACGACCAATACATGTGTTACTTTTTTATAAAAAAAAATCCTTGTTTAAAAAATTTCAAGAATAATTAACTGATTTTTAATTTCCGTTTTCATCCTTCCCAAAACCACTTACCACAACTCCAGTAGCGTACAACACACACCTGACACAAAGAAGGAAAATAAATTAATAAAATAAAAATATATATATAAAAAAATTAGTAAAATACAATAAAAAGGTCAGCAGTAGGAGCAGACTGGGAGCAGTTGGCGCACGTTAAAATACAGCCACACAAGCGGCTCATTTTAGTGCGCACCCATGAACAACTGTACCTGTGTCCACTCTCCCCTCGAGTCCTCGACTTCTTCTTGTCTCTCAAATCTCGCTCTATTTTCTCAATAGGGTTAGGGTTGTCTTCGTATTCTCTCTATAATTCGCCGTATTCTCTCCGCAACAAAACCTTGTCTTGGTTTAATTTTTCTCCCTAAATGCCCATCACAGGCCTGGGGTTTTTGCGCCGTATTGCCAGGTCCAGACCCCATGGACTCCAAGACCAAGTATACATATGCGAATCTCTTTAATCTTGAGGTGATTTTTCATGTTCGTGTTATCTTAATTGTCTCCTTATCGTGGCATGTGAGTCCTGGTGGGTGAATGAAGATGGGATGCGGATTAATTTATCCGAGTTTTGTTTCAGTTACTTTTGTGTTTTACTTTGAAAATTGGGAATGCTTATGTGTTATGCATGTTTAAAAGATTTGATAGTTCTATTTTATGAACGGGACAGGAACATGTATTGGAATGTTGTGATACATCACCAATTGCATTTCCTATTCATCGTCTTTCTTTCAGAAAACATAAACCTGTTTTTTTTATTGTAATTTTTTTGTATAAATGATATTGGTATGATTATATGCAAGGTGCTGGTCACATTTTATTTATTTACAGGGATAAATCATTAAATCACAAGTGTAATTAATATAAAATGCATATGTATAATTTGTTGTTTCTATGTTGGTTTCTAGTGATTAAAATCTAGTAAGGTAAATGTTACTTGATTTTAGAAACTTGTTTTAATCCCATAAGAGTTCCGTTCATCGATTTGTTCTTCCGTTGTCTCACAATTCACAAATTTTGCTGTGTTCTTTCAGGAAAAGAGTTTAACAAGAGGCAATTCATTGGGGATTTTTGAGGGTGTTAAGTGAGGAAAATGCCTAAATACAAAGACGAGGCACCAGCAGTTCGAGTGTATACAGTTTGTGATGAATCCAAGTCTGTGACTAACTTTTTATTCCCCTCAAATTCATTCCTTTTAAAATTGAATTTACTTAATTAAAAATTGGGTTCCAAAATACTTTTTCTGCAGGTATTTAATTGTGAGGAACGTTCCGGAGCTTGGCTGCGGCGATGAGTTATTAAAGTTATTCTCTACCTATGGCACAGTTGAAGAGTGAGTGCTTATTAGTTCTATATATTCAACATGATGCATATATAAATAATTGGAACTTGGACAGTTTCTGAAATAGTTTTTTTTTAATCTTTATTTCCCCACATAATTCATCTTTCTGTGTTTGGGAATTTATTGTTGTCACATAAGAGTAATTATGTAAAAAACTTAAGTTTCATTCGGTGGGGGAAGAATTCTATCATCACTTATTGATTAAGATTTTGATGGTTTTGGTGTGTTTTGCTCAGATGTAAGCCAATGGACGGTGAAGAATGTCAGCCGTTTACTGATGTTTACTGGATTAAGTTTAATCAGGTCAACAACGCCAGGTGATTTTAGTTACTAAATACTTCTCTTTTTTCTCGAATATTTATTTATATGCATATCAATCCTTCTGTTGTTCGATTAGTTGAAGGAATAAAATATAGCATATGGCATCAGTATGAATCAAATTCGTGGATTTATCAGCATAAGAATTTTCCCATGATGCTTTTTCTATGCATCGGTAAATGCCGATATGCGTTTTATGCACGTGTCTGTGTGTTATACTAAATAGCACTTTTTTTGTGTGTCCATTGATATACGTGATTTTGAAATAGGTTTGCTAAAAGGAAGTTGGATGAGTATGTTTTTCTTGGAAATCGATTGCAAGTATCATATGCGCATCAATATGAGAGCCTCCTTGAGACAAGAGAGAAGTTAGAAGGAAGGAGAAAGGAAGTGCTAGCACGGCTAAACTGTAAGTCTGCAGTGTAATAGAAGTTGTAGAGTTTCAGATTTCTTATCTGTGGCTGATTTTGTTTTATTGTTATTTGATTGGTGGGATACTCTTCTGAATCAGCTAGAAACTTTAAAGGCTCTTCAGATTTTATGAGTAAGCCATTGTCAGTTTCTAATTCAGTGCCGAAGGATTCATTGCGAACATCATCCTTAGCTCTAAGGTAGTTTTGTAGCCATCACCAGTGAATATCTTTGGAAAGTCTATAAGATTATACCTTATGATAAAAGCCTATCTTTTTTCTAGGGAATTAAGGGACTCAGAAAGTGTTGCTAACAAGCGACAAACATCTACCATGTTGGTTCCTGTGAACCAGGTTGGTTTTTAAATATGTTCGAATTTCATCCATGATCAAATGTTTTTTTTTTTTATATGTATACATTTTTTTACTTCTTTCACCAGTTCGTATAGATATCACTTACACTGTCACCCTCCCAATATCAAGATCTTGCACATAGTTTCTCCTCGAGTGTAGCATTGAAATCTTTTAGCACAACATTTACTCCTATATTTTGACTGTGTCGTGGCATCTCTTGATGGAAATATGATTCTATCTCGTCAACTGATCAATCCCTGTTGCTTGAATGATAGGAATATTTCCCCTCGGAATCTATGAATCAAACAGTTCAGTTGGTGAGGGAGAAACTGAATAAGGTAAATGCAAAACCGTAATTTGCCATCTTTTTGTATGTTTTAGCATTTCAGTGTGTAAATCCACATTTCATGTCTTCTTTCTTTCAGATACAACAATCAAGTGTTGGGCATGACCAAGAAACTAGTTCATCCAAAAAGATGCGTGTTGATAATAGAAGGAGAATCTAAGAACTTGATGAGTGGAATAAAATGTAAGTTTTGCTTAGTTTTATGCTACTTCACCACCCCTCTATGGGAACTTGAACCAAGATCTTACACTTTTGCAATGTATATTTTGTTGGGTTCCTTGACTTGTTTGGATGTACTACATTATCAAATTAAGTATTTTCAATAGTAATTGTGATGAATATAATTTGAAAATTCATTACTCAAATCTTTCTCCAAATAAAATATTTTTCTCCATACCAAATCCTTACATTTAAATGGAACCTTTAAGTATTTGCCCCGTCATTATTAGGTGACCTTGTTGTATTCTCCGATCTGAATTCCAAGTGCTTGGCTATGAAGTCACACAGAAACTGGTAGTCACTTCAACATTTCTCATCGAATAGGGCAATCGTTGGCTCCATGGGTTGTGTGGTGACAAGAGACCAGGTAGCGGTAACGGCATAATCCACCTTCAGCAAATTGAGAACTCTGGTATTTGGCAATTTCAGAGATGATGAGCTCTATCATCCTCATAATCCGGACCTTCCGCAAATTGAAAAGTCCGGTGGTTGGCATGTTCAGAGCTAATGCTCGCAGCTAGTGGTCGATGGGCACAAACCTATAGTGGAGAAAGGTTATGACCTTTTATTTTCCAAAAAATTGGTTTATAAAGAGATTGAGTTTCCGGGTTACAATAGAAGATTGATACACATTAAAAAGTTTGTGAAACATGAAAAGAGTGACAAATAACATCCACAACAACAATATTACGAAGTTTGTGAAATGGATGTCAATTGAAACCCTTGTGCGGTATACAATCATAGATAGATAATATGTGGGAAAAACTTCAACAAATTAGTGGCGTCGACATAACAATTGGTATTTTGTGCACATGAATCAAGTTCGGCCAGGTCCCTACGTAAATCGATTAAGGACTTGGCCTTCTATTATTATTTTCTTTACAATTCATTGTACAGATAATAGAAGATTGAGATAAAAAGCTGGAAATATAAATTTTTAGTAGCTTCGTTTTTTTTTTAAAATATTTTTTAAAATTAAAACTCTTTCAAGCGTTATGTCCTTTTAGCCAAAGAACTTTATTTAAATAAACCATAAAAACTATTTATGTGTAAAACATATATTTTTAAAAAAAAAAGAAAGAAAAAGAAAAGATCCAGAAGTATCCATATGGAAGTATCGCAGAGCAGATGAATTTTGTTTCTACAAGCTTCCAGTAGATAGTTAAAAGCAATGGATTAGAACAGATTTTTTTCAAGATATAATTAGTTGGTACATAATACCGTACGTACGATCTTTTTAGGGATTGTTTGGTATATGAGATTATTTAGGTATTGTTTGGTACATGAGATAAGGGTGAGATTGATAAATAATCTCTCTTATCCCATGTTTGGTACATTTTAAAAAGTCCAGGATAATATCTTGGGCCTTTGATAAATAAATTTTGAGAAAGATAAAACATTCTTTGTAAGAGGTGTGATAATTTTAATTGTAATGATAAACTACATTATAAATGACTTAATTACCTCTAATTTAAATGTATTTAAGTTAATGTTAAATGTTTATTAAATACATACATATATCAAATATATAGATACATATATACACTAGGGATGACAATTTTCTCCGAACCTGTTGGAGGATCCGATACCCGACCTTAATAGATGAGGGTATGGAGAGATTTTTAGACCCGATTAAATAATTGGGTAATCGGGTATGCGGATTTTCGGGTTTGGGTATGGAGGCGGGTTTGATATAATCCGATTCATACCCGACCCGAGTATCCGTTTAAATTAAATATAAATATATAGTAATTATATTTATTTATATATTAAAGATTCATCTTCTCAAATCCAAGTAAATCATACATATATAATAATTATATTTATTTATATTAAACATTCATCTTCTCAAATTCAAGTAAATCGATATTTTTTCTTTTCTCTTCCCTTTCGCTTTCACTTTTACGTTTCAAGGTTTTACCGCTCTTTTATTTTTCATTCAATTTTTCATCTTCTCTATTGATAAGTTTATTTCATATTTGACTTAAAAAATGGAAAAATATTTTATTTTTGTTGAATTGCGTATTTTTATTCAACTAATATAAACTATTTTTAATATTTTGTTATTTTTTCTATAAAGTTTATTTTGCTTTATCATTAATAATTTTTCATATTGTTCATTTAAATAATTTTTAAAATATTCATAACTTCATTGAAACAATTTAAATTTGAAAAAAATCAATTGTATATGATAATAGAGTATTTGAGTAGGGTATGAGTATCCGATAATCCGATGGAGTATGGGGATGGAGATGAAATTCAATATCCGATGGGTATGGGGATGAGTATGAGGATGTATGTATGAAATTCGACCCATACCCTACCCATTGTCATCCCTAATACACAAACACACAAATATATATATACACACACATGTATACATATGTGTGTGTATGTATATATATATATATATATATATAATTTAAGAATTGAGATATGAAATTACAAGATCTTGATAATAATGAAATATAAGTTTTTGTGATAGGGTTAATATTGTCATTACAATTCAATATATAAATTTAATCACTCTTGTTAAAATCATACCAAACATTCAACATATTATCTTATCATTATATTTATCCTTGATTTATCCTTATACTATATATACCTTACTTATCATATCTGTGTACCAAACTGTACCTTA
Organism: Primulina eburnea; assembly: GCF_022965805.1. NCBI lineage: Eukaryota > Viridiplantae > Streptophyta > Magnoliopsida > Lamiales > Gesneriaceae > Primulina > Primulina eburnea. Next base: position 2,788,075 of record NC_133103.1, on the reverse strand, counting down.
AAATATATTAGTGTGATTCCATATAGACTGAAAGAGTCATTAACTAATTGATACATAATAATCTATTAGTCTATTGGATGAATATATGAGTTAATAAATATATAGTGAATTAACTAATTATTCATATATATTTAATTAGTTCCTTTTTAAAAAATTTCCTTGTTTTAAATTTTTTTCAAGAGTAATTAACCGGTTTTTAGTTTCACATTTTCACCCTTTCCAAAACTACTAACCACAAAAAATTATTTATTGTACACATGAGTTACTTTTTTTTTTAATAAAAAAAATCCTTGTTTTAAAAATTTTCAAGAATAATTAACCGATTTTTAATTTCCATTTTCATCCTTCTCAAAACCCCAAGTCCGGTAGTCTACTGTCTACAACACACCTGAAACAACGAAGGAAAATTAATAAAATAAAAATTTATATATAAAAAAATTAGTAAAATAAAATAAAAAGTCAGCAGTAGAAGCAGACTGGAGCAGTTGGCGCACGTTAAAATACAGCCACACCAGCGGCTCATTTTAGCACGCACCCATGAACAACTGTACCTGTGTCCACGCTCCCCTCTACTTCTTCTTTTCTCTCATATCTCGTTCTATTTTCTCAATAGGGTTAGGGTTGTCTTCGTATTCTCTCTATAATTCGCCGTATTCTCTCCGCAACCAAAACTTGTCTTGGTTTAATTTTTCTCCCCAAATGCCCATCACAGGCCTGGGGTTTTCGCGCCGTATTGCCAGGTCCAGACCCCATGGACTCCAAGACCAAGTATACATATGCGAATCTCTTTAATCTTGAGGTGATTTTTCATGTTTGTGTTTAATCTTCTGAATTTTTTGTTTTCCCTGGCAATTGTGGCATGTGAGTCCTGGTGGGTGAATGAAGATGGGATGCGGATTAATTTATCCGAGTTTTGTTTCAGTTACTTTTGTGTTTTACTATGACGCGGTTTGTTTTCATATGTTCTGTGACATCTTAATATGTTGTATATATTTTTTTTAAATTCTAATTGAGTAAGAATTTTTGTGCGAATTGTGTGTTTGGTAGCCTTTGATGAACTTTCAACTGCCAAAACAAGATGAGGATTCTGATTGTTTTGAAAGCAGTAGTCAGGATGAGAGCAAAGGTAACCAAGGTAAGCACTTTTCTGTACTACAAGATAATTTTTTTGTTGGTTTATATAATTTTTTATGTCCAACTCTTATATCCTTCGCGACTTAAAAACAAATGATTGAAAGAGAGGATTTTTATATCTCGTCCACGATTTAGTGATGTGTGTGAACTTGCATGAAGACTGATGGTTTTCTTCAGTTGTTTCAAAGAACATGGGAATTTGTATGCTTGGATTGGACAAATAAGTGGCCTTTAGTGATTTTCGTTTTCTTTCCCCATATTCTTAGGCGAAGCAATAGGGGGCCATACTAACGGTATAATGTCAGATAGAAGATCGAGGAAGAAGAAGAGGAGGAGTGTGTATGGTAGTGAAGAGGAAGAAGCTGGTAATTATAATCCCTATATCTCGGAAGAACGGTATCGAACAATGCTAGGAGATCATATTCAAAAGTACAGGAGGAGAGTGAATAACTCTTCTCAAAGTCCAGCGCCTGCTAAAACTGGGACGCAAGTAATGAAAAGTGGTCTCGGACTAAAAGATCAGAAATTAACTGGTGATAACAGAGAAGGGTCACACAAAGTCGAACCGGCTTCAGATTTTCTCAATATTGGTTCCCAAAAGTTGGGAAATTATTTAGAATCTGATAATGGACTGCAATATGGTGCTGCCAGGTTTGCTTGTTTCCTCTTCTTTAATTATTTTCAGTCGTTTGTCTTATACCAATTACAAGCATAAGTTAAGATTATCCCATCTCTAAAATTCACTCTTTCATGACATCATTGCAGGTCCCATTTGTAAAAAAGGTGTTTTATGTTTGATCAAATTTTTTTCATTTATAAGACACTAATATTTGAATTTTTTTGGCCAATTGACAATGTTAGTGTTAAGCGATATGATTTAAACGTGTGTTATAGCTATTTGTATAAGATTCAGGTATTATATACCGAGATGATTGGTTAGTCATTCAATTAGACGCTTAGATCCTTTGACTTTGATTAGGCTGGTGAGCCAATCTATGAATGTGGTGCTTATCTCAATCCCAGGCTCATTAAATCAAGGCCTATGCAAGCCGAGTTTACACAATGAGCACCATTAATAATCATTTATGCATCCATCCTTGTGTTTATATTCTCAAATTCAGAGGAGTCCGTATTACTTTCTTATAAACCTTAGAAATTCTCCCACAAACCTTTGGGAGAGGGGTGGTACAAGAATGGTCAGATTTATTACTCCTGAGGTGTCAAGGTGGCTCCCAATTATATTGTGCTTTGTTCTAAATGACTCCTTAAAAGTCAATAGTTTCTATTGGTGTCTAGGTGGCTTAGGCTAGAGCTGTTTTATGAGTAATTTTATTGAACATGTACTTGCGTTAGAATCTTATTCACTTGTTAAATTTGCTGGATGATTGCAGAATAAATCTTGAACCTTCTTTCTTGGATATCGGGGATGGGATCACTTACAGGATCCCTCTACCGTATGAAAAGCTGTCGCCATCATTGAACTTGCCGAGCATGTCAGACATTCGTGTTGAGGAGTTTTACCTGAAGGGGACTCTTGACCTGGGATCATTGGCTGCAATGATGGCTTCGGATAACAGGTTTCGGCAGAGAAGCAGGGCAGGGATGGGTGATTCCAAGCCCCAGTATGAATCTCTTCAGGAAAAATTAAAAGCCCAGTCAGGTCATAACTCAGCTGAAAATTTTTGTCTAAAAATAACTGCAGCCTCATTGCAGTCACATGGTATCCCAGAGGGGGCTGCTGGAGGAATCCGAAGGTCAATTTTGTCTGAAGGTGGTGTGTTGCAGGTTTATTATGTGAAGGTTTTGGAAAGAGGAGATACGTATGAGGTCAGCAAACTTTTCTATCTCTAGCCTTTTGGCACAGTGAATGTCAGTATGTGAATGATGTTAACAATATTGGTGTGATGTTCTGCAGATTATTGAACGTAGTTATCCCAGTAAGCCTAAGGTGAAGAAAGATCCTTCGGTTATCGAGAGGGAGGAAATTGAAAAGACTCTAAAGTATTGGGTTAGCATGGTGAGGAAAGACATTCCAAAACATCATAGGAATTTCACTAGCTTCCACCGAAAGCAACTGACAGATGCAAAGCGGTTCTCAGAATCCTGTCAGAGAGAGGTACATACAGCTAGATAGCTTTCTACTTGTATTTTCTTTTCTCACTTTAATTTTCTTACCATTTTACTGTGGCGAATGTTTATGCCACTTTTTAGCCTCCATTTTTGCTCCATGGCTTCAATGTGTTTCTTCTCAGGTTAAAATGAAGGTCAGCAGATCCTTGAAATTGATGAGGGGTGCCGCACTCAGAACACGGAAATTGGCTAGAGACATGCTATTGTTTTGGAAGAGAGTTGACAAGGAGATGGTAAGTTTCTTATTGGTTTTGTTGGACTTTTGAAATCATAGACTTCAGTTTTCCTTACAAATTATGACTCTTGCTAGTTATGCTACTGTTTCCATAAGCATTTTTAAAGGGCAGCAACTTGCTAAGATTTTGTTTCTGTAGTATTTTAGTCTCATGATTCTCCCTAAACCAGAAAAATGCTTATCTTGTGTTATTCTTTGTTGAGGTGGAAGTGAGGAAACGAGAAGAAAGAGAAGCTGCAGAAGCTTTAAAGCGAGAACAAGAACTTCGTGAAGCAAAGAGGCAACAACAGAGGCTCAATTTTCTACTGTCGCAAACTGAACTTTACAGCCATTTCATGCAGAATAAAACTTCTCAAACCTCTGAAGCATACACAGCAGGTGATGAAAATTCTAATGATCAAGAAATGCTGTTGGGTCCGGCTGGAGCTCTGCCTGGGGATGAAGATGATCTTGAAGATGCCCAACTGAGAAATGAAGCTCTGAAAGCAGCTCATGATGCAGTTTCAAAGCAGAAACAGATGACAAGCGCATTTGATACCGAATGCTTGAAGCTACGGCAGACCTCAGAAATAGAAGCCTCTCTGCAAGATGCGTCAGTTTCAGAATCGAGCAACATTGATTTATTGAACCCGTGAGTGATTTTTTCCCTCTCTACAATGTACCGATGGTCTTTTGATATGAAACTACTAATTTATGATGCTTCCAGATCAACCATGCCTGTGGCATCGACGGTGCGAACACCTGAGTTATTCAATGGTTCTCTTAAAGAATATCAGCTGAAAGGTCTTCAATGGCTTGTAAATTGCTATGAGCAGGTAGCTAGAGATTCCTAATTTTGCCCCCTTCAAGAAGTGTCCCCAGTTTTTACTCTATGGTCAACTCACGTGGAACATTTTCTTCCAGGGCTTAAATGGTATTCTTGCTGATGAAATGGGCCTGGGGAAGACAATTCAAGCCATGGCATTCTTGGCTCATTTAGCTGAGGTAATTAATCAATGCTCGTTTTTTTGTTCTAGCTTTTTGTCATGGTTTTGAATTTATCAATTATCGGGGCAGGAAAAAAATATATGGGGACCTTTTCTCGTTGTTGCTCCTGCTTCAGTTCTGAATAACTGGGCTGATGAAATCAGCCGCTTCTGCCCTGATCTGAAGACTCTTCCATATTGGGGTGGGCTTCAAGACCGTACAGTACTTAGGAAGAACATTAACCCAAAGCGTCTTTACCGAAGGTTATTTTCCATTTCTAAGACCACCCTTTCTATTTTATTTAGTTGCTGTTCTCATTTACTATGTATCAAATGATACATTAGCAGCATAACATATTCACAACAACTGTGATGTTGATTTAACATGTTTAAATCAAATTTATTATACTTATGCATAGTTGCTCAGGGCGCAAAGCGCACTGAAGCACGGGAATCGATGTAAAGTGCATACAAAGCGTAAATATGTTGAAATAAGGATCATCGTCATCTAGTGAACTTTGAGAGAAACAAAACTGAGTATTGGGTGTATTGCTACTCCATGACTGACGAGTCACGATCAATTAGTGATGACCTTTGAGGAATAATTGCTGAACTTTGACAGAAGCAGAAAGGAGGGATAATTCTGCTAACCTTCATTGACAGAAACAAAACTGAGTATTATTGTTACCTTGATTGGAAGGTCAGTCGCTGCACAGTTGCACTCTCCAATTTAGCGACTTGTAGACGCAGAGAGAATTTGGGCACGAGGGAGATGAAACATATGCATATATGTTTTTTGAACATTGAATAGGCATGAATTTTGCTGATTGAGCTTTTAAAATTTGTTGGGCTTGAATTATTTTATATGTACGCACAAAATCTCAATACTTAGCACCCGATGCACGCTTCTGCTCCTCCCATCTGCCCCTTGGCGCGCCTAAAACGCGTGCCTGTTTAAAGTGTTGCGCCTGGCAGGCGAGTGCGTTTAATAACTCTGACTTTATGTAGACCAACTTGAAATATGCGTTATGTGATAGAAATTCCATAATGATTTTTGAAGTGGGGTCTAGTTTTTAGTATTTTGTATCTAAAAAGTCATTTTGATTTTTAATATGTCTTGATCGTTATTTTTCTTAAAGTGAAGCATGTTTAAGGAAGAGCAATCAGTTGATTTAATGGTAATTTATGTGAGGACTTTAATTTTCCATGAATCTCTAATATAGTTCCTAGATCCATAATCAACCACTTAGCCATGTAATGGTACAATAATATTTACACTAGTAAGATATAAATGAAAATGTTTTATGGGGAACTTGCATCTTCACTAAGTGCATGGTACTATAGATAGGGCTCAACCCGATGATCTCATGAACTCCGGACTGAGTGTTAATTTGTTAAATTGCGTTGACTAAAATTTGACAGCAAAAGAGTCAAAGACATGCAGTGTCTGATCAAAACTAGGTAGAAGTAATTAGCTCTAGGAAGGGTAAAAGACTGGAATGGTTATATGCTAGATATTCATACATGCCATGGTGTAGCTTCTCTAGGGACAGGTGCCTTCCTATGATGTGTTGGTTTACAGATTTTGACAGTGCACTGTTTACTGCAGAACCCCGTTAAATGAAAATAGACAATACTCTTGTTTCTTCTCATTAAACCATTATTGTAGAATGTTGCACATCCACTCTAAAGAAATTTCAAATGTATTGAATTGATTTTGTTTGAAGAATGTGTTATTATCATCTCATATAAATCGTCATCTCATATAAATCGTTAAAATTGAACTAATTAAATTTAACATCTGATGTAGGAAAAGGAGTAGTTCTGCAGTTTCATGTTTTTCGGTCTTCGCAAATGCTCGTCTGTATACAATTTTGAGCTCCTACCTCTCGTCTCTATGAGTCAATTCCACGACTTTCTCTAATTTTTTTTGTATGCATTATGTGAATTCCTGTTGCCCTCGTTTGCGTCTGTTAATGAAATTTGTGACTTGTTAGGAATGCTGGATTCCACATTCTAATTACCAGTTACCAACTGCTAGTTTCTGATGAGAAATACTTTCGCCGTGTTAAGTGGCAATATATGGTGTTGGATGAAGCCCAGGCAATAAAAAGTTCAAACAGGTTTGACCATTTACATTAATGATTTTTTTTTGGGCATAAAGATATATAACTTGAACTATATAATTATCAACTTTTATTGATTTTTTGTCCAGTGAATTTCCATTGTTTTTTGCTGGCTGGGAAAGAATGCATACTGATGTAAAACAATGTGGTGTGCAGTTAGATTTTCATTTAAATTTTATTTGAAATGATGCTGGGTATAAATTTGACTTGATATGTTAATGTTTTAAATGACGTGTGTATTGTGTATGTAATGATCGAATGCACATAAAAAGAAAAAGAAAATCGAGGAGTGTAGTAAATGAGGTTTAAATAGTTAAAATAAACTGAATTGTTTCACATTTTTAAAAAATTGAATTGTTTCAAAATAAAATTTGCATCTCATTTTCACCCTAATTATTGCTTCTCTTATGGTTCAGAACCTTATACGCTGTGCAGATCACTAAGTGGTTGCGTAAAATCCTCGAAAACCCATTGTTAATTGAAATTGGAAATCAACTCCAGGTCCTGGCAATCCAAAAATGCAGACACAACATAGCGGTGTTTGTTTTTTTGCTTTTTTTTATACACTTGCCTGGTTGCGGTAACCATAATTCGCTCAAAAAATTCCTATTTCGATGGTTTCTTGAGCTACTTTGTTCCTTCCTTAAACCGATTAATGATAATTCGTTTTTTGTTGTATGGGTTAGTACATTGTGTATTATCATCATATCTTGTTTGTGAACACATCATCAATTGTATGCATAAATATATTTAATTGATCATATTGTGGCTTATATTTTATGACAGCATAAGATGGAAGACACTGCTGAGTTTCAATTGTCGAAATCGTCTGCTTCTAACTGGTACTCCGGTACAAAACAATATGGCTGAACTTTGGGCTCTGCTACATTTTATTATGCCAACCCTATTTGATAGCCATGAACAATTCAATGAGTGGTTCTCAAAAGGGTATGTTTCTTCTCTGTTTAGTTGTTAATATCTCTGAACTTCAAATATCATTATAACGCTATTTTCATTACGAACAGAATTGAGAGTCATGCGGAGCATGGTGGGACATTAAATGAGCACCAGCTAAATCGTTTGGTGAGTACTTTACATCTCCTTTTGTAGCTTATCAAATGTAATCTTTGTGACAGTGATTGGATTTTTAATCTTTTACTATAGTGTTTTATCAACACATGTAGACCATAATACTATTTTTATGGCGCATCAACAGTTTGTTGACCATGCTCATCTTTGGCCAAATTATGTAACAACTGCTTAATGGCATTGACTATAGTTGATGCTACTAAGCTCTACATGACATTGAGCTCAACTTTCTCCGCAGCTTATCATCTTTCACTTATTTCCATGTAACCTCTGGTTTCTAAAAGAGCTTTGTTTTATTATTTTGAAGTGATCTTCAATGTAGGATAGTTTTCTGGAATCGGTTAAATTGGACAAAGTGAGGTGTTTTGGACTTGTGTGTTTTTGCTTTCTGATTTTTTGTTACCCCTCCTGCCTCACCCATTTTATTTTGAAAACAGCATGCAATTCTGAAGCCTTTCATGCTGCGGCGGGTTAAGAAGGATGTGATCTCTGAGTTGTCCGGGAAAACTGAAATCACAGTGCACTGTAAATTAAGTTCTCGTCAGCAAGCATTTTATCAGGCTATAAAGAATAAGATATCCCTGGCTGAGTTGTTTGATGGAAATCGCGGACATCTCAATGAGAAAAAGCTTATGAATTTGATGAACATTGTTATCCAGCTGAGGAAGGTAAAATTTTGTCTATACTGTTGTGTATTGTTACTTTTGAGGACTTAAGGCACACTCTCTTATTGAATACACGGTGCTTATTAGAACTCAAGTGTAACTTGCCTTTTATTTCTGCCTTCAAATAAAAACCCATGTATCTTTTAAATCGATTCCATATTTCCATGTATTTAGATTAATTAAAAAAAAAAATGAAAGTCGATTACCTTTTTTAGAAATGGGGACATCAGTATCACTTCTGTACTTCCTGAAAATGGAAAGAGAGATTTCAAAAATGGATGAGGGAACATCATTTGAGTCATTTTGGATGTTTATCACCTATTTGAGTTCAAAAATTTTACTTTTGACAGTGGTACTCATTCTGCATGTCCAGGTATGCAATCATCCGGAGTTGTTTGAGAGAAATGAGGGAAGCACATATTTCCATTTTGGAGAGATACCAAATTTTCTTCTTCCTCCACCTTTTGGAGAATTGGAAGACATTTGTTATTCCGGTGGTAGAAATCCCATTGTATATGAGGTAATTTGAGAAGTTTGTTATACGTCACTAATTTTCATTGTAAAGCACACCATTTTGCTTTACAGATTTCAAGTTTTCTCCCATTTCACGTGTATGCTGTCTCTCTGATTTATTGACTTAGGTTTTAAACACCAACTACATGATCATATTATAAACTGATTTTATTTTAGATACCAAAACTCGTGTACCAAGAAGTTGTCCGTGATTCCAAGTTGAGTTATTCTCGATTAGGCCGAGGGTTGAGCAGAGTGTTAGTTGAGAAACTTTTTAACATATTTTCTCCAGAAAATATATGTCGATCCACACTGCAGCTGGATTACAGTTCAGATGGTACTTCTTTACAAAGTGGAACTTTTGGATTTTCCCGCCTCATTGATTTGTCGCCAGCGGAGGTTTCATTCTTGGCAGTGGGGTCATTTATGGAGAGATTATTGCTTTTTGTCACGAGATCGAATCGGGAATGTTTGAATGGATTATCGGCCATGTTGCTGGAAGATGAGGATTATGGTGACTATACTCACATTAGCAAGGAAAAGGTGAGAGCTGTCACACGGATGTTGCTGGTTCCATCTAAATCAGAGACAAATGCTCTAAGAAGGAAATTTTCGACAGGTGCTGGGGACGTCCCTTTCGAGGCTCTAATAACATCTGATGAGGACAGACTTCTATATTATATTAAACTTTTGCATTCAGTATATTCTTTCATCCCCAGGACTAGAGCACCTCCGGTAAGAACTAATGCGTATTTGACCCATTTGTATCTTAATTAATGATGAATTTGTGAGTGTTGAAGTTTAACTTGAAATGTAACATCTACTATCAGATAAATGCCCATTGTTCTGATCGAAACTTTGCATATATGATGACTGAAGAGTGGCATCATCCCTGGCTTAAAAGATTGTTGACAGGGTTTGCTCGAACGTCTGACTTTAATGGTCCAAGAAAGCCAGGAATTTCTCACCAATTAATACAAGAGATTGATGCTGACTTACCTGTTTCACAGCCTGCTCTTCAGCTTACTTACAAGATATTTGGGTCCTGTCCGCCCATGCAACCATTTGACCCTGCAAAGATGCTTACGGTTTGTGCTCTTCATGTCCTTATTGATGGTTCTATAATCTTTGAATGTCTTTAAAGGTTCATTGTCATTTTCTTCAGGACTCTGGGAAGCTTCAAACACTTGACATACTGCTGAAACGTTTGCGTGCCAAAAACCATCGCGTGCTTCTCTTTGCGCAAATGACGAAAATGTTGAACATACTTGAGGTAAGTGGAACTAATTTTCACCGGCAATGATCTTGCATGTACTATTATAAAAATTGTTGGTATTTTATTTATGATGGTTCCACATGACGATTGTACATTACTAAATTATGAATTTTTTTTCTTTATAAATGTGTCGGAGAAATACTCTTTCCTGTGTTATTTATCTGGTAAGATCGTCCCCTAATTAGTCAAAACTTTTTACACAATAAAACAATATCCTAGTTAATTCACTTTGTGAATGTACAAAGTCACAAACTTAGCCTAGAACTCTATGAATAGCCATCATTACCCTTGAATGCACGACCAAGCTTACCGTTTCAGGTTATTAACTCTTCTAAAAGCTATTATGATATCTGATTAGGTATATGAAAATTTGAAATTTGGCAAGTGTGTGCTACTGATATTTCCTTCATTTAAATGACAGAAACTACTGACTCATAAATCTACATATTTGAAGTAAATAGAAAATTGCACGTGCACAATTTCATATGAAACAAAATTAGTTGCTTTAATAAATGAGAATTGCAATTACATACATATGTTTACTATTCATGTTATTCACTAATATGTCACTAACTTTGAATAAGCAATAATATTTTCCTTTAGAATAATTTCTACTTTTTGGTGTATGTTTTGATTTTTTTTTGTCTTTTTCTTTAATCTAATACAAATATTTTCTCATCATATTCAATATCAATTATTGGACTTTCTTGAGCGTCAATGATCTGTACCTATTTTTATTTTTCTTTATATTTTTGTGTTTTTAACGATATTTTGTCTTTTGGTTATATAACCTCGATTGTTTTATGGTATACTTTTTTTCTTTGCCATATATGGTTTTTGAGACATTCAAAAGTGTTTTCCAATGGTTCTTATATATTTCAATAGCTATCTTGTACAAGAGGAAGATTATCATTATTCTTGTTTGTCTCTTTAGAATATTGTAGTATTTATGTAGAATCTCCATTTTGTAATGAAAAAAAGTTAACTACAAGTGTGAACTCTGCAATGACTAATGTTTCAGCTTATCATTCACAACTTCAAACAAATCAAATAGTCAATATATTCCTTTATTGAATAACCAATACGAAAATAAATGTGTTGACAAGATGATAATTTCATTCTTTGTCAAAGTACTTTTTAACATTGGATTTAGAATTACTGTCACTAAATCAATATTTACCCTTGGATGTGCTTACAACTAACTCCATCACTTGTTTTAACAATTGATCTCGAGCAATTTACACCAAGAGCTAGATTTATTTTTAAGCTAACGACTTTAAAACAATAACATGTGTCATGTGTTTGTTCAATACTGTAAAAAATATAGATTTTTGTCATAAACAGTAAGTGGCAAACAATAAATTTTACTTACTCGCCATTAGAAATAGTAATTTATTTAGGTGCTTTCTTTGATCAATAATGCTGTGCTGATCTGCCGTTGATAAAGTATACCTGAGTTGTTTCTAGCTCCCATAAAGCATATCGTTCATATGGCAATTGTTGTGGTTTGACTTCTTCTGATTCTTCAACTATCTTGTCCATGCATACTACATTCAAATTTTTACTTGTTCATATTTATCCCAGTTTTTTAAATTATATTTGAATTTATCTGTAGAATTCTCTTACTTTACATGGTGCCTGTACGACGACTTGCTTTGCAGGATTACATGAACTATAGAAAATATAGGTACCTTAGGCTTGATGGATCTTCCACGATAATGGATCGTCGAGACATGGTCAATGACTTCCAGCATCGGTATTTTCTTACTTGTCCTTGTTTTATTTTGTACGTGAACATAATTTTTTCTGAAATTTCCACAATTCACGATCCCGATCCCGATCACGATGCTCCAGGAACGACATATTTGTGTTCTTGCTGAGCACAAGAGCTGGTGGGCTTGGAATCAATTTGACGGCTGCTGATACTGTCATATTTTATGAAAGTGATTGGAATCCAACGTTGGATTTACAAGCAATGGACAGAGCTCACCGTCTGGGTCAAACTAAGGATGTCAGTGTTTTTTTACATTTAATCTTTGAATTAAAAAGAATTCTAATCTTACTTGTGGTTAGCTTTTCATCTTTCTTGCATCGTTGTGGTTTTCTTGGGAATGATCTTTCATTAAAGCAATTGGATATCTTCATTTTAACGTTTTTTTGTTTTAGTGTTCTTTCTGCTTGTTTTTCCTAAGCAATGAATATAAGCACACATGTTAATATTATGGCAGCTGGCATCCATCTTCAAGGAAGCATTATTTATTCGCATTTGAGGAAATCGTGTATATTTCCCTGAAAAATATGTAGAAGTATGAGATGACTTTTAATTTCTCAAAACCTTTACAATCGTGTATTCCTCTCTTCATGTATCACTGTTCTCAAAATCGGCCTTTTGAATTTTCTCTTTTATTGTTTATATATTTTTGTTCCTCAATTTCGGAACATCGAAACATATGTTTTGATCATGCAGGTCACTGTTTATCGCTTAATATGTAAAGAAACGGTGGAGGAAAAAATTTTGCAGAGAGCTAGTCAGAAAAGCACTGTGCAGCAGCTTGTCATGACAGGTGGTCATGTTCAGGGTGATCTTTTGGCTCCTGAAGATGTTGTATCATTATTGATTGATGATACTCAACTCGAACAAAAATTGAAAGAAGTTTCGCAGCAGGTGGGTGATAACGCCTTGAAATCATCAGTTTAAATTCAAAAGCACCTGTGATGATATTGAAGTGCTTGTGCTGTATTCTTTCACCAGGCTAAAGATAGACAGAAGAAGAAAGGTGGAACAAAGGGCATACGAATTGATGCAGAAGGAGGTGGTGCATCTATTGAGGATTTTACAAACCTTGGATATGGTAGTGAGTCTGAGCTTCCTGAACCTGATAAACCAAAACCTACAAACAAAAAGGTGACATCCAACGTCATCTTGAATCTTTGTTACCGTTTTTCTTTATCTCGGGATGGAATCGGGCAGGTTTGACTTGGGACCCACCCCGCAAAGAGAAAATTGAACTTTGGGACCTGCCCCACCCCGCTTATTATTTAACCCTACCCTAAAACCTGGTGGGCCAATCATGGTCCGACCCGCAAACCCGCCAAGTTCACATGCTTTCAATTTGTTTTAAATCCAATTTTAAGACTTCTACCTAGCAAAAAAATTTATTTGATATTGTTCAATATAATAAAAAAAATTAAATAGATGATTAGTTTAATATATGTACCTGTTGACCGGATCTTAACCCACCTCGCTACCTGTTTGACCGGGTTTAGACAATGCCGCCCTACTTGATCTCTTAAGATATGTAAGAGTAAGTCATATTTGATTAATTTCATCATGTGTTTTGAATATTTGCTCAATGCCAAGATGTATTCGCAGAGGAAAGCTGCAACGGACAAGAAGGGGCAGCAAAAGAATTCTAAATTGGTGGGTTCATCGTCTCCGAACTCAATGATAGTGGACTATGAACCCGATGTTCCCACACAAAACAGCGAAACCCTACATCAGCAAAGATCAAAGAGGTTGAAAAGACCGACAAAGAGCTTAAATGAAACCATTGAGCCTGCTTTTACAGCTATCCCACCTGTATTTCAAGACCAGAATCAAATTGCACCAGTTCCCTGAACCAGTACAGGTGATACACTTCATTGGTATGTTGAGTCTGGATGATTACTCCCTATTTTGTATTCGAACACTGGCTGCTGAAGAAGGTTACAGAACTCGATGTACAGGAGAGAGTCAAACATGAGCTTCCCCTTATATTTTTGGTGGCAAGATGGAAGGTAATCGAGGGAAATTGAATATATTATGTATTATTTGGTAGGATGGTACTAGCAGCAGATATCCTGGCAACTGAATTACAAATGTAGTTCTAGTGTATAGAAGGAAAATAATTCCTATTTACCAACTCATATTTAATGTAAAAAAAGTTCCATGGGATGAATCGACTTGAGTATGATATATGCAATCTTGAAGGTTTTACTTTGAACCCACTAAGCTACCTTCTCACACTTCGGCACAGTGAACATAGCGACCAGTAATTGTAGTGGCTGCAGTCTGAACAGGAGAAGAGGAACGTCCATCTCCTCACATGATGGAGAAGAAAATCGTTTCTCGAAAAAATTAAAAATTTACCCCCAAAAATTGAAGTTCCATCCCCCTTGGTGTTATTAACTTGGGCTCTCCCTGTGCTATAAATCTATGATAGTAAAATAAAAATTGAAGAAGAAAGTGAGAATAGAAATATTATAATGTGCTAAACTGAATGAGTCTAATATATATTAGTATTTCACTTGGTATATGCAGGACGTATGTCTTGTCACTATGCGAAGTGAAAGTTTATAACATGGTAGTAAGTTTATACATGGTAGTGTCCTATATTTTTAATTTTTTTTTGTTTAAAATTTAATTTTATTGATCTTTATATATATCTTATAATTTTTTCTAAGCATATATAATCTTAAATGCGATCAATTTAACCAAATAATTATTATACTTTATATACAACAATAAATAGATCAATACATTTGAAGATAGAGAAAGTAATGTATTGAAGACAAATAAAAAGCGAATTTCAGAATTAAAATTATGATTATTTATTGTCTATATTAAATTTAACATCCTACATTTGAAAAAATATTTATTGGAATAAAATGTTTAGATTATGATAATAAACTAAATATAACTAAAATTAAATAATAGATTTTAATGATGAGTAAAATCACAATGTAAAACAAATAATTAGTCTTCTGTAAAATTTTAGTAAATGTTTCAATCGTGCACAAAAATAATATTTGAATTTCAACTGAACATATAGAATCCACGAAAATTTAAAATTTATCAATTTTTATGTTTTAGTATATTGATTTTGACGATGACATATTCAAGTTTTTAGAGTATTATGAGTTTATGACATCGTGTTCAAGCTCCAACTCGTGACATCGATTAATAAGTTCATATTAATTTTGATCTTTTTTTTTATTTAATTGATAGTTATTATGTGCATTTTAATGGTTAAATTGGTATTTTTAGCTAATATTCACGTTTTTTTTTGTGACATAGAGGTATAATCAATCGAGCAGTTGAGGCCATATGTCAGAAAAAGGTCGGTACTTGCATATTATCTACGCGTCACTCAACGGCAGCATCCAGACGTCATGAATATGATGTAAGAACAGAAACTCAACATTTGAAAGCAATGTGTCGAAAATTAATTCCGCAACAAAAAATTGACGGCAACAATAATATTTCATAGTTTTAAACTAAAACAATTTGATAGATAACTCTGTAACTTTTGGATGTAACATAAACAATAATATATGAGATTCTCTCTTATTTCTACTGCATTCTTATATTTCTTTTTCCATGATTACGTCTACATGTATATAAATAAATTTGCATGTTGTTTACTTGGTTGACATATTTTACATGTTATTATTTTAGTTTGATGATTTATTCGATGTGCGTCACTGTTCTTTCTTTGTAAAAGAAACTATGCATGTTGCCTCATGTTTTGACGTTTTTGTTTGTTTGTTTGTTTTTTAGTCACTCCGGACACCAATCTAGCCCGTGAATTGGTTCGCTCCTGCTTCTGCATTATCTTTGTTCAACATATTTAAATATGATGCATTTAACAGTATTTTTTGGTCAAAATTATGAATTCGGAAAATTTAAATGCCCAGATAAAAACTTTTATTTGCTAGAATTTTTATCAATACGAACACAATTCTTGCAAAACAAAAAACCAAGCGCAAGAACAAACCACTCTTAACATTTTCCGCACAAAGTCACAAATGCCAACCCACAGTAGATTGCATATTGGATAATACAACTCCAAAACGCAACACCCGACGACCGTTCGCTGGCTACGAATACTTTACATGCTGATATGAGCAATGAACGAATCGAGCTCGAGTTGAGAAACGCCACCTTCCTCGATCGACTGACGCAAGGCAGCACCTAACTTCTCAGCCCTCTTCCTTATCTCTTCCCCATCTTCAGATGCCATCAACGTCTTCACAACATTCGCAATAGTCGAAGCCTTCACCACTTCTCCACTTGGATCCCATTCCCTCACAACAATCCCCACTTTCAGTATCTCAGTTATAAGGAAAGCATTTCTTGGTTGGTCTGAATGCATTGGCCATGCTGCTATTGGCACACCCGTTGTGACACTTTCAAGAAACGAATTCCATCCGCAATGGCTCAAGAATCCACCTGTTGCCTGATGAGCAAGAATTTCTGGCTGTGGCGCCCAATCTCGCACAACAATGCCAACCCCTTCCACCCTCTCTTCGAACCCTTTTGGCAATTTTGCTTGCCTCACTTCTCCGGCAAAAATGTCTCCCTTATCCGCATCTCTTAGAACCCAGATAAACTTCTGTCTGCTTTGTTCTAGACCCAACGCCACCTCTTTTATCTCTTCATCGGAAAGAGAAGTTGTAGTCCCAAATGATACATAGATGACAGAATTTGGCTCCTGCTGATCAAGCCACTGTAAGCATTTCGGTGGGCTGTCGCGTGAAGGAAAATTGGTTTGGATTATTGGTCCAATGGCCCAACTCTTTCTATCACCAGCAATCTCTCTATCCGCCAAAATGTCCAAGTAAGGCCCTGCTATCAATCTGGAGGTGTTGTATATATCTCCAGCTCTATACTGCAATGACTCAGCTTGTAGAGCTAAAAAATTCAGGATATCTTCTGATGCACACCTTTCAAAAGGTGGAATTTCTTTTGGAAGCTCGAACGGTAACTGTTTCCCCATGCTTCCCAAGGTATAGGTTGCCTGAGTAAAGGCAGACAGACAGTTGAAAACGTAGGATTCTGCATTAGGTATGGAGACAACATCCTGGACTACAAAAGCCATCAAAGGGTCATGTATCACTACAACCCTCTTAGATTTCGAGGCAAGCTCTCGCAGGAATTCGAAAATCGGTTGGCGCTGGCTCAACGAGGCGTCCCAGGCCGGTTGGAGCTGCACAGGGAATTTGCTGGAGGAATCAGGATCTGGAGAAGGAGATTCAAAAGTCGGAATTGGGACGTCATGAAAATGGATCTTGGATATATCCTGGGGATTTAGTCCATTGACACGAACTCTGGCCTGGCGATTGTGGATTGAAGATCCGATATAGTGGACTTGAAACACATATTTGGATAGCAAGCAAGAGAGTTGCATGAGCTGATTGAGATGCCCCTGAGCTGGAAATGGCACCATTACTACTGCAACTTTAGCTGCTTCATCACTTTGATTGAGCAAGCTTCCCATTTGCAACGTTAGGAGAAAGTTACTTTAATTTTCGAAAAATAAATATTTTCTATATGGGATTGGGATGATTGGGAGCTTATATCCTTGGAAAATCAGTGCGGGTACATAAATAATTTCCGTCTAATTTATTAATTAATAAATATATTCGTATCTATTTTACCTTTAGGATGCATCCATAATCATTTCTTTATTTTGTACGTTGTATCATGTTGTGTAAGTAAAATAGACAAGAATTGTCCTCCCAATATTCGAATTGTTAGAGTAAATGTATGTCGCAAAATATTCATCCGATTTATCCAATTAACGTGATTTGCAGATTACTGTATTAGTATGAAAGTTTATAAAATGCATACCAAAAAATAGCAATTACGAGTTTCATCGTCATTAAAAAATAAAAATGAATTTTTTTAAAAAAAATATTATGTTTCGACTAAAAAAATACCACAAAGTTGCCTCTCATATTAAATTCTTAGATAATATATTAAAATTAAAATGGGACATTTGTGAAAATGGGTTGCCAAAGTTTGTTAATGGAAACTTCGATTATCATAATTGTTTTTGTCAATACTTGTTTGTCTGCTCTCTCTTTTTTAAGTCGTTATTGTTTGTTTCTGTTGTACATATCTAATAAATATATTTTAGTATTTATTCTGAAGTGAAATTAAAATATCGAAAAAAAAATCGAGAGAGAAATTTTTTTGGGACTGGATGCCAACCATTGTGGTCACGTGCACGATAGGTCATACTCTGCTAGGAAAACAAAAAACCTTACCCGTGAAGTCCGCAAAAACTGGGTACTGATTTCAATTGAAGGTGAGCCACATATATACAAGCCTAATTTGATGATTTCTTTAACAAAAAAATTAAGTCCATTCTCCTCTAGCTAGCCTTTTTCTCGATCCCAAAATTAGCTTAATTTGTTCATCATCCTCGACGACTTTGGCTATATTGTAAAGAAATTAAGTAGATTGACTGTCATTATTCAGTAATTAATTGTACATAGGCCTTTCAAATCTAGTAGCTCAACTAGTACCAAGATTGCTGTCAAGATCTATATAAGTTCAGGAGATCTTGGGTTCTATGAGTAATGGGTAATGAGATAACCGTGAGGAGACTTAACCTAATCGGGAACAGCCCATGTGCATTACAAAAAAAAAGGCGCCTTTTTTTTTAACGATCATGGGCTATTAGGCTGAACCAACAAAGGTCTCGGCCCATACCCACCCACCACTACTGGTCATGGGTCGTTATGATGGTCCAGGCCCATGCCCATGCACCGTCACTCACAGAATATCCCACTCCTGGAAAGTGGTTCCTTTCGCCTTCCCCAACACTTGAACCCAGGACCTACATGCTTAAGTATCTAGATTCCTAAGTGTTGGTACCAGTTGAGCTCAACTAGTACCAGGATTGCTACCAAGATCTATATTAGTCCAGGAGGCCTTGGGTTCTAATCCTGAGAAGTCAAAAGCTCCGGTGCCTGGGCTGGAGAAGTTCTATGAGTAATGTGTAATGGGATAACCGTGAGGGGCACAAGTCCAATCGTGACAGCCCATGTGCATTACAATTACAGTATTGCAGTCAAATAACTATCACTATTTTCAATCGAGTATTTCTTTTAAGTTTTTAATTGATGAAGTGCTTCCCGATGTGAGATCGGGTTTGGCATGGTTTCCTATGATTATGAAGGAGCAGGTATGATGGCTAGGGTCATACCTTGGAGCCCTGTTAGGATCATGGGTGAGGCTGCTCGGGTCAGAACCGGTATGGAATTGGCATGTTAAAGGAAGGGCATGGCTCGGCTCTTCCATGTTGTAGCTCTTCTGCTCTTCCTATGATGTGGCTCTTAATTCCATGGATCTGCTCTTCCCGTGGTGCGGCTCTCCCATGGTCGGTACGAGTATGCATGGGAAGAACAGGGTTTTCCTTGGAGAAAGACACGACCTAAAAAACTCAAATTTGAATAATTAGAGAACCAAAACACAAAATAAGAAGAATTAATGAACTAAAAACTAAAAAAACAAATTTAACCACGATATTTAATGGAAATATTATCTAAACCAAAAAGTACATAAAGCATATCCGATACGAGGATTGGCGGTGTTTTTTTACTCGATTTCATTATTAGATGGATTGAACTTTGAACACTATTCTCAATTTTTACATTACAGTTTAATCACATTTAGGCTGTATAATTACGTACTAATCTATATACCTATAAAAATGTGGATCACTCATTTGTTTTCCAATTGTGAAAAGACACAAATGTCTTCTTTATTATTATGAATTCAAAAATTCATGTAAGGATATATTTGTAAAATTGTAACAAATGCTATTGTCATTACAATATACATTGATTGTAGTAATTTATATCATTTCAATAATAAAATGTAACTCCTATATTAAATTTATCAAATAATTGATCTTTATACTATATTTAAATGTTTTATTCTTTTAATTTTCATAAAATATGAATTGAAGCTCTTAGAAAAATTCTTCGGAGAGTTTGACTATAGTAAGAAAAGTAAAGATTTTAATAGTACTTTGATTGTAGTAATTATTCTTTTAATTTTCATAAAATATGAAGCTATTAGAAAAATTTGGAGAGTTTGGCTATAGTAAGAAAATTAAAGATTTTAGAAGTACTTTTAAAAAAGATTATACATACAACAAATTTATAAATTCATTACACCAAAATTTGGTGATATTTAAAATATCTACTAAGATGGATTAATATTTAGAAATTAAATGTTTAAAGCTAAACCTGACTATGGTTCTCAAAAACAGTAGAACCAAAATCAGACTAAATCTTTTCTTAGTTTCAATTCTAAAATCAGTTATTATAATTTTGCAATTTAAAAAATCTTTAATAGAAAATTGTAAATAATAAATTTTGAAAATAATATTACATAAAAATTGAATAGATATTTGATAATAAAAAATATATTAAAAATATTAAAAGAATATATATTTAACATAGTTATAAAGTATAAAAAAATAACAAATTTTTTCATTGTAAATTTTTTACTATTCTCATAAATTGTGTGTTGTTAGATTAATTGCATGAAAAATTTTCTACACAATCATTAAATACATGAAGATTATAATAGTATTTTTTTTTATTTTTTAATAGAAAATTTCAACATAAGAAACTTTGAAAATAATTTTACATAAAAATTGAATTGATATTTGATAATAAAAATACATTATAGAAATAACATTTTCTTGCTACATAATTCTTAGAAAAAATTTTAAGAGGATATATTTTTTATTTTAAAAAATCATTAAAAAATTAAAAGAATATATATTTAACTATTATACTTATAAAAGTATAAAACGAATAACAATATTTTTCATTGTAAATTTTCTACTATTTCGTCTTTTTACGAACTTTAAATATTTTATTCTTTTATTTTTCTTTCTACATGTTATTTTATGATTTTAATGCAATTTTGTAATTATATTTTAGTGTAGTTTCTAATTAAGTAATAAATCATAGTATTACAAGAAAATATAAGAAAAAAATAATTATATATGCAATAGTACAATAATATGATAAGTAAATAATAGTATGAAATTTAATAATAATATATTTATAATTTTTTAACTAAGAATTGAAAGTAAATAATTTAATAAATTATTTAATATAATTTATATCAATAATCATGAATGTTAATATACTAATAATATCATAAAATATGAATCTGATAGAAAAATTAAGAGAGTTAGCTATAATAAAAAATTAAAATATTTTAATAGCAGTTTTTTTTAAAATAAATATATATCAGACAAGTGTTTTAGTGGAATCCTTCCTACAGAGGAAGAATGGAATATGAGCGTTTTTCTCCGAACATCCATAAAATTCACGTGTCTTTCCTTTTCACAAGTTTTTACATTTCAACCGTTGAAAATATCATTAGAAATATTGAATCGTCTTCCACACTTTTCACGTGGTTCATATTCTAACCGTTTGAGAAAATATTTCAATCGCCTAAAAACGATTGAAGACAAATTTTAATAGCATATATTTTTAAAAGAGTTTATTCACCTCATCTAAATTCTTTTTTGATCCCAACAATATACAATCACTACATACAAATATATATATATATATATATATATATATATATATATATATATATATATATATATTTGTAATTGATAGCTTAATGAAAAATATAAATTATATACTTTTAAAAAAAAATTATTAACTAATGTACATAAAAATTAATTTATCTATGATATATAATTTTAAAGCAAAAGATAAAAAAGTTCTGTATAAAGTTAAATAATATTTAAATTAAATATTATAGTTTATATTTTGTTATCAATATTATTATTTAATTAGTTTGATCATATTTTGATGAGTTATTCACAAATATTTTAAATTGATAATTATTTGTCTTTAGTGTGCTTCACTTATATAAATTATTATTTATGTATTTATAAAATCCATAATTTGGTTGATTTTTAGGTTATTATAACTTATACGTGGTGCTTAGATATATATTTTCAAAATTTATTTCAGTTCATTTCGTTCTATATATTATGCTCATTATAATTTATTATATAACATAAAATCAATTGCTTGAATTTTAATTTGAAATTTTTTTTGAAAGTAAGATATATAAGTTCTTAATTAATTTATTCGTCTAATATGACAAAAGACTAAACCAATATGTTAAGACTCATGAGAACTTTTCTCAGAAAATGAAGAGGTTTCATTGTTCGGCTTACAGCGAGAAATGAGCTTCCAAAATTGTATCCAAAGGAAGAAAATGAACTATTTATACTAAACTAAAAATAGGAAAAATGTGTTTTACTAAATGTGTATTTTGTGAATCTTATTCTACCAACACAATATAAACAAAAAATTGATTCAAATTAATTTAAAAAAAAAACAAATTTTAATTTTTATTAAATAATTAATATTCACGTACGATGCACGTGCTTCTTGCTAGTACAAGTAAGTGTGTGGGATAAAAGTGATTTATATTTTTATCTCTTTCGCTCCTCCATTCCTAAACGTAAGCTACACTTCTTCGTTGGCTAGAATGACTCTATCTGGTGATATGAGCAACAAATGAGTCAAGCTCGAGTCTTGAAACACCTCCTTCCTCGGTCGCCCGTCGCATGGCAGCACCCAATTCCTCGGCCCTCTTCCTAATCTCCTCCCCATCTTCTGACGCCATCAATCTTCTCACAACATTCTCAATAGTTGAAGCCTTCACCACTTCCCCCCGTTGATCCCATTCCCTTACAACAATCCCCACTTTCAATATCTCACTTATGAGGAAACCGTTACTTGGTTGGTCCGAATGCATTGGCCATGCCGCTATTGGCACACCCATTGTAACACTTTCAATGCACGAATTCCACCCGCAATGACTCATGAATCCACCTGTCGCCGGATGAGCGAGAATTTCCGGCTGGGGTGCCCAATGCCGCACCACGATTCCAACCCCTTCCACCCTCTCTTCGAACCCTTTTGGCAGTACTGCTCCCCTCACTTCTCCAGTAAATATGTCTCCTTTATCTGCATCCCTTAGAACCCAGATAAACTTCTGTTTGCTCTGTTCTAATCCCGATGCCAACTCTTTTATCTCTTCATCGGAAAGCGAAGTTGTGGTCCCAAATGATACATAGATGACAGAATTTGGCTCCTGTTGATCAAGCCACTCTAAACATTTCGGTGGGTTGTCTCGTGAAGGTAACATGGGTGGGATTATTGGTCCAATTGCCCAACTTTTTCTATCACCGGTAATTTCTTTACCCGTTAACAGGTCCAAATAAGGTTCTTCTATCAATCTACAGGTGTTAAATATACCTCCAGCTCTGTATTTCATCGGCTCAGATTGTAGAGCTGCAAAATTCATGATATCATCTGATACACATCCTTCTAAAGAAGGTAATTCTTTTGAAAGCTCGAATGGAAACTCTTTCCCCATTCCATCCCAGATAAAAGCTACCTGGCTAAAGGCAGATATACAGTTGAAAACATAGGATTCTGCATTCGGTATGGAGACAACATCCTGGACAACTAGAGCCATTAGAGGGTCGTGTATAACTATAACCCGCTTAGATTTCTTGGCGATTTCCCGCAGGAATTCGAAAACAGGTTGCCGTTGGCTCAACGAGGCGTCCCAGGCTGGTTGGAGCTGCACAGGGAATTTGCTGGAAGAATCAGGATTTGGAGAAGGAGATTCAAAACCTGGAATTGGAATGTCATGAAAATGGATGTTGGATAAATGGCGAGAATTTAATCCGTTGACACGAACTCTGGCCTGGCGATTGTGGATGGAAGATCCGATGTAGTGTACCTGAAGCCCATATTTGAACAACAAGCAAGAGAGTTGCATGAGCTGATTGAGATGTCCTTGAGCTGGAAAAGGCACCATTACTACTGAAACTTGAGCTGCTTCTTCCGCCATTTTCAGTTTTCCGTGTCCGAACACGAAATATTTTCTGTCAGATAAGAGGGGATGACTGGTAAACCTTATATCCTTGGAAAATCAACTTTAGTCCATATACGACTATTTCCATATATTAAAAATTATTCTAAGTTATCATTAATAGAAAAGAAATAATAAGTCACTGAAATATATATATATATATTTTTTCACATATTTCATTTTATTAGAAGCAATATAGACGGGAATTCAGTGTTTTAAATAGCTAGAAAAATACCATAAAGTCGTCCCATTTATTAAATCCATGGATCGTATCTTACGGTTGAGATGGAATTTTTCTTTAAACGTTTCTAAATATTAAAATCTTATGTTGGTTCTATTTAATCTATTAAATAAAAAAAAAATTATACCCAATGGTTGAATGTCACAACGAAAATATATTGCACAAATTAAGAACGGTCAATAAAGACGACGTTATTTAAAATTAGTCGCCGCCACCAGAAGTTTGAAAATTTCAATCAAAATATTAATATCACCTTTGCAAGTAATTATTAAAATAGTAATTATACAGTGAAACGGTCTCACATATATTTATACGTGTGAGATGAATCAAATTTTCTCATAATAAGTAATATTTTAAAAATAAAAATAATAATATTATATGTGTGTGGAACCCAAATAAGAGATTGTCTCCTGTAATTGATATCCTCTTACAAAATTTTTGTGTTATTAAAATATGGTAATTAGAAAACATATATTTTTCTATCAAACTATTTGAGTGAATCTGTTGTTTACATAGATAGAACATGTTACTGAATCAGAATATAATAATAATAATAATAATAATAATAATAATAATAACAATATTAAATAAATAAATATTCGAGTCATCGTCAGCGTAGGCTAAAGATCAAGGACCCATTTTTCCACGAGAAAATTTGTTCTTTTGCTTGGAGCATTAATTAATATTGTCTTTTTCTTAGAAAAAATAATAATAAGATTTGTCTTTAGGAAAGTAGATTAGGCCTCGCTACTTTTCGGCCTTTTGCATATAGTTTCAAAGAATTAAATGATGGCCAGTAATTTTTCTTTTTTCTTTTTAATGGAATTCAAGAGCATTTAAACAAAAGTGATAAATTTATTATTTTTATTTGAAATTCTTGAATTTTGGAGTTTTTTTTAAAAAAAAACATTAACAATGAAGTTCGAAAATCTGATTTGATTTTGTTCTCCACTGTTTGCATGGCATTATGTGAGGCCCAAGCTCTAAGGAAACGTCCAAGTCCAGGCAAAAACTGCACCCACTTATACCTTGAGTGGGCCAACGATATGAAATAATCCGGCCCACGTTTTTAGGCCGACCCGGTCAGAAGCAGATTGATTGAATGACCCTGGTTATTATACATGCAATTCCAAATGAATGGGGACACCTCACTAGTGACCATAGTCCACGTACTAATATTTTATATATATATATATATATATATATATATATATATATATATATATATATATATATATATTAATGTGCCACTATTTCTCGTTGACAATTGTTCCCATGCATGCATGGAGGTCGACTGCCCTCTGCTTTTTTAATTCAGTATATCATGCCAATCATTCATTATTTATAGTAGTAATAATACAGATTAAATATAAGGATAATTTTGAGAATTGAATTTGAAATCTATATTTTATTTATTTATTTAATTAACAGGAAAGAAACACCATGATCTCGTTTCTCTAAAACAAAAAAAAAAAAAAAAAACAACTTAAAATTCATTCATCCATCCAAATAAACCTAAAAGATTTCGAGTACAATTGACAGGTTGATTAATTAGGTTTTTTTCACGTTAAATGGTGTTAGAGATTGAAATTTAGACATAATTCAATCTCAAAAGCTAGCTCAAGGAAGGATAATTATATTTTCCAAGACCATGTATATAATTCTTATGGATTTTATCCATCCGATGTGTGACAACTAACACAACCTCTCACTCTCAAGAATGGACATCTAGAACATGAAGTTTACAAATAATCCAACTATGAGCAGAACGGGTAGTCCAACTGTGGGCAGTCCAACACATATCTATGGAACATAGGCTCTGATACCATGTTAAGATTGAAACTTGGACCTAACTCAAAGACTTAGGATTGTCCAATATCATATATACACGTCCCAAACATTTTATTCAATCGACGTAAGACAACTAATAAAACGAGATGAAAATCACTGTATACATTATATGGCAAATCCATTAAATCAAGGAAAAAGTACATGTCTCACTCGACGAATTTCACTCGTAGTTTATTCAACGTTCATTAATTAGCATATGGGGTCATCATATGTACACCAATTCAAAATTTACCCAATGTAGCATAGTATTCACCTTAAATCATCGAGCCAATCTTACATGAACTATGAGACCGTTTCATTTTTAACAATTTTGAAGGTATCGATCACCATGAGTCAATATAATCATTTGGTACCCATGTCTAATAAAATTGTTAAATAATATATCTATAATTTTTTTTTTTAAAAAAAGTTGTATTTCGTTTCCAATGGATATAATAATATATCATCAAAATTTATTTTTTGTGTGCTCCTTGATAGTCGCGATCTCGAAAGTGGGTATCGTTGAACGATGTTGCAATTCTGTAACTACGTGTCTAGTGGACAAATACTAGTAATTATTTTTAAAAAGACAACAAATACGACTAATTATACTTCTACTTGTAGTGCTGTTAATACCTGATCGAGTGACTCACAATCTTATTATATACTTTACATACACACATATTCTACACACATGTATATATATTACAAAAACTTGTGTGAGATAATCTTAAAGTTCAATTTTATGAGTTGAAATTACAATCTTCATGATAGATATGAGTTTGGTCGACCCGAACATAAATATAGATATGTAGCACAGTCTCGTTCTCGATATATATTATCTTGTAAGCAAATCATGACAATAAAAAATTAGCAATAATTACAGCACATATCATTTTCAAGCTTGAAAGAAAAATAATAACAGTGGTGGTAATCAGTGGGCTAGGGGGTATCATGTATTTTAATTCGGGCACAGTTTGTATTTAGTATTATGTGTATCGATCGGAAGACAACATAAGGATCGTGTAATTGTGAAAAATATATCTCAATTAATTATTCATGGACTATACACAATTCAAATCTATTATATCGACAGGTGGCATTAATAAATCTAATATTAAATCTGTATTAATATAATAGGTCGTCTTATCTTAAAAAATTTTATTTTCAAAAAGATATACAGAGACGGTTTGATTTTCAAAATCTGATTGGTGACGGGTGACCTATAAGGGTGCGAAATGATTTGCATATAAATAAGAAGTGTAATGAAATCAACCAATGAAGAAAAAATGTCAACCCTCGCACAGTTTGAGCAAAGATTTCTCACTCTCCAAAGAACCGGAAGCAGCAAAAGCACCACCGAAATGAAAATTATCCCACCCACCCACCTCCTAGATTCAACTTCCGATGACGATTACCATCGCCACATCCGCCGTTCCTCCGCCTCCATCACAACCTTCTTCAGATCACTATGCTCCATCATATCGTTTCCGTCCATCCTTCCATCTTGCCGATGGCTAAGTCTCCCGACCCATTACCCTTCCGTCACCCCCACACTTGGCCGGAAAGTCACCGGGACGCTCTTCGGGAACCGCCGCGGCAACGTCAGCTTCGCCGTTCAGACAGATCTCACGTCCGAACCCTTTCTTCTGCTCGAGCTCGGTGTTTCGACTTCGGTCCTCGTCAAGAAAATGTCTTCCGGGGTGGTACGAATCGCGCTGGAGTGCGAGAAAACCCACGCGTTGCCACCGCAGAAGAGGCGTACGCTGCTGGCGGAGCCGGTGTGGACGATGTACTGCAATGGGAGGAACTGCGGGTACGCGGTGTCGAGGGTGTGCAGCCAGTCTGACTGGCACGTGCTTAGCAAAGTGAGGAGTGTGTCCGTCGGGGCTGGGGTGATTCCGTTGGTGGAGGACGGGCTGAAGAGCGGCGGAGCGTCGGAAGGGGAGCTGCTGTACATGAGGGCTCGCTTTGAGCGAGTGGTGGGGACGCGTGATTCCGAAGCTTTCTATATGCTGAATCCAGATGGAAACGGAGGGCCAGAACTTGGCATATTTTTGCTTAGAATTTAATCGTCGTTTTCTCTCTTTTTTTACTAATATCATGTTGTAAACAAATAAATTAGTAATAAAAATTTAAAAAAATATATATTAGGTTAATTTCGACTTTCTAAGTTGTTTTGTCATTGGATACGATTAATTGAATGTTTTTTTTTAAAAACATTTAATTATCGATCGAGCCATGAACTGTTTTTTTATTGTTTTAAAATCAACAGAAATATATCTTCTGAAAAATATGCACTGAAAAAACCCCACAGGCACGTGATTAACGGGAAAAAAATAATCTACGTTAAGCTTGATCTTGTATTTGGTACATCTAGATCCGGCAAAAACTTGTGTGAGACGGTCTCACGGGTATTATTTGTGAGACGGGTCTCTTATTTGAGTCACCCATGAAAAAATATCACTTTTTATGCTAAGAGTATTACTTTTTATTGTGAATATGGGTAGGGTTGACCCGTCTCACAGATTATGATCCGTGAGATGGTCTCACATGAGACTCACTCTCTAGATCCAGTGCTGCGCTCACTAAAAATATTTAAAATTGTAAGCATTAAATACAAATTTTATATTAAAAACGATGACTAATGCTAAAAATACAACAAATATATATGTTGTAAAAATCTGGTTTTACATGCATATTACTAAAAAAAATGATCAATTTTGACCATTGTGTCACTCAAATCTGAATACATCTCGGACACCGGAGGGTTTTAACTTTAATGCCAGCATCTGACATACTTGTGCACTCTCTTCTGAACGTCGGATAGATGCATGCAATATTTTTTTTTGAGAGTCCAAATCTAAAGGGGTGGGGATCGAAATCGGGCAGCTCCACAAGGGAATCCCGGATGAGACCACTGAGCCAAATGCTCGGTCTCGGATAGATACAATCTAAGTATATGATAAATGCCATTTGAATATAGATAGTATATGGTCGGGAATAGAGCATAACGACATGATAAAATAATCTCAGAAAACTATGTTTAATTTAGAGAAGACCATGGGGAGGATCGTAGTGGAACTTTTAAAATTTATGACTTTCATTTGCCATATTATTTTGTTACTTCTATAAATTTCTAAAATAATTTCATCTCACCACACGAAATATCATATTTAATATAAGAAATGACAAGAAACATTGATCATGTACTAGGTGTCTAAGGTGCAAGGGTCGAAAACAAAGAGAAATGTTTTGGATAAAGTGTTTTTACATATTATAACATAAATATCCATGTGTATTCAATTTGACACGTACAAATATATTAGCCAAGAGATTCCAAACTATTTCCAATGTCTTCTCTTTTTCAACAAATAATAAAGCTAAAAGACGTCGCCTAGCTGGATGTTAATAAATGGAACATGTGAAGTTTGGTTGCAAAAAAAAGCGAGGTGTTAAAATTAATTCAATATAAATCTATCCAAAAGCATTCGCAAAAGCAGGATCAAATCAATACTCAGTCAAATTTGTCTCAAGAAGCTCACAAAACCCAAAAGCATTCACAATTAAATCCATCCATCCGTCCGTCTGACTTTAAGCAACTTCATCTACCAGTGCAAGCATTTACACAAAGGTGATTGATTATTTAACACCAAACGATAATAATCACAAACTCATCTGGCATAACAACCAAATCAAAGAATTTAATCTGTCTCTTGCCTTTGAACTACAATCTTCAAAATATGCTGCAATGCTGCATGGTACGCAAGACACTAACGACGACTTCAAGAAATCAACAGATGACAAACCGATGCAAATTAAATGTTTCAAAGGCAGATACGAAAATATAAGAAGCGGAATCCAGGCGTAATGTGACCTCATAAAATCAGGTTGCGCTGGAAGTATAGGAAGAAAGGAAAGAAAAGCAGTGGAGTCCTAGAAGAGATCGGCTTTCCTTTTATACATGTCCTGCTTCCATTTAGGTAACTTATAGAATGCTTCTTTTGTCATTTCGAGTACGGATTGGAATTCTTCGTCAGAGAGATAAGCCTGAAATGAATCATTATAATAAGCAGAGAGACATACTCTGAGGTGGAATTGATAATGCCATCGAAAGCAACAAACCTCTCTCCTCTTATAATCAATTCCAGTCACAGGGTTGTCAGATTTAGCCTTGAGCTGTTCGTAACTAAATGTGCTTTGAATGGTTTCAGTGTTGTTTTTGTCCTGGTCAATCTCAGGCTTCGTTCCTGAAACCTCCTCATTTGCCTCTGATATAGGTTCAATTGTTTCAGATTCCTCGACTTCCACAACTTCTTTGGAATCTTCAATCTGAACAGAATCTTCGGACTTGGCTGCAGCTGCAAGAATGGTGACTATATTTTGGTCACAGAACTAAAGTTGGCTAATGTAACTCTATTTATGCATTAGAAGGGCAAGATTATAAAACCATGATGACTAGTCCCTGCAGGCGGACTTCTATTTGAGCGGGAAGGAGAAACATCTTCTTTCTTTTCAGCAGTCAAAACAGATGATAAAGCAGCCACTGCTGCTGCTCTCTGTGAACCCCCACTTGCTCCCATGGGCCTTGAGGCCGAACCCGCTTTTGGAGATGGAGTGGATTTAAACGCCGAGTTCAAAGCAGCTAATGCTGAAGCTCTTTGAGTTGGTCCCCCTTGATTTGAACCATTGGCCTTCTCCTGATATGAACGAAAAAAAACAAAAAACAAAAAGCAGATGACAAAAGGAAACATATTTGAGTCAAAGAAAATTCATCAGATTAACCTTTACCTCCACAGCATGCCCAGCACCAAAGAGTAACATGACCTTCTTTTGGAATGAGTTTCCAGGCACCTGTTAGGCAAATGAGAATTTATTTTGTCAACATGAGAATATAGCATTAGGAAAAAGGTTTATACCTACACAAGTGATCGAGATGAAACAACCAAAGTAACAAATTTCATAGAAGAAACCAAAAGGAAAATTTTGTGGGTAAGGACTAAGGCGCTTCCCCGTATTGTCTGTGGAAGATTAACGCGAAATTAATCAAAACCAGAATAACACCACAAAAACATCCAAGTGAAATAACCATCTATGACATACGTTAGCTTTTGCAGGATCCCATGAAAAATATGAGGTAAAGAAGCATGGCTCATTTCCTTCTGTGACTTTGTACAATGGAACATTTGGAGACAGCCCTTCCAATGAAGCAGCCATGTCAAGATATTTCTGCAGTATGCTTTAAGTAGTCAGTAAAGCACAGATAGGAGATACGACTTTAACAATTGAAAATTTGGGCGTCCAGTACCTGTCCAATTTCAAAAGCATTTTGCCTCTCATTAGGGTCCACGGACTGACCAATCCATACAAAGACTTCGGCATGTGTGTCAAGTATTAATATATCCTCGGTTAAGAGGTCGTCTTGAGAGAAGTTGTATATTTCTTCAACCTAGATAATAATTATTATTCAGATATAGCTTAAACAGAACTTCTGAGACAACTTCTATTAACAGCATATACCTCAAACTTTCCTGGGCGCGCCCACATGGAAGCATGTGCATGAGAAGAAAATATGTCAAAACAAGCCAAGAGATATTACTACTACACTCTAGATATTAATATAAAGAAATCAAGTGATCAAGGAGAGAAAAATAATCACATCAAAGAAAACTGCTACCTTTAACGATGGAGAACCCAAATAAATGGGGATCTCTGACAACCTCCGGAGATAGCTTCTTGCTGGTGTAATTTTGTTTTCCTCCAAGAGCAAACCAAAAGGATGAGTTTTCAGTTCCTTCTTTAGCGTGTTTGACGACTGAACCAGGCTGAGTTTATCAAGGTAATGTAGTTGTTAATTGCAATGTAAGATTCCATAAAGACACTTCCACGTGTATAAAAAGGACCCTTAGTACTGACATCTTTTTACGAAACATTTTGCTACTAAAATCAATCAACAAATCTTATGCCTGCACTTCAGTCAAAGAGATTGTAATACAACTAGTTTTTTTTTTGCTCTTGAACAAACCATCCCAATGCATATTCCTCAATGGAACTGACTCGGTTCCAGAATACTTATCATCTACTTGCCTCGATTATTGAAAAACATGTTTAGCATAAATGGATTCTGGAGAGATTGTACATAAAAGAATAAATGGAAACAAGATAGGATTTGTATTTGTTTTGGTTGATCTACTTTCAATTTCTAATTGGCTTTGATAACAAATGGATGACAGATTTTGATTAATAACATTGCTGAGATTTTCTTTCTCTTCTTCCCCTTCTCGGCCTCAAACCCCCCCTCCCCTCTTTTTTTGTTTCCCTTTTCTCTCATCTCCCCAGTATCCTCCCCAATTCTTCTTCCTCATTCTCTTACTTTATCCTACATTCTCCACTCTCTTCTCATTTTCCCACATCACATGCATGGAAGTCACTCTTTTCATTTCAGTTGGTTTCAACAACACCAAGCTGGATGATAATTTAATGTAATATACAGATATTTTTTTACAAGATAAATTAGAGACAGTGAAGTCTTCTTCAACAAACTTTATACCTTCAGAAACTCTGCTACTTTGGCTGCTAGGTGTTGCTGTTCAAAGGTGCTTTGATTGCCATGCCAACTAAAAAGGGACGATCCAGATTGCAGCAGAAAACATTCATTTGAGTTCAACGATGTTGCCACCTGAAAAATAACCAGATTAGGTTTATATCGTCATAGACATTACCCAAATATTCAACAGTTCAGATTTCATACACCTACAATGAAACAACTAGGAGACTAAGCTTTTCTCAACTTGGATGTCCCAAAACCTAAATCTTACAGGCAGAACTCTTTGAAACAGAAAAGCCTCGAAAGTACACAGCATTAAGTATAAACATGTCAATTGACATACCGCTTCAACTTGAATGACTTTGTTATTATGCAAAGAAGTTCCAGATATACGCATGAGCGCAACACCATCAGCAGTGTATGTTTCATCATTCAAACCTTTGTCAGCAATATAGCTCTTGTAACCTGAGCTTATTCCACCCTAATAAAACAAGTTGATTTGATTACACGGATTCGCTATTATTTGATTACACGTTACAACTTATTTTTCTCCCTTTATTTTCAATATCCATAGGCATACCTTGAGGACCACCATAGGCTGAAAAATGGCAACAAATTGAGGCGGCTCTTTCCCTTGAAATATCTTACCCTGCACCGGTCTTCCTTTCAGCGAGTTATACATTGTGCTGGACAATCTATCAGCGAGCTTTTGATCCACCTGAATATTGGGGACCAAGTTTTATTAGTGACTGAATGACAAAATGATTGTAAATAGAAACCATAAAAAATTCAAATCTCTTAGCCTCCAGATGTCAGAAAAGTACAAGTAACAGGCATGTTTTTATCTCATAAAGTAAAATTAGGGTGAGAGCTGTAGGCAGGCTCGGTAAAATTGCAAGAATACCACCATCCACCCCACATCACACACTAATACTGATATATGAAGTGTAAAGGTCAATGGTGATGAATATGCAATCATCGGAATCTTGGAAAAGGCATAAAGATAAAAATCTCGTAGCCAATAATGGAGAGCACATATGACAGAAAACCTGACTATTTGATTTCATAGAACATAGAGAGAGAAACAGAAACACATCAACATAAGCAAATAACATTCTCACAATTACGCAAGATTTACTCACAATATTCAGAATGGGTGAGCTTTCGGCCAACAGTTGACAATATATAATCAGTTAACATAATTTAATCTCATAGGAATCCTCTTTTTTTCAATTTCATCCACCATAGATCGTCTTCAAAGCTAAATTTCCTAATATTTAAACCCGTGTATTGACTCGCCCACCATAATTATCTATGACTCTGAAACCTATAAATTGCAGATACCCTGCTGTCCATCCAATATACATTTTGGCATGTTCACTCCTAATATTACTTCTCATACCAGTCATATCCATTTTCCTAACTGATGATATGTGTTCCTTCATTGAAGAGAACAATCAATCTTTAGCTAGTACTCTGCCATTTATATTCAATCATTGAAAACATGCCAACTGATAAATGCTAATATCTTACTTGTCCTTAAACATTTCATGGAAATCCATCTTATCATTTCCATACCAGTAAACTGGATTCTTAATTTCACTCTTGATTTGTCTTTCACAGATTTCTTAGAATTCTTAAACAGATGAAAACCTAACAGAAGTAACTGTCTGAAGAAGGGTATGGAATCAACATAGAGAGCAATACAATATGATAGTTGTGAAAATACATTTACACCAATCCAAGAAGGTTAATTTTTGTGAAAACAATACATAACACCCCCACCCCGATCACTAATCTTTGGACATAAATCCTTCTCCTTCCAATTTCTTCAGTTAGGAATAGATTCATAACTATTTAACCCCCACAACAGTTTATGGTACCTCAGCGCTGTCTTTTCCAATCCAAGAACATAAGTAGTAATCTTCCTTTCTTTCAGATGAATGGTATGTATAGAGCACAATATAGCAATCCCCACTGTAAAATTTGCCAATGTCTTCGGTGGGCACAAGATTTTTGGCACCGCCATTTATGTGCCAAACCTAGAAATAAACAAAAATTAGAACTCCAAGCAATCCTATCCAATAACATCTATATGTAAGTCAATTCCAGAGGATCCATAAAAGAAAAGCAGGGAATGGACCTCTATCTTTCCACCTCCTTCAAGCAGTGGAGGGACTTCCTCATTGACCGGAGTACTTTTGCTTGTTCCCTTTGTGGAAGCACCTTGTTGTTTCAACAAAGCTGAAAAAATTGTAAAATATTTTTCTATTTAGAAGATGTGTAGAGCAAATATATCTGAAAAAAGGCAAAAGACATACCCGCTACTATTCCTCTTCCCTCCTCGGCCACAGAAGGTGCTGACCCTAGAGGCCATGAATCAAAGTTGGATTTGAACGCATGTGTCTCATGACCTTGGATAAGGCGATATATCTGAGTTGCTTTTGGTCTATTTTGGCTAGCCAAAAAATCCTGGAACATCATTTGGCTGTGAAAATCCATTATTACGTAGTATAGAGATACAAATTCATCGTTTTTACCTCTGCAGCTTGAATAGCAGCTTTCCTTTCATCAACTTGAGTCACCCGGCCAACCCAAATAAAAACTTCAGAACCACAATCCAACAAATAGCAATTATTGTTTTCTAGAACTGACTTCGAAAGTTCACCATCAACTGGCTTGAGTTGACCAGAAATAATGCTGTAAAAAGCCGAGGAAATGATGAAAGCACGAGTTAATTACGGTCACCATAAATGTTGTTGCCTCTTACTTTCTAGATCGATTATCAATCAAAATCTCAAAAGAAATGTTTAGTTTTGTGTCATCAATAACTTGATTGCTGAATGCTATCCATTGCTAATAGATTTAGCAATTACCAGACATAGAAACCTATAATGACCACTGGCTATCTCGGAGACAAAAATAATAAGTTGTGAAAAAATAACCTATAAAGCTGGGCAGAAGTTTTCTCAGGAATAATATCATCGTCAGTAGCAATCTTTTTAGCAATTGGAGCAAACCCGCCAAAGAGAACCCAAAATTCACCAGAATCTGATTCAGCTTGTAATTTTCCATCATCTGAAGTGGGGAATCACATTTAGAGAATTGACATAATGCCATGTCAAAACACAACAAAGTAACATAAAACACCTAATAAACAGAAAACCATAGAGGGAGTGTTCATACCGACGATGGCAACATCACACTTCCCTTCATGATATTTGTCCTTCAAAAACTGAATTACTTCCAATGCTTTGGCTCTCTCCTGAATATTGGAGTTTGCCCCATTGAATTGATATATCTTGTCTTTTGTGTCAAGAATAAAGACATCATCATGGTTTAGGGAGGACCGGGAGAAGGGAACCTACATGTTATTGGAAAAACATTATTTCACTTCCTGCCGATATTTAGAATTTTACGGTGCACCGGACGTTACTCCACCTGCTTCAATCTCACAACTCGTTTCCCTCTACAAATATACAACCGCGTTTCAAACTCTTCTTCTTCTGTTTTCTTAAATCCAGATGCAACACCACCTTCCAAAGGTATGATGCATGGCTTGAAATATGACAAGAATTTGTCGGACTCATGCCCTTGTATTTCTCTGTATTGCACAGCCCGACCACCGAGAACAGCATCAAGTTCGACAGTTTTGATAGCTGCAGTTCCAGCTTCATCCTAAAAATAACGTGGAGCTTCAAGTTACAAGATTGAAACCATTAAAGTGCTCTTGAGACCAAGAAGAATAAAATTTGAACCTGACTAGTATCCTTTCCAAGCCAGAAATGTATGTCATAAAGAAAAGCACCTCCTTTACCAGGACTTGTCTGTATGTAAGAGAGAGAAAAACAATAAATTTAACAAAATTCTGACACATGGAGCCTATTTTCTCTACTTTTAAATCAAGTACCTCCAAATGGAAATTTAGAAAATTCAACTCATAACTACAGTGTAGAGGAAATAACCAAGCACCTGTAGAACAATATAAGAATCTCCTGCGTAGAATTTACCAAAATTAGATTTTGGCCAAGGAACAGGTAGGAAGTTCTCAATCCTCCAGATCTCAGTCCCTCTAAAACATATTAAGTCTAACAAAAAAAGTAGAAACTTCAAACTGAAAAAACACATGCAAATGAATAAAAGAACCAAATATGTGTAGTTTTCACAAAAATCATAAAGGTGCAACAACATAATTGGTTAGTGGATACATTCTCTGACCCGCACCCTGAAATGCAGGTTCCAGAGCTTTAGCTGAGCTAGACATTGTGCTTTATCCTCCCACTGCTAACGATGGTGATACAGAGAAAAGATTTTACCAGAAATGTATTTCACTTCCACAAAATAAATTGCTGGGAGAAAACAAAAAAAGAAAGTTGTAAGCAAGAATATATTTCAAAAATCCGCACTCATAGCTGCATCAATCATCGTACTACCTCCATAGAGGAGAATGTTATAACGCTAACTATAAGAATAGGAAAATCAA
This sequence comes from Primulina eburnea, assembly GCF_022965805.1. Taxonomy (NCBI): domain Eukaryota; kingdom Viridiplantae; phylum Streptophyta; class Magnoliopsida; order Lamiales; family Gesneriaceae; genus Primulina; species Primulina eburnea. The sequence goes on along the minus strand of NC_133103.1, from coordinate 2,751,130 downwards.
ACAAGAGAGGACCGTTCAAATCGCAACCATAAAATTTTAATTAATCATCTGTGAAGTAAAAATCCACAGTAGCAGGCATTTTTCGTATTCTGAGACAAAAGTGTGCCAGATAGCGTAATGCTCAACCACCCATCATTGCATTTATGAAATACTTGTTTCTTTCATGTGATCATCTCTCTTGGCTAAAACGTTAAAGTATGAAAAGTCAATAGCTGCAGATGTAAACATAAGCCATTTACTTCAGAAAAGGCTATATTTTATAGTATCTACTATTGGCTGGTAATTTCCACAAGGTTTTATGCTTTCTGTTGAGAAGAAATTATAGGTATGAATTTGATGCAAGATTCTGATGCAGAACAAATATCAGTTTTGACGCATTTTGATATGTGAATAATGTTTGTTAGCATCATTCCTTTTAGTTTGAGAAGATGAAACACTTCTGACCATAGTTTCTTCTGAAATCTATTCCAACAAATTGAATCATCAAGAGAAACAAACTTGGACAGTGTATAATTGCCTTCGTTATTAATCTTGCCTAAGTCAAACTTCGCGTCTCAAGAAACGACCTCTCCAGTAGTTTAGATAATCCAGTTTTCACAATCTCCATGAGGTCAAACAATGCTGATTGTAACTAGTGATTTGTTAGCCAACAAAGCAATTAATTCACACCATAGACATAGAAGTTCAACAAAAAGATTTTGAGTTTTACTCCTTTCTAGGACATCCAATGGATCCAGGAAAAAATAGTGCAATGAATTTTGATGAAAACGGAATCCAGGCAAAATTTACTTTTGCGCCAGAAATACCCGTGAAATTTATGTGAATATCCATTATGAAAACTGTAAACAGGATGTCACTGTTATCTGGATTTGGTTTCTATGACATTCTTAAACAGCTAGTGCAGTTCTACCGCCCCTGTGTTTATAAAGTAGCACATCCCAACTTTTCACCTCCAACAGCAGGACCATTAAGGAGCAACAACATGAGAATCAAAACAAAGCTGATTATCAAAAACAGCTATTGGATACTTGCGTGATAATTCATAAACCTTCGCAACTAGATGAACCATTTATTCAAAAAGCAGTCTTTTCATACTTCAAACGCTAAAAATAGAAGCTTCAATACATCATTCGGGTCCATTTTTGAATCGTTCCCCTTTCGAAATCAAGAGAACACGATAGCATTGTACAAAGCAAAGATCACCCGTTTCTTGAGTTTTTCAGCATTATACCAAGTAAGGATCACGGCAAGGTACATATTTCTCCAATCAGATTAATCAACAACAGCTTAGCAAACGCTAAAGTAAACCCATCTTCCAAATAACCAATAAAAACAGTTCAGATCACGGGAAACAATTCAAAGGATCTCATAATACAAACCACGATATAAAATAAATATATCAAATTCATGAATGAAGAAGATCGATAAGACAACCGCGCAAGAAATATCAAGCGACAAACCTTTATAAGATCTCCAAAATTCTTTCTTTCTTCAAAAATTTATGAAAAGCAGCGAAGAATGGTGCCCTTGAAAAGTGAGATTTCAAGGAAAAAGGGACAAGGTTTAAAGGGTGGAGCGAACAATATGCAGAGCTGGTTAATACAAAAAAGTTGGGCAAAGGAAATAAATTATTATTACAAGAGAAAAGTGAAATCAATAATTGCTCAATTGTACTGTCACAATATTTATTATATCTTTCTACGTGGCATAATTTCTGTTTTCAATTAATTTATTTGTATAATTTTCAAGTTTTTTTTATTTTTTAAATTAAATATAATTTATTCTTTTTCTACTTTCGTGTATAACTTTGCTTTTTGCTGGTCTCGCGCTTTGTGGCTTGACAGTTATTTAAAAAAAAAAAAACTGATGAAAACGTTGGGGGGTCTCTTCGAATATTAGCGGTCAGACATCGCACTAAAAAAATTAATTTTTCGTTGTCTGATTTAATATATATATATATATATATATTAATAAAATATTAAAATTTTAATACAAATAACATGTAGTTTAATGGACAGCGACATCAAGTTGTTAGTTGAATTCTTACCCGATAATTCTTTTCTTTTCTTCTTTCTATTTTTTCAAAAATCAAAATTACAGTGTAGTCCATCATTATTTTTATAATCATATTTTGATCTTCAATTAAATATAAACCAAATAAATTATGAAAAATATTTTGTTGCATGCATCAGTATATTAATATATATTATGTATATGTATTTAACACATACTAGCTAGTCTTAGCACGCACAATACATTTGGTATATGAAATAAATAGAGACATAATATATTTTAAAATTTTTAAAATTGAAAGTTATTAATTTTTTTAAATGAAATGGTGACAGATAAGATGTAAAAATAAATATGAAATATAGAGTCAAGATGTTAAAGAGTATTTTTGGAACTATAATCGTGTAACAGGAATTAGTAATTTAGAGATTTAGCTTTAATTAATAATATAGTTAATATAAAAATATAAATAATATGTATTTTTATTTTACGTGATAATTTATTAAGTCATTTAAGTAGTTGATTATTTAATTAGTTGGTAAATAATTTGTAAAAAGATACATCTACTCAATGGCAAAAACTTGTGTGAGACGGTCTCACGGGTCATATTTGTGAGACGGATCTCTTATTTGGGTTATCCATGAAATAGTGTTATTTTTTATGTTAAGAGTATTACTTTTTATTATGAATATAGGTAGGATTGACTCGTCTCACAGATTAGGATCCGTGAGACGGTCTCACATAAGACCTACTCCTATTCAATTATGCATTGTGTTTGGATTAACACTGAATTTGAAAAGATATATTATTAAGTGTTTTCGAGTGAAGTGGAAGTAGTTTATCGGTTTAAATATGATAATTCAGACTATTAATTTCTAAAAAAATTGAGAGGAAAGAAAACACCATTTTTTTATTTTCAGTTTTTTTTCAGCTATTTTAATCACAAGCACTCTCCCAAGGTTTAATCTTTATGTAATAATAATAATAATAATAATATATATATAAATATATATATATATATACACACACAAACACTAAAAATACAAGCAACGACGTGACCTTTAGGATAAATATATAACACGGCATCGAAAATAAATTGTTTTCTTTTAAGGCAATTAAATTGTTGATGGTGACAAATATTCGTTAAAACATTTTTCTATATCCCGAATATGCTAAGATGATCAATGAAATGTTATAATCCAACAACTAACTCATAATGAATATTTAATGTTTTATATATATATATATATATGTGTGTGTGTGTGTGTGTGTTTTGAAATCATTCCATTCTTATTCTATGTTTATCTTCCAACTAATTCTATTATATATTTTAATTTCTCCCAATATATATATTTCAATTTCTCCTAATATCAATCACGAGACATTTTGAATCGTAAGTAAGAGCTCATGCAACGTTTAAATCAAACCATAAAAAATAAAACTAATTATTAAAATAACACATTATATTAGTGAAAAATAAATAAATTAATTAATCGATGCAGATTGTAAGATAAAAAGCTTCGTTAGTCTAACATCATTTCACTTCTGGTTTCAAAAATTCCAACTTAAGCTATTTTGGGTGTTTAATTTCTTCACTTCAAATTGACTTCAGTTCGTTATTACTTGCTTTCGTTTTTATGCATACTTGTAACTGCCAATTTGGTGGACTTAAGAATTTGGAGCCGCATTCGATTCGTTTACGCCCATGAAATTCAGTTTTGTTGCTAGAACTGGTGCCATTTTCCAAGAGTAACGTGGGTTGTTGGAGATATTATCGTGATTGAACATGCAGCGAACTAGCAATTCACCAAGTACTGCCTGGCCGATCCAAAACAAGAAAACCGAAACTTGAATAATGATGATGATGATGATGATGATGATGATGATGTGAGTGGTAGAGGAAAGGGGGGTCGGATATTTTTTCGATTTGTTAAATTTATTTACTATATATAATAAAATTATTGCTTTATTCAATTTTTAGAAATTAGTTTAGGCTTTTATTTTGGATTTAATTGATTTTAGTTTTGTTTTTAATATCACACACGAGGGAGACAAGCCCAAGAGTTAAGGCTCCCAGTTCATACCCAAAAGCATGTACATGCATTGAATTGTATCAATCAATACTAGCCACGAGACCAACCATATAATATTTATATATATCACAAAAAGTAAATTCGGCAAATTTTAAAATATGGGAGTTATTTCACATGCATGAAAGGTGAAACACTCACAATAAAATAAATAAATTTAATTTCACAAAATAAAGAGAGACGGAAAAAGAAACTGGTTTTAAAACCATTTTGTGTCGTTAATATCCAAATTTATCAACAAACTTTGACTATATTAATATTGCCTGAAACAACGAAAGAAAAAGAGGTTGACGTTGTTATGACATCATAAAAGATTAATTTCGAGCTGTCTTAAATATATTTTTTTATTACGGCAATATCACATAGTATATAAAAACACAGCACAAGACTTGCGCCAAATCATAAATTTTCATTGTAAAAATATGTGTTAAAATTAATTAACATTTGCATAGATTGCTCTTTTTTCATTATATAAATAAATATTCGATTGAATAAAAATTATCAATTTGTATTGTTTATAATTTTAGAAAAAACAAAAATTGATGTGAGTTCCGTTAGTTGTCTCACATCGGTTGGATGAAATATCTAGGAGTTGCATATATAGACTCGAACAATCATCTCCCTTTGAACTAACTTTTGGGGTCGAGTAAGGTCAAATGCTCAATCTTTAACATGGTATCAAAGTCAAGTTCCACCGTTATGAGATGTTAATTATCTCATGTCGGTTGGATGAAATCTATATGAATTATATATATGGATTTGGATAATCCTCTTCTCTTGAACTAGCTTTGAGGGTAGCGTTAAGTCAATTGCTTGCTCTTAACACCTACTTTGGTAAAAAAATTAATTGAGAGATGCACAAGGCTTACACTTTACGACTCCAGAATCGAGGCGGAGTTGGCGGTAAATGATGTGGAACACCTAGCTGAGCTGGAAGAAGATTCTAGGCTACATAATACAATGTAGTTTGAATCATTGGATGAAGTGGACCACACGTTACACGGCATTTCCCTAGACAAGACATGTTCATATCATCGTATGAAAATTAAAGTAAAAACACACGAAGCCCTTCAAAGGCCTACCTCCAATTAAAAGGGAAAAACATGCACCAACCATTGGCAAGGCGCAACCAAAATCAAATAACAAGAAATATGCTGTGCAGCAATTATGTTCACCTGTTATGCTGCAACGAGTCTATGCCTGTGAGAGGCAGAATCACGAGAAAAAACATTCCTCAAAGGGTATTCATTGGTGGCCAATGATAAAAACCATGAGCTCTACATCATGCGAAAACGGAAAAAGCTGTGCCGTTTCATTGATCAAGAGTGGACCTGACTATGAAATTTTGGTGCGTGATTGGGTCCATGGCTACTGGGTGGCCAGCAGTACGAGGCCATGCCTGGAACTTTTTGTCAGTCTCTCGCCACCATTCTTTATCTGAAACTGTCTCAGGAGTAGTACCTGCAGTGCAATGCCAATGGCATCACAATACCAGAAAATTATATAGACTAAGTTTCGAGTTTGATGCATAAAACATTTACCTCCAAAAACCTTCTGATCGGCAATTATATGGTCAACAGCATACACAAGAGCAATCGTTCACGCTAAAGAGGAGATGTAGTTAGCTGCCATTTTTTGCTCCAACAACTACAGAATTCAACCAAATAAGAATACAGTTATGCCCTAGATAGTAGCCTAATGGACAATTTCCAAAATTAAAAGAAACTCAAATCACAATGAATATAACTCGAAGGTCGACTAAGGCAGAAGCAAGACTCAGTGGCTATCTAATTCACTTCTGAAGACAAGATGGTATCAAATCATTAAGAGTTGGACTAATCATCCATAACAGCAATATGCAAAACTCACTTGAATAGGATTCCAGTCATATGTGTAACAACTAAAGCAATAGAAATTGGATTCGATCCTATGCCTTCTACGGAACTATAGCATCATACCAAGAATCTAACATCCACACCCAAACCCCCCAACTCAAAGCAAAGTTTAATGTAAAGGGAATTGAATAAATACTATCTGGATGTAAACTTGGGAGAATGGGACATAAGCACGGCGGTTATTTATGCCAAAGATGAATAATCTCAAATGATAACATGTTTTAATTATCCAATGTTATATGCCGATGTGAATATGAACACAAAAGCTAAACTTCAATAATAGACAAGGATAGCGTAAAATCATCTGACAAATATACAGGCATAGTGAAGTGTGAAACAGATCATCAAAAAACATTTCTCCCGTTCAACTTCAAATAACTCAAACCATCAACTACCCATACAGGAAAAAGTATGTAGACACAAACATAAACAGAAAAACTGAACAAGACCAAAATCTCATTCAATTATATCATAAAATGCAGATCCCCATATGCACATATCTCAATAGCATGAGTTAGCAACAGCAGTTTCTCTTTCAAAGTTGAGTGAGATGTTAAATGACTTTTCTTTATCAATCATCAACATAACCATAATCATTTAAGAACGATGCAAACTACGAGTACGAGGCACCCAAGAATCAAGTAGCCCACTATCTGAGGAAGAAAAAAAACAAATCTAAAAATGCAGAAACGCAAATAATATTTCTAAGCATCGCCATACGGCAATGAGAAAACAAGCATTATCAGCCAGACTTGTCTCAGTGAATCCTCTCGAAAGAACAAATTTATCCTACACAAGTAACGAATTAGCACCAAAACAAAATTCCGTGAACGAATAGTAGTACAACATACTAGCAACAAACAAATCCATAAAATGCGCGAGCTTGCGCCAGCGAATAATTAGGCATCGCGAAGCTCTATCTCTCAATTAAGGGCAGCAAGATACGCCACAAATCAAGATTTAAGCAAAAAAAAAAAAAAAAATTAGCACGAAGCAACCCTAAATCAAAGAAAATGAGCGAAAATTAAAAAATTCGGGCCAGATTTAGGATTACACGGTAAATTCTGCCAAGAACATTTTATTTAATCAAATATTTCGCGATTATTGACAATAAAAGTGTGGAAAAAGTTTGTCTCCACAACCTTATATTTTTTTCCAGCAAGAAATGCTTACAACTATTTTAATATCAAGTAACATTCTGATAATATCCACTTAATACAACAAAAAAAAAATAAAAAAAAGGAAAAGAGAGAGAATTATTATATATATTTTTGACAAGTATAAAATAATTTGATAAATAAAATATTGATAAACTGAAAAATTCGTACACAAAATTATTATAAATATCTCAATTAAGACAAAACCTTGTGTGAGACGGGTCTCACGGATCGTATTTGTGAGGCGGATATCTTATTTGGGTCACCTATGAAAAAGTATTACATTTTTATGCTAAGAGTATTATTTTTTATTGTGAATATGAGTAGGATTGACTCGTCTCACAGATTATGACACGTGAGACGGTCTCACATGAGACTCACTCCTCAATTAATACATGATTCAAATAAAAAATCAATGTTACTTTTAAACTAAATTGTTTTAAAATCTAATTATTCTTATTATATTCAATTTAGTACTCTTTTTTATTTCAAGAATATTTATTATTCGTTTTTTAAAAATATATATTATATTTGTGGATAAACGAGTATCGTACTTTTGTATTAAATTATAATTATTAATTAATTAACATAAATATATCTTAATATATAAACTACATATTCAAATATAATATATATTTTAAAAATATCTCTAAATACGTAATAAAATAATATTATTTTAGCCGAAACTCTCAAGTTGTATAATTTCATCGTTGATAGTAACACGGATTGAGTATTGGACTTGATCGATGTTGGAAGTGGCCTGTGGAGTAGTTGGATTGGAGCAAACTAAGTTAAAATTGTCTATATATTTTATTTATTAATCGAGCTAATTATGAAAACTTGTAAAATAATAGAAATCAGATCAACAAGAAACATTCATGCACATAATATTCAATATATCAAACAAATAATGTCATGTTTTCAAAATCCTCCAAAAGTATTGCAACCAAATATTTTAAATTTTCTTAAACGAGATATATGTCACAATTCAAGCCAACCGAAAACACCATTGAACGAGATCGAGCTATGTAACCTAGTGAGAATGATTTTATCCATGTAACTTGTAGATGTTAAGTTCGATCCTCTTTCTCAGATTATATTAAAAAAAACACCATTGAACAAAATTTGTTCATTTCACACATTGTGAAAATAAATTATTTGACAAAGTGAATTATTCATACTTTTGAAATCATATATGAGAATCAATTATATCAAATCGCAATGACAAGCAGTGTCTGCAGGGGCTTCCGTAAGTAGGAAACACAATATCCTCCAAGACAACCGGCCTTCACACATGCACTGTTGCATCTTTCGCGATCGGCCGCAAATCTATACTCGCAATTACCAACGTACAAGTCCGTATCGCATTTGCAAGACCACCCTTCATATATGCATAATATATATAATATATATATATATATATATATATATATATATATATATATATATATATATATATATAATTCAATCACAAATTAGAAATATTTTTGTTACAAAAAAAATTTCAAATCCAATTTTAATAACTACTTGTTCTTATTGAGATGTTAATTTTTCCGTTGGAAATTTCCGATATAGGATATTGAAATTGTTTCAAAGTGCAGTCAAAATCGATTAAGGATGACTCGCATAAATAAAAAATGATGTACGAGGGGAAAAAAATACAAACCTATCGAAAACATTAGCGTAAAGATGAGAAAGAACTGAAAAATTTTAAAGTCCGTCATTTTTTCAATCTTCTTCAGAGTTTTGTATGTGCACCAGAAAAACTTTGATTTGGTGCCTTGGCTTAATTTTATTGACTACTATCTCACGATTAAATAGATGGATACATTTGATGGTTTGAATGGGCAAACGTAGTATTGACTTCTTTCAAATTAGAAAAATGAAATTATCTGAATTTTTTAAATATTACTGTGATATGATTTTTATTATCACACGATTAAATAGATACATTTGATGGTTTGAATTGGCAAGCGTAATTTTGACTTATTCAAATAAGAAAAATGCAATTATATGATTTTTTTATATATTACTGTGATATGATTTTTAAAATTCACAACATATTTCATAAGTAGATACATTGGCTTTTAAGCAAAACTTTACATTCACGGGATTTGTCTGCGGATTCTAAACTAACTCTTCTTGTTAGATAATAAGGGGACTGGACATAATAATTGAGAGTAGGTATCATGTGAGACCGTCTCACGGATCCCAATCTGTGAGACTGGTCAACCATAACCATATTCATAATAAAAAGTAATACTCTTAGATACTTGGCACAATCCTGGTACCAATTGAGCTAGTGTGGTGTCACTCACGGGCTTTCCATAGGCGTCGTATGGGTTACTCATAGAACTCTTAAGCCCATGAACTTAAGTTTGTGCCTCCCCAGGATCGAACCCAAGATCACATGGATATATAGATACTTGGCACAATCCTGGTACCAATTGAGCTAGTCCCCAGGATCGAACCCAAGATCACATGGATATAGATACTTGGCACAATCCTGGTACCAATTAAGATCACATGGATATAGATACTTGGCACAATCCTGGTACCAATTGAGCTAGTAGCTCAATTGGTACCAGGATTGTGCCAAGTATCTATATATCCATGTGATCTTGGGTTCGATCCTGGGGAGGCACAAACTTAAGTTCATGGGCTTAAGAGTTCTATGAGTAACCCATACGACGCTTATGGAAAGCCCGTGAGTGACACCACAGGGTGGGCAAGCCCACTGGGCCTACGGGCCAAGTCACAAGATCGGGATAGCCTTGGGTCGATTGGGGCAGTGGGCCGTATGAGCGGTCCACTGGGCCTGTAATGGGTCGTTACAATTAACACGATAACCTTATTTTATTATTTATTTTAAAGACTGTGTCTTCATTGTTGTTGATACTTGATACCATAAACACTAAGCTGATTCACAATATATATATATACACACACTATATATGTGTGTATACACACACAGATACACATATATATACACTTATGTGTGTGTGCATATATATATATATATGTGTGTGTGTGTGTGTGTGTGTGTATACATATAAATACATATAGACAAAAACTTGTGTGATACGGTCTCATGGGTCGTATTTGTGAGATGAGTCTCTTATTTTGGTCATTTATGAAAAAATGTTATTTTTTATGCTAAGAGTATTATTTTTTATTGTGAATATGAGTAGGGTTGATTCGTCTCACAGATTAAGATCCGTGAGACGGTTTCACATGAGACCCACTCATACATATGTGTGTGTGTATGTATATATATATATGATACCAATTAGTTTTTATAAAAATAATCTATTCATTTAGATACATAATAATTTTCGTATAATTTATTCATAACTAAAATATCTAATATATACTTTTAAAAAAAATTCATATATCATATCTACAAAACACGTATTTAATATAATTGTATTATCCTTATCCAAATAATAGTTAAAAACTATATATAAAAATATTTATAAACCAACTCGATCTACTAATGACTATAATCGTGATTTATATACGAATAGTCATTATTTTACACACGCATCTTTACGACGTTTGCTATTATTCATTATTGACGGACAAAGCAAAACAAGTCTCAAGAAATAAATTAAAGTATGTAGAAGAAAAGAAAGGAAAAAACTGGTTATTTTTGTTTTTATTTATTTGTCTCTTCAATTTTCGAATTATGGTAAAAATGATCGAACAGGAAAGCATTTACAAATATTATTTTGAGGTTTGGGATCGTCGTTGATGCATTTTCCAGACCCGCAACCGAAAAACTTATGGCAGAAAGTGTAGCAATAATCGTTATCTTCTTGATTTCTAGAATTACAACGACCAATGCTATATCCCCCGTTACAGTCTATCTCCCCCCCTTCCGCATTAATTTGATAAACACCTGCAAATTAAATGATTCTAAAGAGTAAAAATTTCGAATTATAACTAACCATTATGGAAATTAAATCTTGTAAACTGAAAATATGTTCGTCGAAAATTTTGAAATTTCACCAAAAATTTTGGTACATAAAGTAGTTAATGGTGAAGAGATCGTGATGGTTAACGGTGAGAACCCTAAATTTTACCATTTTACAGAAAAAATGATAGTTACATGTAAATATGATAGAGGAAAAAAATGTACTTACATATGGAAAACATGAGCACGAAAATGAGAACCCTAAAGTTTTCCATTTTTATTTACTCTCTACAGAATTTTGTGTGTTAATATGAAACAGGTTGATTGGGGTTAGGGTTAGTGCTTGTTTATATAGTAGTATTTGATACCTTAAATCTGCAAGTACAATTTGCATTTATTTTAAAATAGAAAGTGAAATTATTAACATTATATATATTGTTGTAATATGATTTTTGAAATTTGCTAGATATGTATACAAAATTCATAACAAATATATCCCAACATATATATAATTTTAAGTGAGAAAAATGACATGAATCATGTATTGTATATATTTGAGCCAAACATGACTGGATTTATAAAAATTTGGAGACAATCAATGCATTATCTTCGCACAAAACAGTGCTTTGATTAGATTAGTAAAGTACTGTTACAAAAATTTGATTGTCGTTTGAAGGAGAATTAGTAAATACTTTTATAATATTAATATTAATAAATTTTTAAATATGAGGTGACACACGAGGTTGAAGAGAGTGGGGATTGATCGTTGGTGCTAAGAGGTTGCACGGACAATGACTGGCTCCTGACAGAGACGAAATGGAACATGAATGAATCGATATAGAAATTACATCAAATAGGTTATATAATTATCTTTATCTGATTTTGGTGCGATAATAAGGGAATTAATTTAGAAAAATATTTTTTAAAAAAAAAACATTTTGCTTAAAAAAATATTAAATGAAAATCAGAAGACGTGCCACTGAAATAGATTTTATGTTCTTCTCTAGCCTAAGAAACGGGAAAACAAAAATGAGATTTCCGCGTCCGAGAATGGAAAGAACAGATATTTATGACGATGATGTAGAAAACGTAGAGCCAATAAAAATTTTAAAAAATAAGCATGGAACACACTTGTACCTGCTTCCATCCATCCTAATAATTCTATAAATTAATTTACCTTCAAATAAATATGAAATTAATAAATAAAATGATAAAATCACGATATAACTATCAATATTTAATTAACCCGATTTTTCCTATCCGCCACCTTCACCAAATTTATTAATTATAAGTCAACATTTACGTAGAAATAAATATGAGTGGATTATAAAATCCGATTCTAGTTTGGAATGATTCCATTGTAATCTACCTATAATCGTAGTATTTTGCGTAAAATAACAAATAGTTCAGTGAGGCTCACAAGTCCAACTTTGTTAATAGATTTATAGATGTATAAAATCTAAATGGCAATGGCAATGTAGTCCACGGGAATTGAAGTTTTGCAATATTTCCCCAATAATCGTAAAAATTCGATATAAAGATATGTGAGACCGTCTTATGAAAGACATACTCATTAAGAAATTGTACATAATTTCATTTTTACTTCCTGTATTAGTTTGAGAGAATTTAACAATTTTCTTTCTGGCATTTTTCTCCCGGAATATTTCCCCATTAAAATTTATCGATTTAATATATTTTAGATGAAAATAATCAGAATTAATGTGTGACAAAGAGAGAAAAATACATACCATTTGACAACATGATTGCAAAGATCATGAGAAGTAATTACAAAACCCTAAAGTTTTCCATTTTTACTCTCTCTTCACAGCAGTACGTAGTATTTGATGGTTTAAATTGGCGAGTTCAAATTTTATTTTTTCCTAAAATGGAAAGTTTAATCAACTAAAAAAGGGGAAAGTACAATGTATTATTATTCCACCCTAAAATAATATTATTTTAGCCGAAAGTCTCAAGTTGTATAATTTCATTGTTGATTGTAACACTGATTTACTTATTGGATTTGTTCGATGTTGGACGTGGCCTGCAAACTAAGTTAGAATTGTCTATATATTTTTTCAATCACATTATATTTTATTTATTAATCGAACTAATTATGAGAACTTGTAAATAATAGAAATCGGATCAACAAGAAACAATCATGCACAATAGCTCAATATATCAAACAAATAATGTCATATATATATATATATAATGTCATATATATATATATATATATATATATATATATATATATATATATATATATATATTATTTCAATCACATTAGAAATATTTTTTAAAAAATTTCATGTCCAATGACCGGAGAGTCAGAAGCGGAACATGAATGAACCAATATAGAGATTACATCAAATATGTTATCTTTATCTGATTTTGGTGTGATAATAAGGGAATTAATTTAGAAAAATAACATTTTTTTAAAAAAAACCCATTTTCCTTAAAAAAAATTAAATGAAAATCAAAAGACGTGCCACTGAAATAGATTTTACGTTCAGCTCTAGCCTAAGAAACATGAAAAACAATAGTGATATTTTCCGCGTCTGAGAATGGAAAGATCAAATATTTACGACGATGATGTAGAAAACTTAGAGCCAACAAATAAAAAAGTACGTGTGTGTGTATATATTGACATACAAAAAAAACAAGTCTCGAGAAATAAATTAAAGGTAGAAAGAAAGAGAAGAAAAGAAAGTAAAAAAGCCAGTTTTTTAAATTTTTATTTATTTATCTATTCAATTTTCGAATTATGATAGTACTCGAACAGGAAAGCATTCACATATATTGTTTCTGGGGTTCGGGTAGTCGTTAATGCATAATCCAGACCCGCAATCTGCCCGACGACAGAAACCGTTGCAATTAGCGTTATCTTCGTGATTTCTGGAATTACAACGACCAATGCGATAGGTGCCCCAGTTACAGTCTACCTCCTCCCCTTCCACATAAATATGATAAACACCTGCAAATGAAATGATAATGATGAAGATTTTGAATTTTAACCAACCGTCGTCGAAATTAAATCTCGTAACTTGAAAATCGTTCGTCGAGAAATTTGAAATTTCAGATGGAAATACCAAAATATTTTGATAATAAAAAGTAGTTAATGGTGAAGAAAATGATAGTTACATGGACAAAGTTGAAAACCCTAAAGTTTGCCATTTTACAGAAAGTGATAGTTACATGTAAATATGATAGAGGAGAAAAAATATACTAACCTACTAAAAACATGAGCACAAAAACAAGAACCCTAAAGTTCGCCATTTTTATATACTCTCTATAGAATTTTGTGTGTGAATATAAAAAAAGGTTGATTGGGTGCAATGCCTTACATCGGTTAGTGCATGTTTATATAGTAGTATTTCATTGCTTAAACCATCAAATACAATTTGCATTTATTTTAAAATAGAAAATGCAATTATTATATATATATATTTACATATATATATAATAATATATAAATATATAACATTTAAATATATAACATTTAAATCATATATATGTGGAGATTGGCAAACAAAGTTGCCCACCATCGATATCTAGCTCAGGAAGCCATAAAATCGGAATCTAGTTTGGAATGATTCCATTGTAATCTACCTATAATTTTAGTATTTTGCGTAAAATAACAAATAGTTCGGTGAGGCTGACAAATCCAACTTTGTTTATAGATTTATAGATGTATAAAATCTCAATGGCAATGTAGTCCACGGGAATTGAAGTTTTGCATTATTTATCCCCACTAATAGTGAAAAAGTCAATATAAAATAACAAAATTGCAGAAAAAGTAAAAGAGAGTTTTTGCACCGGAACTGATAGAAGGATGAATAATATATGAACAAGTAATAAAAGATAATGATAATAGGAAATTGAATAACTCCAATTTATTGTGATACTCTTGTCCCACGTCTAAAAAAATCAAGGCAAAAACTTGTGTGAGACGGTCTCACGGGTCGTATTTGTGAGACGGATCTCTTATTTGGGCCACCCATGAAAAAGTATTACTTTTTATGCTAAAAGTATTACTTTTTATTGTGAATATGGGTAGGGTTGACCCGTCTCACGGATTATGACCCGTGAGACAGTCTCACATGAGACTCACTCAAAAATCAAAGATTTAAAATGAGTTTATAATGGCTTACAATGGACAACTATAGCAGCAACTTGAGTTAATCATTTTTGTAAATCGGTGACGAATACAAAGTAGTTGCTATAGGGGCTCATTGTGCAGTCACGTGGGTGCGGGTCCGGGCTCGGAGCGTGACCTTTATATTCGAGCCAAACGCTATGTATAAGATATAGAGACAATCAATGTTGTTATCTTCGCATCAAACGATGTAATTCTTCGATCCCATAATATCATAGCCGGACCTCTTATGAGTTAACATATATATAAAATCAATGGGACGAGAGGATTAGTTCCTAAGCCTCTTCTATCCATCAGGGTATTATTTCTCAGGATAATATGAAATTTATCGGCATATTAATAATAATATGAATGCTGATTCCATGAATCTTATTGAATAAAAATGTTAATTAAAGTAATTTATCATGCACGGGTATTTTACTCAATGTATTATATGCACATTCCCGAAAACTTGAAAACTTATGATCCCAACCCGCAACTTACATTATAGAGCCTACATCTATTTTAATTTATCAAGACTTTGAATTGGCTCATTTGATTACATAAATATGCAAAAGTTTATTATATTTGAATTATTTAATCATTGGATATATATAATTACATGTTTGATCAATGGGAGTACAAATATAAGCAACATTAGGCTCACAATTTGGCGTATTTTTTGAGATTTTCAGCTGCAAATGTGGCAGATTCTGGCACTGGTAAGTTTCAAAGAAGAGTAACTCGTGATGATGCTATTAATGTTTTAACTTCAGTCTTGGAAGGATCACATTTCCACAAATTAGCCTCCCATACCTGCTCAAAAATACCTCCATAGCTTAGTCATATACATCATTTACATAACTAAATTGTTCTAAGATCGACGCCCACGTACGTACATGTACTCTATCGTGTGCCTCTTTCTTTGATCGGTGGCACAAGATCTTACCAACGCTTGGTACTCAGAAAGCAAATCTTGACTTAGGTGAAACACAATACCAACAAAAATGGGTATTCTACCTGAATGGTTTTACCAGCGTTCACTGGAGTAGCTTCAGCAATGACAAAGTCGCCCAAGTTTGCGCTTTTTAAATGATTGATGCTAAGATGAAGGCCTGCCACTCTTTTAAGTCCCGATGCAATGTGAGCTCCAATGCTAGCCAGTGACTCTGCTATCAAAGCCGACACCCCTCCATGAAGCACCTTGAATGGCTGCACATCCACATCTCAAATTCTCAATCGCAAGTTCACCAATCATGTACTTACTGTCATGTAAATCAGGGACTATAACATATCAACATCTTTTACTATATATCACAAAAAAGCATCTTAGATTAGCCATCTCTAGCATCTCGGTGTGCTGTTTTCTGAATTTACAAGAAGACTTGTTGAAATCTTTTTAGCAATTAGTAACTTTTCCAGTGTGTTAACCACGCCACTATAATAGTTTAATTACATAATGGACTATGAGTATTCTACCATTTAACGAATGAAGAACAGTCCATTCAAATTTTACACCGTGTGTGCCTTGTTGGCTTCAAAAAAGACCAAAGCATAGGAATATCACCTGACAACATTTCGAGTTGATCCGAAGATGGCCTGAAACTTTTTTAGCTGAAATTTCGTCAAGCTCGAAGCCGATGGTATGAAGTGGCATGTCCAGAAGCTGTCTTTGACAATGCCCGTGGCGGTGGCGGTGGCGGTGGCGTATCCATTATATATAATCTCAGACTCTTGATGAATTTTTTGATTTCTCTTCTTGGCAGGGAGGAATGAGCTCTCTCGCTCTTTACCAAGTTAGATTAATTGGTATCCAGCTTGCCACATAAATATAATATTGGTCTGTGAATCTACGTTTGCATTCAATATTAATCTCTTTTTCTTATTTCTCGACCTGAATTAAGTATCTATTTCAATACGACTGCGTACCAACCAGTAAAATTAGGCTGCCAGGTAGTTGGGGAGAAATAAATTAAAGATTTCCACTTTGTCAAGAATCTGACAGACCAATTTGGGAAAGATAAAAATTTATGCGAGACGGTTTTACGACGGGCTTCTTGTTTGGATCATCCATTAAAAAGTATAACTTTTTATACTTAAAAAGTATTACTTTTTATCGTGAATATCAATATGATATAACTTTTTATACTTAAAAAGTATTACTTTTTATCGTGAATATCAATATGATTGATCAGTCTCACAGATAAAGACTCGTGGGATCGTCTCACAAGATAAATATTTTTTGGAAAAGATCATTGACCTGACCAAGGTTCAAAAACTAGCTTTGATTCTACTAAAAGATAGAACTGAAAAGTAGAGACTTGATAATTTGTTCAGATCCGATCCGGCCTCGACATTCATAATTCTAGCAACAAACCTTCAATTGTCAAGCCGAGAAAGGAATCAAGAACCAAGGAGGAGGAAAAGAAGATGAGAAATCTGAACAACTAACGCCCAACGGACTCATAAGTCATAACCAATTGACAAGGCATCCCAAAGAATCCGAGTCCGAGTCCGAGTCCGAGTACAAATTACGCAAATTCTCTGTTTCAAACATCGAATTTATATGATTAGTGGAAAACCAATAGAATAAAGAATATTTTTTAAAAAAATTCTTTTTTAAAAAATCTTGTTTGATTATAAAAATTATTTTTAAAATAAATCAAAAAAATAAATAACATTTCTCTTATGCATGGATTATTTTTAAAATTTCAAGATTAGAAAAGCATAGCTGCAAGAAAGTAGTATTTGAAGGATGGTAGAAGAGGAAGAAGAAGCAGAAGAAAGAGTTGCATCACTGATACGAAAATGCTCCAACGTGAGAATCGTTCAACAGATCCCCGCACAAGCTCTCATTCATTAGTGGCGTTTGGAGAAGGGAGGCTGGTTCATAAGCATGTGATAGCGTCTGGGCTGGGTGGCAATCTGTTTTTTCAGACGTCGTTGCTGAACTTTTACACGAAATGTGAGAAAATGGAATTGGGGAGGCAGATGTTTGATGAAATTACTGAGAGAAATGTGGTGGCGTGGAGCGCCATGATTGGTGGGTACTCGAAGTTGGGATGGTGAATGAGGCTTCGAGTTGTTCAGGAAGATGCAAAGGACAGGTGTGAGGCCTGATGAGATGACGATTGTCAGTGTCTTTTCGGCTTGTTCTGTGAGTGGGGCTTTGGATTTGGGGAGATGGTTTGCATGCTTTTATTGATGAGAAAGCAATAAGGAATGACCTCAGATTAAGCACTGCGCTTGTCAATATGTATGCCAAATGTGGGTGTATCGAGAAGAGGAGGGAAGTTTTTTAGACCATTCCTTTTAAGGATGCCAAGGCTTTGAGCACCGTGATCATGGGGTTCACTATAAATGGTCTTTCAGATGAAGCGTTGACGATTTTTGCAAGAATGGCGGAAGCTGGGTTGAAGAAATTAATACCTTTGTCTTTATGAACAAATGAATCTGGCGACCTATGTGTAGTGAACAAATGTGTTGGAACGCTAAGTTCAGATGGTTACAGCTGTTTGATCCCAGCCAGTCTTCCATATCACATGCATATAGGAGACCTTATTTCTGCATATTTCATGCTATTTGTTTTTAATTTTGTGATTAGGTTCATACAGAACTCTTTTTTTAATGTTTCTTTCGGGTTGAGCCAAACAATGTGGCACTTGTAGGTCTACTATCAGCTTGTGCCCATGGTGGGCTGATTTCTGAGGGTAAAAAGTATGGGTCTAGCGTGCTGGAGTCTGGCATTGAACCATCCATAGAGCATTATGGCAGCATGGCAGATTTGTTGTGTCTGACAAACCAGATTGCAGAGGCTTGTGAATTTGTTGAAAGTATGCCAATCGCCCCAAATCCAGCAATTTGGCGAACCGTACTTGTCTGTTGCAAGAACAATGAGATGAATCACGTTGAGATTGCAGCAGAGCGGCTTCTTGAATTAGAGCCACTAAATGCTTAGAACTTTATATTACTTTCAAGAGTGTATGCATCATGCTCAGATTGGGCGAAAATGAGTGGTGTGAGGAGACAGATGAAGGATAGGGGCATCAAGGCTCTGCCTGGTTGCTCCTCTATCGAAATTGAGGGTCACGTGCATGAATTCGTGATGGGAAAATGGTCCCATCCGGAGGCAAAGGGCATAAATATTGTTCTATTAGAAGTATCTGAAAGGGTTTGTGAATTTGGACGTCAAGCCCTGGATTGCAGCTATATTGCAGAATGTAGGGGATGCAGAAAAGCAAGAAGCTCTTTGGGAGCACAGTGAAAGACTGGCTATTGCTTATGGTTTGTTGAAGTCGAAATTGCCTGTAGTGATCAGAATAGTGAAAAACCTTAGGGTCTGTGTGGACTGTCATGAACTGAAAGACTATTAGCAGATTTTACGATAGAGAGATTGTGGTTAGGGACTGAGTTCAGTTCCACAAGTTTGTTGATGGAGCCTGTTCTTGCAGGGGTTTTTGGTAAACTTTATTGATGATGGGCAGCACACCAGATAAGCCATTTGTGGGGATTTTATATGGGCTTCTCATGCAGTTGCTATCCCAAATCACTTGGCCAGACTGTGGAATGGTTGATCTTTCAGAAACCAAGCGAAGGAAGGCCGCACGGGTCGGAGCCAGCATGAGTAAGATGCTGGACCAATGGAGTATTACATGCCTTTCCCTCATTGATATTGATCAATTTTGGACATCTATGAGTTTAGTACTACACCAAGTCTGATACTGCACTATGTTTCAGAGCTGCAATTTTGAAGACTTTACTGTGGACAGCTATTTTAAGCCCATTCGGCTGAAGTTTGCACTCTTTCTTTCTTATGATACAATAATTTTAAAAACTAAAAAAATGTTTGCATCCAATTTACCAATTAATTAAACAGATATTGCGTTGTGATGTGCCAATAAGTAAAATTCCAATGCTAGTGACATATACTAATGGTGGTTTTTGGCGATTTACAATTGATACTGAGTTTTTATTTTTCAATGCATCATTTATTTAATTAATGAGGATTGGCCATTCGACTCAAAAATTACTTTTTAACAAACCCTGAATTAAAATAGTAGTAGCAGTTTTGAGATAATAAAATGATACGTGAAAAGAATAGGGTGTTTTTAACCAGGTTTTGATCATGGCATCTCCTCCCACAGCAGGGAGAGGATTGTGTTACTTTACCACTTGGGTGGGTGGCCTCCAAAAGAACAGGTTCTAAATATAAAGGAAAATTTGATTTTGAGATTATCATAACCGTGCAATTTTCTGTAGGTAGCTCAAGCAATTGAATTTTATCCGTATGATAGTTATTGGGTTTTCAAGTATAGAAATGAAAAGTGTTTCTCACAGGAACAAATCCTTTGTAGGGCTTTTGATTGGTATTTTAGGTTAGTATTCAAAATAATACTATTATTATTATAAGGTTTTGTCTTTTATTTTAACACGTTGTAGAAAAAGGTCAGACTTCAAAGTTACAAAATTGCCCTTGAAGGGGGTTTAAAACTATAACTTCAGTTTTAGATGCAAATTATTTGAGTGGGTTGATAATCAAAAAAATATATAGAAGGTGGAAATTCTAAAAAATAATAATTGAATAGTGCATTGTTTCAAAAGAAAACACGAATAGAAAAAGAAAAAAAAATGATCCTTTCATAAAAAATGCAAGAACTTAGTTCAACGTATCTCTAAAACATTACCTTAATGATAAATCTAATAGTAAAATGACCACCACGAAATTAAAAAAAATTATATAAGGTGAAATATGAACTTTATATATTTTGATCAATAATAGTTGATGAATTTGCAGTGAATATCCTCATTATAACATCTCATTAAGCTGATGCAAGACAAAGAGTTGCCAAAAACCCAATTTTATAGAATATTTAGCTATTTTAAACATCATCCACTAAATTTTAGATATAGATCTGCAAGTACATCTTCAAAAGATATTTCACAAAAAAATAATGTAATACATATCAAGTAGCAATTAATACCAATACATGAAGCACAAATACATTTCTAGACGAGCTCTTAAGTTATGCTTCCACTAATCTTGAACAGAGAAATATTTGGCAAAATCATCTCTACAAAGGTCAGCAGATAATGGTTCAAGAATCATCCTATATTTTATCTGTATACCATATTGTTTTGCATGTGTAAGGATTTTACGCTGTCTAATAATAAAAAATGTTCAATTTGTTGATCTGGAAGTGAATCAAAACAATTGCCCTTAAAGAAATAACTTCAGCGAGATTTCTTAACGGACTTTGGATTTTTGCACATCCGGATACTCAAGGGAGTAACCTCAACTAGCTCATCTTCTTGAATGTACTCGATACAGTCATCCAGACTGTAGTCAAGTGGGCTATCGAGAACCACTGTACCAAGAAAATGGTCCATCCGTTAAAGCATTTTAAAAACTCTGCTGATAAGCAGCTATTATATCGTGCGAGTGACGTAAATATCTTACCTGTTTGCTCTTTATTAGACCGGACATTTGTGGCAGCTTTCTTCTTACATACATTGAGGGACAAGTCACCAGGGCGTTGATGAATGCCTATGATTTGACCTTTATAAACATCAACTCCAGGGCCAACGAACATCTGGCCTCTATCTTGTGAGCTTGAGATTGCATAAGATGTAGTCGTTCCATCCTCAAAAGCAACCTTCAAAAAGCCGAGTAAATTATGCTATGAGAGATTTAATAAGACCAAGTGACGGTAGTTGTTCAAAAGCTATACATGCAAGGATACAACTCATACATTTTAATTGTAAAATAAAATAGTTAAAACCGTCAGGTTTCGATTGCCATACTACAAAAGCAATCACAGAGGACAGCATGGGTGATTGTTGCTCCCTAACAATAACCCTTTTAAATCCTAATATCATTTCAGCTTACAACTCATTTAAATGACGTACCACATAAACAATCACAAGAAAATAGGGCAATTTGCTTGCCAATCGATACGATGTCAATAAAATTTCAGGAGGAGTGAACTTATGTTCCCCAAGTAGGTTATGCATTAAGATTTTAAAACCAGTAATTTTCAGATGCCTAAAAGCATTCATAAAACCATTCGAAAATTGTATCCCAATGTAAAAGAGGTAAATATCAATCGAAATTACCAGTGAACCAAGATCACGGGTACTTAAATCACCAGCCCAAGGTCCATATTCATCGAATATTGTATTCAGAACTGCTGTGCCTCGAGAAACTGTGAGAATTACATTCCTTAATCCCAGAAGTCCCCGGGTTGGTATTTTATATTTCAGCAAAGTTGTGCCTTCCGATCTACGATCATACGAGATTTCAGAGGCATATGTGAGAAAAAGCAAGACATAAAAGTAAAAACAAGATCAGGAGAAACTATTTATGAGGGATACATGAATAAGCAGATAAAAAAAGTGTTTATGACTAAGAATATAGATATGATAAGTAAATCCAGAAAAACGACAGACAAACACACACGAAATGAAGGTGGAATCATTTATAATACCCAGTTCCTTGCATATCGATCATCTGGCCACGTCTTCTGCCAAGAAGTTCTACTACGGGTCCCATGTACTCTTCCGGAACTTCTACTATAGCTATCTGCAAAGAAAAACGGAAAGTTTCACATCTAGAGTAGATATATATGACTATAAAAATTAAATCAAATGGTAGAAATGTAATAATATTCTAGCCGTATGAACTAATCCGGTATTTTCTTGGAAGGTGCAAAAAAAGACAAACAATTAATTCTGTATCTTTGCATTAAAAATGTCACAAAAATTGTTTTACGTATACATGGGAAAAACAAATGTCTCTAACTATAAATAGCTTACACATGCCACAGATAGATACATAAGACAAAAGATTAATCTGATTCCCACAGGTAAAATATAGAAATGCTTGTTAATGCCAAGGCTAAATTACTTCAAATCATTTTTAGTAAAAAAGGATTTTATATGAACTAAATCAATAAAACAATCACCTCATAAGGTTCAACTAATGTATCATTCACTCTCTTATTGATAACTTTAGGTGGTCCCACCATGAACTCGTATCCTTCCCTTCGCCTGGAAAAATTTAGAAAAAATCTTACCAAGTGAAGAGAATATTCATTGATCAAAATATAAACTAATAAATTCTTACATATTTTCTATCAATATAGTGATATGCAGAGTCCCACGTCCACTGACAATAAATGTATCTGAAGTTTCTCCATCTTGAACTTTCATCGCTAGATTTCTTTCAAGTTCTCGATACAATCGATCTCGCAGATTTCTACTGGTGACATACTTTCCCTAAAAACAATAAACAAAAATTACTGAATTTTTCATTTCAACCATGAACAAAAATATCTAGGTGAGATTAAAGAAAAAATCTAATGTTAACATTATTAATTGTATTTCCTTTCATAATGCTATTCGTATTCCTCCAACAAGGGATGAAAAATGATAAACCATACCTCACGGCCGACAAAAGGTGAAGTGTTGATCGAGAAAGCCATTCTCACTGTAGGTTCTTCCACCTTTATAGAGGGTAACGGCCTCCCTGTTGTTTTGTCTGCAATTGTCTCCCCAATCTAGATCGATGACAGAAATTCATTAGCACGATTTCACAGTAGCAGAATATGATATATTCCCATTAAACTAATTTGACCCTACCTGAATGTCATCAATTCCACAAACGGCACAGATATCACCGGCCTCTACAGTTTCTGCAGGAACTCTATTGAATTTATCGTACACAAATAGTTCGCTTACTCTAGCAAATCTGCATTCATCATCTGAAGAACAAACCTAAAGGCATGAAGAAGAAATGCAAACAAAATCACCATCTACACAACAAGGATACAATTGATCCAAACATCGCAATTATCAATTTTGTTTAAGTATGATTTAAGTAAGGCAAGGGTCAAGCTAGAGGTGCCAAAGAATCAAGATAACTCAAATATTATTCAATTTTTTATTCGAAATTATCAAATTCGAGCTTGACATGAATAAATATATTTTGAGATGAACTCAAATAAGAATAGAACCTCTTGCAAACGTTAACATGTTTATAAAACTCAATAAATACATTAAAATTGAACAAGCCTGCTAGATCGAGCTTTTGTTTATAAATGTCGACAATTAAGTTAGAGCCAAATGAATTGAGTTCGAACACCCAAACTAATTCATTTATCTTTGAGCCCGCTACAAATTTTGAGGTCAATTCAAATAAGTTCAGTAGTATGTGGCTCAATTTGATTTATTTGTAACACTAGCTGCGTCCTGAATAGAGTGCCTACGTAACTAGAATTGACATTTTTAATACAAATACATCTATTCATCTATATTTTTTGGAATAAAAGATGCCTCAGTTTTTGTGAAGAAGTTTTATTTCCTTTAGATAGTCGTCTATCTCACTCATACAACTTCCTTCCAATTACGAATCAACCGAAGAACATAAGGCTCCAAAACATAGATGTTTTATTTAAAAAGCTTACTTAGAAACTTGAATTTTATGAAGTTTCTAAGAAGTTTACCCGCACTTCCATTCCTCTGCGTAATATCCCAGCATGCAAACGTCCAATAGCTATGCGCCCTTTATGCTCTTCATACTCAATATTTGTCGCCTGCACAGGTTTGAATAATAATTTACCAAACATAAAACATATGAATGAAATACAATAATTTGAGAATTACAAAAATAACATATATTACAGATATTCATATAAAGTTGTCACTTGTCAGTGACTCAGTTATTAACGTCCTCTCAATAATTTGATGTTATTCTCATCTAATTAGATCACTTGCTTTCCTTTTTCCCCCTTACATGTGCAACTTCATATAGAAAAAACAGATCCCTCCGCCACTATAATAATATACCTTATAGTACGTTTAGATAGGACAAATTAGAGCTAAGGCAATTACAATTCGTCATAACCAACTTCGGGGTCGTAATAGTTTTTTTTTTAATAGGAAACAATACTTTATTAATGATATAATATTAAGTGTTACAACAGTGGACTAAGAGTTCACTGTCCTAAGAAGCACAATATAGAACGCAAAAATCTAGTGATACACATAATCCCCATGTCTTAATATATCAAAAACTGAAACGTTCTTGAATTCTTTGTGAATTCCAATCCACACGGCAACATTAATCTTTATCTTCTCCCAGCATGTGTCCATATTTGACTCTTTTTCCTCAAATATTCTTTGATTTCTCTCCAACCATACCGTCCAACATATGCACTGAACCACCACTTGCCAAAATATTCCACCTCTTCTACCCGTAGTCCGTCCCAAATCCATGCTTCGGGGTCGTAATAGTCACTATGAACGAAAAAACCGTCAAGTCATCTTTTACAGCTATTACTCACTCTTAATAGTTATTATGGTTATGGAGAACTTTTGAAGTATTTGCCCAACTAATATGATACAAACTGAAGTCATTTAAAAATCTTAGCTCCACATCCCTTTGCAGTTTGCTCATTCAAAATTTCATTAAAATCAAACTTTAGGGAAATTATCATCAGTGCAACTTCAATACACTCAGCAAGTAACCTACGATGTTGGTCAGCATATATCATACAAATGTATGACAACAAGAGATAATTAATGGTTAATTAGATGGATATGCTAGCGTGACACCCTATTCTCTAAGTTAACATCAATTGCTCCAAATTATTGATATCATTGCCTTTCAACAGCAGATGCTAGTCGGTGATTGGTCTATGTTCTGCCCATCATTGATTTTTGGATATCTCCCCAAAAAATGGAATTTCTAGAATCAGCATACTCATATTCAACAACTACTTGTTTCAAAAGGCACAATATAATTATCCTCCCAACCAAATGTCACCATGGCAATCTGTCTTGAAAAGAAATTCCAGAACCCAAAATCACCAGGACAAGGATTAAACAATCAACAGATAGAAGAAAACGTAAATGTAGATATGAAAAATGCTACTAACAAGCATTTGAAGGGCTCCGTCTTTGGCAATTTGTGGCCCAGGTATGCATCTAACAATGGATTCAAAAAGTGGTCCAAGATCCTCTGACAAAGTTTCAGGTGAAAGTCCAGACTTTCCTTTGAGGCCACTTGCATATATAACTTGAAAATCACACTGCAATAAACAGATATCTTTCAGACAGACTCTTAACTTATTATATGCCCAGTCAAAGATATAGACAAGTCAATCCATGAATGAGAGTAAGCATGTCATTGCAATCGTGATGTTAATACTTTTGAGATAAATATAAGTACCTGATCATCTGATGCATTCAGCTCAATGAACAGTTCAAAAGTCGAATTAATCACATAGTCTGGACGAGCAGAAGGCCTGTCAATTTTGTTCACAATGACAACAACAGCATGACCAAATTCAAGAGCCTTCTTCAATACAAATCTAGTCTGTGGCATGGGACCTTCTACAGAATCAACCTACAAAGATAACCACATCTATTTATCAGAAATAAAATCCTGTCAAAGCATAAAAAGCTTTGCATATTAGAACAAAGTAATAGAAGAAAAATATAAAACAGCAACTCCAGAAGACAGGCATATAAATTAAGAAAGCTCAAAAAAGAACAACAGTCAATTTGAGACATGGCAATGCACAGAAAATAAAAAGAATGTTGGAGCAATTTTTGGAAGCTAAACACTGGTGAGGTGTACTTATATTTGAGACCAGTGTACACAGTTGAGACCAATGTACCAAGAAAAATGAAGATTATAGATGATAAAGTCAGTGAAACAGAAATCTAAGCCAAAAATAAATAATTCATAAGCATTCTTATTCTTTTTTCTGAATATCCAATCTCTTGTGCGGAGTAAACGGCATTAGAAACCACTTTTCCCAAAACTGAGATCTCATGGGAGATAAACCAACAATAGTCATATATTTTAAATCACTCCCTCATGTTTAAGTCTATAATCTATTAAGCCTATAATCTAAATGCCCGGGATTACATCCAAATCATATACGTACATGTCGGATGGGCATGCGGCAACCCAGAAATAGCCATAAAATACCAAATTAAGCAAATATCACCAAAAGTGTGAACTTGGGACCTAGCTTTGCTACTTATCAGATGAGAATAAATAAAACAGCTAGAAGCTACAATGTCATAAATATAATCAATTAACAGGTACAGAGGAAATACCACTAAAAGAACTCCTTCCACCATGTTGAGGATACGTTCCACTTCACCTCCAAAGTCAGAATGTCCGGGAGTATCAATTATGTTAATTTTGTGTCATTGTAAGTAATTGATGTGTTTTTGCTTAGTATTGTAATTCCCCTTTCTCGCTCTATATCATTTGAATCCATTATCCTCTCCTGTACAAATTGGTTATCACGAAAAACCTGCACAAAAAATCATAATAGAGACAATAATGGTCCTTCAATTGAATACTATGCGGGATAGTCACAACAATGAAACAAGACCTGCACTATGACAAGTGTCAAGGAAAATATTCAGAGAAAGAAAACAGGTAAACTACAAACCTAAAATAAATCCATGTCAAAGCATAGGTAGCATGTAATATTTTACAAAAAAAAATCTTCTGTAAAGATCCCAAATATACATACTTTTGATTGCTTTAACATGGAATCGACCAAAGTGGTTTTCCCGTGGTCTACATGAGCAACAATTGCTATGTTTCGTATGTCATTTCTCCTAATCAATAGGCTCTTAATCTCTGAAACAATTAAATGAAATAACCGTCAGGACCAACTGAAGCAGTTCCCATGCTTTATGCACAAATAGTTTATATGCTATGCATAGCATGGTAAGAGTTTGATATTGTCCACAGGATTCAGGTATAGCTGAGTTAACAAGCATCATACAAACCACAGATGCCGTCCAAAACTAGCAATTAGTTGCACATTCAAAAGACACAACATGTACATGGTAATGTAGAAAGTTCAGTTCAATCCCCAGAAGAACATTTCAAAAGCATGATCCAAGATAGACTTCCCATTATACCAAGAACTTCAATGTCTTATCATCTTTATTTTTACCTGAGCTCCGACTTTATTACATCTAAAGACTACACCGTTCCTATTAAGAACACAAATAGCGGACCCCCAACGGTTAAATATTCAACTTAAGATAGCAACTTAATACACTAGATAAGACTAATATCTAGTTACCCTTTCATAAGAAACACACGTATTCACGCACAAACTGAGCGAAAGTGACGCTGGCACACAAAATGATCGATGAAGCACATTCACCACACATGGAAATGTCCCTTCATGCTTCTTCAATTAGCCTTTCAGTACAACAAGCGACTTAAACAACCAGAAAAAGGAAACAAAGAAGCATATAACGAAGCCATCGAGATCATAGAGTACGACGACAACATCAACACAAGCAAAGGAATATACAAATGAACCGGGCAACCATGAATAAATAAAATAAAATAAAAAAAGATAAAGAAAATGCCACAATATTATATCACAAGTATCATCTACATCACCAGTGGTGGTCTCTGCGACTTGAGAAACCGAGCATTTTACAGAATTACGAGAAGGGATTCTTGAACTTTTAAGACTAAAGCTCTTCGAATATGCCTTCAAATATAATCTGTCGCCAAGAAGTTGTCTTTTCAGCATAGAAGAAGAAACAACAGAGTTTCTTTTGCTGGGGCCTAGATTTCTCGATGGTAACACTGAGGCAGGGGTGAGTTTACAATTGGCGTGAGATCCGATAGCCATCTCCATTGCTCTGTGCTTCGGTATTGGAAGAAAGAGCGGTGGAAAATGCAAAGACGCAATGGAGGATTGGGCTGTTGAGGTGCAAGTGAGAGGCTGTGAAATGGAGTTGAGTTATAGCGAGGCTCGACAAGTTTTTTTATTTTCCATTTTTTTAATATTTGGTTCATAATAATTCAAATTAATAAAGGCTGATGTTTTATTTGGATTATATGTATGACAAGTAATTTTTGGCATTTATATTGTATTTTATAACATTATTGTTATGTTTTTCTGTACAATAATAAAAACATTAAAATTTGAGATTGAGAATATTATCTTTTTCATGTCGACATAAGATATTTGAGATCTACCTGTTTGTTTTATTATGAAATAATAACGGTTATGTATATGAAATATTATCGTGCTCATTAATAGATCGAGTGTATTCATAAAACTTTGTTTTTAATTCTTATTTAAATAATGTTAATGCAATTATATTAGATACGCAATTTGTAGAGATAGATAATATGTGCATTTTTTAATTTTGTAAAGTCGATTAGATATTGTAGCTACGAGTAATTATATAAAAACATTACTTATCTAAATATATATAACATTTTCATAGAAACTAACTGATGTTGCAAAGTCGGACCACTTGTGACAACTGGTATACATAGGCATAGTTTGGTATATGAGATAAAGGAGATATCGATAAATAATCATTTTTATCTCATGTTTGGTACCATTTTAAAAAACCCATGATATTGATATATAATTTTTTTGAAAGATAAAATGTCCCTTATATTATGTGTGATAATTTAAATTTAAGGATATAATACACTACAAATGACTTAATTACCTCAATTTATAAATGATTTTTATAAATCTATGCTAGTAGGTAAAAATTAAAATCAAATAAATATTTTTATATATTATATAATATGATAATTATATAAATGAATTCGAGATAATTATATAATAATTTTTATAAATATGAATAAAATTATTAGTATCACCCAATTAACTTTAAAAATTGATATTTGGCTTGACTCACAAAATCAAGGGCTCAATTATCATATTATATAATATATAAAAATAGGTAAAAATAGGTAATAAATAAATCATTCAAGCACTATCAGCATATGAACAAATAAAAAATATGAACTCAAGCAACAACTTTGAAATCATAAAAATTTATTATGATAAGGTTAATTTTGTCATTACAATCTAATATATAAATTTAATCACTCTTATTAAAATCATATGAGACATTAAATATAATATCCTACATGTTATTTATCTTAACTTATCTTATATTATATATCACACGTTTATCCTATCATGTGTACCAAACTATGCCATAGTATATAACATGTAAGGATTATACCGTAGATTCGATAAACCCATTTTCTAAATCCATTTTTACTTCCAGTATAATATCTAATCCATGGCTCCAAAAGCTAATCCATCATCACTAACAGACCTTGAATCATGTGCATCTCACGATCCACTAGTTTCAAATGCAAACAAGTATATGTGATCCAGCTTCTCCAAGACGGGCTGAGGACTAAAACAACATACAAAGGCGGTGATTGTTTTTTTAAAGATAAACTTGCTTAGAATTAAAGCAGATAATCCTGAGATACAAGATTCATTAATCATGATGGGCTAAAAGGTGTACGCACCGTTGCCCATGTGAGCGATAGAATTGAACGTCGCAAGTTCTAACATCGATCGAATTTTCAATGTCGGTTGGGCCAAGCTCGACAATAGTATTACGCACAACCTGAACCGCATCAAGCGAATTAGAGAAAATGCACACCGCATCGGATTGGAATTAGCTCCACACCCACAACAGAACCTGAATATCGAATAGGACAAATTTTAGCCACATACACCCGCTATTGAGCATCTCACACCACTACCCAACACTACATATGTTTCTGGTATTATCAAATCCCACATAGACGCCTAATCTGAACTGATTTGGTAGCGGAGGTGTCCATGAAGATTTGATATCTGGTTTGTAAGAAAAAATCTGTGTAAGACGGTATTACAGGTCGTATTTTGTGAACGGATATCTCTTATTTGGGTCATCCTTGAAAAAGTATTACTTTTTATGCTAAGAGTATTACTTTTTATTGTGAATATCGGTAGAACTGACATGTCTCACAGATAAAGATTCGTGAGATCGTCTCACAAAAGACCTACGCTTGGTGTAAGCTAGATTCAACATTAGCACCCCATGCTATATTTTCTTATATATTTTAGCAGTTTATTTATGTTTGGATATTATTTCACACAAGTTTTACTTATCAAAAACAGACACACACACATATAATAAATCTTGAAGAGATTTGTAAAAGCTGTTTTAACTCGATTTTTTCCCCTGGTACAACATTTTACAGCGAAGAGATTTGTGTAGATTCTGTGATGCATTCTTTGTTCATGCCCATATTAGATTTTGTGAGATTCATGGGTCCGAAATGGTACGATTAATTTTGTGGATTAAAATCACGTTTGGACACAGACGATACACTTTTTTATTAAAAAAACGCAAGACTAATTTTTTAATCTTCGAACTGATGCCCAAATAAAAAGCATTTTCACTTCTTCAAAATTTGAAACTAAAACATATTGCGTGAGTGTGTGTGTGGGTGCTGCTAATTTTTGTTATCGTTAATTATTGATAACAATATTAGTGGAAGCATAATTTAAATTTAAAAAAATAGTGCAATATGGATAATTAAGGAAAGACAGACGTGCCTGGCCTGCAATCACGCATCATTAATTAAGGAATAAACCTGATTAATTGATGCAAGTGATCCTAGAAACAAATTCGTGTGTCCGAAACCATGAAATATAGTGGTACAGGTCGCATTCCACTTGTGCATGCACGAACCATATAGGCCAGATTCAAGGAACAAGCGTCCGTTGCCCAAATATGTGACTAAAATGGTAGGGTATTGCGGACATCTATTAGGATGTCATATGTTCAATTCTTTTGTCTCTGTTATGTCTCTTCGGTTTGAGTCTGTTATATAAAACTTATTTGGTGTGGTTACCATGTCAACGTAGTTTACATACTATTGTGTTGACCTTCTCAGTTTATCCAAAGCACATCAAAAGTAAAGGCCTAGAATTTCCCCAACGTTTAAAAAAATAAAAGACGCCCGTTTTCAAATTTTTAAAAAAATCATGTATGATAAATTAAAATTTAATTAACTAAACGAGCATTTTGGTTGTGTGATTGCATTTTATTTCTTGTCATTGGTTTATATGTAATATAAGTCTATTAACTTACATTTTTTTTCAATTTAACCTTTTTTGTTTTTTTTTACCCGAGAGGATCGATCTATCATTTGTAAATGATGATGGTGGAATCGGAAAATGATTATGCATCATCACTTCGATGAAAGAGCTAAAATCGAGGGGAAAAATGCAAGCAGAATGATAAAATCGTGAATAAAACCATAACGTAACAAAAACAAAAATCGTGTAAGTTGTATGACCAAAAATACAATTTTCTCAAATTTTTAGCATCTTTTAATTTTTGTAATAGTGATAATTATTGTTTCACGACGATCACATCATAATAACCGTATCCACATTATCTAAAACTCATCGAAATCAAACACGGACAATACTTTCTTATATAAAAAAATCCATAATTTGAAATAACTTTGGGTTGAGAAGCAGAATTAGATATAAATTTTCTGTACCATAAAATTAAAACCCTTTCAGATACTTGCCCTAAATCACCATTAATATCTACTAAATTTTGACAAATCTCCAGCATTAAATTATCAATGAAGCCCCTTTAGTTATACATGTTTTCGATGATATAAATGCAAGGGCATTAATTAATTAAGCTTTTGCTAAAAATGCAGACTATAAAGTAAATCTTCACACAATGATGGTTCCCTTAATTTTCTTTTTTAACCACTACAATTATAATTTGTTAATTCGATATTGTACGAAAGTCGTATCATGGTAAATCAAAAAAGAAGACAAAGACAACAATGTCTTAATTATCTTCTTACTTGTTTATTTAGGTTGAAGGTCCGATAACTTAAAATTTTCACGCAGGACAAAACACTTGGATCATTGCCCAAACCAACTCCATAATCACATCTCCGGTCCCAATTTCATTTCTTCAAAACATATAAACGTGTTTACGTCATTGACACTTTATATCTGCAAGCAAGTTAGGTCGAGCAATTCGTAAAAAACAATGGATCCGGATCCTCTGCAGTCGAGGTACCCGACATGTGATGTCGTGTACTGAAATGACTTTTGTTCTAGTCAACTCAATCCAAAATAAAAATATATATGAGATTTAGTCAAGACAATATCGTTTCGCCCGTGTACTGTTTTTCTGCCCGTGCAAAGGATCTGTATCCATAAAATATATATGAGGATCTTCAACTAAAAATAAACAACTAGGTAAGAATATCGATTTAATTAATTTCCTAAATTTATAGTATTAATCGGGAGATTCATGTAGAAACTTACCGGATCTTGAATATGTTGACATGTCGGATTATAGCGAACTCCGAATATTGTATATGTTATATTAAAGTTAAATCCTTAATATTAAATATTTTGATGTGTTCGTGAAATTAAATATTCTATAAAAATCCATATAACTTCCAATTTCCATTATTCGTACTCTACCTAATTTCTCTCACTCCTTCTATATGAGTTATTTAATACTTAACATATTTAATTTCAAATTAAAATTAAATTATAATAACAAAATAAAATTTTATGCATAAAGTTTTTATGCGTTGGTGACTAATATATCTTAATATCAATACAGTAAGTTCTAAGATTTAGGTAATCCATATTTTTTAATTTATCTTAGTCACTTTTATATTATCATATAATAAAATGGTGGTGGTGTAGTTGAAAACTATATATTATAAATCCATTTGTAGATGACTCTGTGTTTGTGAATTATGCATGATTCTCATCCTTTATCCTTACACATATCGTCACACACACAGAAATTAAGAAGTACAATTTCCAAATGTTGAATAATGAAATTAGAACCATTATCACCTCCAATCCAACCACAAATAGCAATCTTAGGAAAACTCCCAGCATTAGAGACATCAATGCTCTAACCCCATCTCGTCGAGAACCTTGGGAAACATATAGTCGTAGATCATCGTCGTACATATCCACGGAATCGTCATCCAACTACAGTGATGCTCGCGACAATCGGAGTTTCGCTAGAATTAGCAGTGATCAATTCAGCGCTTTGGTCACCATGGGTTCCATTGAGCCCGAGTTATAGGAGCATCGGAGAGGATGGTCATACGCATGAGGAAAGTACTAAGACCATCTCCAACTCACTGCACTACATTCTGCACTATATTATGCACTACAATAGTGTAACACTAAATTCATCTCCGACCTATCTACACTAAAAAAAATATTCTCAGAATATTCTTATAATATTAATTTTAATTTAATTTTTAAAAAAAAGTTTTAAAAAAATTTAAATTAATATTTAAGTTTCAAGACGAAATTATTTTAAAAATTTAAAAAATAAAAATATTAATTATATAATTAATATATAATAAAATATTAAATATTTATAATTATTTAAAAACAAATAAAAAAATTAAAAATAAAAATAAAAGAGAAGTACTGCGCCACATCTAGAGTGTGTTTTAGGACAACTGATTGGAGTGAAAAACCTTACTCCACAATGGAGCAACTCCATTGTGGAGCAAGGGTTGGAGTTGCTCTAACCCCTTGGCTATCATGCTAACGGGTACTCATGAACGTGACCATGGTGATATTCGTAACAACGGCAAAGCATCCGCGCAAAGCGTGAAGAAAGAGGAGGTGGAATGTAAGATCAATGCATGGCAAAATGCTGAGATATCCAAGCTTAATTAACAATCGTTTCAAGAGGGAGATTGCGGTAACAAAGGTTTGGAGGGTGAGCAAGTTGAGAAGGGCACTTTATGGATGAAGAAAGTTGAGGTAAATTAATTGACACTTTGTTAAGAATAAATAATGTAAATTGCGTGGATGGTTGTCTAATTTTTGTTCTCATATGTTGCTGTACTGAGTGAAAAAGAGCAGAGATCCATTTGCATGGTCTCTTGAAGTTTACCTGAAATACTAATCAGTACTATAAAATTATACGGCCCTCGAATTTCAATTTGATCTAGTTGTTTTAGTACATTTGATTTGAAATTATCAAAATAATATATTTTTCTTTTTTCCTGATTATCCAACTGGAACACGAGCTCAAATATGATTTTACCTAACTAATTATTTGAATTTGCTAAAAAAAAAAAAAATCATCCGAAATTTTTTTCGATTTTTTTTGTATATAAAACGAATACGAGCTAGTTAGTTGTCATGATATAAATAATGATCATAGTTTTCATCTTAAAAAAAGAAGAAGAGAGATTAATGTAATTTTCCCCACTACTTAATTACCATCAGGTTATAATGAAATCGTATAATTAGCTATCACCTTACAATTAATCAGTCAAAAAAAATTTGTAGAGAAAGCTAGAGGAGAAGAGAGCAAAAGCCCTTGAGAAAATGCAAAATGATATGACAAAAGCTCAGACAAAAAACCGAGGAAACGAGGGCATCGGGGTATGCAGGCCGCTAAATTTCTCGAAATCGCCAATTGGATGAGAGTAGTCGGACGACCTCCCGTCAAACGATCTTTCTTTTAGAAAGAAAGGAAAAAAAAAACTGTAGTACTGTTAGATATAATTATAACACTGTATTGTACTGAATTGTCTCGATTCATAAATAATAAAGGTTTCTGATTGTGTTTGCATTGTTAAGTGAATGGTAGATAGCCCAGACTTTGGCAAGAGCTATGGCTAAAGGAAATACTCACGCGGGCTAGTAGCCAGGGCTAAAAAGAAACCCGTTCTTGCCTGCCACGTATGTCCCACAATAATGGAAAATTCAATGAAATATTGGTATGGTCCATGGGTTAATTTGACAAAATTTTAAATTACTCTAAAATATTTTAATATACCTAGATTTTAGGTTTATTGTGGGAATTTCAATGAAATATTGGTATGGTCAATGTGTTAATTTGACAAAATTTTAAATTACTCTAAAATATTTTAATATACCTAGATTTTAGGTCGTAATATAGAGTTTTAACTTTTAATATTAATATATTACATACTTATCGTTCATATTTATGATGATCGTTGTTATATTCAATAAATGAGTGATGTTTAATCAGTGCTCGCATAAGTGTGTGTGTTAAATGTACAACATATAAAAACTGACGTTATATATTTTGTGTTTGTCACGAAAATTTGCGGGCGTGCCAGACACGTGTTCGTGCCAAATTTGTGAAAATTATCTGACTTCTTTTACCAAACGTTGTGTTTCTCGATTTGATCGTTCGTTCTAATTCCCTCGAAATGTCTCCAAAAATAAGAACATAAAATGAAGAATATACTGAAATTAAAGGTGGAATTCATAAACAACATCAACACTCATTATGCTGCCATGAATTTGATCGACATTTTCACAAGAAAGTTGGAGGAATATGCGAAATCTGAAGAAACTAAAATACTGGAAATTGGAAAATATGCAGATAAAATATTGAGAGAATTGAAGAAGCTTTGTTGTAGCTTTTGTTGGATTGATTTGTCGAGAGATTCTTTCTGATTCCTCCTTCTGCTTTTGTCGCATTCTACACATCAGTTTTTCCCTTCCACGATCACCCCACGTTCTTCCACCTTGGGTCATGGCTCAACTCCCGGCATCGTGCTTTTCTTGGACCAAACTGCAACTCTTCTTGGGCTTTTTCATTGGGCCTCCCCACATCATGCTCAACATCCTGCAGGCTGTTATTATTAATGGGCTTCCAAAGTTTGGGCTAAACAACTGCCCCCCTAGCCAATTTGGGCCATTGGCTAATTTGGCCCAATTTTGGCTATTTGGTTGATTTTACTGATTTGGCCCAGTGGGCCAAACTAGTTATTCACATATGAGCTGAGCGTGGAGTCTTATGATAGAAAAGAAATGTCCCATGGATTTGAAGATGAATCGACAGCTGAAACACATCTTTTCCCTCCACCAAGTTGAATCCAAGTGTGCATTCCCTGAACCCCCAGTTCTTCATTTCCTTCCCCTAAATCTCCATCGGCGCCCACCGATCTTCCCCAAGAAACCACAATTTACATCGCCTTTGTGATGCCATCCAAGTTTCTGAAAGTTTCCATCATCAATCTCCTTTACCTCATGCCACACCTTCTCAAGGTAAGGATATTTCATCAATTTATCCAATCCCCCATCACAAAAACATTGTAGAATATAACACATTTAATGATGCACTCAAGGTGTTTGTTAATATGTCTGAATGAGTTTTTTATGAGTAACACCTTGCAACACCCACTTCTTGCATCTTAACAGGGCGGCTCCCTTGGTGCGCATATTCAAAACTTGGCCTATAGCTGGTGCAACTTCTGTAATCTTCCATGTGCTTAAAGGAAATGCACCAACACAAGGAATTGTGATGCTCCACCAAATTCACTGAGGATGAGATCTCATTTTCTGGAATCTTAAAAACCAATAGAGATGGAAAATCCTCATGGTAGTGCAGTTGGCCCATCCGAAAGATAATTACCAAGCTTTGATGAATATCTCTGCCAGCAGCTGAACATATATGTATGGATGAGTGTCAAACACATCGAGAGGAAATGAAATATGTAGGCTAGGGACAGTAGGCGTATGTTTTTACACTTGTTTGCCATGATTTGGCAAGTGTATTTTTCTGATGTGTAGAGTTGAGAAAGTGGCTTGAAAGCCAAACTTTGTTGGTAAAATGCATTGTTGTTCTTGCATATGTTGCTTGGGACATATTTGCAGGTGTTTACAATTTTGGCATATCACATTTATAAAGGAAACTCTGCCAAAATTTTTCTAAAAACTAAAAAAAACGGCCAAAAGCCTGTTTTCTTTAACATTGACGCAAACATTGCGGGCCAACTCTGTCTGTTACCAACCAACGGTTGAACAACATTTTTCAAATAATGCCCTCCAAGGTTCCAAGGCATGCACTGAACAAAATTCATTTTGTCCTCAATTTGACCAACTAACACAACAAATATTCCTCCCCAAAATTTACCAACTACAGCGGATTCCATGAGCACTTATTTTTATTTATTCACAGATGCTCCATCATTATTTACAAACAACTTCAACAAAGAATGGCTTAAAGTTCAACAAGGAATGGCTTAAAAGCCTATTCCTCACATATTTACATAAACTTCTTATAGGCCAATATGACAAAATTAACCAAAGTGGCCATCCAGCCTACTTTGTACAATACTTTCCATCTTTTTCATCTTTATGAACCACCTGTCTCCGGCTGTCGATCTTTCATCTGAGCCGGAGCTAAGATGAAATCCTCTATTTGTAGCTTTTCTTCCTCACTACCTCCACAGTCCTCCTCA
The DNA here is from genome assembly GCF_022965805.1 of Primulina eburnea. NCBI lineage: Eukaryota > Viridiplantae > Streptophyta > Magnoliopsida > Lamiales > Gesneriaceae > Primulina > Primulina eburnea. Next base: position 2,712,796 of record NC_133103.1, on the reverse strand, counting down.
AATATTACTTTAGCTCTATCGATATCCCACAACTCTTCGTTCACCAGCTGCTGCATTTTGTCTTTCCACTCGGAAGTTGCAGCGACTTCCATTTCTTCTTTAGTGAACTTAATCATCGACCACCTCGATAATGGGTCGAACCATGGGTCTAGGAGAGACCATGGCAGTGGGTTTGAGAATTTTTTCAACTGCTTCCCTTACTTTCTTGGTGTCCATGTAGACTGCTCTTTGCTGCCCATTCACCTTGTAATCACGAATTCTGATGGGTCCAAAGGCTCCATCATAGTATCTAGCTTCTACTGCGTTGGAGTTTGACTGGTACGGCTGTGAATCAGCCTGTACCACTTCCACCTCATCTCCTTTCCACATCAATAGCAACTGGTGCATGGATGATGGCATACAATGATTGGTGTGAATCCAATCCCTTCCTAGCAAAGCGTGGAAACTAGCACTGGAATTTACTACGAAAAATGCTGACAACGAAGATCGGGACCCTACAGTGACGTTTGCTGGCAACACTCCCAAAGTTTTTGTAGATTCCCCGGTAAAAGCCGCCACCGAGACTTCGGTAGGAATCAAATCTTCAACATTCTTGCCCAATTTTTGAAGGATTCTGAAGGGTAGAATATTCACAGCCGACCCATTATCTATTAGTACCCTAGACAATGGTTTTCCATTCACGTGTGCTACAATGTAGAGTGGCTTGATATGCTTAGCCATTTCGTTTGTGGGTCGCTTCATCAATACTCTTTTCTCTTCATCGACAAGAACACCAACGCTCTCATCCACCATATCAGATTGAATGGATTCTGTGCCATTTTGATCTCCAGTAAATACATCGGTCTCACATGTCCCTTTGCGTTTGAATTCCTCTGGCAACATTAACGAGCCAGTGGCACACTCAAATGAAACTAAAATCTGTCCCACTTTGAAAGTAGCCCTCTTGACTGGTTCACTGTCTTCCTCCGATAATAGATCATCATCTTCCTCGTCATTATCTTCAGTAGCCTTCCTCCCAAATTTTTTCTTCTCTTTAAATGACTCCTCTATCCCAGACCTACGTTCATCAGCTTTTTCTCTCAACAAACGTCGTTTTTGGGTTCTAGAAAGAGGCTTTGGGAATTTTGGATGTTCTACTCGCCTCCATACACCATCAGGGATTGCTCTGGGAGGAACAACAAAGCGGGAATTCCTCTCATATTTTTTATCGGTGCTCAGAAGAGATGGCCTCTGTATTATCTTATGAAATGACTGCTGGCCACTTCTTCTCTCATTATTCATCGACCAAGAATGTGGGCTCCTTCTGAGGTACTGGTTCTCCGGCCTTTTGGCCATGGATTCCCTGTCATACCTCATATTCCTTCCAGTATAATGCAGATCCTCCCCACTGTAGTAGCGATCTTTCCCATGAAAAGTTTCTGTTTTCTTCTCCCTAACCTCAAACATCATTTTTCGAGGCACCCAACACTTCTTTATAGTAATTCCTGGCCTAATGGACATGTCCCTGTTACCACTCCTTCTCTTCTCATTAATTAAAAAATGCAAGTCAGTACTGTTCATGTTTACATTGGCTACCGGGGGAAATGGATCTTCATTCACTATCATTGCTTCTTTTTTCTCAGGGAATTTTAGGATTCCCTTGTTGATTCTTTCCTGCAAGACATTTTTGAAAGCCCAACAAGCATTAATATTATGGTTGAAGGAATTGTGATACTTACAGTAATCTCTTCCTTTCAATTCCTCCTTAGTGGGCAGCTTGTGGTCTGGGGGAAATGTTATAAACTCTTCCTTCACTAAGTAATCGAAAATTTCATCCGTCTTTGATGCATCGAAAGTATATGGTGTTTGCACTGGAGGAATGTTTTTCTTGGAGAGTTCTTCACTCTTGCGTTTCAAGAAAGGGACAGTGCGTGATCCGGAATTTGCTACTTCTGCCAATGCAACTTCCTCCACTTCCTGGAAATAAGAGCCCACTGTAGACTTTCTTTTATGACTCTCTTCTCGTAACAATTCCTCATACTCTGACACCTTGGCAGCAAGCTCATAAAAATCGCGGAATTCCATCCCTTGGAATTTCTTTCTCAACTCAAAGCCAAGTCCTCGCTGTGCCATTTTCACATATTCTAATTCTGGAATGCAAACTTTGCACCTACTCCTCACTCTTTTGAATTCGCAAATGAAATCATTGGCAGATTCCCCGGGTTTTTGGACCACCCTTGACAATTCTGCTATACTAATCTCAGGTACTGTTCTGAAGAATTGTGTATGGAATTGACGTTCCATATCATGCCAAGTCATAATAGAGTTCCGAGGTAGTGTTGCATACCATGTGAAAGCAGTACTGGTCAGGGAATTGGGGAACAGACGTAACTTATAATTAGAAAAGTTCTCCAAATTCGCCAATTCCCCACACTGAATTGTAAACCTGGCCACATGTTCCACGTTGGATTGACCGTTTTCCCCGGAATATAACGTGAAGTCTGGAATGCGGTATCCTTTTGGATAAGGGTTGTCACGATCCACAACATCAGGATACGGTTTATGGAATTCTGGTCTGTTGATTGGCCTCACTCCAGGGCCATACAACTCTTGAATCACATCACGTACCATCTCAAAATCCAACGTTGAAGTTTGTCTTAACTGGTGAGGAGGATAGATTGCCCCCCGAGTGTTATTCCCCAAACCTGGCGCTGAATATCCATGCATTCCCCCATCAACATACATCCCTGGATGTAAGTTAGGAGACGTCACAGAGAACACGTTACCAGCCATTTGTTTACTGTTGCCGCAGTTTTGGAATTTCAACCCCAACTCCTCATCCCTTTTGTGCGGAGGAGTGTATCTTCCTTCTTTGGCAGATTTAGGAATCAGTGCCTCCCCCAAGCGGCCACTTTCACCTGCTTGAGAAACCCCTGATCCTTGGCCTTGAACTTTTAGCAAATTAACGTCAGTTTCTTGAAGTTCAACATTTTCTGGTGTAACAACCTCTCCTTTTGCAGACTTCCTCCATTCCTTCATTTCTGCCACAAATTCCATCATAACAGTAGAAAAAGTTTGGGTCATTTCTCTGAGATCACTGCGGATATTTTTCTCCATGGCCAACATAAAGTTCAGTGGAGACCCATCACCACCAGAAACAGCAATTCCTTCCTTCATAGTCTCTTCCTCGAACTGGTGTACAAGCCTTTCAACCGTTCTTCCTTCTACATCAGTTTCCTGAAACTCTTCTTGTGAACGATGGACTTTCCCCTGTGATGGAGGAATTCCCTCATTCTTCTCAGTACGCTTTGGAGGCATTTGGTCCCACCGGGCGTGCCAACTTGTTTGTCACGAAAATTTGCGGGCGTGCCAGACACGTGTTCGTGCCAAATTTGTGAAAATTATCTGACTTCTTTTACCAAACGTTGTGTTTATCGATTTGATCGTTCGTTCTAATTCCCTCGAAATGTCTCCAAAAATAAGAACATAAAATGAAGAATATACTGAAATTAAAGGTGGAATTCATAAACAACATCAACACTCATTATGCTGCCATGAATTTGATCGACATTTTCACAAGAAAGTTGGAGGAATATGCGAAATCTGAAGAAACTAAAATACTGGAAATTGGAAAATATGCAGATAAAATATTGAGAGAATTGAAGAAGCTTTGTTGTAGCTTTTGTTGGATTGATTTGTCGAGAGATTCTTTCTGATTCCTCCTTCTGCTTTTGTCGCATTCTACACATCAGTTTTTCCCTTCCACGATCACCCCACGTTCTTCCACCTTGGGTCATGGCTCAACTCCCGGCATCGTGCTTTTCTTGGACCAAACTGCAACTCTTCTTGGGCTTTTTCATTGGGCCTCCCCACATCATGCTCAACATCCTGCAGGCTGTTATTATTAATGGGCTTCCAAAGTTTGGGCTAAACATTTTGATTGAAGTTTTTGTTTCAAATGTTCGATGAGTAACTCTTTTGTGATATGGTTTCATGAGTTTATATTTGTGAAATGAGTCGACTCGATCCATGATTATCATGAAAAAAAAAAATTTTACATAAAAAATTTTGTGATATAATGAATTGAGTTGATTAAGATATTTATCTCACAAAATTATTCGATGAGACGATAGAGCTTTTGTGCATATATTATACATGGTGTTTTTTCCCTTGCACAAAAAATAACAATGCTTTCAAATTGCAATGATAAACTTTTCTTTTCCATCATAATTGTCACTAGGCCTTCACAATCACAAAAAGAATGTGATGGACGCTACAATCCGTTCAAGGGTGCATGTAAGAATGATCAAATTATTTTATTACTTGTTCGAACTGAATTACACCGGATCAATTTTTCTTAATATTTTATAAAAATTGTGATTAAAAATAATAATCATAAACGACACAGCATACGCGGTTCGATTATTTCTTTGTTAAAATCACACCAAACCACACAATTTAAACTGCTTGTCGTAATATTTGGTATATGATTGTAATAATTTCCAAACAACATATTCAATTAAAGAAATCTTCTTTCATTATATCTCATCTTTCTTCAAAATTATTGTTTCTACAAAAAAAAACTTATCTACTTCTTAATTATTCTTCATATTAATTTTTTATTAAAATATTTATTTTTTTACCACGATATTTTGTTTGATTTTTGAAAATAAAAAAAGAATAAAATATTGTAAAATAAGATTTGAGGTCACATATCAAACATGTTGAGTTAACTAATTTACAAAATAAATAATTTTCAAAAAAAAGTTTTTCTGATATTTTCTAATGAATCTCATCGATGGGACATGATGAAAAAGTTTATACTTACTGTGCAAGATAATGTAATATAAAAATAATAAATTTTCTTATATTAGGTTTGATCGAACAACCGTAATAAACTGATATGTAACACATATTTTATTTTTGTCATTTTCAAAATTGATAATTTTTTAAAAATATATCTATAATTTATCTTCTTTTTTTTTTTTTAACTCTTTTTACTTTTCTAAACAAATTATTTTGTTTATATCTAAATATCCGTTAATTTAATTTTTGAAAAAATAAAAGAAGATGCGTGTGTGTTGATTTAATAGACACATATATTGGTACTAGATTTCATAAATTCAAGTATTTATGGTCTCGACGAGGTATTGGTTTCGAAACTTGAGGAGAAACGTACACCACAACCAGGTGTGAGGAGTTTTTTGAATATGACTCTATAGACTATCATGATGTTTGTGATTGCAAGACTCAAAATAGGTAGGCCATAGGCTTTATACCATAAATTCGGTCAAACCAAACTAACCGATAAGATCGAATTAATTAGAAAATATATTTTAATTTTGATTTTAAAATATCGATTTAATTGCTCAGTTTTGATTTTTGAATTTTAAAAATTGGTTAACCTATTTAAACGATATATTTGAAATAATATTAATCTATCTATATGTACCTATTTATAATTTGTGTGTTTTATTTCGCTTGCATCCTTCTCATTCTTACATCTTGCTCTAAAATAGACAAATTTCACTTGAAAGTTGATTACTTTATAAATTTCATCAAATTTTAAAATAAATATTTATTTGCTTTCATGAACAATTTTCATCCACACACAAATCTGAAGTTTTTAGATATTGTGCATTAAAATATTAAAAATTATATTTTACAATACATTTTAAAAGAAATAATCGCGAACTTCTAAATCAAATCCCCAAATTGTACTAAATAAGTTACTTTTTTAAAAAAAAAATGTTAAAAATATTAGCTTGTTCGATTCAGTGTATAACTCGTTTACACCTGGGGATGTAATCGAGTCGAGCCGAGCCGAACTCTTGAATGTTTGAGCTTGGTTCGTTTATAATCGAGCCGAGCTCGAGCTTTATTTAACGAATATATGCATGGCTCACGAGCTTATTCAAACCTTTATCGAGTCTAAACAAGCTTAATAAATATGAATTATATATTTAAATTTTCATTAAATTATTTAAAAAGTAAATTATATATTTAAAGAAAAATATATTATTCTTATTAAAAATTTTAAACTTATTATAATAAATAAATTTAATAGATTTTTCTATATATTTCATAAATAATATGCAAAATCATTAAATCAAATATCAAAATTATTTTTTTTTTCATCTAAAAGATTATTCATGAACTTACCAACGAATATGTTCACGAGCTAACGAGCCGAATACTGTAAAGATTGAGCTTGGTTTGTTTATCTTAACGAGTCTCATTAAACGAGCTCAAACGAGCTTTTATCAAATCGAGCTTCGAATAGTTCACAAACGATTTGATTCGTTTACATTCCGATTTACACCCCCTGATCAAGTAAAACTTAATTCCTACGCATACATATATTTTTTTCAAAATTAAATTTTTATAATACACAGTACAATTAAAGTCACATTTATTAAAAGATAAATAAGTTTTATTCCAAAAAACTTTAAAAATAATGCCAATATTTCTAATTATATTTTTTCGAATATTATTATTCTCAAATGATTAATTAATTAATTTATCTTATTGATAACACTTTATTAATTTATTTTTGGGACCCTAATAAAAAAGTGAATATAACCAAAGCATAGTTCCAACTTCCCCAATTTTCATTGGCGCAATTCTTTTTAATTTTTTCTTTGGATTTGACCCAACGTTTAACCAAAATTGATTTCTGCCTGAAGTCCGCTACTCTGATAGGCGGAACCCAAAACCACATTTCATTCCAGTTTAATCTCCTTGCCCTGAAACCCGAACGCGCTCAAAGCGGTCACCGGTTTACCCGGTTCCTTATGTCTCTCTTACATTTATTTTTTGCGAGTCCTTTCACCTGCCCTACCGGTTTCCATTCCACTAGCATTTACGGTTTACATTTACTGCTGTACTTGCTCGTCACACAGAAAAAATAAAAAAGAAAATGGAAAGTGGAGACATAGTTTGAAATGCGTTAGACAGAGGAAGTCAACAAGAAACAAAAACATAGGAAATGGCGAATAAAAAAGCGGCAGAAGGCGGATACCTTTTTCTTGTTATCACAGTTTTCTCATTTTTTTCCCATTCACTCCATCTCTGTAGATCTGCACAGATATAGATTGAAACTCCATCTTCATGGTGGTGGGAATGGATTTAAATATTCAAGGTTGAAGCTTTTTGCTGCTGGTGATGGCGGCTCATTTTATTTTTGCTCGTTTAATTGTTAACTGGTGAGAAATACGAACTTTTTAATCCTTTGTTTACTTGAGTTTTGCTCGAGTATATTTGTTGTCATCTGCAAGTTTTTTGTTATGGTTGTGTATAGAATCTTACGAGTGGTTTGTATCGATATATGTATTTTCTGATATTTGCTATTTAATTGTTCTGGGTTTGTATAAATAGGCTATATTTGAATATTTGTTTTTGATGCTTTTAAGTGAATGAACTGGACATTTTTGTGGCTTTTTCTGCTGAATTTTTCTTTGCTCATTATTTGTTCCAGCTATAATTATTAGATTTTTTCGAATAATTATTAACATTTTCAGCTGTTAGAAGAAACTTTTGAAGTCATTTATGTTACTACTATTTCTTTTTGGTTTTGTTACTTTGTTTGATTGTTCATTCATGTGTGATAACTCTCGTTAACTTTTGTGGGAGAAACTGAAGTTAGGCATATATTTTAATTCTCTTTTTACCTTTTTCGGTTGCGTTGATCATCATACCATCAACAAATACGTCACGCTACTAATACTGGAGAAAAGTATGTCAAACGTGAAAAATTTAATTTGGTATCGATATTCTTAGCAATTTTACTGAGAAATAAGAGCTATTTACTCAGTTGGTATCGGCATTCTGATTATTCGTTATGCATCATGATAAATGTTCCTTTTCTTTTTATAGATATGCAACGAATCTTTTATGTTGCATACCATGCGTGACTTTCCTTTTCCTAGGCCATTTTTTTTGGGAAATTCCAATTTTCACCTACCAGTCCTCTTTTGTGTGTCTTGATCAATTATTGTCGTTGTCTTATTGCATATTCAATTCTTTTTAAGATTTCCTTTCTTACAATAATGTCAGATGTTTTTGTTTTGTTTCCAGCCGGACTTGGATGACGAAAGGATGCACATATTGTAACATCATATAGAGGTGGGAAGTGATCAAGATAGCAGAGCTGTAATCATGAGTGTTAATATTTTGACCACTAAAACTGACGATTCTTTTGCTAATTTGCTTGAGCTTGCTGCCAATAATGATGTAGAAGGATTTGAAAGGTTCATTGAGTGTGAGCCATCTAGTATTGATGAGGTTGGACTGTGGTATGGACGAAGAAAAGACTCGAATCAAATGGTTCTGCATCATAGAACTCCCTTAATGGTGGCTGCCATTTATGGCAGCATTGATGTTCTGAAAGTGATAATCTCTTCACCTGAAGTCGATGTTAATCGATGCTGTGGCATTGATAAGGATACTGCTCTTCATTGTGCTGCATCTGGTGGATCTACAAATGCAGTTAACGTTGTCAAACTACTCTTGGAGGCAGGTGCAAATCCCAATCTAACAAATGCAAATGGTAAATTCCCTCTTGATACTACTGTCGTTTCTCCAAAGTGTCTGGACAATAAACTTTCCCTTCAAATGTTACTGGCTGTTGACTCATCTTTTGATGAGGGTGATTTGAGAGTGTCAAAAGGCATTTCTTACTCGAATTCTCCACCACTGTCACAATCTCCTGGAAGTGGATCTCCATGTTCTCCTTCAGAGATGATACCAGCTGAACTGAACTTTAATGATGTTTCAGTGTCATATGTTCCAGAGAAGAAAGAATACCCTTTTGATCCTTCTTTACCTGACATCAAGAATGGCTTCTATTCTACGGATGAGTTTAGAATGTTTTCATTTAAGGTCCGACCCTGTTCTCGTGCCTACTCCCATGACTGGACAGAGTGCCCATTTGTTCACCCAGGTGAAAATGCCCGGAGGAGGGATCCGAGGAAGTTTCACTATAGCTGTGTGATGTGCCCAGATTTTCGTAAAGGGGCTTGTCGAAGAGGGGACATGTGTGATTATGCTCATGGGGTTTTTGAGTGCTGGCTTCACCCTGCGCAATACAGGACTCGGCTTTGCAAAGATGGTACAAGTTGCAACAGAAGAGTTTGTTTCTTCGCCCACACCCAAGTTGAACTTCGACCCTTGTATGCTTCTACCGGTTCTGCTGTACCATCTCCTCGCTCAATCAGCTCTGCTTCTAATGCATTCGATTTTGCTGCGGCGATGAACTTTTTACCCGGCTCACCTTCTTCACATCCTGTGATGTCTCCTTCTCCATTCTCTCCGCCCTTGTCTCCATCAACCAATGACGTTACAAGTACGGGTTGGCTGCCCCAACAAAATGTTCCGGCCTTGCTTTTGCCAGGAAGCAACCTCCAGTCTAGTCGATTGCGCTCAGTCGTTGAATGCTAGAGATGTCCCCCTTGAAGACTTGAGCTTATTTACAGATATTGATGTCCAGCAGAGGCAGCTCTTGGACGAGTTATACATTCAATCGCAACCAAGTGCCAATACCAATTTTTTGAATCTTTCTGCTCGTCCAAACACTCTAACTCCATCGAATTTGGAGGACTTTTTTTCTGCAGACACCTCTTCTCCAAGATATTCTGATCAAGCCTTGGCTTCAGCTGTTTTCTCTCCTACACACAAGTCTGCCATATTTCACCAATTCCAGCAGCAGCAACAAAGCATGCTATCTCCAATTAAAACTAATTTTTCACCAAGAAATTTCGATCACTCTATACTCCAGTCCCCTTTTGGGGTTCCATCTCCGGGGAGAATGTCGCCCCGCAATGTGGATCCTGTCTCTCCAATGAATTCCCGAGTGTCGATGCTATCTCAGCTTGAGAAGCAACATCAACAGTTTAGGAGTCTCAGTTCACGAGAGCTTGGCTCTGGGGCTGCAGCTGCGGTTGCCTCTTTGGAAGATTCTTGGGGATCACCTAATGGGATACCTGGATGGGCTGTCACAGCTGATGAATTGGGTAAACTAAAGCGATCATCATCATTTGAGACCCTCAAGAATGGGGAGGAGCCAGATTTATCATGGGTTAATTCTCTTGTCAAAGAATCTACTCAGGATATGCAAGATAAATCTGCATCTCGAATTGTTAACTTTGCAAGTTCTGCTGAGTTCCGAGACTGAGCAAGTTGATCAGTCTGTTTTAAGTGCATGGCTTCAGCTAATGCAACTTGATCGGTTAATGGCAGCAGTAAACAAAAACACTTGGCAGATGTGTTTATCGCCAAGGGATCATGATGTTTTCATCTGGTTACAAGCTTATAAAATTCTGGATTTTATTGGTTGTGAGCTAGCAGAAGCGGGACAAGTTTCTTAATCTTTGAAGAAACGCAAGTTTTTGCTGTTTGATTCATTTCTCGAGGTTGATATTTCCGTGCTTGGGTACTCCTGGGATGGTTGGAAGATGCCAGGTCCCCTTCTATGACGAATATATATATTTCTGGATGCTAAGGTTCTTACTCGTCATTTCAGCAACAACCATACTTGGTTCTACATAACTATTCGATTCTCTTTCTAGCATCACTTAAGATTACCATTAGGTGGGCGCAAATCTTGTCTAATGGATGCATAATATACTCAATAGGAAATGGAGAGTATAACTCGAGAACACGACTGATGAAGACTCCGATGTATACACGAAGATAACTGTTATTCCATTTGTGTCAGCCTCCTGATATCTCAAATTTTCATTCTTTAATACTTCGATTTTTGATCGGTGATGGCCAAGTAACGTTCTGTTTTTATTCTGGCTCTACAAGATTTTTCTTGATTATTTATCTTTTGCTATTTTATTAGGTGCGAGTATATAATAACTAATTGATCCCGTCGTGTAATTTTCTAATGCAAGAGCTGTTTTCATCTTTATCCTACTTCCAACTTCAGAAATTGGAGAAATTGATTTCTTTTCCGTTGAATTGTGATGAACCATCTTTGATAGAAGTCTTAATAATATGTGTTATTTATAGAAAAAAATTAATTTCATTTCGATCTTGCTTCCTGCTATTACCTGCGTTTGATGTGCATGCCGCATGCATTTAACAAAACATAATAAATTTCAAATGACATTATCATTATTATTAAGTGAACTTAAAATCCACTTTTAGTAACATGAAATATTAATTATATATGCATGTAAAATATGGATTTAAAATTTATGATTTTACTTATTTAAACATTCAAAATATATTTGAAATACATCATTGCAAATTTATTGTTTTGAAATCACATGTAGAATAGAATACCATGTCGATACCGAAAAAAGCATATAATATATTATGTCAAAAAAAAAGGGTATTAAAAAATTTATAACTATATGTTTTGATTATACTAAAATGTTACGATATATCGAGATTTCGGTACGATATCAGTATATACTATTTTATACTGAAAATTGTCTTATATTATTTTAAAAAATTAACTTTGTTATTTTAAAAAATTATATATTTTTAAATTTATATATATTATTTCCAAATTTCGATGTATAAAAAAATATTTGAATGTGATACTGTTATAATATACCGAATATTTGGACATCAATATCATATCGTACCAAAAATTGAAGATGTCAAAAATTTCGATAAATTCAGTATTTTTCGATACTGTATTTTCAATATACCAAAAAATTTGATTGAATTGCGAATGTCTCCGTCCATCTGATATTCCTCGTCCGCCATGGCGTTAAGGTATTACCCCTCTTTTCCAACTGCCAATTGATCGAACGAATGCCAATTGAGGGGGAAACAAGAACAATTGACTTTACTAGTAGTAGAATGGGCCTAATTAGACTCATTGAAGTCCACTAAAATTATAACTTAGTTTGTAAAGCTAGCTAAATTACAATTATTATGAGGAGAAGGTGTTTTGTGAGACGGTATCATAAATTTTTAGCTATGAGATGAGTCAATCATACCAATATTCACAATAAAAATTAATACTTTTTTTATATAAAAAGTAATAATTTTTCATGAATGATCCAAATAAGAAATTCGACTCACGAAATTGATCCGTGAAATCGTATCATACGAGTTTTTGTGGAGTCTAAATTATGGGATCCACAAATCTTGTATTTAGATAAACTCATTTGAAATCAATGAATTTCGAATGAAGTTTCATTGTTGAATAACCTTACCAAAGGAAAATAAAAATTACTCTCTTGTATATTTACACTATATTTTTATCAAAATTTAACAAATACTGCATTTTAGAAAAAAGTTGATGAAATATATATAATAATAATAATAATAAAAAACCTTAAATAATTTGGGAAAAGGAATCTTGAAAAACATAAATAGCAGCAGGGAAATAGAAGGTTTTGTTCCTCTTTCCTTTTTTATTTTGCGAAACGTTACTTACACAAACGAATTTCGATTCTTGTATACAGAGATGATGGAAGAAGAAGAAGAGCAATTAATTGGGCGGGTTTCTTTTTTGTCTTTGCCACCGCCGGCAATTGCTGAGTCGGCCCCGGGCCTTATGGTATCCGCGACCGTTGGCCGCGTCATGACTTCCCTCCTCAACGCCAAGCCCAAGAAACTGAAGAACGCCATTTCTTGTCTCCGTTCACAGCCCGAAATTATCGCCTCTATCAATGGTATGCAAATTTTTTTTTTGGTAATTGTTCTTATGAGTGTGTGCTGTTTTATTTACACCATTTTGGCTTTGTTCTAGTTTTTACTCTCTGATTCTACCTTGTTATTCGTTTTTTTCCCAGTTTCTTTGGAACATTCTCTATGGTTTCTTCACAAATACGTGGTTGAAGCAGAGGAAAAAGACGGGCACATGGACCAAGTTCTTGTTCCCATGATTGAACATGTACACACTTCGTTTCTGTTTTTTTCCTCTTTTTTTAAGCAATATTTTTTTAACTTTCTAACTCTTTTTAATCTGCAATGTATACACTATTCATGTTAAAAATTTGTGGAAGGATCCGTTTCTTGTCGAGTTATGTCCATCTCATTTTCTAGGACGTGAAGTTGGTTGGTTGTGACGATTTTATTGATCTGTCGATGTTTATTGTGTTAACTCAGGAACTGAAAATCAAAGAGTCGAAACATGGAAACCAGAACATGATACTTCTGAACTGGCTGTTTCTAGAGGAGGGATTGTTCCAAGTCGTCATCAGAAATTTAGCCGGAATAATTTCTAGAAAGGATGATAGTTATGTTGCTCTTGGCTGGTGTTTACTTGGACGCAGAATTATCGAGTTTGATAATTCAGAGAACAACTTGGAAACCAGTGGTATTTTATCATACATATATATGCATGGCCTTTGTTCTCCTGATATGTCTAAATGTAGCGTGGAGTTTACTGGTGAATTATTCAGGAGTTGTTAACTTAACTTTTGGCTTTTGTGTAGGAATGAGGGAAAAGTGTTATGGCATTTTGAAGATATTCTGTTCATGTATGAACCAGCTTTTATCTATAATGTGCAAGGGAAGGTATGTGTGCTTTTACTTACTGATATGCAATTGATTTAGTCTGTCCTTATCGGCGTTTAATGGCTTGATGGGTTTCGGCTTGTGTAATACACCAGTACTTCCAAATGAACGGCAGGATACTGGGATCTTCCATTTTATTTTTTCGCTAAATAGCTTCCCCTTTAATCAACGTAGAAGCAATATTTCCAGGAACATATTTATTCTAAAATCCTATTTTACCTTTTCCCCTCCTAAACACTTATCACAGCATGCAATTATTCAATCCTATGGTATGACTGTTGGTAGATTTTTACTAACGGGAATTCAAGATGGAGGGTCATTTTGTCTCTCATGCTATGCCCTTCTAATTCTTTCTGTAGATTCCGATGGAGAAGTTGATAATTTCTTGGTGTCTGTCTGGAAGACATTTGTTTTTTATGTCTCCTGTAATCAAAGGAGACATCAGATAGATGCTACTGGGTTTAATTAGTCACTGTGGTTGCTGTTAGATATTTTTAATGTGAAATTGGGTGTAGTCACAGTACCTGGATGTCAACTTGGGAGACCATCAGTATTTGTGCATTAGCTGTATTAGATCTTGTTTGTACTTCTGACCTTATCTTTCGTTGCTGGAAAATGTAGGCGTATGCAGGATGGATTTGAGTTGCCAACTCGTCTTGCGGTAGCTGCTGCTGATTTCATTGTATCACTTACAGTAGCATTGACCAGAAAGGAGCTGGCTTCCGAAAATGTACATAGCAAGCAGAAATCGTCAGTTGTTTATTCTAAAAATCTGTCTCCCGCTTTGTTGCCATCTTTTTCGGGTGACAGCGAAATAAAAAAATGGAGCAAAGCATCTGAATTGCCCGGCGACTCAGAACCGAAATTAATGCTTTGGAATAATCTTGATGCTCTTATAACCTTAGTGAAGAAACTTACAGCTGTATGCCCTTAGCTTTTCCTTTCTCATTTCCTTTATGCATATTTCTTCATATTTACAACTATATACTCACAGATGTGTTCTTCAATATTTTTCGTTTTCCCCCAATTTTCTGCATGTCTGGTTTGTATCTTTTCTGTCCCCCTCCCTTTTGAATAATTCTCGACCTGGTTTTGGATGTTTTGAAAATAAAAGAATTATTCCATGGACAGGCCTCAAGCAAATTGCAAATATGAGGTGGGACTTCTCTTACTTTTGATCTTATTCAATACAAAATCTTAAAGCAATAATTAATGCATTGATGTTGCGAGCTCCATGTTATCCTTTGAGCTTTTGAGAATTCTAGGAAAGTCGGTTGTGACTTGGAAGCACCAAATTGGGTCCAAACAGTTTCGAGGTTCTATTAATCGTGCCAGAGGAAATGTTAATAGTATCATTATCTTTTTCAATTAATAAATTGCATCCTTTCGAAAATGCTTAGATATATATTATCCTTTCAATTCTACTGCTGCAAATAGAAAGCATGCTTAGATTAGTATCACCTTGTGTTTGCTCTTTGATTGCCATTTAAGGATCTTATCTTGATTAATTTACCAGACGGACATTGTTTTATCAGGGGGATAGAATCTGGTTCGTCGTTGTTTTACCTGCTTTCTTGTATTCCACATATATGGTTAACCTCATTCTTATGCATTGCAAACTAATGTACACATTGAGAGCTCTTAAGATAATGACGATTCTTGAGGTTTCTTTAGCTGGGTTGAATAATGAAGATAGGTTGATATTAGTGATGGTGACTCGGATAGTCAACAGGCCCTGCTAGGGAAAAACTGCCCTGCACGAGTGAGTTTAAGATTTCCCAGCCTACTAGTTTTTAGGATTATTGGCTATTCCATATAGATGTGATTATGCAGTGATTTTTTAGTTGCTCTCCCCTTATGGCCGCTCGAGCATTAGATGAAAAGCCAAAACTTGATAGGAGTTTATTTTTCTTACCTTCTCCGTAACCTCTTTTTCGGCACTGATAGATATGCTAATTTCCACTATTTGCTCGAGTCAGGTAACATTTTATTTGGCGCTGTAGTGGGAAATTTTGTCGATTCCCCTATTTGGATTAGCCTTAAAATTGTTTTCAAAATTGGGACTTCAGAATATTTTTTTCTTTTATTCCGTAGAAGTTTACTAAACATAAATTAAAAGATTAATGCATCGTGGTAAGTAATATTTGATATTCATGTAAGTAGGTACTGTATCTCAATGACACAAATGCTACTAAGGAAATTTAAAAAATCACTGGGTGAATCCTAACAGGGATGTGTTAACTGTCCCAGCTTTTGGTGCTTATTGGGCTTTCTGACTGTGAGTTGACTTTTTCAGCTTATTGAAAAGGTGGTTTAATTGCAGTGGAGCAGGAAAAGCCGTTCTTTGCATGCAGATGGATTGCAGAGAGTACTGAAGTGGCTTCAGGGAATTCAAGAACAATATGGTTGCCGTCAAAATGAGGCAGGTGTTGTTGATATTGAATCTTTGAAGCTTTCAATATTGTTAATTATTTTAATAGTCCCCAACCTTTAGTTTCTGTGCTCTTATTTGTGTTGTCGATAGCAGAGTCAAAAACACTGAAGGCTGGGTCATTGCTCCTGTCTTCTTGCTGGAAACATTATGGCACCCTTTTGCACTTGGAAGATCGCAAATTCTCTCAGCAATGGAAAGAACTATTTGACCAATATTTGTCTGGTATCCAGGTAACATTTCTTGATGTAGTCATGTTGTTTACATTGTTGATGGTGGAGGAACAAGGTGAAAAGTTGTTTCTTTTTTCATTTGCATAGGAATTACTTGTGCAGGTTAAGCGAAGTCATCTTGTTTTGCTGCATAGAACACTCAGTTTGCATAAATTAGACATTCTCCTTTTTCTTTTTCTCTATCTCTGTGTCTAGGCTTGGGGGATGTTGTCTGATGAGTTTACTGGTTATATTTTGAACATTTATGATGCTTTAAACTTTCATAAGGCTTCAAACACAATATATTCGTAATGTATCATCTAATATTCAGTTTTTTTTACTTTGAATTATTTTTGTGTTAAGCGGTTGATTAGTTTCTTTGTTGTTGTTTCTGTTTGCATGTGAGAACGATTCAGTTACATAATTTCCAAAATAAAAGCATAGACATTGCATTCATTGTGAATGTAACTTGAAGTGCATTGCATAATTAAAATCAAACTTTTACAAGAGAAAATTCTGTTTTCTGCTGTTGATGACTATTTTTAGCCTTCAAGTTTCAGTATTGGGAACTGGTAATTTGTTGACTTTATCTTACAATGTGGGCAAATAGTATGGTTAATATAATCTGCAGAATCTTGTGATTCAAGGTTTTCTATAGAGATATAATATTCTTCACTCTGTTGACATTAGTATGTTGTGACCTTTCATGGACTTCTGTTGGCGACTGGAACTTTAAATCTCAAGCTGTCAGGTTTTGGGGTTGCACGAGCTGTCAAGTCAAAATGGGTAAGGTTCGCCGGGTTACCCCGTCCCCGCCCCGCCGTACCAAATAGGCGGGTTGGGTTGACGATTTCCTGGCTGCCCTGCCCACCAAATAGTGGGTTTAGGCGTGTTGCGGGCTAGCCCACCCCGGCCCACCTAATATAACTTAAAATTGCGAAGCCCGCCCCGTCTAACCAAATAGGTGGGTTGGGATGGAATTTCCCAACCCGCCTAAATGGCGGGCGGCCCGTCCCGTCAAATGGTGGATTGTGGCGGGTTGCGGGCGGCCTGTTTTGACGGCTCACCACAGCTTCTTCTTCGAAGTCCAGTTTAGAAAATGAGTGAACATGCAAATATTAATTTTTTAATACTATGGTGTGAGTCTTCTGTAACTGCTGATTCTTCATTTCATTCTTCAGATTCTTATGTCCCGCGCATGCAGTTTTATGCAGGTGACCAAGTTGAAGAACCTAGTGTGAGTGGAGACAGCAGAACAGAGACAATGAATTTCTTTCTAAACTGCCTTTTGCTTATGCTGGGTCGACTAGATAATCAGCAATTTGGAAATGCTCTAGAAGAATTTGGATCTCGTATTACTCAAGCTCTCATGTCCCAGGTAACACCATGCATTTCTCAGATTAAGTTGGGGTGAAGTGTATTGTTTGATTAATGGAAATGTGGTATTCTTATGATCGGTTTCTTGTCCATATACATATAAATCTTTACAACCTTAAATATCTTACTGCATGTTTGTTTTGATTATGTTGAATGTGAAGTCTGCGGTCTGCCCTTGTCTGATTTCATCTTACCTTGTTTTTTTTCTATTCATGTTTAGCAATTGACAATCCGTGATCAACTTCTTTATTGGGAGGAGTTTAGGTTGAAGATGTGATAAACACTATTTGAATTAGTAAAGCAGGAAAATGACTGTAAGGGGAATTAAAAAAGTCTGAATCAGCTGTATGATCCAGTAAGTTTTCTAATCAAAAGGATGCACATCAGTCATCCACAATAAAATTTCTTAAAAAAAATGAAATCTGTCTTTGCAGGAAGACTGTCTTTGCAGGAAGACTTGATAGTTTATATAGCTTAGCGAATCCAGTACGAGTATGTTTTTTATTCAGGATATAACATTTACTAAATTAAAACCCGCATTTGATCTCCAACCCTAGAAGATTCTGAAACTTTATAAATATCAAATTGTGAAAATATTTCTAATGAAAACAATCAATTGTCCAAGTTAATACTGATCAAGTTGATTCTGGTTTTTGTTTGACATTTTAGAGAGAACCTGTATTCTTCTAAAGAAATCCTGCGGTCTACCCCTCGGAAGTGTTTAACTAAGTTGGTTTTCACATTAAAGTGCATGAATTGATCCATCGACATTCTTAAGTGGCATAGTGTTTTTGGATAAAACCAACCAGTTAATTGCTCATTGGATTTTTTATATCATTGTGTTGGTCTTGCGGGCTGATGTTGTCTAGCATCCTAGTGATATAGATTAGGATGGACTTTTTTGATATTTAAAAATGCGTTGCCTTTTAAGTGTCTACTTTGAATGTATTACAGCTGCGGTGTGCTGATGAAGAAGTAATTGATGGAGTGATTAGCATATTTAAGGCACTCATCTTCAATACAAACCATATTTTGTACAAAAGCAGTCTTGATGAGACTTGGCAAATGGATGCTTTTCTGCCTTTGCTATTGAACTTTTTGGATGAGCAAGATGCGGCTGCAAAAGCCATCGTTAAGCTTGTTGCAGAATATTGCTCAAGGTATTTGCACATAGAGTCATTTTTTTGGGGTTCGCATGTATTTTATTGTGTGTCTGGAATCGATGAATTTGACAGATGTTCAAATTGCAATTGCCTTCAAGAAGTTCTGAAGCGGATTGATTCTAAAAATGTTGCACAGAGGAGGAATGCTTTTGATGTTGTAACAGATATCATTAACATGTCTTCTGGTCCAGATAGCACACTTTCAAGAACAACGTGGTACGTCAGCTAATTTCTGGGCCTCAAACATTTTTCATAATTCCTCAACCTTTTTTGTTTACATTAACTTCTTATAATAAATTTAACTTGCAGGCAAGATGTTGCAAACCGCTTGGTAAAATGTCTTGAAGATGAAGATTTGGTTATACAAAATCATGCAGCTAATTTGATTCCGAAGATCGGTTAGTTTTAAGTATTTATGTTTCTTCCTTCACTTAGTGAAGCCACTGTACGAATCAGGTTGACTTTTAACCTGTGACTTCGCATCTTAGTTCAGCAACAATCTACCTTTTTTATTTAGCCCACATCAAAATTTTTTTAACTTTATACACTGTCACGAATTTGAAATTTTCTGCTGGGTTGATGAACTGGAAGAGTAAATGGGACTATATGCCATCTGTTTCTTTACTTACTCACAGTCATCCAATTGTTGGAGATAACTTATTTTCCCATTCCTACTACCAGATCTCGCCTTTCTTATGTACTAATTGATTCACTTTCTTTTAACTGAGAACATCTCTAATAAAATATTTTACAGATCCGCCATTGGTTTTGCCTGCACTAGTTGGCTTGAGTTATTCAACAAATGATAAAATACAATTATTGGCAAGTACCACTCTCATAGCCTTGCTGATCAATCACAAACAAGAACCTGAGATTTTGTGCATGCTGATCGATTGTCTCAGGTAGCTGACTATGCATTTATTTTTATTTTTCCTTTGTAATCTTTGTAAAATTGACTAATATTTGTAAACGTAGTAACTCAAGTCCTTTTTAGAAGACTGAAGTGTTGAAAGTGAAAAGGAAGACTTCACTCAACAGAAGTTTGGTTAATCTATATTTTTACGCATTTGCATTTGTACCTAAAAACCTCAACATTATCTGTTGCAGCAATCTCCGTGAAGGCTCAGATCTTTCAGGGTCTCCCTCTAGAAGCAAAGAAGGTACGTATTAAACTAGGATTCATGGTGTTTTGCTTAGTCGAATTGGACTTCGCTCTTGCCATGAATGACTGCTTCCTCCTCCTCCCCCTTACCTTAAAGATAAATCAATTAAGAAAAAGTCAACATTCTTATTACATCTGAGAATATCATGCATAACTTAATCTCCTTTGAACCTTTTCATCACAGGATCAGCTTTAGATACTGGTGGCCTGCTAAAGTTGCTCCCTGAGTGGGCAAAAAATGTGAGTATTATCAACTATGATAATCTTCATTTTTGCCGAACTAAATCAAAGCCCCCATATCACCTTTTGTTTTCATGATAAGGAAAAGGCATTCTACCACTATGCCTTAGAATCCCTATGTTACCTATTTAGTGAGAGGCATCTTTTTGTTAAGTAGCGTTTGGTCAGGCTCAATTTGTAGTTTCTTTATTGAGGATGTAAGCTAAATCAGATTAGGAGCCTCGTCATAAGAAAACTTGGTCTATCCAAATTGCCTTATGATTGGCTGTTGTTCACAGGGAAAAAGAATAAGATTGTTTGACGTAATTTGGCTTTTCTACGAACATATTAATGATGTATTATGGTTAACTTTTGATCTGATATTAACTACAGCAGTTTGATGAAATCTTCAGGTTGAAGATTGGAATGCAATCGCAGGTGCCTTGACAGTCAAGATGTTAGCAGAACCATCAAATGCGGTTATTGTCAAATTCCTTAGTCATATAAGTGAATACATGGCTGCAGCAGTGGATGTAATTTTTTACCGGCTTTTATCGTATGCAAGGGAACAAAAGGAGTAAGTAAATATTCACTCTGATCCGACCATTTCAATGATCTCGCCCTCATTTCTGATGTGGGTGCAAAGGGAGTAGTGTTTCCCTTTTCCTGGTGTATGAAAGTCTCCCGACACCATTTCTTGAGAAAAGCAGTTCACTTAAATATTTATATGCATGCACGTGAATGTGATGGCTAAAGCGCCAACTATCGATGATTCCACAGTGCTTGCTTATGAATCTGTAATGTTGGAACTTTAGAACTTGAGCTGACATTGCTATGTCCTTCATACACCATGCCTCTATCTGCTCCCAAATAGTTTGCAGAATGGTTACTTCTAAATTTCTAGTCCTCTAGGGCATAGAACTGTGGATGATAGTTTGCTAGGAAATTATGAGAGTGTAAGCATCTGTTTCCTTTTCCTGTAGAAAATTCTGATCGATTCTTTACATCTATTTTCTAGTTTATCTATCACATGGTGTTGTAGCTTTGTGACTTGCCTAGTGTTCAAATTTTCCAGAAAGGACTTTGACCCACCAAAATTAAATTCCTACTCTCTAGATAAAATTAGTATAATGATGAGCAGGGTCGAATCCACAGGGAACGGGAAATTTATTTCTTTCGAGCAAAATGCAAATAAAGGGGGGATTTTGAATATGAATTAAATAAAATACTAGAACTAATTTAACATACAAGAAGAAATAACAAATCAAGATGAAAAACTAATTAAATGTAAATTAATATTACCAAGCTCGATTCAAGGGATTTCTACTATTCAATTGTATCACTGTTCATCGGCTAACATATATTTATTCATGCAATTACAAGCAATTAACTTTAGAATTATAGGGATAGCCGCTAAAATTCTTGTGTTTTCCTAAAATAATTGACCAAACACAGCATCCAGTCAAAACTTATTAATAATTAACTTGGCACGATAGCGTTCCATATTAATTAAAAATAGCATTTTCGTTTTGTGAAAACAGTTAATCCTAAATCTAACAACCGAGATAGCTGCAATTGATAGATCGAGTTTCGTTGATTTATTTAGATTAAATATGCTATGATAGCACAACACACCTTAATCTATCGCTACTCATGTACCCATCGTTCATGACAATTACGGATCACTGAATTCATGTATAGCAGTAGAAAATCATACATCAAATTAAATTGTCAGATTAATTGACATATAACATTCATATAATTAAATAATAAATCAACAAATACGTGGGCAAACAAAAATAATAAATTAAAGTGCAAAAAGTCTCATAGTGATAAATCGAAATAGTAAAATTATCCCTTGAATAGAAATGAAACTTAGCCTTGCGCCCCTTTTTTCTTCACTTCACGAGAGCTGTTGGAGATTGGTTGGAGAATTGAATTAGAAAAATCTGCAGCCTCTTGTTTTTTTTACGTGAATTAGGTTGGAAAGAAAAAGGAAATAATGGGTTCAAAAGAATAAAAGCCCATTAAACTAAAAATAAAAACCTAATACCTAAAGATTAAAAGATACTAGAAAATATCCTCCAATAATATAGAGTTTTTTTTTGGAAAAAAACTCTATCTTCTATTTCTTCCTTGATATAAAAATTTCTTATCTCACTAGGCAGCCAAGGAACCGTCACAAGGCGTGATCACGCCTTATGCAAAAATATCTTCTGAATTTTTCTGCTCCACGTCTTCCACTAAGATCATATCGGCAACTTTAATTATGATATAAAATCACCCTTTTTAGCCCAAATTTATCACAAGAACAGAAAACTTCACCCTACAATAAAATCACACAAAAATGTGTCAATTAAGCACGTTGAAAGTGGTAACAATGAGAGATATGACAATAAAAATACAAACTATTATGAGCTAATCAGACTTTCCTGGATTAGAGTCACTTCGCAATGATGTTAAAATAAAGTTTGGAAATTCCGATTTCTTCTTTATATACAGAAGGGTGTTGTCGCGGGAGGGTGTATAACCCATGAAGCTCTTTGTTGCTGTCTCTCTTGTTTTTTATGTTTTGAGTGATTGCACTGTTGTGCTGTTGCTTGAAAAAATAAGCTGGTGATCACTCATTCTGTCATCAACCTTGGCAGTTTTGTATTTTTGTATAGCTTGCACACTTGTAAGCATATGGCATATGGTTGCTTACATGCATTGATTGCAGTTAGGAAACAAGGGCTGCATTGCACTCTTCGATCATCTCCTTTCAGTGTGTGTTGCTTTTGTAATCATGAAAAGAAGGCATGAATATTTGGTAGTCGTCTGCTATATCTTAAGATGCAGACAGGGTAATGAAATCTCTAGTTTCTGAATATTTATGGCTCATGGCCTTTGTGTGAAAATTATAATTTATCATAATATTCCTACTCATTTTTGCCTGATAAATTGGATTTTTTTTTATGAAAAGTAAATCTTTAGTGCTCCCTCCAGTGAATGCTCCTAAATCCAACTTGGTGAGACTTGGGGAGGTGAATATTTGTTTTAACATGTCATTTCAACCTCAAATTTGTTGTTGATAAAGTAAATGAGTGACCAAAATAAAGAACCACGTTCGCCTAACTTCTCGTCCCATACAAATTTGATGTTCTCTTTGGCATCCATCATTTTTTTCTTTTTGTAGCTTAAGTCGCTGTTTTCCTTTGACATGGCATAACCTAGTTTGTTTAGGGATATATGTGATGATGGTATGGTATTTAATTAATTTCCATAGTCTTGTATTTTTTCCTGTATCTTATATTTTTGTCTGAAACAGAATTGATGAAGAAATGACAAATGGAAACAGTGATGCTATGAGTTTTGAGCATCGTCTGTTCTGTCATCTTTGCCCGTTGCTTGTAATCAGACTGCTTCCTCTGAGAGTTTTTGATAACCTCAATTCTCCTATACTATATGGCAATTTTGTAAAAACATGTGATCTACATGGTATGTTTCTTTTTTAATTATGTGTCATTTATTGTTCATGTTTCTCCTTGAACACTTAATGTTGGTGTATAATATGCAAAAGTTAACGGAATATGAATGCATAAACATTGAGAGAATGTCTTAGTGAAGCTCGTAAAGGATACTTTATGAGTTTTGCATTCAACGTCTTTCACTATGTCCTAATTATCTTATCTTTTTTCATAAAAAGTGGGTGGACAAATTGATCCATGGCCTTTTAGGGTATTGAGATTCACCATCATCTAGGTTGAATTTTCAGGTCCGATAGTTTCTAGTGAGGTCCTTTTCGGTTTCTATATGTAAAAAGGGATATCAAAATGATTGTCTGGACCATCATTGGTCGGATTTTGTATTTTAAAAATTTCATAATCCAGGAACTATATAAATTTGATTACTTGTTCTTACATCTGAATGGAAGTGTCAAAACTTGTATCTATAGCAAAAGAACAATAACTCGGACCTTTTGATCTGTTGAAATTCATTGATCCAATTTTTCCTCCTATTGGTTGTCATACTGTATTCTCTTGCATTCAGAGAACAAGCTCTTAAGCATTGAGGGCACAGAGTGCATTGCTGCCTTGCTGATAAACAGGTTTACCATACAAATGAAGCACTTTCAGTTTCAAGTTTTACTATTTTAGAAAGAAAAAGAAAAATAATATTCAATTCTGACGACTTCTTTAGGGCATTGAGTAAGTCTGAATTTGAAGATGTTCGAAAACTTGCTGCCGAGCTTTGTGGGCGGCTTCATCCCAAGGTAGGAACTATTTGGTTTGAAACTGATTCTGCAGTCATTACCTGATACACTTTCATTTTTTGTTTTCATTTTGGTTATTCGGAGGATTGGGACTTCCTTTCATGCTAATGTGTTGGAGATTTTCTTCTGACGTTGACTCGAACTGTTGGCTGACTGAACAAGATATTTAGATGTCTTTCTAAGTAACGATTGTGAAGTTCTGATGATATTTTGAGATAATCAACTCGAACTCTTGCCAGTAATAGAAGCATTTGTCAATTGTATCCGAACATTATTTTGAGATAATATCTTATGTTGGTAGAACTTTGGCGGGTATTTATCTACTGATAGAGTCATCAGAATTTTTGTTTGGAAAGCGTTTTCATACCTAACAACCCTTCTTGAGAGCTACGGCAGGAGAATGGATAATTTCTTTGAATTTTTTTAAAAATACATCAAAACTTTATAATAGAGCCGGAGAAGGATGTTGCTAGTAGATGTGTGCTGGAAGACTTTTATTTTGTGTTATGTCAGGTGTTTTTATTTGGTTCGTGACTTCTTTTGTCAAGTTGTGTCAATCAACTAGGTTTCCCTGGTTTTTTATTTCACAGGTTCTGATTCCTGTCTTGTCCTCAAAGTTGGAATACGCTGCATATGCAATGGATGTGTTGAGTATCAAAGTTTGCTTGTTTTCCTTCTGTACAGCTCTTACGGTAAACTTCTCGTAAACATTTATACACAACATTTTTACTATTTGTGTTTGCTTGTTTTCAATTGGCCACATGTTTTCTGGATTAGGTGAGAGGTTTTAAAGCAGATGAACATCCTAATTTATTTAGAATGAGGAAATCAATACAAAATATTCTATGTTGGCCATCAGTAGACAAGGATGAAAGTAAGTAATCACTTCACTATGCTACTGTCTCTCCGCCTAGTTTTGATGTCTGATGACTTCAATATGGCTTCAGTTTCGAAAGCACAACATGGGTGCATAGATAGCTTGGCATTGATGTTGTGCTCTGAACTACAAGATTCACAATCCCCAGAGATTTCAACCATGGAGAATTCATCTTTTGCGGCAAGTAGAAAGCATTCTGGTTGGTATAGCTTTAAATTTGTGTACATATCATAATGACAACCGGTGCACAAAGGGCCTTTATTTCACAAAATTGCAGGCGATTCTGCTCATAGAGGCTCTGTCCTTTTGTACGTGATCAATCAATTGACCGATGACAAGAAGTTTCCTTTTGAATCTGATGGAGACTGGAAATCTGAGGGTACAACCCACCTCTCATTTCGTCTATGTATGGCTAATGTCCTTATAAGTGCCTGCCAGAAGACATCAGCAACCGAAAAGAAGCCATACGTCAAAAAAATTCTTCCATGTGTTCTTCGTGCTGTAGGGGTGTGCAAATTTCTTATACTTCGAAGGATCTGATATAGCTTATTATTTAGGGACTGCAATTGTAATTGTTTTTTTTTCAGGAAATGGTGGAGCCAGATATTAGGGCTGCATGTGTCCAGGTTCTCTTCTCAGTGGCATATCATATGAAGTCTTTAATTCTTCCGTATTCTTCTGGTCTCCTCGATGTTGCTCTCAAATCTCTTAGAGAAGGATCACAGAAGGTATCTTATTTTTTGCTCACTCTAGTTTGGGCAACGGTTTTCTGGTTATTTTTTCCATGTGTTAAATTAATGTGTGTAGCACTTGGAATGTTTCTGAACTCCATCTTGTTAATAACAGCCTTGTGCTTTTACTGCCTGACTCTCACCGCTAGTTTCTATTCTTATGGTTTTGTACATTCACTGACTTTCCAGAACTGTCTGTCTACACGGCTGCACCGTGGTCCTGATGTGTCAGAATGAAGCATCGGTGGACAACTTTTCTGTTTTTCACTTTTTTATGTGCTGTAGTTCCTGTTCCATCTGTTAATATAAGCGGATAATTCATTTTAAACGGAGTAAAAATGTCTCTGACTGCTTATGGAAAGCTTAAAGATGTGAAATGCTTGTGTGGGTGTCATTTGCTTGCCAGTTATAATTTGTTCACAGCCTTTATCATTAAAAAATTATCTGGCATGCAAATGCCTTTATCTTGTCGTAGTGCTTATACTTTGCACTTGCAGAAAATCGCTTGTTTTAGTTTCTGCAACCTAATAAACTCCCATACCGAGCGAGAACCTATCCGGTACTCAGGAAAATCCATCCCATTGATCTATAAATTTGGATTCTTCATGCTTTACTTACCTATGTCTTATGGTTTATGAACGTTGTTATATGATTCAGGGATTCGTTCTTAGTGCTTAATTCATAGGCTTTCATTGTTAACAGGAGAAAATGGCGGGCGTTAAGTTGCTCGTGTCCTTGATGGCAAGTGAAGAAGAGGTAGTTGAACGTGTATCCGTAGGTCTCTTGGAAGCACGAGCGTTGCTCCAAAACCTGTCCTTGACAGATCCTTCCCTGGATGTAAGGAAAATGTGCCAGCAACTTCTTGCATGTTTAGCTTCTTAAGTTTTGTGTGCAGAACAAGTGGCTCCCATTTTTCGCGTGTCCCTAAGCGTAGGCAAAATTTTCAAGAATGGGGAAACTGAGAGAGATAGGTTGTCCTTGGATGGAAGTATTTGAATTCGGAAAAAACTCGATTCTGTAAGAACTTGAAAACCCATTACGCTGATACAAGTTAAAGATGGAAATGGATATGTACCTAACTAAACAAGTGAGAATCCAATCATATCACTCTTTGCGTCTTACATCTCCATATTTCAAAGTAAAAGGACCACCCATGTTACATTTACCTACCCATTTGCCTACCATAAATGACTCATCTACTAATAAATGTAACTGTTTTATCGGCAATAAACAACCATTCCTCGTTGTTAAGATTAGGTACATGATTATGCAACTTGTAAAAAATCATTAAAAACAATTTTGGCACCTATTTATTTGTATAAAACATATTATTTTCCTTTGTTTTTGTGTTGTTTTTTAAGTTTTTGTACCTCACGGACCTTTGTTACCCTCCACCACTTCGTATTCTCCAAAGCATGCTTGATTTGTGTAGGTGTATCTGTTTCTCGGATTATTCTATGTTACATTTAGATTATTTTTCTTCTTATGATATAGTCTATCTAAATATATATATCAACTTCTATAGAAATGTAAGAAACTCACATGATCTAGTAATATTATTCTCGATGTATCATATATTACTAGAACATGTTTCTCTCTACCTTAACCAGTACTCCCAACGTACACACACATTTATTTATGAATTTGTTTAAAATTTATAATTTGCTAAAGCAACGATATTTGGTAATCAGTTTTCAACATTAATTGTAATTACTAACTGCGATTAATTTAAGCAAAATTAATATTATATCTCAACTTATTAAATGTGACAAATATTTTTAAAACTATTTTTAGTAGACCTACTAACATAATTATTTCAACTTCTTTTAATTTATCCTCATATTAATTGTATTCCTTTTATTTTCTCAAAATACAATCGATAATTCACTGATTTCTTACAATCATATTCTTGATTTTCCCCTGTAAGATTAATTACTTCAAACTTTTTATTTCCTACATCCCACGTTATAATATTTTCTTTTTTCTTAAAATAATTAATAGTAGTATTATTTATCAGATATATTTTTTTCGAAAAAATATTTTTTAAAAATGTTTTGCTAATAGGCGCGTGACACGACGTTATCTTCTCCTTCATCTCACGCTTCACGTGACTTGTACGGTACAACTCAGCGAAGCAATAACATTCACCATTGTTTCCCTCTTTACTCCACCAGAATTACTCGCTCACTTTCTCGCTCTCTCTAGAAATGCATCCATTTCCGTTGCAGTACTGCTACTAGATTACGCCATTTTTCTGCTCGTAATTATTCAGTAAATATGTTTTATGAGTATTTAGTGTCATAATTTGATAACCGGGTGTCGAAGTGAGCGAAATCTTGAAATTGCTGCAACACGTTTTCCCATAAAATTCTTCTTATAAAAATTGCTTCGATTTGTTTCTTCTTTTTTTATTCCTTGAGATAGAAGAATCGTATCTGAGTTTATACGGTTTCGCTTGTTACGGGGATATGGCGATTGCTGCCGCAGCTGTTATTGTGCCTTTGGGTGTTCTCTTTTTCATTTCTGGCCTTGTCGTCAATTTGATTCAGGTTCGAATTTTTGGGATAATTTTACTGGCTAATTCTGATAGTTTTATTGGTTTCATCGAATTTTACCTCAGACGGGAGAAGGGTTTTTTCCTTAATGTTAAGCTGTTGGTTCTCAGTTATATTTCTTTCGAGTTCCATTTTTTTGCTTTTAGTTTGAAGAAATGTGTGACTTTAGTTTTGGGAAATTTTCAGGCTATATGTTATGTGTTGATAAGGCCGCTGTCAAAGAACAAGTATAGGAGGATAAACAGAGAGGTCGCTGAGCTTTTGTGGCTTGAATTGGTGTGGCTGGTCGATTGGTGGGCTGGTGTTAAGGTGATTTCTTAAAATGCCACATTAAATTTGAGTCTATAAATTGTATTCGTTCTTGGGACTCAGTGGAGTTCATCACAGGATGCTGGCATAGCAATTATTTTGATGACTTCTTATATTTCTGAAATATCTGTGTTTGCAGCTGGGATTAAGTTTCTGATTTCAAGCTAGTCGCAATAAATCAAATATTTGTGACTACCCATATATGGTTAAGGACTAAAAAATATCATGGGAATATTATTGATTATTGGATCCTTATGATGGGTAACTTTATTTCCCCAAGCTAGTACTGATGCAATAAAGTGAATTGAAACCCAATGATTTACGATATTTGACAATTCTTTGAGAAATATGATAAACCAAATATTCTTTGCTGCGTAGATGACATGATTCCTTCTTAGGACCAAAACAGATGTCTTTGCGCTATTTTATGTTGATTCTTATATTATCTGGTTTAAGATGATGACATAGTACAATGTGAGCTGAAACTCGTGGCAGAATTGAAGAAAATAAACCAACGGTCAAACCATGGTTTTAAATTTGTTATTCGTCTGAATCATCTGAGTCTTGTTATGTTGCAGTGATTCTGTGGCTGCAGATTGAATTGTACACTGATTCTGGAACCTTTAACGTATGATAAACCAAAGTTTTCTTTGCTGCTTAGAACTTTAGTATTACATGATACCTGCATCTTATGGAGTACAATATGCAAGATGACTTTTTGCAATTTTATGCTGATTCTTACATTATCTTGGTTAAGATGATGGGGTACAATATGAGCTGAAACTCTTGGCAGAATTTAAGAAAATAAGCTGATAATCAAACCATGTTTTTAATTTTTCATTCATCTGAATCACCTGAGTCTCTCATGTTGCAATGATTTTGTGGCTGCAGATTGAACTGTACACTGATTCTGAAACCTTTAAATTGCTGGGTAAGGCTGCAAAAAAGTTGTTTATAGATATTGATTTGCATCCCCCTTCCTTGAAAATTTACCCTTGCTGAATTTGCATGTATTTGGCTTTTCTGGTAACTTGTATAGGTAAAGAGCATGCACTTGTCATGTCTAATCACAAAAGTGACATCGATTGGCTTGTTGGATGGGTTTTGGCTCAGGTTTGTCATCTGCGTGTTGGTTTTCAGTGAGTCTATTGACATATATTCATCGGTGCAATTCTCTTGTACAACAGCGATCAGGTTGCTTAGGTAGCACATTAGCTGTTATGAAGAAATCTTCAAAGCTCCTCCCAGTAAGCATCTAGCTTTGACCTTTGTTCTTAGTGGTATTGAAGTTCCATCGCTCTGGCTGCAAAAATTTTTCCTATGAATTAGTTGTTACATATTAGATTTCTAGTTAAGCAATAGAGAAAAATGCCGTTGATGGATGCTAATTAGTTGGCCATATTTGACAATCATCTGTTTTTCTCGTGAGATGACGTGATAACAGTTGAGATAAGTTGTGGATAGTACTGAATTTATCATCAAACTATATTTATGAGATATATTTATGAGATTATTTGCAGTTTGCATTAATGATGGTAAGTGAAGAATCTGAAGATATGGCGTGGACAAACCATCAGCTCGATAATGGAACAGTTTGCTTCCCAAGACTTAGGCCGTGGTTCTAGCCAGACCGCGTGTTTACGTGACTGGAGAAATGACAGAGTGCAATTTTTTAACGGAGTTTTAAAATGAATGTTGTAAAAGTGTTCTTGTTAGGAACTCATTCCCAATCCTCTCAACAGTTAGATCCATCAAACAGAAGTCATAAACATATGATGTTGTTTTCTCTGTACCCCTCTCCTTTATATGTGATTCTCTTCTCGTGGTTCGAATTGTTCTTTTGCTGGAAATATGACCAGATACAATGATGATTGAACTAGATATGTAAGTTGAGCTGAGTTGCTCATGAGCATGGCGAGCCTAGCTTGAGCTTTTTTAAGCCGAGTTTGAGGTTTCTAATGATTTTGAGCTTACTTTTAGCTACTTAAAATCTCGCGATCTAAGCTAACAAACATGTTGAAACAAAACTAATGAACTAGCTTTTTCAAGCTCAAGCTTCCCGTAAAATTTCACATGCTCAACTCAATATTGACTCGTTTATACCCTTTATTGAATGGATGCCCTGTTCACCCTGTATGCAGGTGATAGGATGGTCCATGTGGTTTTCTGAGTATCTCTTTCTTGAAAGAAGCTGGGTGAAGGATGAAAGCACCTTAAAGGTATGGTCAAGGGATAACTCCTTTTACCATGAGTTGCCCTTGCCTCATATTCTCTTATGTTTCTTTGACCTATATGCCTTTTCTTTAGCGTTTTTGGCTTAGACGGTCCTTGATCGTAACATGATCTTGCTCAAATCTCTTGCAGTCTGGACTTCAAAGGCTAAGGGACTTCCCTAGGCCATTTTGGCTGGCACTATTTGTTGAGGGTACTCGCTTCACCCAGGCAAAACTTTTAGCTGCTCAAGAATATGCATCCTCGACGGGGTTGCCTGTTCCAAGAAATGTTTTGATTCCTCGTACTAAGGTTACAATCTACTCCAAGAAGAATTGTTCATGGCTGTCATCAGTAATAAAGCTCGGTGTGGTTTTCAATTTGGCTAGTTTAATCCCTATTGAAAAAATCATTTGAGCTGCCTGATTGTCATTTCTCAGTAATGCATCCCTAACAAATTTTAGTAGGAGCAAGTCCGGCAAGCAAAAAGGCTTCATGTTGAAACAGTAATTTTTAATGTCATGTCTCATTGTTTTTTTTTAATACAGACAATCATCATGTTCCATCGTTTCATATTGTTGATGCAACATGAGGATTGCTGCTTCAGAATATCCTTCTCGTAAAGTTATATATTTTTTTTTCAAAGAAGATGTTGCCGTTTGTTCAAATAAATTAGCCCTTTATAATTGTTTTCTGGAGCTTTGCTTGTGCAGCTATGAGTCAGAATGACCATTGTTCACTGAAACTATTTTAACTTTTTCCTACTGTATTGCAACATTATTGTTCGATGATGTATCAAATTATCTATATACTTGCTTTTGGGTTAATTTGGATTCTTTTCAGGGTTTTGTTACAGCAGTAAGTCATATGAGATCATTTGTTCCAGCTATTTATAATGTCACTGTTGCAATCCCCAAAACTTCTCCTGCACCAACCATGCTGAGACTCTTCAAAGGACAATCTTCCGTGGTAAGCCTGCAAAATCTTTTCTCTCAAAATATGGTGTCGTGTATGGTAATGTTACGGCAACATATGCAGTTTTGAAATAATCGAAGTGGTGTCGTGCTGCATCAAGTGGTGTACTGAATTCCCCTGATAAGCCTGTAGTCCAAGCTAGGTCCGTCAATAAAGTAGCAAA
This sequence comes from Primulina eburnea, assembly GCF_022965805.1. NCBI lineage: Eukaryota > Viridiplantae > Streptophyta > Magnoliopsida > Lamiales > Gesneriaceae > Primulina > Primulina eburnea. Next base: position 2,680,695 of record NC_133103.1, on the reverse strand, counting down.
TCATTGCTCCTTCTATCAAAACAAAATGCTAAAACTTACACCAGTTCTGCAACATAAGCTGTCAAATGCAAGATCTAAGAATCAATTACAGAGTTTCTTCATAGGTGAAACTGCAGTGGTTCTTAGTATTGAGACTGTACACTTGTTTCTAGATTTAAGAATACTGATTAAAATGTGGTATACTTGTATTGTATGTCACCTACTGTGAGACATTTTCTCCATCACATTTGCTTGTATGTTGTGTTGATCTTTTGCCATCTGTTAGGTGCATGTCCACCTCAAGAGAGAGCTAATGAAGGATTTACCGGATACAGATGATGCTGTTGCTCAGTGGTGTAGGGATATCTTTGTAGCCAAGGTGCACCAGCAAATGGATCCTTGAATCACCTTTCTTCTTACATGGTTTGGCCTTGTTAATAAAGATTTGGCCAAAGCATACTGAATATTTACATATTTTCGAACACTTCCCCTTTATGATCAGCTTCTGTCTAAGCAGGATAAATTACTGGACACATACATGGCAGAGGGTTCCTTTGGTGAACAATTGCAAAACACTGGTCGCCCTGTGAAGTCCCTGTTGGTAAAATTCTCATGCAGTCTCCTTTGTATCTTAATGAATCTCCTTTTCGGACAACTGTGAATCTTTCTTTGGAAAACAGGTTGTCTGTTCTTGGGCCATTTTGCTCATCTTGGGGACCTTGAAAGTTTGCCAATGGTTCTCACTTTTCTCTTCTTGGAAAGGGGTTACCTTTTCAGCAATTGGCTTGGCAATTGTGACGGCTCTTATGCAAATCTTGATTCAATTTTCTCAGTCTGAGCGATCAACACCTGCCAAAATCGCACCAGCAAAGCTTAAGAATGGTGGAGGGACGTCCCCAGCTAGACAAAACATGTCGCAGTAAGTCCAACCTATGTTTTGTAACCGAGTCACTTTTCGATTCACAGTTGTGATACTCAGAAGTGCTTGTGCTCGATGCTTTTGTACTGAACAGGCTGTATGAGTAACAATTCATTTATATCTGTTAAGATACTATAAATTGAGTAAGTGCTTGTTGCAATAATGACAATGCCGATCAGATTTAAATGTTTTACGGAGGAAAATTATGTTTTTTAAAATTTGAGAAATTTTTTCAACCAATGGTGCGACACGCCGTGCCTGCAGAAGTGGATAAAACAAAAGGGCCATTGTTACAACTACCATGTGCCACCAGCTAGTAAATACACAGTTAATGCTGTTTTGTTAATTTGATCCGAAAGTTTTTGGGTTACTTACTTGTGTGTGCTGCTTGTATGACCTTCAAGAAAATGAAAATATGATCCTGTTTTTGTCAACCTTGGTCATATATGTACACACATGTTTTTGTCAACCTTGGTCATATATGTACACACAGGTCGGATCAAATTTCATCAGCTACTTAGTCTTGACAATATTGTTCACGAAAGTAAAAAAAGTTCCCAAGTGATGGCAGTTGACAGTTCAGCTTGAAGGTTCATTCCCATCAAGAAGAGCACAACATACGGTTGCTTTCTGATGACCTTTGTAGACTTTAATTTCTTCACCATCGGACAGGGACCATAATCTTGCAGTTGAATCAGAAGAAGCTGAAACCAAATGTATCAATCCAGTAAAAGAAATAAGTTAGTAGACGTTATCATAGAGATCACTGAAGAAATTTTGATACAGTGATAAGAAAAGCTCCATCAACAGAGAAAACACAGTCACAGACCCAGCATTGATGTCCTACAACGTAGAAGTAACATCGATGTTACAGCAAATAACATCAAGATATACATGGTTTAAACCAAGCTAATATATATATAAGCGTTTGGTTAAAAGGACCGATGTTTACCTGTTAGAGTTTTTTCCAACGCCGCAAAACCATCTGCATTCCATTTTTTGACGGTATGGTCAGAAGTATAAATCCGAGACAATCTAGTCCCGAGATTAGAACAAGGAGAAAAATTCGAAATAGAAGCCCAAATGTAACATAAAACAGTTCTTGAGATAAGAGAAAGGTCATGGATCCTAACCGGTTTGGTTGACAAAATTCAGGAGAGAGGAGACATTTAAGAATATACCCATCGTGAGCCAGCAACTTATGCAGTGGCTCGAAGATGCTCATAGTCTGCAATAAGCTTAATCAACTCATGGTTACTAAGTCGTCAAATGCAAAGCATAAAAAGTGAATAATATATTTGTTCATGGCTGTCTCACTTGAGTCCCTAGCAACAATCGCCATACATAACAGGTACCTCGATTGTTTGCAGCAACTATCAGGCTTCCATCCCACATTACTGTCAAGGATCCTACTGCTGTATCCACTTCTGGAACCTACAAAATATGTTATGTCCAGCTATTACAGCTGCACTACAAAACTTTGTTTTGTGAATGTGAAAAAATTGAATTATCCACCAAATAAATCACAGGTAAGTGAACAGTAAAATGTTCTACAGATTCTTACCCTCGAGTTTTCTGTTTATCTAAAGTTGTCAGCAAAACAAAGCCCAGGCATTTTTCCCCTGAAGGACGGAATCCATGTCTTAAAACCAGCCATACATGAAATTATATGTGACAGAGAATATTATTATCACATTAATCCAACGCAGAGGCCCAATTCAGAACCACAGAAAAGGATCATTTCTCACCCGTGGTTTCACAATGGCTAAGAACAATTATCAATAATATTCTCATGATCCCAACACATTAATTATTTCCAACAAGTAGTTGGGATCAGTGATTCAACCTACAAAATCAATCACTTCCATAACCTAAACCACCTTCACTGAAACTATATCTACATCACATAAAGACTTTCTAGATTCTTTCTGCCAACAAATTTGATGTCTTGGGTAATCTAGCTTGAACTTTAATGAAAGAAGTTCATAATTTTGAAAAAGAGGGATGAAGCTAAGATTTGTGGATAACTCAAACGATCAAAAGACTGTAGTAAGCTACATACCAACTCACAGCTGCAAGAATTCGCTCTCAAATCCCATATACAGATATTGCCATTTTGGTCCCCAGAAATTAGTTCAGTTTGCAAATCACCTAGAGAGGAAAAGGTAAAAGACCAGCATAGGGCATTTAAATTCTCCAGGAAAATAATACATAGCAGATTTTTCATGAAAGTTGAAGGAAGGATAAAAAAATTATGGTATGAATTCGTTAGATATCTCCCATCACAGATTTGGTATGGTCAGAATTCGAGTTCTTTAAAAAATAATTGGCTTCCATCATGAAGTATTGGATCAAAACATCTGTGTCATGGTCCATTTCAATTATCCATTGGTGGTTCCTATGACCAACAGCAGATCAGAAGATTAATAAGCTAAAATCATATTTCGCAGCCATCATCCAGAATATGATTTTTCTAGCCATTGAAAACATAACCTTGCTCTCCTACATACTTCAACTAGTTCAAATTTCAGTAAGACGCCTCATCGATAGATAACAAATTCATCATAGACCTGATTTGGGTGCAAGACAACAGTATTAACTGCTGCACGGCTTTCATATTCTCTCTGGAAACCCGGTGCCCTATGTCATCACAAAATGAAAGTAGATCCACGATAAATTATCTAAACTGAAAAGCTCAAGATCAGACTCTGCTTGATGACGGGCAGGAAGAAGACAAAAGATATTGAATGACAAGTTACATATTATAAAAACTTCTCATAACCCAAGTCCCAAATTTTACAGTGCCGTCTTCAGAACCTGAATACATGCAATTTTCATCACGCTGAAATCCAACTGCCATCACATTATTAGTGTGAGAATCATAGCTCATCACCTGACATAAGAACAAGAATTGGCAGATATAAGTAAAGACAGAGCTGATAAAAGCATTAAAATCTTGTCAGAGAAAATACAGAATATCTTAGAATAAGCGAAACAAGATGGCATACTGGCTGAGGACTGTTCGAATTAACATCGATAATCGTATATGAGGATTCCCGGCTGCTGCTAGGCTGCACTTATCGAGTGCAAAAATAAAGCCTGTTTACTTGCTGCAGAGAAAAATAATATCAATTTCTGCAATCATCAGTGCATAAGTGCGGTTATGCTATGCAAAACTGTGTTAGAAACCTTTGAAGAGGTATGATAACCAAAGCAAATTCACTTCTGCCAGACCTTCTGTAGCCCTTAATGCTTTGAGCCAAATACTAACAGCTCGATGCAATACACCAAACAGTTACATCTCTGTGTATAATTAAACCACCAATAGAACTAACATTCCGATGCAGAGGGGAAGAAATTCTAAGACAGTAAAATGTGAAAGGATTTTTACATACTGGCACTGCACATATATTTTCTCGTCGTAAAACAAGCCTTGTCCGCATTGTTTATAGGAAACTGCATGCTTAAAAAAGGCATTTGGGCCAAAACACAGATATCAACGTTTAAAAGAAATGATCCATTCAGACTAAAATTTAGTATCAAATTCAATAAAACACATTCTAAGCCAGCTTGCAGTCTCCCCGGAAGCTTAAACTCGTAAAATGCAAACGTCAAAGGATAAAGAGGTAAATTACGGATCTTTGATGACAATGAGGGAAGCTGAATGAAGGGTTACGCCCTCATTGTCATCAAAGGAAAATAAAAAAGAATCGTTTGAAATGGATTCCAAGATTTTATTTATTCTTATAAACAGAAAAGAAAAAAGAAATCGTTTGAAATGGATTCCAAGATTTTATTTATTCTTTTACCTGAGAAATTTCATTCAATTGGTATCATGTGAGACCGTCTCAAGAATCTTAATCCGTGAAACGGATCAACCCTATCCATATTCACAATAAAAAATAATACTCTTAGCATAAAAAATAATACTTTTCATGAATGACCCAAATAAAAATTCTTCTCACGAATACGACCCGTGAGTCAATTTCATTTACTCCACTGAACTTAACCCATCACTGGCTCTTTGTGAAGGGTTTTACAGAGAGCGGAGGATAGAGAGCCATTTCGCTCGGTATAAACCGTGACAATCTTAACGAGGAAGAAAATTCCAACGCATGCTAAAACGAAGCTAGGCTGGGCGGGCCTCCAGTCCCGGATTGTGTTGGCCCAAGTTCTAGCCCATTATCATTGTGGGTCAGCCCTTACACCCCGGAGCAAAAATTATTCTGGGTTGTGCATTAAATTGAGGCTAGTTCATATCAATATATTCAATCTCTATAATCTATAACAAACAAATGAATGCGAACGACACTTCAAAAATATGATTTTAATAATACCATTAAGTCACAGTTTCGAGTATCACATTAGCAATTATAATTTGACAAAAACTTGTGTGAGACGGTCTCACGGGTCGTATTTTGTGAGACGGATATCTATTTGGGTCATTCATGAAAAAATATTACATTTTATGCTACAAGTATTACTTTTTATTGTGAATATGGGTAGAGTTGATCCGTCTCACAGATAAAGATCTGTGAGACCGTCTCACAAAAGACCTACTCTTATAATTATCATCTTTACTCAATTTTAATCAATCAAACCAAACAAACTATTATTTACTAATCAAAATAAATAGAGTGAGTTTCATGTGAGACCAGTCTCACGGATCATAATCTGTGAGATGGGTCAACCCTACCCATATTCACAATAAAATGTAATACTCTTAGTATAAAAAGTGATACTTTTTCATGAGTGACTCAAATAAAAGATCCGTCTCACAAATAATACCCGTGAGACCGTCTCACACAAGTTTTTGCCAAATAAATATTACATTACCTTATTTTTTATTATATTAAATTATTTATATGCATATTATTATTTTATCTTTTAACTTCAAATGGTTTCTGATTGCTAAAAAATGGAACAATAAAAGAGCAAATACTTCAACGGATAATATCAAAGCTTTTACTTTCAAACAACCAATTCAAAATTCTTCTAGCAAACATTTCAAAGTGGGAAACTACAATAAATCATTGGGGCAAATGAGAACTACAATTCACTAACCCAAAAGAGAGAAAAATCACACACGCATAAATGGAAGGAAAAAAAAAGCACATTCAAACATGTGTGCTTATAAACACAATCCTCAACATCCAATCCAGCACTAATCTCTTCCAATCAAATTATACACACATTCAATCAAACACCACTCTTTTTTCTTGAAAGAATCCATCAAAATGGAATCTTGAAAGAAAACTAGGATTCCTTTGCTAACTTTTGTGCATTGATCAAGCTTTTTGTCAGCCAGATTGCTGTTTCTCTGGAAGAAACAGCCTCGTCTCCAAATGCTTTTAGTACGCCAGTAAGCTCATCGAGCTTGTCCTGTTTCAGCAGTCGTGCACATAATTCGAGCAGTGACTCTAAAGCATTTGCTCTCACGTTGCCATAATTCCCCAACTCAGTTTTTATCTCATCGTTTGATATTTGATTCATTGGATGGATATCTCCTTTGTCAGCTTGGCTTGAATCCCTTGAGTTCTCTGTTGCAGTTTCAACCATATCCTTATCCAGACGAGTTCCAGATGACTCAGGATCAGGGGACACTCCTGAATGTGTAACCACACTTTCTTCCCGGCTTAAAGGGTTCTGAGATTCTGCAACAACTTTGGATGTTAAAGTTTCTCTAGTTAACATAACGACTTCTTCAAGAACAGATGCAAGCTCATCACTACAGACAGTATCTAGCATCATTATTTTATTACACTTTTCAAGAATTGCATCTTCGTCCTTTGTTTCTTTTCCCTCCACGACTTGGGGACTGCACAAAGGTTCCAATTCAATTGCTTTATCCCTCTTTCTGTCAGAATCTTCCAATTTCTTAATGTACTTGAGAGAACTTTCCGCTTTTTCTTCAATGGCTGATGTAACCTCCAAGTTGAAGCTTTCCTTGTGAGATATTGAAGATTCGAAAAATTCTTGACTGTCTTCATTGCAAGCAGTCGTCTCACAACTTGTGCCCCCACTTTTTGAATCCTCGCTGTCATGAGAAATATTCCCTGAATAGCTTGTGGGGTCAACCCTTTTAGTTTCGAGTTTGTCTTCAATCAAGACATCACCATCTAGTAAATTCAGATCCTGCACATCAATGTTTTCCTCAAATAATGGAAGCAGTTCCTTCTGTTTCGGTTTCATCTCTGTTTCTCTGTCATCTTTTCCACCATCAGAATTGCTGGGTGATGGTTTGCTTGTTTTCTCCTTCGTGCTGTTAGGTGATGGAGATTTTACAGGAAGAAACACAGTAGGTAGATTCCGACATCGAAGCAGGAAAGGTTTCAAATGGGGATGCCTCAACAATTCGGCAGCCTATGATGGAAGAAAAATAATCAAACCGAATGAAAATAAACTCAAATGCCAAATGAAGGGAAAAATAGTATCAACCCACCGTTGGCCTATGTTCGGGACACTTCCTTAGCATGCTTTTAATGATCTGTTTTCTGAGAATTCGCAAATCCTCTTTTATGTCAATCAATTTCAAATTTATAACATAAATACAAAACATTGAAACACATTGAAAATCTGCTTACAGAGTCGAAGAATATATATGAGGAAATGGAGAGAGCAAACATTTGTTAATCTTGTTGATAAGTCCAACCATATCCTAGTTTAGCCAGTTCTAGTTTTAGCAATTTGTGCAACTAAAGCTGTTGAAATGGATTCGATGCTATGGAAACAGAAGGATCAAACTTACAGGGGCTTTAAATGCTTGTCGGTGTGCAGCAATCTCGAACATGCAGCAGCCTAAAAAATAAGAAAACAGTACTTTCAATCATCAAGAAAAAACATTGCACGGTGAACTTCAAATTCTCAAAGTTTGACTTACCCAGCGACCATATATCTGATTTATAGCCGTATGGCATATTATCGGTAAGAAGCTCCGGGCACATGTAGTTAGGTTTCCCAACAACCTAGTACTTGATAAGAAATTATAAACATTACATAAAGATTTACAGTTCAACAAGTGTAAGGCAAAAACCTTACTTTTATCTACATGCACTAGACATTATCGTTTCTTTCCTTTCCCATTTATTGGTTTGCTAGGGCTTTACGAAGAGGCGACATTATAACTCCTGTAGATAGCTACGCTAAATGTTTTGTCGGGTGAAGCATGTTCACTAATAGGAATTTCTCTATAATTTTCTAAGGAAATAATAAGAAATACAGAAATGCAATGAGTTCCACCAACCCTCTTTCAGTTACATAGTCTCTTAACGTTTGACCAACAGAATAGTAGCAGCCCTTCCACAAAGTTTCGACGCAAGTGCGGGTATCATCACAATCCTTTCCTTCATTGCAAAAAATAATTTACTGGGGAGCTATATGTTAACATCATATTAGTTCTTTCGTCACTTTAGGAAGTAACCGGATCAAGTTCGCTACCGAGCTATTTGGGTTATATCAAATAATATTATCCTTGTAATGTAATTATATAACTTGATTCAAGTGTTCAAACATGTTCGGCAATATTTTGATCCAAGTTAAAATAGCTCATTGATCACTCTGTAACTTAATATATTTACAGATATTATACACGTAACTTTGACAATAAAACTAGCTCCCAAGCTCAATCCAATTTCGAACATTTACTCAATATCAAGCCCAAATGTGGACATATCAAATTCGAGCTCGAGTTATATACATAAAATGAGTAATATCCACCATCTGTTTTTCACCAACTATTCATTCTCAATTTTAGTAGGCTACGCGTCTTGGTGCACTCTGGTATGCCATAGAAAGTTGAAAATAGTACTGTTTCCATACAAATTCTAGAAGTTGGAAATTATATATTTCATACCGTTGAGGCAAGGCCTTCCTCATCAAGAAGTTTCCCTACTCCAAAATCACCTGTAAAATAAATGAGTGAACAAAACATAAGAAAACATTAGAAATGAGTACAAGAATCAAGTTATTTTAAGGACTTGTTTAAACCCCCTTACCAAGAGAGATGTCATTTTCCTTGGTAACAAATATGTTAGATAACTGTATTGAAAGCAAATCATGTAAGAAACGATTGTCAATAAACTGAACTTAAATGGCACAGCAACATTGTAATACCTTGAGATTCCTATGAAGGACTCGATGGGAGTGAAGATAATCAATAGCTAATAACATCTGAGTCAGCCATTTGCAAAGTTTCTGAAAGCAAATAGAAGAATGTTACAATAAGGACAAGCTATTCCATTCAGATAAGAGGACTGCTTTTACAAGAATATCAAATAGATAACCTCCTCGGGGAAATATGCTCCTCTAGCCATCCTAATTTTCTCAGATCTGAGCAACGAAAATATTGTCAAATATGAAGAAAAATCAAAAGAAGACACCCACAAATACAAGAAAACAAGGAAAAGCTAAAGAAGAACCACACGATAAAGACATGGCATGTTAGGATTTGGTACCAATATTTTACAATTTCCTTGACTTGTTATTTCCTCTCCTTCATACATGCATATTTGGCAGAGAAAGTTTCAAGTCTTATTTCAAGAAGTAACAGCACAACTTTCTTCGTACAAGAAACAGAGAATGGAATTTTTGGTACACTTTGAGAAAGGTAGTATTGCAGATAAATCTGAAGAATCACTTACATGCTTCCGACTTCACAATAGTCAGTGACAATGCAAAAGCAATTCCCCTGTGGAGGGAAAAAAAACAAAATAGTTTACGTCTGTTTACTTCAGAATCAAGTTCAGGTTAAAAACACCGACCTTTACAAGATCTAAAAGAAATTTGAGGCAGATTCTCAACTGTACATTCGTATGAAAAAAAATACAGAATACCTTATCCAACCAAACATTTTTGTACTCCAAAATGTAAGGATGTTGCAATTTCGCTATTACATTAATCTGTACAGAGACATGAAGAAGATTATTTTTCATCGCAAAACATTTACTTATATAGGTCATGCATTGCAACAAAGTTCAAAAATTAAGTAAAAGTGCAAAAAAAAATTGTTTAAAGAAATTGCTCTTGTTACATGCTATTTGTTCCAAGAAATCTATTCATAAAATTGGAACAAAATGAGATCCCTAGGTATGTTGTTCTCAATGCCAAACACTTTTCATGTACAAAAATTAGTAACGGAGCTTTATCAAGTTAAATAACTCATTACTTAAATAGGTTGACATTTCTTCTGCTCCAAATTCATAGCATAAACATGCCCAAGGAAAAAAATCGAAAACAGTTGCCTGAATGTAGACTAAAATCATCTTTCCAAAAACTGAACATTATTAAGCTTGAGAATCAACAAATCCTCTCCATAACTTTGACGTATTAAGACCTTCTAGGCTTATTAAAAAAACATAGGTGCAGTCACTATCATGGATAGCATACTGATTAGCACAAAACTAGTACAAAAAGGAAATTGAAAATGTCAAAAACCTCAATAATCAAAATCAGCAAAATCAAAACATAGTTAAAAGGCAGATGACTAAGATAATAGTAAGTACAATTTCAGCTCCAAATGGAACACATATAGACATAATCAAGATATAGATTCAAGAGTAATAACTTAAAATAGAAACAGAAACTGCTTCAATCATGACACCGTGTCTGCCATAAAAACTAACTAAAAAGCATAAATTAACCTCCTGATTCGCTGTACACTTGGATTTCTCTGTCATCTTAGAGAGACGAATTTTCTTCAACACGTACCTACCAAAGATAATGGTAGCATCATTAAACTGACAATCTATAAATAAGCAAAACGATCTTCCAGGGATCAATTAGGCTAAACCAATAATCCTTGAAGAGAATGGATCTCCTAGAACAGTTCCTCGTTGAGTTGACTGTTTTAGTTTTCTTACGAATCGTCACGGTGAAAATATAACAATTACTTTAAGGGAATTATTTTTCTAAATAAGCTCATCACTTCAGAATATAATTCACACCGTACATTCCACAACCGTTCTGGAAAAACTTTGGACAATCAGAAAATTAAGCCCAGCAATATGCCACACAAAAAGTCAAAGATTAAAATTTTATGCATGGACTCATTACTTCTTTTTCTCAGTTTTGTGGAGCACAAGAAACGCTGCCCCAAAAGAACCTCTCCCAATTTGCTCAATCCCTTCATAATCTTCCATCTTGCTCTTAATATCACCATTTTCCGCCTCCATCAATTCCTGCAAAGCCAAAAAACTCAAGTGGGTCTCTCTAGTTCCAGCCAAAGATTCAGTCTTTAAACCAAATAAATCAGTTAATGAAAACTCACCTGCCCCAAGAAACCAAGAAAAAGCAAATCACCTGGATTTTCCGTTGCAGCTTTAAGCGGAAGACTACTACAAAGTTTGGTCGCTGAATTAATTAACGCAGTTATACCACTCTGAAACGCCTTAAAAATCAAAGCTGTGAAAGCATCAGACCACACTTAGGACAACAGGTTATAACTTGTGCTCGTGTAAATGTGGGGGGGCAGGGGTTTCAGGTTTTTCCATGGGGGCAAGATACTGTCAAGAAAAGGCAACAAAAGGTCATTAAACAGTTGATTATTTTGCAAATCAGATAGGCTTAGGTTTGGCAATTTATGGTAATAAAGAATAAAGAATGTTGATAATACATTACATGCTGTAGTTAATAAAAAGTGGGAAACACGAAGTCAAATAATCAATTACACGCCAGATATAAACACAGTGTCCCGCGCATAGGATAGCGTAGAAATGTGAAACGGTGGACTTCAATAAAATTAGATGTCCCAATTTGTTTTCCTTGCATTTGAAAAAAATCACCAAGAAATTTCATCAGTAAATTTTTTTAAAAAAAAACTACTTGAGAAGTTGGAGACCACCCTTGAATCTTGATAGTTATTTTCTACATATTATATACCATTGAAAATTTATATATATATATATATATATATATATATAAGATATTTATTAAAAATTAAAGGGTGAAATTTAATGAGAAAAATGACGGTTTTTATATAAAAATCGATTCAATTTAGCAAAATTTTGTCATAATTCACTCGACTTGATTCTGATTAAATTTTTATTAAACACTTTGTATTGATATCGATTTGACACGAGTGGCTAGTGGGCTCCACCCATCCAAAGACATTAGAGCTAGTTGTGTTCTCCAGTTGATTAAGGTGGTCTCCACTCTCCAATCCAACACCAAGCGCGTTATTCTCAAACCCAGGTTGACATCAAATTTGGTACTAACACTGTAGCAATAATGCAAATGTTTAAAAAAAAAATATTTTTTAATTATATTTTATTTGTGTAATTGTTAATTATAATATAGGTAGGTTGATTTTAAGTTTCAATAATCTGATTATATTATTTCGATAAACTCGAAAGTTTTAAAATTATATAAGATGCGATGAAAACATCAACTCCGAATTAGAAGCTCTCTTAAAGTTCCATTTTTAATCATCTTATGCATTGGAATTTACTATATAGCAGTTTATATTAAACTTTAGAGCAATATTAATCACAATCCGAAGGGTTGTGGATCAACCTAACCCCGCCGCTAAACACCAAAATCGAAAGATTAATTAAGGAAAAGGGCTGTGCATACATTCCTCACCACGCATTCTGTAATTAATAATTTATGTGGTTGCTGAAGTCACGTGATGTCGAATTCTGGTGACAAAGTAATAAAATGTCATATTAAAAAAATAATAGATTAGGAAATATATATATATATATATATCATTAAATGCAGAAATTCGCTGAGTTTACATACCAACTACCGAAATCCTCCGTCTCATTAAATGCTTAGTACTTGTGAATTGACATGCCTTGTATCGATAATTCAGAGGCGTGTTTTCCACTTTTTTAAAATAAATAATATATTTTTTGTCATTGTTAGCGAGTAGGAAAAAGTGGTCGTATTAGAAAACGATTTTAGTAAATATTTCATTTATTTTGTAAAAATATTTTCTTGGTTCCACTCAATCAACAAATGTATTGAACTTCTTGTGATGTATTTGATTCGATTATTTTGGAGGGATAAATTGGAGCGATTTCGTTTGTTTTGTGTATATATGTTGATTCGTGTGATTTGATTGTTAATCATGATCTATTGATGAATTCAGAATTGTTTGCGCGCCTTCTTTTCTAGTAGCATATATTTGATTAATTACGTCCATTTTGACTAGTAATTTTCAAATGTTATTTTAAATTGTGTTATACTTATATATAAGATAAATCTAGATAATTAAAGTGGATCAAATGGAACACAAGTTCTCAAAACGGTTGTTGGATAACTGGTAATTTTATTATTTAATTGACAATTGAATTAAGGAAAAATAAAATAAAAAATATAAAGGAATCGGAATTCATAGAACTGTCGGTAGGAATAAGTAGGTAGGTAGGTAGGTAGGTAGGTAGGTGGACTCACCGGACCATTCGTGTTGTTTTTTTTATTTGTTTATTTCAACGAAACTATAATACGATTAATGGTGTGCAATAATAATTAAAACAAACAAACATCGAACAGCTTATTTTTTGTAAAAGATCTATAATTTTAAATGATTATACATTCCTGCCAAGTATTCTTGACCTGGTGGTAAAAGTGAGGCTTCAAATCTCGATTGTGTGGATAGTAAGTAAGTAAAGTGTTGCTTACCCTAATTTATCCATCCACGAAACAATATAAATTGTATTCTTATTAAATTGAACTCACTCGTTTTGGAATAAGAGTTTTTACCACTATCTTTGAGATTCTCTCGTTCACGAGAGAGTATGAAATTTGTAGCCGACCAGATGGCCCCCCATCACAACAAGATGTCAATCACGGATTAAATTTTGAGGCCTTCCAAGATGCTTCAATTCTTTCAACTCAGAAAAATTTGGTCGCCACGGGCCTCCAAACTTCAATTGAACAAGACATAAATTAAATTTCTGGCCACAATCTGAAAATTTATAAGCTCTAATCTCGATCTTGACTCCGCCCTTTGTGCGTAGGATGGCAAACTTTTTGAGATGGAAAGTGAGGAAAATCAGAAGGCACCAACTATTTACTACCTTTGCGAGACAAGTTTCCGGATCACTTGGATAGGGGGAAAATTGATTCTCTCCACTTTTAAAAGAAGTAGAGGCAGAATGTTGAAGCCCGGAAATCGGCACTACTTGTGTTTGGATTTCTTCCTGCTGTTGAGTTTTCTTCGACCAGCTTCGAATTCTTCTTCACTTGGTTCTGGAACAGCTTCACCTCCACCGTATTTGTGGACAAGATTTGAGAACATTGTATCGATCTTGCTTCGCCTCTCGTTTTGTCTTTGAGCAATTATAGCATACAAATCTTCGGATCTTTCCTTGGACCTGGAAAAAGGTGCAGAGACGTTCAGAACTCTATAATTTGAGATTAACTAATTCAGTGAAGATTCTTGAGAGAGAGGAGAATTTGACTCACTTCTTATCTTTGTCTCATTGGACCAGTAGGTCGTTCGGTTTTAACACCTGCTTAGCCCATTTCTTATATGCTTTGGTTGATTCAATTTTCCCTACAAATGCATGTGCATGTCTATGAAAGAGCGAAACTGGTACGCAAAAAAAGTACGAATACTTTCTAGGGGAAAAACGAATGACGAAAAAACTACTTGTGTAAACTAAATAGACGAATTGGTAAAGATGAGAAACAAAGTAACGAACATTGTGATCAATCTCACCTGTAGAAATAGATTCATCTATTATATCCTTGAACATTGTGATCAATCTCACCTGCAGAAATAGATTCATCTATTATATCCTTAAAATCGGTGAGAATCTAGCTTAGCATCAGAGCAAAGCATGCAGCAAAAAAGCCTACGTAAGAGAAACAGATAAATAATGAATGGGCAAAAGCAAATCACACAATTAACAATCAGATTGCATTCCAGCTTCCCAGGTATGGCATACCTGTCCATGTTGCCCTTGCATTCTTTGAATAGCTTAAGCAAATCCTTCTTTTCTGAATCTGAGCCTCTATAATTTGCCTCAAAATCTTCAATATCAGCTTCAGAGATCTGAAAGCGACAAGTGCACCCAGTTCAATGTGAACAGACAAAAGTAACTTGTATCAACAAAAGCTGCAAAACAACAGAGAGCATTAGGCGTCAACCTTTTTATACATGAATCGGAAAAATGTCTGCAAATTCTGGATGGCATCTCCTACCAAGTCCTGTCAACGAGCAATGGGGCATTAATATGGGGCGACCAAAGAAGGTACTCTTGTATGGCATTAAGAGCCATTGCAATAAACTTTTTGTCCTCGAATTAGAACGAATTTGTTATAAAGAATCTCTCTATATATGACAATTTGACTAATTCAATCAGCCCAAATAAGGCGAGTCAGTATAATGGTTTTAAAATGTTAGACAAAGTGCTTCACGAGTTCACGTTCCAATTTCCTGTATTAGAAGTCCCTACACCGAACTCCAAAAAAATACTTAAAAAAAAGTGACTACGTACAGAATAGAATTGAGCCAAAGCTAAAGAGCTTAACATCAAGAAAAATCCATAGCTCAAACGTATGCTCTATTATTTCAAAATTCAAAACCAAAACAGTAACTCCATTCAAGGTTAGAATGGCAGCATAATTTATTTGTTCCAAAGGAAAACATAATGCAGACAATAAAATGGAATGAACTTACCAGAGGCTTCAAATTTGGAGACTTTGTTAAATGTCTTAAAAGATACCAACATCAATAGATTAACAAATAACAGCAATAACAACATGTATGGATCATGGCTTACAGCATCATCAACACAACCAGTCTGGTCGTACACTGCCCGTTTCTCCTCATCCCCAAGAATTGAGGAAACCTTTTGCAACTGCTGAAATTTTTCCTTGGCCTCCTGCATAAAGATCTTGAATAGCCAAAATCAGGTACAGGACACAAGAGGTGGTAAGGGAACCATATGCAACACCTTGAAATTATCAATTTACCTCATCATCAGGATTTTTATCAGGATGCCGTCGCAAAGCCAACTTGTAATAAGCTTTCTTGATTTCCTGTTGGGACGCAGCTTCGTCCACCCCAAGAGTCTAAGAAGCAAAAAAAACCATTTACTATTTTCAGTACAAAGACCAAAGTAATGTCAGATGATTACAAAAACCATGTACATGCAGTTTGTGTAGCTACCAAAACCTCAAAAACGGAAAGACATTGATTAAGTAACAAGAGTATATCTTTTGTTCTCTAGACAATCTGCATTATTAATAACCTATGAAAGTATGGGGTATAGGACCATGACATCGCAATACATACCTTCGCAGATCAGAACCGAGCATAGGCGAACATGTGATGCAGAAACATCCTGCAAGTGTTAACATATCATACTCTCGAATAATTTTGAATCATTATGGCCACCTATTCAAAGCCAGCATATATGCTTACTCTGCGCCTTATTAGATTTTACCGCAGTTGTGTTTATAGAGTTTTTTAACTTCAAATAGTAATTCTATGCATTTTGTATGTCCTAGTAGTAGTATGAACCCACGAAATTAATGAATTTAATGCTCAACAGAGCATAAAAAACGAAAAACACCACGAACGAGAAGGCAAGGAAAATCAAACGACAGAAATACAAGTGCCAAACCTCGTACAAGCTTTTATGGTTTGAGGAGGAAAATGCCCGGGGATTTTCCACGACTTCTTCGTCATCGTAATCTACTTCTTCCGGAATTTCATCGCGAACTCTAGATTTTCTTTTCTTCCCCATCTCCACCGATTGCAATCGTGAGAGGCACAGTGGACAGTTTACACGATGCGCCGATACGTGAAGGATTAAAGGGAAAATGAGGAAAAAGGGAGGCACGGAAGAGTTTATCAAGAAAAAGGAGGGGATGTAATTTACTTTTTTATCCTTTGTTTAAAATTGGTTTAAAAACTAATTTTTTTTTAGTGTATTTTAATTTTATATATAATAAAATTTATAATTTAATTAAATAAAATAACTTACTCGATTCAATTTTTCTATTTTTTCGACTCAATCTTAAATTTTATTTTATTTTTTATCTTCACAAAAAATATTTTTTTTCTCAACCTTCCATCCTCGCTAACAATTAACCACAAACAACAAATCTAAGAAAAAACCATATATTGAAAAAAAAAATTATTTTGAGATATAAAATTTATTGGATCTCGTCAGTGTTCATGACCCAGAAGTGAAAAAATTCACTCTGAATCGTGAAACCAAAAATTGTATCACGACCCACGACTTCATGACCCTGGGTCGCGAAGCACAAGTCTTCACGACTCCTTGGGCGTGAAGCACTTGAAGCCACATGAAGCACTTGTGCTTCAAGTGCTTCACGACCCAACAAAGTGTGTTGGGTCGTGAAGCACAAGTTGTGGGCTTCACGACCCAAGGTCGTGACGGGAAGATTTCACGATCTATGGGTCTTGTCAAATTTGGAAGAATTCAATTTTTTGAATGTAAGTTAACTTTAGGATCAAGATACGTTTCCATAAAAAAAAAGTTAATTTTTTGAGATCAGTAAGAAGATTGTATCATTTTTAAATGAGATAGAATATTTGGGTCGAGATTATACTCGACCCACGCGACCCAATTTTGGTGGGTCGAGATGGGTATATATATATATATATATATTAATATATTGTAACACATGGATCGAGAATCGTATTATTATAAAATTGTTAAAATTTTTAGTATAATTATAAAATTTGTTAATGTTTACATACAATAAACATTAATTTCATATGCTTTGATATACATTCATTAAGTGAATATATAATGAAATTTGTTATGAATTTTTTTAGTTCTATTATTATAAAATTTGTTAAGAATTTTAGTAGAATTATCAAATTTGTTAATGTTTATATACAATAAACATTAATTTCATATGCTTCGATATATATTCATTAAAGTGAATATGTAATGAATTTTTTTAGTTCTATTATTATAAAATTTGTTATGAATTTTAGTGGAATTATGAAATTTGTTAAGATTTTTAGTGAGTATAAATTCAACCCACATTGTTAGAATAAGAGATACATTCTTCTACTTGTTATGAATTTTGTAACTAACATACTTAAATTAACATATAACTAATGTTTACACAAATAAATTTTTTTATATATATTTACATTCTAATCATATATAAAGTGGATTATTTATTATAAAATGATGAAAACTCAAAAATATCAAAAATTTCTACCCACTCAACCCATCTCGACCTAAACTCGACCCAAACCCTAAACCCTAAACAAAACTCTAAACCAAACCTTTAACATTATCACTCAACCAATTCTTTTTATTTTTTTATTTAAAAACATAAAAAAATAAAAAAAATTAAAAGAGAGTGTCGAGCACTCTTATTTTTTTTATTTTAAAAAAATTATTTTAAAAATTATTTTAAAAATAAAAAAATTAGAAGTTCTATTCATTTTTTTATTTCTTTTTAAAAAAAATTATTTTAAAAAAATAAAAGTAGAAGAGTGGGTCGTGCTCTTCGCGACCCACTCTTCCATTTTTTTATTTTTTATAATAAATTTATTTTTAAAAAATAATAAAAAATTAGAAGTAGAAGAGTGGCCTACTCTTCATTTTTTTTTAACGAACTAATTAATGATCTTATCTAACTAACATATTCAACTCCCTTCTTTCGATTTAAAAAAGTCAAAATACTTTTTATTTAATTAAATTTTAAATGGATCGTATATTTTTTATTGACCCAAAGATTAAAGATGGTAAAACGGCTGGTCGTCGCTGCTGTTCCCAGGGCCCTGAACGCCAGTAGGAGCGGCCAATAACGATAGCCCATAATGAAGTTGGTCTAGCCCAGCTTATGTCCAAGAAGACCCATATTTCAAGTGGCCTAGATGGCCCATGAAACCAAAAATATCGTATTTTAATTGGGCTGTTCTGGCCCATGAGCCAACAAGGCCACATTAAAAGAAGTCCATGGCCTCATAAGAACCATTCGATTGAGCCAGCTCACGATCCATCAAGCCCAAGTAATTCAGCAAAATGGTTACAAGTTTTTAGAGAACCATCGGTTCTTCCTATTCGGTTTCGTAACCAAACAAATAGAATTTGGTGGAAAAAATCTTGTATACACACGTCAGTCACTTCATTTATTTGTAACATTTCAACTCCCATTTTAATATTTTGATAGTTGTGCCTAAAGAAATGCACACACATATATTATTTTATTACTCAACTATTAGTTTAATTTTTGCTGAATAATTAAAGTTTAAAACTTGTTATTAATTTTAATTCACTTTTGTTCAACATTTAATTCATTATAATAATGATACATATAAATCAAGTGAATTAAATATTTAAATAAATTAGATTGATTGTTTGACAAATTGAATGAAAAATACAAATTAATAAATATAGATTTAATACACAACCAAATTTATAAATAAACCTTTTGATAAAATAAAATAATTAGTGCAAATAATTAGTGGTAACCAAGGGCTGAAACTATAATATCTACAATAAAAAGTAAAAAATAAAAATAAAATTCATCTTTTTTTTTTCAAGGGTTTAAAGGCTTTCTACAAAACCAATCCCAATTCCCACGCCACTCATCGTTCGTGATTCAAGGGTTTATGGGTCGCCTGAAGGTCGATTTCCACTGCTTCCCACACCTTCAACAAGAGAGACAGACCTCACTCTCCATTATAGTCACGTGGACCGCCATGGGTTAAGTAAGATGTTAGGAAGGAAATGATGTATCCAAGCAAGGTTCAAAACTCATATACGACTCATGACAAAAGCATTAAATGTGTCCAAGAACAAAGGACATCAGCTTTTAACATACAATGATGTGGAGTCTCAGGAAGATCAAACGTGACTATTAGATAATGGTATAGTATGGGGAGAAATCTTGAAGGAGTAAAAAAGGTTATCGAGAACACGATAAAAGCTCAATCAGCATTATTAGAATATAAACTATTCAAATTTAACCTCGATATAACTAAATGAGAAAGCACCATTGCTAAATGCTAAGCCATCTCATAGTTCTGTGGCAACAGGCTAAATCTATCGTTCTCAGCAAACATTTTTCTGATCAGCAATGCCAACAAACGCCAAGCTAGAACAGTGGAAACCTAGGAGATGTGACAAGGAGAAACAAAGTCATCAACTCCATCAATCATACACTTTGTGAAGGACAACCTCGAAAGTTCGTTCACAGGTATAGGTAACCCAATACGGACAACCAAAATTTGCAAGTGTGAATCCAAATAAGCTTCTCAAATGATTTGTAGGAAATTGGTATAGATAAAGATAAAAAAGTAACTCAATTTTTTTATAACATACAATAGCCTATACACAATATCTTGATCTACGTACCACATCAGCAGCCACGCAACACAGCAGGACCATTGAACACTTTTTCATATACTTGGTCATTCCACATAATGCACTCGCAAAATTAAAACTTCAATACGCCTAGTTATTCAATACAAAAAAGAGTGGAATCTCGTATGATTTCTTTGATGGTTCCTTCAAAGGAATAAGCATATCTGAAGTGTGAACTACCACCACTATGATAATCAGTTAGCATCAAATTACAGTCTGAAAAAGCTCAACTTCAATGTCCATTTTAACACACTAATAACACTTCCTAAAACGTAAAGACTATATATAACATTTATACATGTAAACGAACGAAGAACACTTAATATACGTAGTGTTCCATAGAGCGTGGATTAAACTCGATGCGTGAATAAAAGTTACGATTCAGGCAAAAGCAAGAAACAGTGAGGAAGAGATGCAGAATAACCACAATATCTAGCAAAAATGTCAGAAATGGCCGTGGCAACAACACGGGATTAGTGTCTCCGTAATTCTTACATAACATCATATTAACTTTCATTAAACTAAAAATAGATAGAACATCAAACGAAAAATCATCAGCAACATAAGTATAAACCAAAAAGCATCGTATGTATAAACCATTTATAACTTCCAGTAAATCAACAAACTGAAATATCATTAGCTAATATCCCACGAAAGGAACAACTTCAAATTCAACAGAGAAAATTCCAAACTCGGGAATTTGCAAATGACAAGAAGTCTGTTACATCTATTTCTCCAGAACTTAATATATCAGACAAAAGGCCCTGGCTTAATGGCCAAAAAAAGGTTTAAACAAAGCCACACCCGATAAAAACGACGAAGGTTTCTCAATCAGATTCCACGGGCTGGGACGACTCGAATTCGAGCCGCTCAAGGGCTTTCTGGTGCGCCCACGTCTCGATCGTGAGATCCGGCTTGGCGTTGAGGCCCACCCCAAGTATCACGACTGTAAGGAAACTAGTGATATAACACGGCAGCTCCCAGTCCTCCCATTTCCTCGATTCCCCTGGTAGCAATGGCGTGCGATTAAATAGGTAACCTTTGGGCTGATCCTCGTGTCCTGGGCTGGTCCAACGGCTATGCCCTCCTCCACCGCCGGATCGGGTCCTTAGGGAGGGGCTGAGGCGAGATCGAAGAGAGATTGCAGCGATAGCGAATGGCTTGAAAGATGCCATTTCATGAGAGCAAAATGAGAAGGGTTTGGAGGAAAACTCGGGCTCTTACAACTTGACGGCATAGCTACGACGTCGTTGCCAAAGTTGCTATTGATAATCCAGTCCCTTAAAATTACAAAAAATAGCACTTACTTCCCCAGATTTCCCATCACAAGTCCAAGTTCAATATTGGGGTTGATAGTTTTGTTCCTTTTGATATAAATCGAATAAGTAGGACTGGATGTATGCTAAATTAATAGTAAAGAAAATTTCCACATTTATAACATTCAAATTTAATTTAAAAATAAATGTTCATTTAATGAGTAGAGAGATTTCATTACAACTAGCCACCGAGACACACGTTGCGCGTACACGTGTGTCATAAATATATGAGGTTAATATATTAAACATTCATGATATTACAACATCATGACACCAAACATTTTGTACTTTATCATGAAAGGCAATGGATAATTTGTGAATAATAAATTGTTGTTATACATGAGCTTTTATGCAAAGAATTTTATTTTGATTTATATTCAATAATTTTATATATGCCATTCATAGATTCACGTGCTTTCTCTTATGGTACATGTATGTATTTCATCATATTGATCATACATATACATGAGATATTTGTAATGCTTGCATTCACATTTTAAGTTCCACTTCTTATTAGAGTTGCGGCAAAAGTAATCGTCATTTCCTTGTCCATGTATTATGTGCCAAGCTTCCCAGAGAAATGTCCGGCAAACTTCTTGATCGTTTGGCGCCTCTTTGCAGAATGGCCACGATTCTTTCACGTATTCCAATGTGCGTTCTGTAGACGTCCGTGTAATGGATTAGGTCACTCATCTGAATGTGGGCTGCTGATGTTTGCCGGTACTCAGTCGCAGCATTTCAGGTTGTAGTTTTAGTGATGAAGACCAGTCTACTCCCTCATATATACATACTGTAGTTATTTTGAATAAAGAAAAAGTAAGCAAATGGGAAAAGTAAAACAAAGAATAAGAAAGAATAAAGCTTCTCTCTTTACTTGAATAGTTTCTCCTTTTTTTAGTACAGCTATACAAGTTTGGGAACGTGTATTGAAGCAAGAAAACCTCGTTAAAAATTCACAAGCACTAACAACTTCGAAACAGTCAACTAAACAAAGAATATGATTACACATCATATATATATATCAGCAGTCCTAAAGCAGTTTTCTGACACAAGCTACAAATATTTTTCTTAGTAAATCAAATATATAGAAGAGTTTGATTATGTACATTTTCTTTGAGAGTCTCGAGAACTAATACTCCATTTGCCGCCACAGGTGGAGGACACGGTGTCTTCGAGTTCGAGTTCGATAATCAGGGCAGCAAGTCTCGACTTGGAAGGGTCTAATGCAACGATCTCAAGTACATTTACAAAAAGGATGACACCAAACGAGTGACATGACTATCCCTTATCTTTCAGTGCCGAGATAATGAAATATTGGAAGACATACTTAATCTTAAAATATCATCGATAACGGAATAAAGATCTTTCAGGACGGTGATAATGCAACCTTAAAACATGGTCATTTTGTTTGCGAAAATTTTGGCGTAAAACTTCGAAAGTTTATTGTAACCAAACGCCATTCCACTATTTGTTGGAAAAGTTTGAATTTTGAAAAAGTTCGAATAAAAATTGAAACTGAAATTATAATTTTTTTAGTTCTGTTTTCAGTGTTCAATTCCAGCTCTTATAAAGAAATTTTAGAACATTAACCTAGACAAGAACTTGAGAAATCATAATCCCTTTTTTATAAGTTAATAATTAATATCATAAGGTCTTGAATTTTAAGTTGTATTTAGATTAATTGATTTAGGAAATTATTTTTAAAATGTATTTAAAATCCATAATAATTACTATTGAAAATGTTTAGCTTGACATCCCTTGTATAAATTAAGTCTCTAGCTGTATGGATTTTTCAATAAAAAAATCCGCAATATGTTCTAATGAAATATCAAACATTTATTGATCATCTGAACCAAACAAACCGTTGGTTTCTAATTATTTATGGTTTAGATTGATTTGAAATTTTGCATAACCAATAATATTAATTTTTTTTATCATACCAATCCGATTTTGCGCACCCTCTGCGCTAATAGGGCCGCGAGAAGAGAAGACGTGAAAAGCCATAAATTGATACGAAAAAGGCACAGAATCAGCAAGTATAATGGGTATACAGTTAAAGGTTTTGTCTAAAATACTCAACTCTGAGGGTTATAAAAGAAAGGTTCCAGAACCAGAAAAGAAACAATAATTCATGCATTTCTTTTAATTTAGCCGCAAAGATTTCTAAAGGTTTGGCAATTAAATTTAAAAAAAAATGGTACATTTGTTTAAAAATTGGTGATTCTAGAAAGTTGTCATGAAATTATGATGCATGGCACAGCCATACCTAAGAATGCTGAGCATACAATTCAAGAACAAAGTCCGGATAATTTCAAGCAGCACACATCGCTCACTGCTCAAGGCATTTCCACTACTTTTGCTGCCAAAATAACAGTCAGCAAGGCTGATAATAGCTTCATCGAACGTCGTAAATTAGTTATAATTTATGTTTACATTTGAATCAATCATCCTAATAAATATGACACTTACTAAGATGGAACAACGTGTTTACCTTAGATTAGCAACAAATCAATACGTTTAACGACTTAATCTTCTTATATCTAGACTCGAATGAGGATTTCCAGCGACGTAATACACGGAAATCACGGCTCCCTAATGAGAAGACCTCTCTAATTGCTAAGATATATGCTATATACAGGCTGAGCTACCTGAAAAACTCTGTCTTCCTTCAGAGCTCAATTTTCAGCTGACTCGAGCATAGAGAAGCTATGGCAACATAAACGACATCAGAGTTAGTTCCACATAATCTCACAAGACATAAATACACACATTATTGTTGATTGAGACGAGGATCCAATGTCAACGTAAGGAAGCAAGCAAAGACACTCTGCCCAATCACTTTCATGCACAATCATTACTTTTCATTTCAGCTTTCCAGTACCTAAAAACAAATTAATTATCACGTTTTTTAATTCTTTTCCTCAATCAAACATTGCCGAGAAACGCCCCAAATCATGACCAAATTATTTCTTATGTTTCGCACTCTAAGCTACATTAAGCTACAATCCACACCAAAATCCAGGAGTCCCCTGATACAGATCGCCTTTGATACAAAGGCCAACTAACTTCTCTTAAAAATAACAAACTGTGCCATTGTTAACTTATAGTACCTGAATTTGATGAAAAATCGAAGCTTGAAAAGCGAATTTTCTGTAGTAATGAATTTAGATTTGTCTTCTACTCTGCCCCAGATGGGCTGCTGATGCCCCTCAAAGTGCCACAACTGCTGATATTGCTGTCTGCTCCCACTGATTTGGCCTTCGGGCCACATGGATGCAGTAAACATGCTTTGGTAATTATTATCAACTGCTGGTTCACTCTACATGAACAATTTTGTCAGAAAAAAAATTTAAAAGTCTTGCATATATGCAAGTGGATGATATAATTATAGTGATTTGCGAGTTCTTCGCTCATTTTGATATTTTTTTCAGTGATATCTGTTTTATCGTTAATATATACTTACTTCTTCAGCCAAGAAGGCATCATGGTTGATATCACTTCTCGGGTTAACGGCAGCAAGTCTCATAGATAAAAACTGGGGTCAAAAGAAACATTTCTGATTAGCTGAAAACCGGCAGGCAATAAAGGTGGACGAGGAGTCGAGGATACGAGAACAAACTGCTCAAGTAACTAATTTTTAATAGCTAAACGGTCATTTAAGAGTGTTCGATTACAATAATTTTGCTGTTCAATGCAGATCTTTTAATCAGCCTTCTGATACCCAGTTCATTAAGGCCAACAACTTCCTGCCTTAATAAAGACCGAAAACAAAAACAGATATCTAAAACTACAAGTCGAAGATATGGGGACTGTTTTCTACCATTTTTTAGTCTTCCAGGAGATTCGAGGAGACAGAAGAATAAGTGGTGTGGCGTGTTTTATATCCAAGTATTCCACCAGGTATAATTCAAATTCAGAATAAATCATAAGTGGTGAGAGTGCACCAAGTCAGACCTCCACTTGCCGTTGAAGTGCTTGCACGTGGTTTATTATCTCATCCAATACCATTGCAGTCCCTGAAATCTGTACAGTACAGGGCACAAAAAGAGTCTTCAAATTAAAAAACTCACTCTGAAGGGTCGATGATATCGCATCAACCAAAGAGGCGTCAGATATTTTTCACACATTCGACAAAAATTCAGAGAGTACTAACTGACAACAAAAGAAAGATAAGAATGGCCCATTATAGCTGAAAACAGGCTCGTGCAAAAGACTTTTATTTAAAAGAGTATATGAGTCCATTCGCCATTCCTCAGAGACCCGTGATTAGAGACTGTTGTGAAGGAAAAAATTATGTATCAAGATTCTACTAAACATGTCATAACACAGTCAGTTAACTAAGGCAGAAGACTATAACTAAGTGGCAGTAGTTTAAAAAAATTCAAAGGCTAGAATTGGAAATATTCCAGCAAATGCGATCCTTGTTGTTTTCAGGAGATTCATCTCAAAGCATAAAACTATTGACTGCATCTCCACGAGCTTAAGCTTCCGGGACAAGTGAGGTTTTAATAGGGAAATTTAGGGAAAAGGGATCCAAAAGTGATTTATTTAAAAAAAAGGATTCATGAGTCAATTTACATAAATGTCCTTATGTTTAAACATAAATATATTATTAAATTTGATTTAGAAACCCTTAACACTGCATTCACTCTCATTTCAGTCGACTCCAAATCTAAATCTTTTTTTCGTCGACTTCTTCTCAAGACAATTTATCTTTCACATTTATTTCGATTTATTGAGATTAGTCAATTTACTTGAAAAAAAAAATCAATCCACACTTAAAATCGACCAAAATTTTGGTCGACCAGATTCCTAAGCAAAGCAATCGGTCGACCAAGACCAAAATTTTGGTCTTGGTCGACCAATGGTCTTGGTCGACCAACAAGTTTTGGTCTAGGTCGACCAAGACCAGAATCTTGGTACTTGGTCCAAAAATTAGGTCGAACAAAGTTTGGTCGATCTCAATGCTTGGTCGACCCAAGCAGCTTTGGCATGGGAGAACATTCCCTTGGTCGACCAAGCTATAAAGACCAAAATTAGCGACGGATTGTATTAAACTGTCGCTATTAGTGACGGATTAAAAAAGTCGTCGGTAATCCGTCGCTAAATAAATCCGCGACGGTCTTTATAAATCGTTGCTATTAGCGACGGTTGAAATAAACGTGGCGACGGTTTAATACGATCCGTCGCTAAATAAATCGGCGACAGGTTTAAAAAGTCGCTAATTAGCGACAGTTAAATTCAAACCGTCGTTAATTTCTGGGTTGACCTTGTTATATTTGGGTCGACCAGGTTGATTTTGGGTCGATCAAGGTTGCTTTTGGGTCGACCCTTTTTTTAACACATGAATCCATATATTTGACAAACATGACCGATAATTTTTTAATTTTGACGGATAATTACACAATTTTTACCAATGTTGCATGTTTTTAACATATGAAACATATAATTTCACAAATATGTTCTATAATGTTACATGTTTTGACATATGAGTCACAATTTCACAACTATGTTACATGTGTTTTGACATATGAGTCACAATTTCATAATTATGTTAGATGTTTTAACATATGAATCACGATTTCACAACTATGCTACATGTTTTAACATATGGATCACAATTTCACAACCAACTATGTTACATGTTGTTTTAACATATGAATAATAATTTCACAATTATGTTATATGTTTTAACATATGAGTCACAATTTCAAAACCAACTATGTTACATGTTGTTTTGACTAATGTTGCATATTTTTAACATAATTTCACAAGTATGTGCTATAATGTTACATGTTATGACATATGAGTCACAATTTCACAACTATGTTACATGTGTTTTGACATATGAGTCACAATTATGTTATATGTTTTAACATGTGAACACAATTATGTTATATGTTTTAACATATGAATCATAATTTCACAACTATATTATATGTTTTAACATATGAATCACAATTTCACAACCAACTATGTTACATGTTGTTTTAACATATGAAACACAATTTCACAATTGTGTTATATAATATTACATGTTTTAACATATGAATCACATATTTAACTCGGTCGACACAATTTCACAATTATGTTATATGTTTTACCATATGAATCACAATTTCACGACTATGTTACATGTTTTAACATATGAATCAGTGTTTTAACATATGAATCAGAATTTCACAACTATGTTATATGTTTTAACATATGAATCATAATTTCACAAATTTCACAATTATATTTTAACATATGAATCACAATTTCACAACTATGTTCCATGTTTTAACATATGAATTACAATTTCACAAATTTCACAATTATGTTATATATTTTAACATATGAATCACAATTTCATAACTTTGTTGCATGTTTTAACATATGAATCACAATTTCACAAGTATATTATATGTTTTAACATATGAATCACAATTTCACAATTATGTTACATGTTTGAATATATAAATCACAATTACATAATCACAAGTATAGCATGTTCTATAATGTAATATGTTTTAACTTATTATGTTATATATTTTGACATATAAATCTCAATTTCACAACTATGTTACTATTTTAACATATGAATACAATTTCAATTGAATTACATGATTTAACATAAAAATCACAATTATATGTTATCACAATTTCAATTGAATTACATGTTTTAACATAAAAATCACAATTACATGTTTTAACATATGGATAATAATTTCACAACTATATTGCATATTTTAACATATGAATCACAATTTCATTACATAATATTACATGATTTAACTATATTGGGTCGACAAAGTAACATTTATGCATCAACTTGGGTCGACCCAAAGTTTCAGCCTTTTGAATATACCCAAAATTCCAATATTTTGGGTCGACCCAAAATTTTATTGATCGACTAAGAAGAAATTTCTTTTTGGTGGACCAACATTTTGGTCCTTTGGTCTACCAAAAAGAAATTTCTTCTTGATTTCTTCTTGGTAGACCATGGTTCTTCTTGGTAGACCATGGTCCTTTGGTCTACCAAGAAGAAATTTCTTCTTGGTCGACCAAAAGACCAACACCTTGGTCGACCAAAGAGAAATTGGTGTTGGTCGACCAACACCAATTTCTTCTTGGTCGACCAAGGTGTTCTTGTTGGTCGACCAACACCAATTTCTTCTTGGTCCACCAAGGTGTTGGTCTTTTGTTCGACCAAGAAGAAATTTCTTCTTGGTCGACCAAGGTGTTTTTCTTGGTCGACCAACATCAATTTCTTCTTGGTCGACCAATTTAATTTTGGTCGACCAATTTTTCTGGGTCGAAGGATAGATGGCTCGTAAATTTTAATTGGGAAATATGTGTGTCGACCGAGAAGAAAGAGAAGAAGACAATTAATTGATTAAGTTAAAAGTTTAATTACGGCTAATATAATAATCAGGAGTCAACTCCTTGTTTCTTAAAAAAAAAAGTCAGAGTCCTCGTTTTTTAAATAACTTCTTTCTCACTCCTACTTTTTAAATTGTCCCGGTTTTAATATGGTATCAGATGTATGGGTTTACAAGTTTGAAACCTCTAGTGCACAAAAACTCCCATATATTTCTTAAGATGGAATCGATGGCTTTTGTTGCTAATATTTGACCGACTTTCACATATACATCTTGGATATCAATTCCGAGTATACATCACTTTATCCCTGCCTTACAAGTGCGGGGTGTGTCAGAGGATAAAAATACTGATCGTATCACCTCGCACAAGCTCGAACTTTTTAGACAAGACTCAAGAGAATTCAACAATGAACATAACCCACCATCGCAAATAATATTAATCTGACACGAACATTTGGCTTTTCATTTCAATGTACCTTAAAATTTGCCTACTTTCTTCCAGAAACAAAAAATTGCCACTGAAGTCAACGTAGACTCTTGAGAACACTCAAAAATATTTGAAAGGAAAAAAGTATGATGAAGAGAAATTCTGAGGTAGAAAACTAGAAAAAACTGACATAAAAGAAAACAACCAAGCCAATTGCCCTTTGATAAAATTTGATTTTCCATGTTTTTCCCGTTAAAATACTAACAGAACGCAATCGATAATCATAACTCCAGTATTTAATACCTAACTCCTAAAATCACTTCTTCCAAGCTAAAATAATAAATCCAAATCATAAAATAAAACGTGGAATATTCGTGCCTATTTTTTGTGCGGGATCACAAAGAAATAGTCCAAAGTGTGAACCATAACCTGAGGCAAGATCGTTTAGTGAAAAAGAGGTGATGTGAAGCAGCAAATTACAACAATGTCCTTAGAATGACAGGTAACGACCCAATGCAAAGGGCCAAAAGGTGAACCGAAATGTAAGAATCATGAGAGGGACAATTCAAGGGTAGCCCCTTCTATTGGTGTAATCCCATCATCTTTTCTTCCTATTCCCCCATTATAAAGTTGACAGCGACGGAGTTATCGATTTTTTTTTCTACTTTTAAATATACAAAATTATGAAAAACATATAACCCGAATATATGAAAGATAAAATTTTACATTTTTGATTTAATATCTAGTTAACTTAAGTTACCCGGATGTGGGAATAAAACCACCTGATTTTACAAAATAGGAATTGATCCGACCACATTCAACTGGAGTCGACTAGATTTTCAGGTTTTCGGGCTCCTGACGTGCAGCCCTGTCTATAAGTCCGGAAGGATTTGTATTTAGGGAGACGACTCAACGAATTTGGAAGACGAGACTACAAGTTTGAAAAAATATAGATTAAAATTCAAATATGTTTTGGTTCGTGGGAGCGTTTAATCTATCGGCTCCACCTCCGTTCATAATGGGTTCCGCCAGTGCAAACTCATGCCTTTCTACTTTACACAAATGTTGTATCTTTTAATTGTGATTATATAGAACTAAGATCCGAATGAATTACTAATAATAGGGAAACAATTGTCTTTGTGCCAACCAACAAGGCACCAGAAAATGACAGCTAACCTTGTTGCATCCAGGGACCAGCTCCTGTAATTGTTTCATTCTAGCGTTAATCTTCTCTCTCCTCGCCTGTATAAAAAAACACGTTATCTGAAAACAAGCTGACAAAATTTTAAGCTGCTAATCAAAGATTATTAACATAATTACGAGGTTAAGAGTGCTACCCTTTCAGCTAAACTATGGCTATCTGTGGCTTGGCCACGGCGTGCTCTAACATAGATGTACGGCAGCTTGTCTCCACTGCCTACAGAAATATCATTCGGCGCCACTTTTTTGCTCTTTATGTCCAGTTCGTTAACCTGAAAGAAATGTATTTTCGGAAAAGAATGTGAAAATTTCATGAAATGGGTGAATTATCATAGAAGGTCCCCAAAAAGAAAATTCCATGAATATGAAGGTCGGGGATTCGAAAATTGCCTTTTTCTCCTTCGCCTTCTCCTTCCGCTTCAGGCTCTTGGGACTTTGATTTGAAGCTGCAGGCGTAGATGAATTAAGGTGCGAATCAAAGTCCGGTGGCTCTTGCTTCACGACATCTGGTTTCATAGAGCAAGAACCTGACACCACGTAGTTACCCTCCGGTGCACTGCCGGCCGTATCGAAAACTGAAAACTTAGAAGCTCGGTTGATGAGGGCAGTATTGCAATGATAAATGAGCGGCAGAGTTTTTTCCCGAAAATCTTCGTTCACTAAGAGTTCCACCGCCTGTGGCGGCGGAAGTTCGAGAAGCGCCGTGAAAGAGCTCCCGCCGGTCTCTTGTGGAGTTTGAGTGGATATTACGCCGTGGGCTTGCAAGAGACCAAAGCCCAATTGTTGGGAATTTGACCCGCGTATTCCGGATCTAAATTGCAGCTGAGTTTCTTCTAATTGCGGTTCCATAATTGAGAAAAAGTCACTAATCAGCTACGGCAAACAATTTATCTGAAACTCAAAATTCTGAAAATCCAAAGTTCGGCCGCGCGAAAGATAGAAAATAAACTCTGAATCGACTAAAAGTAAGCAGACAATGAATGTACAGGGATCTTTAAGCCAGTTCCACCCCTAACTTCAGCAAATTTCGACTTCGAGTATCGAGAACTGAAATTCCAGAATTAGAAATACCGTCAATAAAACTTGAAAACCCAATTTTCCAATCAAGCAAATTGAACCCACCACCAAATGACAACTACTCATTAAATTGAAGTTTCTGTCCTCAAAAACCGATATTTAAAAAAAAAAACATGCATACGCACAAAGTGTTTGATACAATTTCCAAACAGGGAAAAAAGTGCAAACTCTGAAGGTTTCGGAAAAGTGGAAGTGCTTGAAATATCTCTACGAGATGAAGGAAAAAAGAAGGGAAGTGGAGCTCTATAATTCCTTAAAAGTTCTGAATGAGGCATTCAGTTTTCTCTGTGAAAAGCTTCCACGTCAATGGCGAGCATTGGTAAAAATCCATTCTTCTGGTTTCAGTCGCTCGCGCGGGGAGATGTTGAATGTAAAACTCGCCTGCTCTCTCACTTGTCGATGTATGACAGGGATTTGATTTTTGTTGTTTAGGTCTGGAATCTTTCCCTCCAAAAAATTTAGTCGAATCCACGTAATACAATGACGTTGATATATACGGATGATTACTATGAGTGGAGCAGAAATCAACTTGGCCTTGAAAGCTATCGTCTTTTTAAAATGACTGGCTGACAGGGACTGCCGAAATATCACAAACATCCCTCGTGGCTCGAGCCATCACACAGAAAACTGCAACCAAAATTCTTCATCTCAGCTTCAAATATAGCAATTGGGTGAGGGTAGAATGAGTTCAAGAAATCTACAAACTCGAACTTATTATTATTAATATTATTATCGAAGCTGGTTCAGAGATAGTGTTGGTATACTTTTGCCCTCTGCTGCGTGGATGTCAGAGTATCGACTGGGTCCATATTTTAGAAATCATCTGCTTTCTTTCTTTTATCTCAAAGTTCGCCATCTTTTTCTCTCATTATTTTCCATTTACACGAGTCAAATCATCGACATATTAAGAAAGATAAACCCCACAAAAAAAAAGATCCTACCTAGCATCCGAGAAACACATGCAGATCTTTCGTGATTGGACTAGGGGACAGTAGATAAATATGAAAAGTTGAAATCATATTTGTATTTATGTATGATGCTGGTTCCAAAATCTTCCTTCCAATCTAGACAAAACAGTTCCACTCCGACTGGTATAGTGCGAACGGAATATGGGAAATAAAATTCGACCTCTCCGAAATTCAAGTTAATAATAAAGAATAAGACAGAAGAAGGCGCCATTATATGAAAGCTTACTTATTGACCGGCTATATTGTCCTAAAATACGTAGTTTTCTGAGACTGGATCCTTTCTATCAAAGTTCCAAGTGAATTTCTTGATATATATGTATGAAATAATACATAAAACAAAAGAAAAAAAATGGATTAGAATATCGATATGTAGCCATATGCCCACATAAAGAAACAGGAAGACGAAAGAGTCTAGACTTTGCTTGGAAAAGGACCCGACATTAAATGTAAATTAAAGCACTGACTAAAAATACCAGCTGGATGAAATTTGGTCATGAATGGGCCCATTTAACAGAGGGTAGCATCCGTTTCACTTATTGTTTCATCTAGTCATGTTTCACGGCTTCGGATCGAGTGGTATCGGAACAGGTTCGAAACCGGGTGGTATCGGAACAGGTTCGAAACTGGTTCCCATTTTGAGATAAAAACCTTGGAACCAATCTGAACCATGGACCGCTTCTATGATTTGTAGTCTGGTTCCGCTCCGTATCAAACCAGTTTCGGGCCCGACTATTATTATTTTCTAACATAAAATTAATGAACATTTTTTTATTCCTTATTTTGAATTGAAACAATACAGACTAATCATAAAAACTAAAAAAAACTTGAATATTTTTTACGACTAATGAATACACTATTGAGATTTATTGACCGATAACAGGTCGGATCTGGTTCCAAAACAGGAATCGGAACGAGTCTAGTCTGGCTAATCCATATCGGACCAAGTTCAATACTTATGGACCCGATCCGTTAAACATGCCTATTTCCAACCAAATTTTCATCTCATTTCCATCTTAATGCAAAGAAAGTGTCGCCCTTTCTTCATACCTATAATATATCATAGTTTTTTTTTTTTTTTTGGGTTTGGGCTGGAGATTGTTACGTGGAAGTTTCAAATCCGAGACTTAATTTCAAAATTGGAACTTCGATGTTTGATGAATACAAACCACTAGTTTAATATATCACAGTCTGTGATAGTTTTTTAGGAATTAATTATGTTAAAAGAACATGATAAAAGCTTATGGTGAACCTAAGGGGAAAGAGGTAGCCATCTTACGTATTTTAGTTAAATGTAAGGTTTTCTAACTAGAGTGGGTCTCACATATGTGAGACCGTCTCACGGATCATAATCTGTGAGACGGGTCAATCCTACCCATATTCACAATAAAAAGTAATACTTTTAGCATAAAAAGTAATACAATTTCATGGGTGACCCAAATAAAGATCCGTCTCACACAATACGACCCGTGAGACCGTCTCATACAAATTTTTGCCTACTAACTATTTGCATGATTCGTTTTTTTTTTTTTAATCTTCTTGAATCACATTATTAATCTACTTTTTGGACAGATATTTTAATCACAAATAATCAACGAAACATGTCCAGTTAATGCTTTGTACAACATATAATAGTCATAGTGGACAACTTGTATAGCAATTGGGCCCACTCTATAATGGGCCTGGTCCCATATATGACATTGTGGATGACCAGAACAAACTAAGCCCATATATAAATTTTGATATCTTGTCATTAATTGTGTTTATTTTGTGTCCAATATAATATATGTACATACATATGTGATGTGAGGTTGTGCACAGAGTTGGGAAAAAAATTATATATACACTATTAATAATAATTAAAATTTATATAATAATTAAAATTAATGTTTTCTTTAAAAAAAATATATAATCAATGTGAAGAAAAACCATTTTGTGAAACATGAAAATTTTAAAGATGAATAATTGTTGAAAAAAAATTAAAAATAAATAAATATTTTTTTTTGCTCAAAAGAAGGATTGGAATTTTTGTTAAAAAAAATACCAATAAATTTATAATTGAATTTTAAATAATACTTAGTAAAACCAATTGAAATTTAGTTCCTATACTGATATATGATTTATTGATATTGTATAAATATATGTAAATTTGTAAACAAATCCATTGTACTAAACTTATTGCAATTATGCAAGTTTAAATTTAAATAAATACACAGGTTCAAGTTTTTAAATAATATATGTAGATAAATATAATTGTCACATCATGCATTTGCTTGTAGGCCCAAGATTTTATAATCTAGTATTTGGATCTAATTCAGCCAACGGCCCAATTCTTAAGAATAATGTTTTGTGGGCTAACCCAAGCAAAGGTCCAATCCTAATCTTCCAATTCAATTATCAGCGACGTCGTTAAATACTTATTTCTCAATTGAGCTGATTCAAGAAATCACCCAGCAAAATTATCTCAATCGTATACCGAACAACGCTGGGAAGTTGGAATCGCAAGTTTCCCTGTTATATGTCCGCTTCTTCTTCAAATTTTCTGCAACCAAAGGTAGTGGTAAATATTCTTTTCTGCTTATGCTAATTATTCTTTACTTTGATGCTGTAAGTTTATTTTTTTATGTTTTTTTCATTTTATTTTTATCTGTGAACTTCATTGTTGTGATCTTATCTTCAATGTTCTTGTGCCCATTGAGTTCCTTCATTTGAATAACTGATGGGTTTTTTCTTTCTCTCCTTAATATTGTGTTGTGCATATGGTTATGCTAAGTGTTAACTGTTAACTTAATGTATTTATGTAATCTTATTTATATCGTAATTTAACTGATAATGACATTTAATACTGGTTCTATTTTGTATATATGCCTCTGAGGGCGAGACTTTGTTTTGAGCAATTTTTGGGGGAATTTCGAAATTGACTCTGGTTTATTTTGGATTTTGAAAATGAATTTGCTTAGCCTATGCATTCATATTCTTTATCTCCGTTTTTTTCTTCTTCTTGTTTTATTATGTGGCAATTTGTTGTGAAAAAGATATTGTTTGCACAATATTTGGTGTTGCGGGCGTGCCAGGTGCGAAGTGCACCAATTTGCGTAAAAACAACGAAAATCTAACTTCTAAAAACTTGACGATTATGGATACTAAATTCGACCGTCGGTTCTAATCTCCTAAAATGACTACGACGCCAAAATAAAGAAAACTACTGGAATTTGGGGAATAAACTCCTGACATCATTTATATTTTCAACAAATAGTAGGAATTTACAAAATATGGAAATATAACACAAATAATTGCTGAAATCTAGAACTAGAAGACGCTAGAAATGTACTGGAAATACTTGAAAACTAGTGCAATGAAAGATTGAATTTTCCAGAGCGTATTTGCAGATTTTGTCTGTGTAGAGTTCTGTTGTGTGTCTTGATCTGTGTTTGCCGATCCCTTTTTCTTCCCAGCGCCTGTGCAGTTTCTTTCCACTCCCCCATGAGCCCATGATCTTTCCCACTCATGCCACGATTTCTACCTATCCTCCCACGTTCTTCTTCCTCTTCCGCGCTCAGTGATTAGTTTGAACCGATGGAAATTTGTCCGCCAAGTTTGATGGGCTTGCATAATTAAATTGGGCTTCACTAATTGAATTGGGCTTGTAATTAAATTATTTTTAGCCCAAACAATTGCCCCCCGCAAGCATTGGCCCATTGGGCCAAAATGCTTGTATATAGCCCAGTTCGACCCATTTATTCGTAGTGGCCCATAGTCATTTATCATTTTATTTCTAGCATTGGGCCATTTATCCAAGCCCAATTAGTATCTGGATTGTAAATCATTGGGCTCACTTTATTCTGATTCAAATCTCCTATCTCGATCGCTCTTTCCCCGCCTCTTCTACAAATCGCTCCCCTCTTCTTCTTCCGATTGCTCCCGCTGCTATCGTGGACTTCTGCCGCTTCGCTAGCCCCCTCTTTTACTGTCATCTCCTCCACGCTGTTGTCGCTTGACATCTCGATATGGCTCAAAAATCGGCTCCGACGCCTCCATTGGAATCGAGTGTCACGGGTGCTGGTTTCAACGTTGCCCAAGTCGATGTTTCCGGCGCCTCCACCGCTGCCTTCAACGTTGCGAGTGCTGCGTCTGCCTCCGCCGCTCTGCTGCCACGCTGCCCGTGGCATTTGCCGGCTCCAATAGTGGCCCCAATTCGTTCGCCGTCATCTCTGGGTTATCAATTGGCGTATCGCGTTTTGGCCAGCTTTCTTCTGCAAGAGCGTGTGCTCTTCTCGGCTTGGGTCAGAACTCATCGACGGCCATGGGTATTTCTTCATTCCCTGAACTCTTTTCCAGCTCCTTTAATGTTGAATGATTGACTGGCAATTTTTATTCCCTGCTTTGTGATTTTGTATCCTAGGAACCAAAGGATGAACAATTGGTTTATCTGTGTAATTGGGCTAACTCTAGTTTTTTGTGGGGAATTATGGATTGGGTATTAATAGGCCATTCATTAGCCTTTGCTTTGAAGGTGCGGTAAAGTGGCCATTATTTGGCCTTGTGTACATCAGTAGCCATTGATTTTTCTGAATATCTCTTGCATTTATGCAGTGGTTTTTGACCCTCATAAACATACTATTTCCAAGTTTATTCCTGTCTCGGTCTCGGCCACTCCCTTGGCTTCATCTCTTGCACCTACTGAATTAAATATGACATTGGATATTTTGATGCATTTACCTCGTGGAAGCAATGTATGCAAGCTTCATAAACCATTAGTTGGCCTTCCCACATCTATATTCTTGTCTGACAGGGGAGTCTGATGTCATTATCTTTGCTGTAAGTGTGTTGATCTCCAGCCAACCACCAGTCCTTATCTTTATGGCTATCTATTTTTCTGTTATCTTGCTCTGTTAGTTGAATGTTCCCCGATTGCATATCCTTGCGTGTATCACCATTATCACGTTTGTTTCCTGCTTCTATATGTTGGTGTTGGTAAGTTCATTGATAGCAGGTAACACTAACTGAGAGTTGGCCATGGATTGGCCTCAGTTCTCCAGTGCGCTCGACACTTAAGCTTTGGTGTCATTTAGAGCTTTTTGAAACACAGGTAAGACTTAACCCTTACATGCTCTTACGTGCTCTTATGTGCTCTTATGTGCTGCATCCACTCAAGACGATTCCCTCATCCTTTACATTATGCATTGCACTTCAGTCGGATCCCTTTCCCGCATACACGTGTATTCATTTGCACTTCAGTCGGACCCCTTTCCCGCATACACGTATATGCATTTGCACTTCAGTTGGACCCTTTTCCCGCATACACGTATTTGCACTTCAGTCGGACCCCTTTCCTGCATACACGTTTACTTACTGTTCTTGCATGCGGTGGCTCCGCTTCTTATCTGTTGATTGTTGGTTTGGTGTTGTGGTCATTGGGTGTTGGATGTGGAATGAGGATGGGTTTAATGTGATGTTGTGTATTGGATGTTGGGAAGGAGTTTATATTCGTTCTTAATCCACTCAACCCAATTCATTCCAACAATTTCAATCAAAACCATAAGTTGGCTTAAGACTCCCCACTCGAGAGTATCCTCCTCCTTGATTCCCTTTCGAAACACAATGAATCCAATATGATAAAAGTGGCCTACTGGCCAACTTTAATTGATCATTTTCAATTTTTGAATCATAACCAACAAATATTTACATTAGTGGCCCTAAGGCCTACTTCAAATAAAATCTTACAACATGAACATGAAGCTAGAACATACAAAAATGGCTGGTCAGCCTATTTTTCTTCCAAAGTCAACTTCTGGGTCATCTTGGGGTTTGCATAACGCCCTTGTTCACTTCTATTCTTCCTTTATTATTCGCTTTTCCGATCGGTGAGCTCAACTCCCCGCTCAGTATATTTCTTTCTTGCCATATTCTAAGTGGCCTGAAGGCCTACTTCATGGTCTGTCACTGCACATGCAAACAACCAATTCATATAATGGCGGTACGGTCTACTTTACCATGATTTCTCATACCATACAAACATTGGAAATAAGTGGCCATAAGGCCGACTCCCTAGTGAAACAAATGGCCTTAAAAATGATGAATGAAAGTGGCTTAGTGTCCCACTCTCTCTTATCAATTTTATTGTTGAATCATAAACAGATATTTATTTCAGTGGCCCTAAGGC
This sequence comes from Primulina eburnea, assembly GCF_022965805.1. Lineage (NCBI taxonomy): Eukaryota > Viridiplantae > Streptophyta > Magnoliopsida > Lamiales > Gesneriaceae > Primulina > Primulina eburnea. The sequence goes on along the minus strand of NC_133103.1, from coordinate 2,641,972 downwards.
CTACATCACGTGACATCTTGAAATAAGGAACTTAATATATACAAAAGTGGCCCCGAAGGCCAACTCCCCACTGAAGAATGCCAACTCCCCACTGAAGATTAGCCTTCGTGATTGCTTTACTGGCAAGCTCTTCCTACTTCTTCCCTCATACTTGGAAAATACGGCTTGAGATACTTACCGTTTATGCATCTTTTGTGTGGATGACCATCTATGCTTGATAGCCAATATGCATTTCCGTCTAACACTTTATGTACCTTGAATGGTCCCTCCCAGTTGGGAGACCATTTGCCCAGCTCCCTATCCTTTGTTCCTAGTGGTAGTATGGTCTTCCACACTATTTCTCCTTCATGGAAACTTTTCTTGTTAACTCTTTTGTTATAGATTCTCGCCACTTTCAATTTCTGTAACAGCAAAGCATTGTAAGCTTGGATTCTCAGCTCATCTAGTTCTTCTAACTCCATGATCATTGCTTCATTATAATGCTCAAGGGAAAGTTCATTTTGCTTTGCCACTCGCATTGATGGCACCATAATCTCCAAAGGGAGCACTGCATCATGGCAAAAGGTAAGGGAAAAAGGGCTCACTCCAGTGGCAGTCCTCTTGGATGTTCTGTATGCCCACAAAGTTTCTGATAACAGCCTTGGCCAATCCCTAGGATTCTCTTCCATCATCTTTTGTAGAATCTTTATCAACACTTTATTTGACGCTTCGGCTTGCCCGTTTGACTGTGGGTAGTGAGGGGATGAGTTTATCAATTTAATTCCATAGTCTTCTGCAAACTCCCTCATATCTGAGCCAGTGAACATAGTTCCCTGATCCGTGGTCAATGACTCTGAAATTCCAAATCTATGAATAATATTCTCTTTCACAAAGTTAATGACATCCCCTTGCTCCGCTTTCTTCAAAGGCACTGCTTCTACCCATTTAGTGAAAAAATCTGTAGCCACAAGGATGAACGAGTGGCAACGCTGTGAAGTTCATCCGCCGGAATTCTTTGGATGTTCCCGTGTCTCTGACATGGCTGGCATCCCCTAGCATATTTGATGCAATCTTTCAGGATGGATGGCCAATAGTAGCCATACCTCCTTATCAACCATCTCATCTTTATTCCAGATTAATGCGCTCCACACACTCCCTCATGGACTTGCTTCATGATCTCCAAAGCCTCTGGGAAGCCTATGCATCTGAGGAGCAGACCATCTAACCCTTTCATGTACAAATCACCCTCCACTAAAACGTAATTAAGAGCTCTCATTTTTAAACCATGTGAAATATCTTTCCCGGTTGATTCTAGCACCATTTTCATGTCATCCCTCCAGTCCCCAGCTAAGTTTACATCCAAGTTGAGCGTGTCTACCTGAATCCCTCTTTGCTGAATTGAAGGGTGGTTTTTCTTCTGAATCAACACTAGTCTGTGAGTGAGTTCTGGAGACACCTTCAATCCCGAAGCAACCTGTGCCAACTCGTCTGCCTCCCAATTTTTTTGTCTTGGGACGTGGACTAATGACACTTCCTCGAAATCATCTAGAAGTTGGGGTGTGGCGGTATAGTAAGGAGCTAAGGACAAACTTGTGCATTTGAACTCCCCTGACAGCTGTTTGAGTACCAGCTGAGAATCCCCTGATATCAATAACTCTCTTGCCCCTAAGCCTTTCAGAATTTCCAATCCAATGACCAGTGCTTCGTATTCCGCTTGATTGTTGGTGCATGGGAAATCCAAATTAAAGGATAGAGCGGTTTTCACACCTCTTGGGGAGGTGATCACAATACCAGCTCCAGCTGCTGTTTCTGTACTTGATCCATCGAACTTCAACTCCCAGGGTTGAACTCCCACTCCACAAACTGGAAACCCAACCTGTTCTCCAATAAACTCATCAAGTGAAGGGTGATCAGCTAAAAAATCGGCAATAGCTTGGCCTTTTACTGATTTTTGGGGATAATATGTCAATGTAAACTCGGCCAATGCTAAAGACCATTTGCCAATTCTCGCAGAGAGGATTGGTCTATTAAGCATGTATTTAATCAAATCGGTTTTAGCCACCACAAACACTCTTGATTGAATCAAATAATGTCTTAACTTAGTACATGCATAATACAGTGTTAAGCATAGTTTTTCAATCACAGAGTATTTCACCTCTACTGGAGTAAGGAATCTACTCAAATAATAGATGGCTTGTTCATTTCCTTCATGATTATTTTGAACTAGTAGGCATCCAATTGACTCATGAGCAGCAGAGATGTATAATTTAAGGGGCATTCCATACCTGGGAGGCATCAGAACAGGTGGGTTAGATAGATAACCCTTGATCACATCAAAAGCTTTCTGATGCGACTCCTCCCATTTGAACTCCCCGCTGTCTTTGAGCTTCAACAGCTGTGAAAACTCCTTTGTCTTCCCTGCAAGGTTAGAGATAAAACGCCTCAGGTAATTCACTTGCCCAAGGAAGCGTTGCAACTCTTTCTTGTTTCTAGGCAGATTTGCTTCCATAATGGCTTTGGCTTTGTTTTTATCCACTTCAACTCCCCTCTGGTGCACAAGAAATCCCAGAAAGTTTCATGCCTTCACGCCAAATGCACATTTCAATGGATTTAACTTCAATTCATATTGCCTCATTCTTTGGAAACTCTTCCTCAAGTGCTCAATGTGATCAGTAGCTTGTTTAGACTTTACAACGATATCAGCTATATATACTTCAATATGATGTCCTATCATGTCATGAAAGATGGAGTTCATGGCTCTTTGATACGTGGCTCCCGCGTTCTTTAGCCCGAATGGCATAACAAGCCATTCAAACGTACCAACAGCTCCCGGGCATCTGAATGCTGTTTTGTGAGTGTCAGTCTCAGCTATTTTGATTTGGTTGTAGCCCGAGAACCCGTCCATGAAAGACAACAACTCATGTTTAGCCACTGAATCAATTAACATATCAGGTATCGGCATCACATATACATCTTTGGGAGTTGCACAGTTCAAGTCTCGGAAGTCGATGCATATTCTGACCTTGCCATTCTTCTTCATTACTGGCACAATGTTTGAAAGCCACTCGGTATATCGGATTGGCTTTATAAACTTGGCCTTCAACAATTTCTCAACTTCCTCTTTCACTTTCAATTCAACTTCTTTTGACATGCGACGAGATACTGTTGAAATGGTTTGAAACCTTCTTTGAGTGGAAGTCGGTGTTCGACCAATTTTCGGTCCAACCCTGGCATGTCATCATAACTCCATGCAAAACAATCTTTGTATTCCTTCAACATGCTGATCAAGTCTTGCTTCAACTGCTCTTCCAGTAGCTTACTCACATATACTACTTTTGGATTCTCAAGCTCCCCCAAGTTAATCTCTTCCAATGGGTCTTGAACTTCATGTTGGCCATCTTCCAGTTGAGATGGCGCCATCAACAACTCATCGACTTGGAGCTCATCATCTTCGTATTCTTCTTCTTGGACAACTTCAGTTCCATAAGTGTCCCATGCTTCCTCTTCCTTTAGTTTTCCAGTACTTGCTGCACATGTGCCTTCCATATAGAGGTTGCAGCTACCTCCTTTTCTTCTTGGTTCGAATCAATCATCAATCTCCTCAATCAGTGGCTGAATTGTCGGCCTCGACGGCACGATAACAGTAGGTTTGAGGATTCTTTCCAACACCGAGCTTGGAGTTGGTGTTTGCATGTACAGTGGATTTTCTTTCTTGCTATTGCTACGGATTTTGATGGGCCCAAAATCCCCATTGTAATATCTGGCTTCTACTGCACTTGCACTAGTTTGGAACGGTTGTCCATCCGCTTCTACGACCTCCACGTCATCCCCCTTCCAAAATAACAACAGTTGGTGCATTGAGGATGGTATGCACTGGTTTGCATGGATCCAATCTCTGCCTAACAACGCTTGGAAGTTGGCGGAGGAGTTTACCACGAAGAATGCACATAAAGATGACATACTCCCCACAGTAACATCAGCGGGGAGTACCCCAATGGTCTTGGTAGTTTCCCCTGTAAATGCAGCAACCGAAACTTCTGAAGGAATCAAGTCTTCCTCATTTTTGCCCAGACTTTTCAACATTCTTACTGGGAGAACGTTTACCGCTGAGCCATTGTCAATCAACACTCTAGACACTGGCTTTCCATTCAAGTGGGCTTTGATGTACAACGGCCTTATGTGCTTGGTCATGGCCGGTGTAGGCTTTTCAAGTATCACCTGCTGAGGCTTGTTTCGGTGACCCTCCTTGATAATCACTTTTGAACTCCCTTCAGGGAGTTTACTTGCCTGATCTTCTTTTTGCGACGATTCATGGGGTATCAACTCCCCGTTCCCTTCTTCTACCATTTTAAATCTCTCGGGTAGTATCACCACTCCAGTGGCACAATCCACAGTGATGTGAAATTCCCCAACGCGAAAATTAATTGATTTCCTTGCTTGATCATCCTCTTCGCTTAATAAATCATCATCGTCTTCAACAAACTTGTCCTCAGTAGCCGATCTTCCAAACTTAGATTTACTCCCCACTGGCTCATTGGAGACTGGAACATCAATTTTGGATTCATTCCTCAGCTTAGCGGACTCCTCTCTTCTTGCAATAGCTCTTTCTCTCAACAGTCGTCTCTGTTGTGTCCTAGTCGGTGGCCTAGGGAACTTTTTGTGTTGGGCCACTCTCCAAGACTCACTGAACTCCCCTCTGGCTGGAAGGACGTATCTCGGCTTTACTCCACTGTTCTCAATCATTTTTCCTTTTGTGATTTCGTATGAACGCCGTTCTCTGCCTTGATCAGCTGATAATTTTCTAGTTTCCACCATTCGTGACTCAAATGCATATGCATTTCCCCTGTCCGAATACCTTTGACGATGATTGCAAGATGACTCCCCTCTAAACCATTGTTTCTCCACCACTGGTCTTTCAAGGAAATGTTGATTCCTCGGCCTAAAGGCCGCGGATTCACCAACATTTCTGGGGAAACGTGGTTGAATTGTGCGCATTTGATTGGCACTATGTCTTCCACGATCTTCAAACAATTGATCCTTCGGAACCCAGTATTTCTTGATTACTCGGTCTATCACTGCAAAGGATCGGCTTCTTTTCTCATTGAGAAGATCCCTCAAATCTGTCACATTCACATTAACCAAAGCTACCGGGGGGAAAGGATCATCATCCACTGCCATAGACTCTTGTTTGTTGGGGAATTTCACAACTCCCTTGTTAATCCTATCTTGCAAAATGTTCTTGAACGCCCAACAAGATTTGGTGGCATGATTATAGGAGTTGTGGTATTTACAATACTCTCGTCCCTTCAGCTCTTCTGTAGGTGGCATCTTGTGATCAGGCGGGAACGTGATGAACTTTTCTTTCACCAAGAAGTCGAAAACTTCTTCGGTCTTTGATACATCGAATGTGTACTGCATGTCTTTGGGGAGTTGGGAGCTGTTCTTCTCTGTTGGCTTCTTTTTTAGCAGGGGAACTGTGCAAGACCCGGCCGATTGCATCTCTGCCAATGCCACCTCTTCCAACTCCTGATAATAAGACCCCATAGTAGTTTTCTTCTTGTACGACTCTTCACGCAATAGTTCTTCGTATTCAGCCACTTTGGCAGCTAGCTCGAAGAAATCCCTGAACTCCATTCCCTGGAATTTCTTCCTCAATTCAAAATCTAGCCCCTTTTGTGCCATTTTCACGAACTCGGTCTCCGGTAGGAACACCTTGCACCTATTCTTCATCTTCTTGAACCTGTCTATGAAATATTCCACAGACTCTCCTTTCTTTTGAGTGACTCTGGATAAGTCCGCAATGCACACTTCAGGCTCTGTTCTATAGAATTGGATGTGAAATTGCCTTTCCATCTCTTGCCAACTCATTACTGAATTTCTGGGGAGTGAAGCATACCAGGCGAATGCAGTCGCAGTGAGGGAATTCGGGAATAGCCGCAACTTTAGATTGTTGAAGTTCTCCAAGTTGGCTAATTCCCCGCACTGGATAGTGAATCTGGCTATGTGTTCCATGCTGGACTGGCCATCCTCCCCGGAGAATAAACTGAAATCATGAACTCTATAACCCCTTGGGTACGGGTTATTCACGTCAATGTAGTCTGGATAGGGTTTGTGGAACTCTGGGCGGCCAATCTGTTTCAAGGCCGGCCCATATAACTCTTGAACAGCTTCTCTCACCATTTCTGGATCAATCCCGTGCATGTTCCGAGCGGGGAGTTGGTGATGGTAGTAATTTGCCCCCCGAGCTTGGAACCCTGCATTTAAACCAAAATTACCTCCTGGTACGCCCCCATCCACTCCTTGATGATCCATGTGGGACATGCCATCATAAGCTCCCGGTTGGTACAGAGGATTGGTCACACTGTACACTTGAGTAACTGGTTGTTTCGAGCTCCCCACTCCGTGAGCACGTGGATATGGCTGTGATCTTCCACCTAAAGTTTCTTCTCTCTTGTGAGGTGGTGTGTACCTTCTCTCTGGATGATTTGGGAGAGTGAACTCCGGGCGGCGAGGATCGCCAGCCCTTGAGTTTCCAACTCCCTGGTCGAATTCCTGGACTTGGTTGCTTCCTTGGCCAGTCTCTTTGACAGTGGTATTTTGCTCCCCTCTGGTAGATTGATTCGGTCTACTCAGTAAAGTCTTCAAACAGTCGGCCATTGCCTTGGACAGGGCCAGTGAGATTTCCTCAATCTTTATAGCAGTTAACTCTTCCATCACCTTGTTTGAAACTTGATCGTATGTAGTAGGAATCTGCAGATCTACTTCTTCAGTATGTGGTTCAACAGTAGGTTGCTCTGGCTGTGGAAACTGAGTTCCCTCTTGATTAGCCAGAGACTCCCCACTCTCCTGGTTGACGTTTTCTTTTCTCCTTGGCGCCATAGTGCGGGTCCCACTGGGCGTGCCAAAAATATGTTTGCACAATATTTGGTGTTGCGGGCGTGCCAGGTGCGAAGTGCACCAATTTGCGTAAAAACAACGAAAATCTAACTTCTAAAAACTTGACGATTATGTATACTAAATTCGACCGTCGGTTCTAATCTCCTAAAATGGCTACGACGCCAAAATAAAGAAAACTACTGGAATTTGGGGAATAAACTCCTGACATCATTTATATTTTCAACAAACAGTAGGAATTTACAAAATATGGAAATATAACACAAATAATTGCTGAAATCTAGAACTAGAAGACGCTAGAAATGTACTGGAAATACTTGAAAACTAGTGCAATGAAAGATTGAATTTTGCAGAGCGTATTTGCAGATTTTGTCTGTGTAGAGTTCTGTTGTGTGTCTTGATCTGTGTTTGCCGATCCCTTTTTCTTCCCAGCGCCTGTGCAGTTTCTTTCCACTCCCCCATGAGCCCATGATCTTTCCCACTCATGCCACGATTTCTACCTATCCTCCCACGTTCTTCTTCCTCTTCCGCGCTCAGTGATTAGTTTGAACCGATGGAAATTTGTCCGCCAAGTTTGATGGGCTTGCATAATTAAATTGGGCTTCACTAATTGAATTGGGCTTGTAATTAAATTATTTTTAGCCCAAACAGATATATATATATATATATATATATATTTTTTTTTTTTTTAATCGAGGATTCTTTATTTGGGTTTTTATGCGCGTGCTTGTATTTTCTCGATAAGGGATGGAAACGTATTTGGGCTCAAATTCATTAGCTCAATGTATCGGTTTGTATTAGTCTGCAAGTTGATGGGATTATTTTCCGATTCTTGATTTAGTATTTCCTTGTGTAGGGCTATTCTATCCCGTACTTCCTGTAAGTTGTTGTGAACATGATGATTTGCTCTCCCATTAGTACGTGCACAAAAAACGTGACCTGCTTAATTTGGAGTGTCCGGAGACGGATAAGCAATCATGCTTTTGATGTTATCCAAGCACCTTCTACTTCTTGCTGTTTCCATAGATTGAACATGCGTCCGAAACTACCTTATACTTCCATGCTAGTCTCGTCTTCAGGCTACTGTTTGTTGACTGATGGGTCTAAAGCATCTAGACGGATAAGTATTGCATGTAAATCCAAAAACAGGACTACTCGTCACTCATTAGCATTTAATATTTTTAATCCTAAATGCCATCAGAGAAATTGGATGAGTGTCAGTCTCTCAACTGGATTCAGAATCACGAGTACGAGGCTTCCGGTTCCTGAGAAAATAATCGCTTCCAAAATTAAATATAATATTGGACCTGTTTCTTGGCAACAACGACAAGCATCTGCTGGCTTTTTTATTGCATTGTTGGTTTGTTTTTCAACCGCCACACCTACACATGCTGAAGCACCTGAGGGAAATGAGAAGGAAAAGAAAGTCTTCACTGACTACTCGGTGACTGGTCTGTAGCGTATAATTCATCTTTCATGTACAATTTATTCCAGGATGCATGAGTTTTTTTCCCATACATTGAATCTACTGATTATGCTGACACATCTTTTGTAATGTATAATAGATGATGTACCTTTGTTTTTCTTACCCGTTTTCATAATGTAGATAACCGCTTCATGCTATACAGGTATACCTGGTGATGGGAGATGCTTGTTTCGCTCTATTGTCCATGGAGCTTGTGTACTATCAGGAAAGAGCCCTCCAAATGAGACCCTTCAGAGGGAGATGGCCGATGAATTAAGGGCTAGGGTATGTCTGAGGTCTGCCATTATGTACTTTTGTCATTAGCAACAAGGACTTTATTAAGGAAACTTAATGGTCATGATAATAATCTCATGAAAAGGGGTGCAAATGAGTCGGGTTAAATTAAAAACAAATCAGGCTCGAGCTTAGAATAAGAGAGCTCGAGCTTCCAACCTTGGCTCGCGATAGCTCACAAACTCATATTTGGTTTACAAAATTTGTGCGTGAACGCCTTTACAAGCTTAGATCATAGGTCTAGTTCATGAGGTTTGATTCATGAACTCATTCACGAGTTCTCTATGGATCACAAGACGAGTCTAGTTCATGATGTTTGATTCATGAACTCATTCGTGAGTTCTCTATAATAATAATAATAATAATGACGTATTAAATTAAATAGTTTGCAATTTTTTGCTGCATTATTAGAACATAAAAAGTTAACTAAAATTAATTTTTAACTTATCGAGATCAAAATAAATGAGTTCAAGCTCGAGATCCAACTTGTCTCATGAACTCACTAGTGAGCTTATATTGAGTTTGCGAAATTCAATCACAAATCTGTTCACGGGTGCAAATATGAGTTTGGCTCATGATCCCTATTTATGAGCTCTCTATATAAAATTTAACATTGATATATTTTATATTATTGTTTATATAACAATAACACTAAATATAATATTAAAAATATTAGTTTCATATTATATTATTAGAGTATAAACCATTATTTAAAATTTAATTTTGAGCATGAGCCGCGTTGACTTACCATACACCCCTACTTTTGAGTTAGAAATTCAATACTTCCAATTCAATAGTTAAGTGTAAAGGTGCACAAACAAGTAATGGATACTTCTTAAAAAAAATCTTTTGTGGCTGAAGTATTAGATTCGAGGCTTATGATGCATTTTGCTTCTAGAAAGCTTCAACTTATTAATTTTCCTATCATTGTCTGGTCATGGAATACCAAACTATAGCTAATTAATTTAGTTTCATTCCTCTGATTCCTTCTTGCTGCCAACTTCCTTACGCCAAAATCTTAATTGATTTCATAAAAGTAGCCTGTGAAGACTTAATTTATTGGCCATGGTACTTTAATTTGTGCTGCTCTTATCATATGATGCCCCATCGATGACCAGTTGAAAGTGTCATTTAGAACATAATGTAATTTTGCCTTGATAATATGTGATGCTGAGTCCTCTAATTGTTGATCTGCTAAATGTGTTAGGTGGCTGATGAACTTGTCAAAAGACGGGAAGAGACAGAATGGTAAGTTTATTTTTTACTTATTTGACACGGTGGATCCAATTTTCTATTATCAACTGAGACTTATTGTACACATACCCACATTAACATGCCTTCAAAACAATTTCCATCTTCTTCCTCATTTACTTTGTGAAAAATTCAATACCTAAAGTTTTAATTGATTTTCAGGTTTATAGAAGGCGATTTCGACACTTACGTTTCAAGCATGAGGAAACCTCATGAATGGGGAGGTGAACCGGAACTATTAATGGCTTCTCATGTACTCCAGTAAGTGCATGTTTTGAGTTGCACTTGCATGCACATATCTGTATCTTGGATCTTTTGATGAACTTCATTTACACTGTGATACGTGCTTCTTTTGAGTGGATAATTTTGTCGCTTTAAACTTGTTTCCATAGACCTCAGCATCTATGGTACGACCATAATCTCCTTGTTTTTCTCTGACTGTAATTTAAATATGATAAAAGTTTTCCTTGCTTTCTAACCTAATGTCATAAACGTAGTCGCCATTCTGCTAAGGAATGCTAAATTGCTGCTATGGGCATAAGTTGTCCCGATGTTATTCATTTTGCATTTTGTTTGGTTCTGGTATGATTGGAATAATAATTTCACACCCTTCCTCCTTGCCCCAAACAAAAAAAGACCACAGAAATCACGATTCATTACATCTAATGATTATAACTATTTCAGCATGCCTATAACGGTCTACATGTATGACCGAAAATCTGGTGGCCTGATATCTATTGCGGAGTACGGTCAAGAATATGGCAAGGACAAACCTATTGAAATCCTGTATCATGGTTCCGGTCATTATGATGCGCTTCATATACATGGTCAGAGTGGGGCAAGGTCAAGACTTTGAGATTCCCGTGAGAATCTTGTTACACGATGAATCTCTCACCCCGCGAAAGCTAAGAAATACTGGTTGATTGGTGAAACACGAAAACTAGTCATGCTGTTATATATAAGTTCATTAGTATATAAAGGGAAGGAATATCAGAGTCTGGTATGATTGGAATAATAATTTCACACCCTTCTTCCTTGCTCCAAACAAAAAGAGACCTCAGAAATCACGATTACGATTATAACCTATTTCAGGATGCCTACAACGGTCTGCATGTATGACTTGTGTGTGTATTCCAGAAATATTACGCATAGTTTATTCTTGATAGGACGAAGCTGATTTCCATACCACTTTTTATGGATACATTTTTTTTTATTTACTTTACATAAGTCATTCTGTGTATTCTTTCGTTTTCTTATGTTCTTGTATCAATTAAAAGTGACAAGATATTATATGGGTTCTCCTACATCCAAGTGAAATCTCCAAGAATAGAGGTTTTTATATTTTATTTATTTTTTTGATTTTTTTTAAATATTAATAAACCCTTTTTAGGTATAGTATGATTCTATTTTTTGAAACTATATTTGTCGTAACATTGGCGGGGTCACATGTGATATTGTCTTTTTATTTTGTAACATTTGAAACCCATGGAACATCTTTTTTTTATTTATTTTTGAGGAAGTTTCTTATGAGACAGGTTTCACGAATTTTATCTGTGAGACGAGTCAACTCTACTGATATTCACAATAAAAAGTAATATTCTTAGTATAAAAAGTAATATTTGTTAATGGATGACTCAAATAAGAGATCCGTCTCACAAAATACGACCCGTGAGATCGTTTTAACACAAGTTTTTTTTTTATTTTTTGGTCTAAGCCTATTAATTTGGAGCTAAATTTTGAACAAGAAATTATTGATAACAGCTAAATTAGAGATTTACCATTGATGAAAAAAAAAATTCATGATAAGGTACCAATAAAAACCGTATTTGATGGCTCTAGGCTTCTCCATATTTTATTTTTAATAATAAATTATTTAACAAATAAAAAAAAATTAGAGAAACTTGGAAACGGTTAGATGGGTCCCGCACATGCCGTTGGTCTTCCATTTTTTGGCTTCCCTCCTCAAAACTCACTTTTGTACTAAAGAAATATTTCCATCGATAGTTCTTTCATCGAATCAGATTCGTAATCGCGTAGGAACCCCAGTTTTCTTGATCGATTTGCGTGAGTAATTACTTCTTTCATTTCCCATTTAATCCATCAATTCAAAAGCGTAATAACAAAAGGGAGAAAAAGCAACCCTGTGTGCAATTTGGTTGATATTGCCATATCCGGATATTTATGCTACTGTTCGGGGAAAATCGGGAGGATATTGCTTCCAAGGAGGAGAATACAGGATAGGATTTCGAAGGTTGGTGACGATGTCAAATATATATGGTGGAGATTTTAATCAGAAGATCGATTATGTGTTTAAGATTGTTCTGATTGGGGATTCCGCAGTGGGAAAATCCCAATTGTTGGGTAGGTTTGCGAGGAATGAATTCAGTTTGGAATCAAAGGCTACAATTGGGGTTGAATTCCAGACCAAGACCTTAGTTATCGACAACAAGACTGTGAAGGCACAGATTTGGGACACTGCTGGTCAAGAGAGGTTTCATCCTTGAATCACCCTCTTGTTTGAATCTTTCGTCTTGTTTGAATCTTTCGTATTTTCTCTACAAGTGTCTTGGAATTATTTAAAAACTGTTTTTGGCTTTTGTGTGGATGGGTGATGCTGAAATCAAATCCCAAGAGTTTGCCATATCCATGTGGAATTGAATCAGATTTGTGTCTATATGATTATGGTAGCATTGCAAAATCACATGCAAGAAATCTTGCCATGATGCTCTGCGTGCAATGCAGATGAATATCAGATAAATGGTAATTGAAAAAAGATTTGCAAACACTCAAAACAGTTAGTCCTCGAGATTAAGATGGAATGTACCTAGGTAAACCTCTAAAAGTAGAGGAAGAGGTAAAGAAGATATCGTGACAAGTGTAATGCAGAGGGAGAGGAACAAGAAATGGTGCCTAAATTTTGATATAGACAATAAACGAATCTGAACAGTAACATTTTGGGATTTACAATTCATATCTTTTACAAGTGTGTGATATGCGCACCACATGTACAGAATCAAAGCCAACGATTTAGAAGACTTCTGCATTTCTCATATAATATATGCACCACGATCTTTGATCTGTTTAGCCTTTTCTCGTTTTCTTTTTTGGTTTCATAGGTACCGAGCAGTAACAAGCGCTTACTACCGAGGTGCTGTTGGTGCAATGCTGGTTTATGACATGACAAAACGCCAGTCGTTTGATCACATGGCACGATGGCTCGAGGAGCTGAGAGGCCATGCCGATAAAAATATCGTGATAATGCTCATTGGCAACAAATGTGATCTTGGCACTCTTAGGGCAGTTCCGTCAGAGGATGCTCAAGAGTTTGCTGAAAGAGAGAACTTGTACTTCATGGAGACGTCGGCCCTTGAAGCAACCAATGTTGAAAGCGCGTTCATGACAATTTTGACTGAGATATATCGAATCATGAGCAAGAAATCACTTGCCGTGGCCGACGGAATGGATTATGGAAAATCTGCATCACTGAAGGGTACTAAGATAGTTGTTCCTGGTCAGGAGATGGATCCCAATAGGAGAAAGGGTGGATGCTGCAGGAACTCTTGAATGTTTTTCTTTTTCTTTTGGTATTTCAATTCTTTGCCTTTTACGACATAACATGGCTCGTGTACGTATTGGTTTAAAGTGATCTTGTTTTATTCGAATGAGCGATCCGTATAAAAAAAAATTTAATTCAAACTTACATAAATAGTCGAATTTTTAAAATTCAAACTTAGATGAATAATACGACGCAACTCATTTGCAACCTTAATCAACACAAAGCAATCAAACTCATGTCCTTTATTTCTTTTATCTATCTACGGTTCTACGAGGCCAAATGCATGCTACCATACAAAAACCAGATAGTCATGTAAACAACAAGAGGTCAACTGCTACTCTTACAGTGCCAAGGATATTACAACACAAATCCAGGTTCTAGGTCGACATTTGAGGGCCGCAAAAACATCCATCCTGGGGTTGTTAGCATACTCTTGATTCAAAATTAGTCTTCTAAACGAGCGAAAACGGGGAATATATATTGAACGGGTCACATTCTGATTTTAGTACTTATCCAATAAAAAATCAGGCTAGGATTTATACTGCGTCTGGATTAAATATGATCCTCCATAAAAGAACCGATCAACCTTCACAAAATTAACTGAACCGTTTAAATAATTGGGTTTCGCAGTGAACCAAAAACCATACATAAAACTTAATCGCATATGCATGATAATGACTCATTCTCGTATAATCTACCAGTAAAGATGAAGGATACCTCGTCCCGATGACAACTATGCAACTAGAGAGTAGAGTGATGCATCTGTCTCCTACACAACCAACTTTTGAACGTAAATTACCCGGAAAAAAATTTAAAAGAACCTGAAAATTTGCAAAATATGCAAGTTTCAAGACAGATTACACATCATACCACAACACGAACTTCACCACTTGGTGAAACATTTGGATCAAACAAGATCCATTCAGACTAAAGAGCATATTTTTAAGCCAACTTAATGAAAATGGGAATGAACTGAAACCGTTTACAACATATAGTCTGTTCTAGCTGGCAACCTTCGAAAGAAGTTAAGTGGCACAGAGGGAAGCTTGTATCGAAACCTGGGATGTCTTAGCACATAAAATCCGGTCAGAAGAGCCACGACCTGGAAAGGTGTGACATAGAGAACTATGGCAGCAATTAAACAGAAAAGGACAAACAAAGCAGTAGCTCTGGGATCTCGCCAGCTTAACAGGGACTGAAGCCTCTCCCCTTGTGTCGCCAAGTCCCCAACTACAGTTTGAATCCGTCCAGCAATGCTTCGAAGACGGTCATACCTCATCCGTACGATGTCAGCAGGCCGTGAAGTCGGAAAAGTGTCAAATTCCTCATCCAATTCATCTGGATGAGCATTGTCGGCGCAAGAGAGGCGAGTGTCCATGTGGGGTGGATTCCTTGGTCTCCATCTATAGTACCATACTCCAATCAAGAACAAGTAGAGAAAAATAGTCGGTAATATAAGCTCGGGATACATAACCAGGATCAAGAACAAGATGTGAATCAGAACGGTGGTAATGGGATTCTTCCAATTGCATATCTGATCAAACCATTTACCAACAGCGATTAACCCACTCAAAACACCCATAATTCGGAAAAAGTTTGCTTTGCTTCTTCTCATACTCCACATGTGAGAGCCCACATCGAGCATATACTCCACCACCTCCTTCCTCAAAGGAGGCTCGGCTCGACTTAGCCTCACGGAGACTATCTGAGTGGCTTGGTGCCTCAAGTTGTCGAGCTGGCCTACAGTTAGTGGGTAAATGTAGTGCATTTTGGGTAGCAACGGTTGTGAGTACATATGCATCATGTTTAGCAGGGACGAGCAAGAGAAACGTACAGCCAAATGAATTTCACCCATCTTTTTGACACCACTGGGATGCAAAACAAGAAGAGGATACGTGTGTGTGTACACACGGTCAGTTTCTAAAGTAGAAAGTCGAATCCGGACCTTTCCTATTCGAGAATCCCTTCCAGCCTTATCATGAAAATGACAGTTGTCAAACACACCAATGGTTATTACAGTGCAAGGATCAAACACTTCCCACGTGTACTGTTCGTTCCACTTGGGAGAAAAACTGTCAAGAATTGTCCTTGTCCTTACCCACTTTTGTCCGAATTTGGCAACACAATAAGCATCCGTTGTTGCCCGCCCATCTTTGGTTTTCATCGGCGACAGCCCCTGAGCATTCAAAATACCTAATTCCAGAACCCCAATGCTTGATTTCCACAATTGCTTTGCTGTGGGTCTAAGATCACTGCTGTAGTGAGTCGACTCATCAAGAACATGGTAACCACCTTCCAAGCAAATTCTCATATGAATCCTGCTCGCAAACTTTACTTCTTTTTTCTTTTCACCTTCGACTAATATATGTTTCTCTAGATTAAACCACTTTGTGTTTATTGGTTTATGATCCAATCTCCTATCTACATACTGCAAAGGAATAGCACATCTTCCAAGAACTTCATCTTTGCTCGGAGCAACTCGGTCTTCTACACTCAATATCAATGGCTCCTCAAATGGTTCTGCAGCCACAAACATCAGATCCTCATTCCACATAGGATTGATACTTTTGTTCATGGAAATCCTCGTCTTTAGTGCCTGATTACCCAAGATGGCCTTCACAAAAACTTCTGGAAACCTACTTTTATCAGTTGGCTGCAAATCCTGTGCTTCTATTACATTTACCCTCAAATACCAAAGCTTTGGAGAGAGATAGACCTTCGACCTGATAGTTGCAATACTATCTGCACCACTCACTGCTGCAGCATCAGAATGCCACGCCTCAGGAAAAGCTTCGTCCGCTTGAGTTCCCATCCAAACAGCCAACATCAACTCCCCTTTCACCTTATCATTCTTCCTATCCTCCAGCCGATACCATTGTGGGGCAAGAGGACTATCTGGGGGAACCCTTTTCGGAACGTCATTCAAGTCAAATAGCACACGACCAATAAAATCGTCTTTCACTGCATCCTTATCTTTTACAGCGACCTCAAGAACCGAGGCTTGAATTCGATCCTTGGAGAAAGCAAATACCTGATTCCATTCGGGGTTTGATTTCTTCTCGAAATGACGGGTCGTTCCCTTGTAGTTACCAAGCTTAACTTCAGTATAAGGATCGCAGCCACCAGTCATGTCCTTACCAGGTAGATCTTTTGCCTTAACAACACGGACGTAAAGGTATTGCATTTGCTCAACGAGGTCATAGGTGCTCGTTAGCTTGTCCCCGGTTACCTTCCCTCCACCTAGGTGGGGGTTGGTCTCCTTAAGAGAGAAATCCTCTGGTGGAGGCCTCTGCATTTCTTTTTACCAGTAAAATACTAAATCCGGAAGAAAGCACAATTTCTTCGCAGATCTCAGCAGAAATTAATTATGAGCACTTCCTACATAAGAAACAACGATCGAACTGCCAATGTACCACGAAAAATTCATTAAAGTGGGCTTACAAAGGGTAATGAACACTAAAAAATAAGAAAAGAAACAAATCCAGCATCCTTTACTTCTGAAAAAAAAACTGAATACAAAAATATGGTACAGAAAAAAACCTTCATTCACAGCTTCAGATCTGAATGCCTCAAACCTGCAGGACAAAAGCAAAAGCATATCAGCAGTTTAAAAATAACGTTATATAAAAAATCGAAACCAAATAAAGGCCAGCAATCACAATATCAAAAAAATAAAATCCAAACTTATAGATAATTAAAATCATATCAAGAAATATAAATCAACAAACCCATAAAAATTTCACCTTTTCAGCTTAAATCAGAATAAAAACTATTAAAAAAAAACCCACCCCACCCCCACAAAATCAGATCTAAAAGCACGAAGTAACAACTCACCAGCCCTAACAATGCAAGAACGCACCGCACCCACTAACAGAAAAAAAAACAAACTAACAAAAGTGGGTGAGCTATATAATGAATATACTCTACGGTTCAAGAAAGCTGAGACGATAAGGTTCTGCGGAGAGAGATTGGAACAAGTTAGGGGTAAAAGAAAGAAAGAAAAAAGCAAACAAGGGTTTTTGTTTTTGTTGGCATTAAGAATCAAGGAAAAAGAAAAGGCGAGACCACAAAGAAACAGAGAGCTAAAATTTGAGACCCCAATTTTCCTTTTTCTTTTTCCAATTTTTGCTACTTTCTCCAGAGAGAGAAGGAAACAGTGGTGGGGGACAGCGAGAGAGATCCCATGACTCTACTTTGCAAAATACCTCACCGACCCACCGTGTGTTCTGTGTGTTCGTATGTTTGAACGTATCGTACTGTTGGGGTTAATTACCCTTAACCCCTGCAACTATAGTTATATTCATCTTCCACCCTTATAATGTTTCTTGTAAATTACAGTGACATCTCCAATTATAAATTTTTTGTTCATCACATCCCCATATTATTTATCTACAACTATTAATATTTAATATAAAACGAAAAATTATTGTACAAAAGTAAAAATACCATTTATATTGGTAACAAAGGAAAAAAAATATAAATTGTCATTAATTAAGATGATTTAATATTTTTAATAAGGAAAATCGATGAGATGATTATATCACAAATTACAATCAACTACCATATTGACTAACACCATAAATTATCTAAATACAAATCAAATTGTCAAAGATAAATAATAAGACTCATATAAATTAGTACTCGGTAAATCAAATATATTTTTAAAAATTTTTCTCGGTCCTTACTTGAAAAATTATGCTAAACTAATAATTTCGATAAATTAATAAGATATATTTTTTCGAAGTAATCATGTATAAAACTATGACCATGTCAATATCGTAAAATAATAATTCTATAAAAATATGAAAATTCTATTAAAATAATAAATTGTTAATTTATCGATTAATTAATACATTTTGTAAATTAATAAAATTTTGTGGTTCCAACATTATTAATTTATAGCTATTTTACTCTACATGATAAATTTAAAATATTTATCCACTAAAATATTACATGTTTTTTTATATTCATTTTTAATTACACATTGATACTAATATTTTATTTATTACCTCACTAGTGTTTTTCCTTAATTACCAAAAATTTGTTTAAACCTTCCTATATATTTGTTTCAAAATCAATATCAGTTTTGTACATATTTTTTTGTTCATTTTGAATTAAAAAAATGATAGATTTCAATGAGATTACACTGGTTATTATATGGAATAATGTTAAAATTATACCACATAAGATTTGTGAAAGTAATCAACCAATTTTTTTTAAAAAAATGTTTGGGAGTGAATGGTATAGTTATGGGTGAGAGTGAAAATTGATGCCTCATTCGTATGTGTTTTGTTTCGTCTGTTGATTGACTTGAGGGGCGCATGTCACGCATGCGATGGACTTTGGTCTGGTCGTCCCACATGCCAACCCCGTATACATCGGGCCGAGGCTCGATTCTTTATTTTATTTTCGCATAATTTTCAAACCGTAGTGTTTCTATATTTAAAAAATTAATGAATAATATATTTGTCATGTTTCCCGTGACCTCGATTAGGAAAAAGAAAATTTATTTTTTTAAAAAATACTCGAGAACAATAAGATGGTAAAAGGTTATTGATGTTGCTAAAAAAATGTTATTTTTTTTATAAAGAAATCGTTCTAAGAAATTTTTTATTTTCCAGTCACGACTTTAAGAAATGTTATATATTTTCTCATTTTTAAAAGAAAAGTCTACGATTTGTTTAAAAAAAAAAAAAAAGTCTACGTTTCAAAATTCCATTGTTTTTTCAAAAGTTGGTATATTCACATCTCATAATTTTGTATACAATTCCTTTTTTTACAAGAAAGGAATAAAAGCGACCATAAAAAGTAGATAAAACTTTTCCACACTTGCCACCTGTTCCAAAATACCTTCCCTCCTATCAGCAAACTGGTTTGGATTTTATAAGCAAAATGGAGAACCCGAATTAGCTTCTATTATTTATTTTTAAAAAAACTTAGATTCGAAATTTTTCAGAGAAGAGAATAAAATATTTTTAAAAGAAAAAACGAAAATAAAGGGGCGAAAGGAAATGTAAAACAAAGTCAAAGTCGCCCTATTTTCACACATGACAAGAGAGTGTCAGGCTGTCATTTTAGGTAGGTTTGACGCTACGTGGGGCACTGTGCTCACCTAGTTTGGATGAACAAAATTCACATACATATATGATTTAAAAAAATTAATAGACCCCATATATATATGGTTAAATTTGAGTTTTTGATTCTATCATAGAGATTGTGCCCCTACATGTAAGATGAAATCAACCGTCTTTTTACGGGATTAGTGTAAAATAGTGGGCATTTGATTCTTTTACCTTTATTGTTATTATTGTTATTATTATTATTATTAATCCAATGTAAATATTATATGCGTTTAATAAAGATATAAAAATTTATTACATGTAGATAATTAGTATATAATTCTATTTATTGGAAGGTTTGAATTTTACTTCATCAACAATTTTTTTTTATAATTAATTTAAATTTGAAAAAGCTAATGTCAATTTAAAATTCAATGCATGACAGCGTTTTGACCTCTCGTCTACTGCTATTGTTTATTCCTCCGATCCATTTCAGATGATATTTTATTTTAGTGCTTGCTCTGAAAAGGCGGCTTTAGCCAACAATAAAAAAAATATCGACTTAAGAAATCAACGTTTTTGGTTCAAGGTTACACGTACATCGTTAGCTGACTAGACAGAATAGTAGCTGATAGCTGGTGATCCAAAGAATCGGGTGTTGGTTGAGCGGAACGATCGCTCCAAAGAATCTGCTTCAATGGTCCCATCTATGCTACCTGGCTTTTGCACAAGGCACGTCAGGGACTTGACGATTTCAGACATTTGTGGCCTAAATTCCTTCTCAGGCTGATCATGATCGTGTTATCGAAATCAAGTTCTTGAATATTATTTTAATGTAACGAATTGGTGTCATGAAAGTACGTACCTGAATGCAGGCAGAGACAATGTCCGCAAAACGTGAAAGAGGTTTCGAGGACATGGTTCGCAAGATGGATGGATGGATCATCTCTTCCAAAGATGCGTTGTCATGAAGCCTGGAGGAAGCCCATCTCACCAATGATTTTTCTGATCTTGATCTTGAGCTGCATGGTTCATAAAACCTATCATATCAATGACTTTTACTTGCGATATTCACGTTTGAGTTATCCAGAATCTTAATAGTATTTATAAACGCTGTACTTGTCAAAAGGCCTCCTTCCTGTTAAAAGCTCTAAAAGCAACACTCCGAAGGCATAGACATCAGCCTTTGTATCGCAAATTCCAGGTTGAGCATGTTCCGGTGCGATATAGCCACTATCAGAAATAGCCATTTCTGAAGCCTGTATGCAATTTTGATCTGATACTTAGTCCTTGATCTCAAGCAAAACGTATTGTAGATGCTGATATTTTGACGTTTACCTTGAGCTTCACACTGTTGCTCGTCAAGGGTCTCAAGATAGCCAGCCCGCAATCACAAACATGGGGCTTAAGTGTTTCATCAAGTAAGATATTTGCAGCCTTTAAGTTACTGTGGGCAACGGGAGGCACGCAGGATGAATGCATGTAACTGATCATTCGACACAGACAGAATTGTGATGAAAGAAGTTAATGAACGGCAGATTACAAGTGAGTGTGGGTTACGAAGTGGCTTGGAAATACTCACTTCAATGCCTGAGAAATGCCAAGAGAGATTTGTAGGCGTAGACCCCAAGATAATGGTTTGTATGTGACGCAGTGTAAAGCATCTTCAAGGCACAAATTCCTAATATATTCGTACACAAGGAGATGTTGGCCATGCTCCATACAGTATCCAAAAAGTGTCACAATGTTAGGGTGCTTCAATCTTGATGCATTTCGAATCACATCCAAGAACTGTTCTTCTTCGACGATGGATAGAGATACCATGCTAATGATTTTGACAGCCAAAATCTAATCGAATTGAAGTGCGGATCAGAAAATTTGCTTTGCTTGAAACTTCAACATATGTACAACTTGAGTTAGATGAATCAAGTTCAGAGCTTTACCGTGCCATCTGGAAACTCTGCTCGGTATACAGAACCAAGAGATCCCTCTCCAAGAAGGTTTTCTTCACTGAAGCTGTTGGTTGCTATTTGGAGCTCTCCTAGACTGTAAACTTTTGCTGTAATAGGAATCTTTCTACCCGAGTAGCTTTTTCTCTTTGGCACTTTCATGGTTTTAGTTCGAATAGGAGGCTGACGTGAGGGGGTAATCAAAGGGGAGGAGCTGAATCCTGATATATGTGGGCTGTCCTCTGCAGCCATTGACCACAAATCCATGCCTAAAAACAAAAAACATATGATATGGGCATTGCAACGTTATGAAAACTAAATAACAATAACTGATCACTGATACCAACAGAATCATATTCCTAAGTAACAAGTAAATCCTGAGAATGACCTTGGACTGTGCAAATAGCTCTATTTCTCGTGGAACCTTCACAGATCTCTGTCTCTCCAACTGCTTTCTCACGTGATCGATGATTGCGAACTACAACAAAAAGAGCAGCAAATACTGCAATGAGTGTGCCTCCACCAACCAACATAACTATTCCAGATGGGCTTGGTCTTTTCTTGCTGTGGCCTGATTCTATATGAGCAGGATGGCTCTCAAAATCTGTTAAATTTGTTACTGGTGGACTGCTGATATTCTGCTCTGTGGGAATAGTATCGGGAAAGTTCCAGGGTGGATAGTTTGTTTCTTTGTCAAACTTGTTACCCCCAATCCTAAATATAGATGATGGAACAGAGACAGAGGATTTAGTTGTGCAAATACATGAAAGGGAAATGAAGAAGCTTAGATAGATGTGGCTGGCTAATACAGCTTTACCATAAGTTGTGTATTGATTGAAACTTTTCTGGAATAATACCACTAAAATGGTTGTCTTCAATATTCCTAAAACGAGAAATATGAGCGCAGAAACAAGTATAATAGATACTAATTTGAAAGTTGAAACGTTTTTTATCGAAAGGATCATACAAGTCATAAAGTGGGAGATTGGCCAAGAAAATTACTGATCCGGTAAAGTGATTTCCCTGCAAGAACCTGCGATATAATCTCTCAGTTACTTGGAAACTTAAGGACCAGATATCGGCACCATATCATTCTGAATCTGAAGATACAAAACTCACAATCCTGTCAGGTTAGACAAAGATTTGAAGGAGGTAGGGAGATCTCCAGTGAAGTTGTTGAATGACAAATCCCTGGTTTAAATCTTATTCTGAGCAAAATGGAACAGGGAATATACTTAGGTTCGATACAAAGAATGTGATAAAATAGCATACATTCCTCTGAGATTCTGTACGGCCACTAAATACATTTCCCAAAGCTCCAGATAGCGCATTATGGCTCACATTGCTGCGACGAAAATTAAAATTCAGAAGTATTGCATAATTGCAGAACCGAACTGCTGAAGCATAAGCCACTTACAGATGCCTAAGATTCTTCATTAAATCCAAGGAGTATGGAATGCTTTGACTAAATTTATTTCCTGCCAAGTTTCTGCATTCATCGAGTTAAAGAACGTAATTATTTTGGCAATAGTGTCTACAGTTGAACTCAATACTTGGTATAAAGATCAATTTTGATTGTCTTACAGGTGTGTTAGATTAAGAGGTAAATCATAAGGTATTTCGCTATTGATGTTATTTGAGCTGAGGTCCCTAATAACATGAAGTTCCCGACAAGGGAAAGGCAGATAAGTACAAAGATTCAATGTGACCAATGGTTGATTCAAGTGCAAAGTATTCATCTAAGTACTTACAGCTGCTTCAGATTTCTCAGATTAGAGAGCTGAAACCCGAGATTCCCAGCTAGGCCTAGCCCTTTAAGATCCCTGCAAGTTTGGTAGGTACAAGTAGTTAGTTTTGAGAGTTTAACTTGATATCCTCTCATGTGAGTATTGGTGATTACAGGTGGATCACTGATGACATGAAGCATGAAACTCCAGTCCATAATTCGCCGCAAGGGTCTCCGCCCTCTAATTTCCATCTTTGCAGCTGCACTGGGCTGTTGAGGGACCTGTACAGATCTCGAAGAGCTTGAACTGCATAAAATAAACCAGATGATCAGTTCATATCAAAGTTAGTTTATCGAAAACCATCCTCACATTTAATGGAACTACTCAAGGCTAGTCACTCTGAAATTGTAGGACATGCCACCATAATCCTCGGCTTCATCAACTTCAGGATAATTAAAAATCTATGATGAGGACTCAAAACATTTCATAGAAAAACTTACAGGTACATATCAAGAATACATAATTTCAAGAATATCCTGGCTATACAGAATGTGAAAACATAAAGCCGATTACCATCAGTTTCATCTGTGATGGCAAAGGCTTGTAACACGAGACTTGTCAGGGATACTATCGCAATCAGACACCACCACTGTTTAGTCATTGTTTTCTCAAGAATCAGAGCCTCAGAGGAGAAATTAACGCCTATATTAATTTCTGATATCCCATAAAAAAAATTACACAAATAGATTTCGTCAGTCTCGCAGTTAGTAAGAATTAAAAGTTAACAACGCTGATTAAACTTGAAACACCAGATAAAGCTTGGCATAACGGAAGATGTGAAAATCAAGAAAAGTATTTGGACACTGTTCTGTTGCAACCTTCAATTACAAGCTAAACTAATTACCTGCAGCAATCTTCATTATTGCTTCGATACGTCTCGATCTCTATAGGCGTACTCTGTGTGTGTGTGTGTTTTTTTAACACACACATAAACATACATAGATTTTGAAGGTACACACCACGCACAGAGTTACAAACTTAGTTGCGATAGATTATGGTAATATCAAATGCCCTTGGAAAAAAACCACACACACACACATACACATGCACATGTGCAGATGACATTAGCATTATTGTTATTGTTAAATGTAGAAAATGATTATTCATAAGAAAGAGAAGGATCCAAGAACTGGATATCACGAGTCGGCCGAGGATATCTTTTTGCACCAATTTAACAAGAACAATGACGATGGCCATGCCTGCGTGCGAATATACATACATTTGCTAGAAAATTACATAGAAATTAGGGTTTCGAAGCTACCTGTGTGATGGAGAAGGATTTAGCGAGGCGCGAGCAGAAGAAGCTGAACAGTGAAGAAGAAGAAGGAAAAGCACTGAGTTTGGTGTGAAACGGTTTGGGTAGTTAAAGGCGCGTGCGTGCCACGGCTTCGTTGAATGCATGATCTCTGATGTAAATTTAACCATTTTATTATATTTATCTCGGCTTAATTCTATGATTAATTCATATTTCCAAAATGAAACTGGTTGATATGGTTGGTTTTGCAGCTTCTTCTCTAAGTCATCTCCAATCCATTGCACTACATTCTGTACTACATTGGTGTTACACTAAAATCATCTGCAATGTGTCCAACCACATTGCACTATATTTTACACTACAATAGAATATTCCAAGAATATTCTTTTTTTTTCAATATTAATCTTTCTGTTTTATGTTAATTATTTGTAACTTGATAATTTAATGATAATTAAATATTATAATTTATATATTAAAATTTATATATTTAAATATTTTAATTTATATATTAAAATGTGAATTAATTATTTCATATTAACGAAATAATTATTTGATTTACGTACAATTATTTAATACAAACTATATGTTAATAAAATCAAAATATCATTGAAAAAAACACGTTTATTTGATATTAAATTAATAATACAACAAAAATACAATATTAAATATTCGAATTATTGTTGTTTTTTTTCGTAATTTGTACTATTTTAACGCATTATTAATTTAATCTGTGTTTTTTTATTTTTTATTTTTACACTTAATTAATTTCTAATCAAAATATTAACAATTTTATAATTAAAATTACAAAAAATTTATAATTTCAAAAAAATATTAATTAATTAAATATTAAACACTAATATAAAATTAATCAAATTAAAAACAAAAAAAAATAAAAAAAACTGAAAAAAATGTGGCGCACCAATTTTGGTGCAGGTTTTGGCGTTGCTCCAATCCAGCACCAAATTTGGTGCTGGATTGGAGTGAAATTTCATGGTGCCTTGGCGCTGGATTGGAGTGAAATTTCATGGCACCACAATGGTGTCCATGATTGGAGATGGCCTTAGCAAACAAATTAAATGAATGTAATTAATTATTTTTTCATATTCTCTATAGGAATCTAACTAATTATTTAGTAATTTAAATCTTTTTAAATTATAACAATGGTCCATACATTGTGATAAATACTTAGTTCGATTGATTAAATTTGAGACAATAATCTGATGGATATACATTTGATTTTTTTATGTCATCTTATAAATAAAGTAAACAATCTTATAATAAAAATTAGATATTATAATTTCGATTTAATAAGTTGGTTTATTTTGAATTTTAGTGTTTTAACTTATCAACGGTTTAGTTTTCATTAACTTGGATTTTTTTGGATCTTTTTTCGTCTGAAACCAATAAATTTATCAAATAGTATTTATTTAACACTGATATTTTCAGACATTACTCATATAACGAGAATAAAACTTATATTATATATATTAAAATCTATCTAAGGTAAAAATTTTATTTCATTTTTTAAAATATTTTGTATCATTTGTATTTATTTTTTGTTTTTGTTTTTGTATAAAATTATTTAATCAATGGAATATAGATTTATGCTGGCTATTAAAAATATATAGAAGAAAATAAGTATCAAATAAATAATATTCGATGTAAGGTTTTTGGCAAAAAAAAATCAAAGTTACGTCATAAAATCCAAACATTGAAAAGTTACGAAGCTACGACTCAAAACAACAATTTATAGGACTAAAATTATAATTTTTCTTAAAAATTATTTTTGTTTTGTATAACAAGGGGTGTGGAGATTTACTATCTAAATTTAAACTAGCTAAACTTCCCAATAAATGGAATTTGACGTTAGGCGGGCCTAGTTGGTTTTGGGGTCTCACCCTTCCCCTCAGCCACAGTACCAAGAAAATAAGTATCTTTATAAAATATGAAGTAGCTAGCCACGTGATTCCAAGATTCTGAAGGCACAGAGTGAAATTCATCCAGTGAGTTGAATTTTTCGTTTCTCAGAATTCATGGAATAGCAAATTTTAAGTTCAAACTCAACGGGTATAAAGTCGAGATGAGATTTGCCTGTATAATCACGAAACATAAATCATATTTCCTACTTTAGCTGCAAACTTCTCAAGAAGCTTGAATCCCTCCACCAGCAGCTTGATGACAAAACCAAATCAATTATCCATTTTATTCATTAAAGATCCATCCAAAATTCATTATTGGTGGTGCCCTACTAGCATTTGTAGACCAAACTACGCACCAAAGTCTCAAGTTTCACACAAACAAAACATGAAGTCCAAACATCACACAATTGCGAAGAAACGCCGTTGTTGCTGGCTGCTAACACAAGATTGCGGGATGATTAGAACTCGAGATTTCAAATCGACCAGTTTACATGCTGACCTGAAGAATCATAGCCCCTCGAGGATTCCAGTTCATGAAACCGTTCTCCACCTTGTTGAGCCACTCCCAGCTCTCCGGTATACATATTATTAGAAGACTGATAAATTTGTCCTAGTCCCAGATCGGGAGGCATCTCGTGCAAAGTGTCACTAGCCAGATCACCCTTGAAACTCCAAGACGGGCATGCATATTGCTCGATAGGTGGATGAACTGTTGGTGTGCAGATATTGGTACCAAGGAAGTTGTTAATCCCAAGATTCAGGGGTCTGGCGCTACAGTTCCAGGGCTGATTTGACAGAAGAGAGAGAGCACTGCTGGAGTTCGAGGCTCCGTCGAAACATACTTCTGAAGATACTCCAATGGTCCCAGTATGATTTGGCCTAGTTGTGGAACCTTGCAGAAGATCTGGTAGATAGTTTGGTGGGTTGCTCTGCCATGGAGGTTGATTCCCGAATGCTCTTTCAGATGTTGGAGTAATTGGCCAGGATTCTCTTCCAGTGAGACTCGGGTATGAGGTGAAGTCGACAGTAAAACTTCCACGTTTGCTATGATTACCTGTCATGGCAAAATGAAAACTGAGTCTACTCGGTTATAAGAAAAGATCCATGACATTTAATTAGAATGACAGAAACCATAATATCTTTCAAGAAAAGATCCAAACGATTCTGTCTAACCGGACATAGATGAAGAAAGACTTCCATAGCGAGGGGAGAATAAAGATCCTGGCTGTGGCTTCCGGCGACGCTCGTTGTGGCCAGCAAGACGTCTGCGGCAGCTTCTTTTCTCTTGGTCAAATTCAGGCAACTGATGAAACCTGGAGAAAAATTAGCGTAAGAAACAATGATTTAGTATCAACTGTAAATCGATGTGTTAATATAGATGTAACAAATCTTGCTTCCCATATAATTTCCGATCTGGCACAGGATTTGGGCATGAAAGAGGCCACAGACATTTTTGGGTATGAAAGTTCCTTCAATAAATGTAATATGAAATTTTGATCGAATTTACATTTTACGGCCCCTTCCCACCTCATTTCCAACAGTTCTTATCTCAGCGTTCTTGGGACATTTCAAACTTAGCGGCCAGTTGCAAATCGCATTTTTCATCAGCCCTCGACACAAATTTGTTGACACTCAAACGAAGATGCGTGATTACATTTTAAATTCCAGAGTTACATTATTACAAGACGATGGATAACTCACTAACTATATAACACTGGAAAGAACTTTATTTACAAGACGATGGATAACTCGCTAACATGTATAACACCAGAAAGAGCTTTATTTACAAGACGATGAATAACTCACTAACTGTATAACACTGGAAAGAGCTTTAGCACGTTCCCACAAATTGCTTCATACAAGCCACATTAAGTACTAAAGAAACTGTTAATCAACTAAGATACTACAAGAATCAGGACAAGATCAATATGTTCACAGTCTACGTTGCGTATAGGCTCCCACTAGCCCGGAAGCAACATAAACGAATATTTATCATCTTTTCCACATACAAATTCATGAAACAACCTAAGACCACAAAATCACAACTATCCCATCTGAGGCATTCTCAAATAGATAATTTTTCCAAATATCAAGTTTAACTTTTAAAAATAAAAAAGTTTGGCCCCCAATCATCCTAAATCTTGAGTTGTCCCTCTTCACAATCAAAATCCAATATGAATTTACCAAATGACTCAAGACAAGGAAATGAAAAGGAGACCCCATACATATCGATGACTTATCGCAAAACAAGTCATTGGCACAATTTATCAAACACATCTATCATAATACCCAACCAAATTAAGATATACAATACGCACTCATAATACACAATGAAACCCCAACAAAAAATGAAAGAAGAAAGATGATCAAGGGAATAAATCGTGTTAATATATGTGTTCACTCGTGCGTGTGACTAATTATATATAAATCAAAAACGATTCTTTAATTACTGAAAAAGCGAATCTTTAAACTATAATATATATAAAGATCAACAAAAAACCAGACCTGCTGCACTGCTGGCAAAATCTTTGCTCAAGGCCAGCAACAATGACATTTAAAGACTTGGAATGCACACCACAAACCTTGTGCCTTGAATAGTAAGGCTTAACATCACTCAGATCTACATTACACCCCTCAACCTGGCACCTCGGTGGCGGACCACCATGCACCGCCCCAGTCCGCCCCTTCTTCGCCGGCGACCGCGGAGGCAGTGCCGATACACCACCGGTTTTGTGCTGCAACCCAGAAGCACCCGCATCTTCAAAGTAGATTTTCTTGCCGAAGTTCAAGCCATTTAAAGAACTTGACCCACCAGAAACGGAGGAAGAAGAAACTGAATCACCCTTTTCCATCCCTGTCGTCTACAACCCATTCATCACTTGCTCAATGAATTCAAATGAAAGTCACATGCACTATTTAAGCAGAAAACAAACGATATAATCATACATGAAATTTGTTGGGATGTGGGTGAGTGTAAAAAGTGGAGACCTGACAATGGGCCATAACGACAGCTCTGTGTATTCAAGTACAGGGGAGGCTCATTTCCGTCGAAATAAATAATATATGGAAGAGGGGGATTTGGATTTTATCTTTTTCTGTAATTAGGGTTATGCTCAAGTTATGTTATATTAGGAAAGCTATTAATAATAACAAGAGTTATGATTCATTGGTATGGAACCCGAATACATTTTAACATATTATATTATGTATTTTGTCTAACAAAATTGAGAATTTTGACAGTACGAAGCTACTTAATTCTTGTTACATTTACATATAATCTTCTTGTTACATTTACGTATAATCTTCGGAACAATGTTGTCTACCATTTGACCAAATATGATTTTTTTTTTAATAAAGATATCTTTCAACACATACAAATTTTTGTCGAATTTTCAACCAGTGTCATAAGAGATGTATTTTACTCATCTCTAACCGCTAACAATTCCAATTTTTTATGCAGCTCGATGTCCTTTTGTGCTCGGCCATGCATCTTGGTGGCATTGTGTGCAGCTCGATGTCTACCGCGCAGCTTGATGTCCAGCTAGCTCGATGCCGAGCCATGTAGCTCGGTTTCAGCTCATGCAGCTCGAAGTTGGGTTTTAAAACCTCGAATATATATATAGTGAATTTAAACTTGTATGTCAGAATTTCAACATAATACTCGAGATTGGCAGTCTTGTAAGAGAAGCCCAAAATTTCGAAAATTGAGTACACCATATTCAGATTAACACCACCTTAAATTTTGATTAATTGGTAACATACAAATTATGGTCCTTAAGTGGTGCAACGACCAAATTATGGCAATTAAGAGGGCCATTAACATGGCTGACCATGCACCTCCTTCCTCCTGTCCCCCACCTATAAATAGTGCTTCAGATTCGTGAAGAAATCACACCCGAGAGAGTCATAATTTGTATATGGTTTGTGTAAGAAACAACATCCATTCTCGAGCATTTATGTCCAAAATCTCGAGTAAAGTCCTCTCCAAGTTCAAGTTGATTCAGCCAAGTAATTCGAGCTTCACCTTAGCAGCAAGTTCTTCGCGTTTTAACCAAAAATTGGTAACTGGGCTTATTGTAATAAATCGATCGGTGAAGAAATATTTTTTTGTTCCAATCAACCTTTGTTCGTTCTATTCTGTTTTGCTTCGTTATGTTTTATTTTGTTTTCTTTTGTCATAAGTATGTTCAAAGGTTATGATTTAAATTTAATATGATATCAAATATCTGAAATATGATAAGATATGATCCTTGATTGTTTCTTGGTCTCGCCTATTTATTTTTCCACTTAAAAAGGAACTTTGAACTGAGATTGTATCATATGAAATTTCCCAAAATCTATACTTATATATTATACTAAAAAAAATCTATTCATAATCTAAATAAATTTGTCTCTTGATATGAATATTTTCTAAGGCAAAAACTTGTGTGAGACGGATCTCTTATTTGGGTCACCCATGAAAAAATATTACTTTTTATGCTAATAGTATTACTTTTTATTGTGAATATGAGTAGGACTGACCCGTCTCACAGATTATGATCCGTGAGACGGTCTCACATGAAACTCACTCATTTTCTAAACGACAATATTACGATTATTACTCTTATATTACTAAACAAATTTATTTTCAAATGTCGATACTACCATCATCCCACAAACAAAGTACATCATATATTTTTTTAAAAGAAAATTATCCATAAAATCATTTTACAAATTATAACAAAATAAAAAGTAGGTCTTTTGTGAGACGCGCGGACTCACGAATCTTTATCTGTGAGACGTGTCAACCCTACCGATATTCACAATAAAAAGTAATACTTTTAGCATAAAAAGTAAACGAGTTGCGAATTGGTATAATGGTTATTATTTGAGTTAAGTTAATATTTAGATTACGAACAATTTGTGTTGAACTTATTTTGGGCAAAAATTTGTGTGCGACGGTTTCACGGATCGTATTTTATGAGATGAATCTCTTTCATTGATGACCTAAATAAGATATTCATCACACAAAATACGATCCGCGAGACCGTCTCACACAAGTTTTTGCCCAAAATATATATTAGGTCAATCCTATCGATATTCACAATAAAAAATAATATTCTTAGCATAAAAAGTAATATTTTTTTCCGTCTCACAAAATATGACTCGTGTGACCATCTCACACAAATTTTCGTCATTTAATTATTGCTGGTGGACGTATCTGCCAGTACCCAATAATATATGATGCACTATTATATTTTAGACAAAAACTTATGTGAGACGGTCTCACGGGTCGTAGCTGTGAGACGGATCTCTTATTTGGGTCATCCATGAAAAAGTATTACTTTTTATGTTAAGAGTATTACTTTTTATTGTGAATATGAGTAGGGTTGACCCATCTCACAGATTAAGATCGTGAGACGGTCTCATATGAGACTCACTCTATATTTTATACAAATGAATGTGCTTATTATTATCATTATTTTTGGAAAAAAGAAATGATTGTGCTTAATCGTACAGTGCACTCATTTTGTCGGGATTATAATAATTTTCTAAACATTGTAACTGAAAAGCCAGTTTAAACCAAATTGTACTTTACGAAAACATCTTTATCCAACTTCCTTATATATTCTCCCCACCTGAAATAAGTTTTCCCACATAGGAAATAATTCAGGTGGTATCTCGGAATTCTAGGTCTAGACAAAGTAAACTATTTAATTGATGATTATTTATGTTTCGAGGGATTTTAGTAAAAGTTGATCAGTAAATCAATTTGGACAATCAGATTGATTGTATGTCAAAATTGTATTAAGTGCTTTAGAATTATATTATGTTTAAGGGTGTCAAAGTCGGAATCGACCCGTCAATCAGACACGTTTCGATCCGAAAAATTCAGGTTTTAGTTTGGGATTTCGGGTTCGGGTCAGTGTAGGTTGGAGCTGATATCTGACTCGAAAAAATAAAGACTGATTCGCAAATTTTAGATTTTTTAAAATAATATAATTAATAAATATGGTCTGCGTTTTTATATATTGTATGTTTGAAAAAATATTTATTGTACATTTATATCATAAATTTTCATAATTTAATGTTTTTTTTGTAAATTGTGTTATTTTTTAAACAATTATTTATTTGATATAGTAAATATATTTTAATTTTTGCGATTAGACTTCCAAATCTAAATCATATATATGGGAGATTTTGTTATTATATATGTTTAAATCAAAATATATTTTTTCTATTTTAATTAATATTTTTAAAAAATAAAGATAATCAAATCTGGTTGAGTCGGTTTGATCGAAATGTGAGTTTTTGGATTGGTTAGGGTTCGAATAGAACACTTTTTAAATAATACTATATGTCAACTTGACCGTCCAAATTGACACCCCTATTCTTGTTTCTACTGGGGTTTATGAAAAAAATTAATTCGCGAGCTCAATAAATCGAAATCAGAAGTATTTGATATTCAGCTTTTATAAAAACCACTCATTTGGTCAAAATCCTATCTTCGAAATCAAGCTATCACGTTTCTAAAGTTATAGTACTCGCTGGTGATATTGTTTTTCTAATTTATTCAAAAAAAAAATTTAATTTTAAGATTCTCATTATTTGCATATTTGACCCAAAAAAAATATAAATTGGAAGGATATTTTCGTCAGTGTGCTATAAAAACGCAATTAAATCTTTTAAAAAACTAATTATCCATAAGATATTTTAACAATGCTAAGTTTATTAGGTTAAAATTATTATTTTGTAGTAATAAGAATTCGACCATACGATGCAAAATAAGTGAATGTCGATTAAAAAAATGACAAGTTTGTGATAATGATTAAAAAGGGGGATTCTCTCCCTTGAAATCTAAAAAAATCGCATTATTTTATTATTTTATTTTGGTAATTTAATATATATAAGAGAATAAAGTGCAAAAGAAGAAAATGGAATGGACCTCTCTTTTAATTAGAGTGACACTACCAACTTACCGTTACAAACTAGAGACAAAAGGTTAAGTAGAACACATATTTTTTTTTTTTATTAAGAAGAATCTCCTACACGATCATATTCATGAAAAAATTATTACTTTTTATACTAAAAATATTAATTTCATTCTAAGTATAGATCGAGTCAACTTGTTTTACGAATAAATATCCGTGAGATCGTCTCATATCAAACCTGCTTATATTTATAACATCACTGCAAAATTGTTGAAAAATTATTTTTTAAAAATTGAGAAAGTTTGGATTTCTGATTGTGTGTGGGCCTGCGAAGGATAGCTTAATATTAACAGTTTCATAAAATAATTCTATATCTACATGGTTTGGTCTGTCTTTTTATTTTCCATTTTGTAGGTTTTGATTTGCGGGTTTAACATTTTAGTTTTTTTTTAAAAAATAGCTATCGAATTTTTTTAAAGAGGATATAGATTGTTAGAACTTAGAGTGATGTTATTTGGGCTTTTAAAAGTTTGGCCCATTTTTAATGGACCGTTATATGGACATGGATCGGGTTATGTTCGGATTTGAGAATCGTTTGTTGTAGAAGACATTTAAAAGCATGAAATGAAGGGAAAAATATTTTAAAACATAACCCATAAACAAGTTTGCTCTCTTATACCTCGGAGTTTCCAGATTCTGTATCGGTGTTCTTTCGAATTGTTGTGAAGAAAACGGAGGATTTTAAAGAATATAACTCTGCAGGATTGAGGGAATTTGAAAATCTTTTTGGAATCGTCTTTCTATCGAATATGAAGCTATAGACAGCAGTGGTATGTTATTGATATCTTGTTTAATTCATCATCTTAATCGGATTACCGGGTTTTGATTTAATATTAGGGTTTTAGTAGATTGTGTGATATTTGGTATGTTTTTATTGATGTTGTGGAGGTACGTTGGAGAAGCTTAGGGTTGGTTTGTTTTTATCCTTTTGTCTTTTGGGAATTATCGTGTTGAAATCGAGGGCAACCATTAATCCAGTGAAATGTAACGAGAAAATAATGATGGGGATTTCGATTTCTGAGGTTTCTATGTTTCCCTGGCCTTGGGATTTCTCAAAAACCATCATTCCAAATTGAGGATTCTGTAAGTAGCTATTTCGTTGTGGTCTTCTGCTAGTAATTTCTGAAGTTGCTTGAGCATTGATGAGCAAAGGTACACCCTGTTTCTATAAGAA
The DNA here is from genome assembly GCF_022965805.1 of Primulina eburnea. NCBI lineage: Eukaryota > Viridiplantae > Streptophyta > Magnoliopsida > Lamiales > Gesneriaceae > Primulina > Primulina eburnea. The sequence continues at coordinate 2,607,419 of NC_133103.1, read as the reverse complement.
TGCTCTTATAATTCCTTCATTGCCGGGTTTATATCACTAACTTCCATCTCTACTTTTCGCAAGAAGAGCTCAAGTTAGTTCCCTGGTTTGATTTGTTTCACAACAATCAAAACCACCCAAATAATACATAATGCACCACTTAATCGGGTGAACTGCTCTGCTGAACCATGGAAACCTTTTCAGCCTAAAGATATGGTAGTTGAAATTGAAGCCTGCAACCTTTTTTTACCTCTAAAACCGGTTTTTACACCATTGATTGTCAATTGAAATAAGTGCAGGTACTGACGACGATTGTCCCCAGCTGCAGTATAATAGAGTTCCTGTTGGTGGTCGTGTAGCAGAAAATGGAAGAGCAGTGGTAGGTTTACCATCATATCAAAGAATGCAAGGTGATATGGAGTCTCAAATTCACAATCTGGAGAAAATAGCATATGGTGCAGTTTTACGAGCTTTTAAAGCTCAATCTAATGCCTTATCTTGGGTAGATTGTATTTCTTTATCCGTTTCTTATTCTCGTGAGTTTTTTATTATGATTTTTTTCAAATAGGTTACATGAATTGGTTGGGATGGTTTGTGATAACTTTGTTCCTCAGGAGAAAGAAGGTTTGATAACAGAACTAAGGAGAGAGCTGAGGGTTTCAGATGATGAGCACAGAGAAACGCTTACCGAGGTCAATGCAGATGAGCTCATTCAGAGAATCAGAGAGTGGAAAGAGGCAGTTGGGAACCGCAGTGCGGTGGTCAATGCTCCACAGCATGTCAACAACCAACTACCCAGTCCAACAATTTCACAATCTCGCAAAGAGCAGAAGACATCTCAGCCAGGAAGTCAATTTGGCACACCATCTCAATCTTTGCACCCTCAGTCAGTAACCTCTAATGCAACTCCTTTGCCTTTAGCTGTAAAACGGGGACCTCCCGTAGGACTGGTGGCCGAAGGATTAACGCTGTATGTTATGGAAATATAAATGTTTTTGTTGAACTTAAATTAAACTTTTACTGTGATTATTTAATATTCTCTTCCCTTTTTGGATAGGGTCAGCCTGCTTTTCCATCTGCAAAATCCATGCAATATGAGTTTACTGATCAATAGTCCACTGGTGTTCTTGTGGATGACCCAGCTGAAAGCATACGTGACCCATTAATTGGTAGGAGGGTGATGATAAAATGGCCCGCAGACAATAATTTTTATGAGGCACTAATTACTAATTACAATCCTGCAGATGTATGACCTCTTTCATTTTTTCTCATCGCATCTGTACTTATTGTAACCTCGTGGTTTTGGAAATATCTTCAAAGTGTGTACAATAAAGTTGGTCATGCCTTAAAATGGATTAGTATGATTTATTTCCTTTTGTGTTTGGATTGAAGGATTTGTTATTGGTTCATGATATCTGACTCAATAGTAATTTTTATATAGATTAAATTGACTGCTTGCTTAAATGACTCAAATGATTCAAATTTGTGGCTTAATTATGTTTAACAATTTTTTTTTAAATGGTGGATATAAGCTATGAATTTTAAATCTGTAGCAAATTCCTTCGATCAGACATATTTTTAATATTTTCCTCTGTTTTGCGTTTTGCAACCGTGGACGTATAAATTTAAGCATTTAGGAAAGGCAAAGTCATGGATATGCTTATATTTATGGTAGAAGCATTGCATTTAATTCCATTGATATTGCTAGACTGCATGTACCATTATGACAATTTTTCATTATAATGTGGCACAACATTGTCTTTGTCCTGTGTTTTCTTTTAACTGGCAGCCATTTGTTTACCTATGACCTACCCGTAGTTTCATAAATTTCAAATCATATTAATGGATTTTCTGTTGTATTCCTTTCACCCACTTCCTTACCTTTTATTTTGGATTTTAAAATTGGAAGTTGTACATACCTTATATTATCCAACCTTAAGCTTATATTATAGCGGGGTCATTCTCTTTTCAGTATTTCCCCATGGAATACCTAGGTTATATTAATTATTCAGACAAATCAATTTTGATTGGCAGTAAAATTTCTGTTTTTTTTTCTCAGGGCCGTCATTCTTTGGTTTATGATAGCAACACACCAAATGCAACCTTGGAATGGGTTGATATCAAGGAGGTAGATGTCTTTTGTTTCTTGTGTTGATAGTTATTCTTGGCTAAAGTTATTTTTGTGTGATGTTATGTTGATTTTTGTGTTGCCTTTTCTAAATGGATTATTAATTTTGCCACACCAAATTCTTGGTACTGTGGAAAGTTTGCCACAGGTAATTCTAGAACAAACCAGCTCGTCTCTTATATATTGTTGACACCTTTACTTGACTCAACATGATAACATGACTAATTTTGTATATAAGAAGAAACGTAGAAATTAAATAAGTGAGATATATTTGAGTGTTGGATGTCCATTTTTAGGAGGTTGATTGGCATATGTGGACTATTAGTTATTAAGTTTGTTCTTTAATTTAATTCATATCACCTTACCATTTTTTTGTTGTTTGCTCGTCTGATTTGTTCCCCGATCCCAATGCAGATTCCTCCTGAGGATATTCGATGGGTTGGTAATAATCCACTATTATCTCGACCAGGTGAAGGTGGGGTACAAGCTGGTGGTGGATCTGATGCAGAAAGAGGGAGGACATCCTCATCAAATCATATTCCAAATGAAATTCGAACATTACGGAATGGGGTCGTCAAGGAAGATTTGGGAGAAATTGAGATACTTCACACAGACACATTAATAAACAAGGTATTATTACTGATTATCTAATTTATCTTCTTGTACTGTGGAGATTTGATTATTTATTCTCTCTTTTATCACTTCACTTGTTTTTTGATGGCAGGTGAAGAAGGTACTTGATGCAAGCCATCCTGATGAACTAGAGATGGAGAAAGCTAAGAAAACGCTCAAGGTTGAGACTTTTTCGAGCGCAATAATTTTAATTTTGTCCTTGAGCTTTTGCGCTTGAAGTTCAATTGTAATTTGCTGATGCAGGAACATGAACAAAAACTGATCGAAGTGATAGCGAAACTTGCAGTTGCATGTGATAGTGGTAACAATCACATTTCCTTTAATTTGTTGTGGGTTATCTTGACTGTATGATGGTTGCTAAATTTGTTTGCACGTAGATTGGTTACTAAATTTGTGACGTATGTGACTGAAATTTGTTTGCACATAGAATGGTACAACACTACAATTCCATTGTAGTAAATCTTTGCTGCTAGCATGTGCTTTTCTGTACATGATGCATGTTGGTGAGACGATGTGCCTAGCCGTGAGGTATCAATATCCCTGCACTGCCACTTTTATGATGTCTATAGTATATACGGAAGCTTTTACCCCAGACAGTAGTTTGACTATGTGGCATACTGTTCTGTTTGCCAGCATGAACATATTCATGCTTTTGATTATACTTTTGTGGTTGCATTTCAATGATTGTTTCAGATGGTGAGCACCCGTAATCAATGGACAGGCGACGCTACTTTGGTTATTTTTGCTCGAGCTGTGATCTTGAGATGGTACAAAATAGAGCTGGCGTTAGAGAATTGGTAAGGTCCTCGATGTATTGCTCTATAATCATATACCCCATATATATGTTTCTCTTCCTGCCATTTTTGCTTTTTAGTTTCAAGTGTCCTCTGATGCCAAAAATATAGTTTCCGAGGTAGTACCATGCTAAAGTATTCCTGTATTAATAGAATTAATGGTTAACTGGACTTGTATACGTTTACATTTCCGCTTCCTGTATATTAGGTATTCCTTCAAAGTTTGCTTCTTTATTTTTACCTCCCCGAGATTTGTCATGGTTAGTTACAAAAAATCCAACTATATATCAATGTAAAATGTAGCCCCTTGTGTTTTGTGAAAACTAACAAATAAATCCTACAAGTTCTAAAATTAGAAGCACAAATATCAAATTTCTATTTATCTTACATTTTACGTTCCTAAGCTTGTGTTTATCTTAAATTTTAGTGGGTTAAATGTGAGAAAAATACTAAAAAGAGGGGTGCATGAAATGTTAAAAATTATCATATTTATATTGATATATGTAACAATATTTAACTACAGTTGAATTTTTTGTTGTTATGAAAAATCTCAAAGGAGGCAAATGTAATTAATCGCATTTGATTGCTGGTAGCATGTGGACAGTCTCAATTTTTAATTGTTATGATTTTCCAGTTTGTGGGAAATTGATCACAGTTATGTAATGACGTAAACAAAAGGAGCATTATTTAGATTTCCGCTCTCAAAATTTTGACCAATTGAATGTGATATTTATTTTATATAACCTGTAATCCAACGTTGATAAAATATTTACCAGTACTCTAAAAAAATTTACCAGTATAATTATGAAATTTTATTTTAAAAATATTTAAAGAATTATTGCAACTAGAAATGTAAACGAAAATTAGAGTCAATTACAATAAAAAATTTAAAACCCGTACTTGGTTTGAATTAGTTATACTCGAATTTTCAAAACTAGAAAATTAACAAATTTTGGTTAAATTTAGTTCGAGTTAATGTGTGAGTTCGATTCCGACTCGAAAAAAAATTGAACATATTTTAGAATTATTCGAATTATTGTTCGGAAATAAACACTCGAATCACATAAAATTATATTAATAAAAATATTAAGACTCGCGAATTATCGAACAAAATAACTTAGAGTCGATTTCTGCTCGAAAAAATTTTCAAACATATTCAAGTTAGGTTTGAATTCGATTAGCTCGAACACAAATCAAAATTTTTTTGAATTGAATTGAAAAGTTTGTGAACATACTCGATTTGTTTACACTTCTAAATACAAGTATGCACACAACATGCTCTTTGTTTTTCATGGGTAATTATTATTAAGTTAATTTTTATTTGTAAAAAATATGTATAATTATGTTGAAAATAATTGTGATTATCTTGTAATTATTATAGGTGTGATTTTTTTTAAAAAAAAAATCACGGGACAATGATATAAAACACATTTATAAATCGTCTAATTAACGTGAATTTATTAATTTGAACAGTGGATGAGATATAGTAGTAGTAGATAAGTTAGAATTTTATTATATATTATTTTTATAAGTTGATTGAGGTATTATTCCATATTAAATTGTTGCAACAAAAATGACCGCTAAAGATCTCACGCTTTAAGTATAATTACATAATAGCATCTCCTCTCGCCCACTCGCATGCGCAAAGATGAATTTGAAATCCATTGAATTCGATTGTCATTTTATCAAATAAAATGAAATAATACACTCTACTTATTCATGTAATAATAATACAAATTTTAATGAGTTTCAAATGATATTTTGGTGAACTTGAGATCCATCTTAATCAACATGAAATACTATATAAACACGTGAGTTATGAATTTACAGTTTATGATTTTAGTTTTTTTAAACAATAAAAATATATTTAAATCCGTAGAAACGTAATCTTAATTCCTACCTACACTAGTATTGAATCTATATTCATATTCCACAAATGTTTACCATGAAAAAAGAAGAATAACTTGTTACGAATAAAAGCAAATCTATAACAAAGAAACGTGAATCCATATACTAAGCACATATTTTCTATCCCTTTTCTTTCGTAAGTGCTATAACTTCTTTGATCTTTTCTTTGGCTGTTTAGAAACTGGGGTTTCATCTCTTTCCCTACCCCGTTTACCTAAATTAGGCCGGGAAGCAGTACCTGTTTTTGGAGGCCTCCCAACATTCCTCTTTGTCGGGCTACCCTTTTCTTTTGCTTGCCTCGTTTCTGAGCTTCGCTTGGTAGCAACTTGATGATCTTTCTTGTCACCTCGTCTGCCACTGTCGTTTTTCTTCTGATCAGATCCTCCTTTACTGCTAGTACTTTCACTAGTTAGCGGCGTATTCTTTAGTGCATCAAGCAGCGCACCATTGTTAGATGAAGAACTTTGCTTCATTCGATTTAAGAAGTTAGCTGCACCACGTTTCTTTGAGTCTACCATGGGTTGGTTCTTCTTTTTAGTTTCACCTTTCGGCTCTGAATGAAGAGAAGATGACCCTCCTTTTCCCTGGTTTTTCCCTGATTCTGCCACTGGATTTTTATTTCCACTGTTGTTGGATTGATTCTTGCCATTTTTCTTCGAATTGGCTGCAACTGAAGGAAATCTATCCCTGGTTCTCTTCTTTGTGATTTTGGGCTCTTCAGCATTTTCAGAGGGTTGTGAAGACTGAAGCTTTGTATCCTTCTCCTCAGCTAGCGATGCAGTTTGCTCTCTCTTCTTACTATCAGCCCCTGAAGATGATCCTGCTGCCTTCGCCGCAATGGAACTACGTTTACGACAAACTATCAACGAGCCTGGTATTCTAGGCTTTAACAGCAAAGAGTGAGAGGCCTCGCGGTCTTCTTTCTTTGTTAAAGATAGGGATTGTAGAGAAATTTGTTTCCTCGATGAAGACTCTGATTTGGTAAATTTCTGCGACATCTCTTTCGCTATGAGTTTTCGGAACTCAATTGCAGCCTGGGCCTCTGAGGAGTTTTTGCTGAAGAAGACGAGTGCATTGTTGACAAGCAACAAAAGATCACGAAAGAATTTGCTTCGGGACACCAAATACCAACCTTCTTTCAACCTTTGTTCTATTGTTTCGACATCAACATGTTGGAGAATCAACTTCTGATACTTGGATGTTTCCTGCTAAAGGACAAGCAATATGTCACCAAGACAAAGATGTGAATACATCAGTAGTTCTGCAAACAATAGGCTAACGAGAATGGCGATTTCCAACAAGGGAGAAGAAAGAATATTCAAAATAGCAAAGTATGAAGCATTGAAAGTAGAATCTAATCATCCAACTCAAGATCTAGTACTGCTAGTCTTTCTAAGAATTGATCAGATAACTTTTAAGACCGTGAATGGATACCACATTATTCTTGAGGTTTATTCTTGAGGTAAAATAATTTAATATTTGTATATTTGAAACGAATTTGTGGCAGAAGCAACAACTTGGTAGATAACAGTTAAATGATTAGATTTCTAAGCTTCGAATTTCAAATACAGAATATTCTTCAATTGTTTTTCCTAAAAAAAGAGACGACTAAATAAAAACGTTATAACTTAATCTTTTCCTAATCCAAACTCAATGCACCAATTTTGACTCAGAAATGTATTTTAATTTCTTTTCCCCAGTAGGGTTGCTTGCATTCAGTGTAATAAGCAGCGGAGAAAAAATCACACACGTTTCAAGAAATTAACATGAGAGCAAAGAGGGTCTAGGAATAAGTGGTTGCCAGCCCAAAAAGAGAAAATAATAAGAGGTAGGCTTGCGTGAATCCGAGTTCTTTTTTCATAAATAATTGCAAATTCTTTAAAAAATAAATTTTAACCTAATCAAAGTATGAAACGAAATTTAAGTCCCTAATCATATTTTCCACATTTAACAATGCTTCAAACTTATAAAAAAACAATAATAGCCAAATGAATCATAAATCATAAATTAAATATTCACCTGGCTTCTCAGTCGCCGCTCGAATACGGAGCCGAGCTTGTGGGACCGTATAACTTGCAAAAAGTCAATCAACGGCTGCGATTGAGCAGACAGATCTTTAACGGAACGAGATTGATCCTCGTGGTCACGTTCATCGCCACTGGTGTTGCCTCGCCGCGCCTTATCGATACCCTCCTCCTTCTTCGATCTGCTCGCTGAGCTCTGCACATCGGAACTCTCCTTCATTGCCTCATCTCCTCCCTTCGACTCTGCCTCCGATTCTCCCGACTCGCTCGCTCGTTCGGCGATCGCCGCCTTACCTGATTCTTTCTCTATGCTGTTCGAACTGCCGTTGCAGGAGTCTTCGCGATCCGGTTTCCGATTCGGTTCAGAGGTCGTATCTACCGGTTCTTCGCTTGACTCCCCGGTTCTATTACGCTCAGCCTCTGCCGCTTCTGCTTCGACCGGTTCTAATTCTTTCTCACCGGTTCTTGTCTTCTCCGCCTCGAGATCTGTGGAATTAGATTCGTTCACCGACATGTGATCCTTCTCTATTTCGTCGGCGGCGAGCATATCGCCGCCGGCAACCGGCTCCGGCGAAGGCTCTTCATCCGGTTTGACGTCCTCTTCGCTTCTATTCTCTTCACTCTTCCTCCCTAGATCCGGCCCGGCTCTCTCTCTCCTGGAGCCTCTATCTCTTTCCTCTTCCATACTCTTCATCTTCGACTCCAACGACCTGAATAACAAACGCCAAAAAATTAATGAATACTAATTTTTTTTTTAAAAACCCCACTCGTCATTTCAAGAACTTTGGACGTGCAGATCTCTAACATGGGAATGGCATGGAACGTAATACGCGTATATTCAATCGTAAAAGAGTACTCGATGTTGAGATCGTAACGTTGGACTTCCCGCCGAAGCTCGGCAACCCGTAGTTTTCTGAGCTCCTCCAGCAACGTTGTTGCGGAGGCAGCGCTTTCTTCTTCGTCGTTCGATTTGTCGCCGGTAACAGATTCGTCATCATTCTGAGCGACGTAACGACGCTTCAGGTCGAGATATTTCTGCCTACAGTTTTGTGCGGTTAGCGTAAGATTAGGGTCGGAGCTCCGTTTCTGGAGCTCGGATGCGATTGAGGACCACGCGCCAGTGCCGTGGCGGTTGACGGCGAAGGCTAGTAAAAGCTCTTCCCAGGTCCCCCATCGGAAGGAATCGTCGCCGTCGGGATCCTGTTTGTTATCCGGTAGAGCCATGCGAGTGTTTTAAGGTAGATTTACGGTACGGTGCGTACAGTTTGAATTTTGTTTGGGAAATTTGCGTCTCGTCAATTCATGGTTAAGTGGTGTGTTATTAGAGGTCTGGTCTAGGGTTGTGTTTGGCACTTTATATGTTGTGTTGTCTAACTTAATGGCTTATCGACTCGGCTCGGCTTAATCACATTGATTGATTTTTAAATAATAAATTAAGGAAGATGAAAGCTAACATCCATTTCCTTTTATTCAGCTGCAGTTTGGTTAGGTTTTTTAATCATGAAAATTATATTTTAATAAAAGTATATGTTTAAATTATATACACAAAAAACTATTGAAATGATTATGAAACGCGTGGATTAGTTGTATTATTATTATTTATTATTATTATTATTATTATTATTATTATTATTATTATTATTATTATTATTATTATTATGTGTTACTGTTTAAATTAGATACAAATAAATAAAATATTCATTATATAATTAAAGTTGTGAATTTTTTTAAAGAATTAGCATCAAATGTTGAATTCGCTATAAAATATGAGGGGAAAAACTCATGTCTTTGGAATAATTCATGGATTTCAATTAATTTTATTGTTTATAATAAAATAGTATATTAAATTTACTACTTATTTATTTAAAATATATATATTTCATATGATATTATTATTTGATGAACTTGAAATTTATTTTTATTAACATAAAATATTAAAAATATAGAATCTCATTTCTTTAAATAACAAAATTAAATTTAAAATCTATAAATTTAAAATCTACCCATTCATAAGCGAGTGTGTGTTAGGGAAAATTGGAGGCGATTTATGGAATATTCTCCCCATAATATTAATGGCAATGGTACGACGGATGCTGGTCAAGCAGACTACGAAGACTTGTTTGGTAATGCATTATAGGTTAAGGGATCTGCTGAGATTTCCCATCTTATTCTTATTTTTATTTGGTTTTTAAATATTTTTTTAGAGATTTTTATTTTTGTATGAAAAAATATGAACGTTCATAATAGGTCGATGATATATAATTCATTTGACATCAATATTTTAAGTTTAGGAAACGTCAGATTCGTTACTCAATTTATAACATTCAAAAATATATATGTTCTTCATATAAATAGTGGAAATTAACCCTTTTTTCGTGTTTAACGTAAATTAAATAGATAAAATATTGTAAAAACAATATCTTAAGATTGTACTGCCAAGTAGCTATGGAGGGCATGAGCCATGGTCCTGGCTTGCTGGCCTAAATAATATGAATGTACTCTTTCCAACAGTGGCTGGCTGTTGCCCATTTGCTTATTTTAATACCGTCTCTTTGGTACTTATTTCAATTCAATTCACTATCAATTCTTCTACAAAATCCTAAATAATATCCTTTTATATTCTTTCCATTCTTCATATTCGTTAACATATTTAGGCATAGTTTGGTACATGAGAAAAAGGAGAGATTGATAAATAATCTTTTTATCTCATGTTTGGTACATTTTTAAAAAGCTCGTGATAATATCATGGGCCCTTGATAAATAATTTTTTAGAGGGATAAAATATCCCTTCTATTAGGTGTGATAATTCTAATATAATGATAAAATGTACTACAAATGACTTAATTACCCTCACTTTACAAATGATTTTTATAAATCTATGATAGTAGGTAGAAAATAAAATTAAATAATTATTTTTATTTATTTTTATATATTATATAATATGATAATTATATAAATGGTTTCGAGATAATTATATTAATAATTTTTATAAATCTCAATAAAATTATTATTATCACTCGATAAACCTTAAAAATTGATATTTGACTTGACTCACAAAATCAAGGGCTCAATTATCATATTATATAATATATAAAATTAGGTAAAAATAAATAAATAATGTAAGCACTATCGACGCATGAATAAATAAAAAAATATGAACTCAAGCAACAACTTTGAAATTATAAAATTTATTATGATAGGGTTAATTTTGTCATTACAATCTAATATATAAATTTAATCACTCTTATTAAAATCATACCAAACATTAAATATAATATCCTACATCTTATTTATCCTTAACTTATCTTATATTATTTATCACATGTTTATCCTATCATGTGTACTAAACTATGCCTTAATGTATAGCGTATCTGAATATATGCACAAGTAGCTAGCGAAGAAATTTTTTTATATTTGAATTCTTTGTTTCCAAATTTTTTTGGTAATTATTAGTACTTTTACTTTCTTTCCATTTGTATGACGTGCTTAAATGAACTCTTTCTATTCAACAAAAAGAACAACGTGGGACGCGGGTGAAAGATTCTTAGACCGTATTTGTATGAAACAATTTTATTTAACCGATACTTTTGAAAGAATTGATTGATTCGATAGTATTTTGAGGTTGTATTTTGACTAATGAGTTTGAAATATATAATAACAAATTTATTGATTTTTTTTATAAATTTATTTGATAATTAATTGTGATGAAATTCAAAAGGATGATCTAGGTAAATACCACAATGATAAACAATTCAACCTTCATAATTATTTATGCAAATCACACATTCAAAAAATATATAATACGCAAATGAGCAAAAAGCAACCAAATGAACCATAAACATTGAGCTTCATTTCAATGCCTTCAACTCATCCTTGCCTTCTCCGACCGGCGATTTGGCATCAAAACCCTTCATTTCAGGCAATTGCTTGCCGCCTTTGCTCCTCCGTTCGGCACCAGCAGAGTAATTATTCCGGTCATATGGTAAAAAATCCATCTTTCCGGCAGCTATGTCTGACCTCAGATCGCGCAAGGCCTTGCTCAGAAGGCCATTCTCAGCTTGAATTAGCTCCATGTGCTTCTTCATCTCCAAACAGGCGTCTGCTACTTCAGCATACTTGGGTCCAGGCTCTGTTTTCTCTACTATCGGCTTTGATTTTGTCATGTGCTCGATTCCTATTTTGTTCATCACCAAGAGCGGCAGCCCGATTCCTACAGCTCGATCACCCCGCTTACCCACCATCACCGCGTCCGTGTCCGCAGCTGCGGTCTCATGCCGGGCAAACCTTAAACCCCATTGGAAGTTCAACAGGGCGAAATCTGGAATCGGTAACGTCGTTCTAGCGCTCATCTCGGCACCTTTCAACAAACCACACACCATCCCCGCCTGCCGCCTTGGACTCAACAGACGACGAGAAGAAACCAGTCCCCTTCAAATACCCATTACTCACAAAACCGTCCCCGCTCCCCACGCCGCCGTCGAACTTCTCGCCACCCAGACCCTTGACAATTTCGGAGGAGTGCGATTTCTTGAGCGTGAAATCGCCGAAGTCGGGCTTGAAATGGATAAAAAAGCTAGGGTTTCGGCTGCCAATCAAGTTGAATTCGGCGCTCATGTTCAGAGGGCTTCTGTTTGGGGATCCGAAATGCCCAATCCCAGTCTTGAAAACAAAGGTGAAAGGGTTCTGAGAATCGTTCGGACGATACGAGAATTTGAGTGAAGGGCCAGAATCAAAGAAAGTGGCAAGATTGAGGCATAATTCCTTGGATTCTCCGGCCACAACTCCGGATTGAAAGGGGAAACTCGTGATGTTTATCGGGACTTTAGCTCTCAACAAAGGCTTCCGGTCATCGCGAAACTTGATCGAAGCCTTCATATTGAGTGATCACTACTGAAAAATTTCCTCTGTGGGTTGCGAGTGAAGACCAAGAAAAGAGAGGTGGGAATTCTGTTGGTGGTGGCGGAACTGATATAGGGCTCGATATCATACGAGAGATCCTATCTGTTTTAGGTGATTTCGAAATTCAAAAATAAAATAGAAAATTCTGGTTCCTAATTTTCGAAAAATACCGGGGTTCTATCAATTTCCATTTTTAAAATTGTACATCGATTGGCTCCAAACTGGAATTATGTGGATTTCAAACTAATTTTACTTGTACAGTAGTATTGCGTTTTTCTCCAGCTTTTCGTGCTTGTATAATTATTTATTTATATATAATTTTTTTTTGGAATCATATTTTATGAGACGGATCTCTTATTTGGATTATCTATGAAAAAATATTACTTTTTATGCTAAGAGTACTACTATTTATTGTGAATATCGGTAGAGTTGACCCGTCTCAGATAAAGATTCGTGAGACCGTCTCATAAAAGACCTACTCTTTTTGTTTTACAATAGCACGAGCAATCATATTAAAAAATCTATATATATTTATATAAATAATGGTGTAATTTTAAGTTTTAAAACAAGTTATAGGTTGTTTTTCAGAATTTATAAAATTTATCAAACACATTCTAAATCTACCTCTTGTTGAAATTTAATTGTCGTTCATCATAATTCTCTCCTTTAAAAAAAGAACCTACGAAGGGTAATTAATCGGAAAGATCAAACGTATTTGGCACATTTATTCTTACTGGGAAAAAATAGTGAAATTTCAGATGCATATTTTCAAGCACGATATAATTTTTTTTTACTACACAAATGCGTAATAAATTTTCCCCTTCTCAGAAAAGAAATGAAACAAAACAGCATGATTGTTTCAACAATCTTTTTATTTTATAGTTTTATGCTCGGGCGCAACACCATTTTAAATCATGTTACTAAAAACTAACTAAATAGACATTCTTGAGTTCGAATTAAATTCAAATTCCAAAATAAATATTCGAATTAAATTCAAACTCCAAAATAAATATAAATAAACTTGAGCTCAAACACAAAAATCTTTAAATACTCGTCTCAAATTCGATCAAATAATTTGCACCAGTTTATTAAGTTCCCGGGTCACAGGGTTTTTTTTGGGGGTCAAAATAGAGTGCTTTTGGATACGCAAGTTTTCCCAATTAAAAAAGAGGATGCGACTCTTTTTTAAAAAAAAAAAAACTTATAACAATGTGATTTAAGGATTTCTATTTTATCTTTTTTTTCAAAAAATAAAAATATTATTTTTCAACGGATGAATTTTTTATTTTTTAACCCATATTGTGTCCAAAAATGCTTTACTTTTTAGAAAAACCAGTTAAAAACCCTGAGCTTACGAAATTAAACCCTTCGGGTCTCCAAAACAATGATGAAAAGTGCATGCACTAAAAATAAAATGTTCTTTCTGAAATGCTTATGATGTCTGGAAAAATGGTGGTATACAACATACAACCACGATATTCAGTTCGAATACTCGAAAAAGAGAGAATACAAGTCGCAATTTCACCTGTCCTCAAGAGTCCCAACATTTATTTTCATAAATCAGAATCGAATCTTCTGAATGGGAGGATGGATCTCTAACTTTGTTTAGCTCTCGGGATATCAAGATCTTTAAAAACCGGGCTGTCGACCCCAACCCCCATGGCGTTGAGACCATTATCCGCGTAAATAACAGAACCAGTGATAGCCGAAGCCATTGGGGATGCAAGAAAAGCAGCAACATTTCCAATCTCCTCTGTTCAATTTACATAACAAGTTAACATGTGAATCAATTATCGAGTCCTGAAGACGAAAATGATACCTTCCAACAACGATAAAAGATCGTGCCTATGTTTGGACTCATTTTCTGGAATATTTTACATCTAGCCGATTTGATTATCACATATTCATTTTTTTCTCTTAAATATTTATTTCATCCTCCTAACTATTGCTTCAAATTGAACTTTTCATCAATTCCTAGCAATGTTCCATTATTGCATTATGTTCAGCTTTATGATTTAATTTTTGCAGGATGCAATATTTTATCATATGACATGCATTCCAGGCACATTGACAGAAAACACACCAATGTGACCGAATGATGCTTTTTTATAAGGGCATCTTCTCCCTTACAAATTACTACTGATTTGTGTTTCCAAGTTTAGGACAAGTGATAAGCCATGGTCGAAATATTTTGCTATCTTAATCACATTTACCATTTGCAGCCTTTCCTAAAGCATTTAAATGCTACCTGAGCACCAAAATGCAACTCAAATAGGAGGTAAAGACGACTCACCCGCAGTTAATTCCTTCTGCGAAGGAGCATTCTCCAATGAATAGTCGATCATCATGTCAATGAAACCGATAGCTTTTGCAGCACGACTTCTTAATGGGCCTGTTATACTCAAGTCCATAAGCATAACAATGTAAACATTTTGACTTTCTTGTTATTCTTACATGATAGTGAATTACTACTGTTCCATGCCATAATAATGCTAACATGAGAGCGGCTTGAGTTTACATTCACTGACCAAACATTGCAGTAGAATAAGTACCGACCACACTTTAGAATATTGCCGGCAAAGGGACATAATATTAGGGGTAACGTATGGATTCATTTTCTGGCACCTCTTTAGTTTCTGGAAAATGAAATCAAACGTTATCCTCTTTTCTTCTGAGAAAACATATTTTCCCTTCTAGTATATCTCCAATATAATCGGTACTTTGAATATAATTGTCTGTCACTACCTGCAAACTACACTATTATTATTTTACGCTCAAGACTATATTTTAAACTTTTAAAAACATCCGACACTATTAAAAACATTACTTAATCTCCGATGCACGTCATTAACTAATATAATTCCCATGAATATGCCAGAAAATGTTTTCCAAAAAACAACATAAACAAAACATAGCCATATTTTTGGAGTTATAATTCATCCAAACACGAGTATAATTTTTTAACATACCTGCAGATATTGTGTTGACTCTGATGTCGTGTTTCCTTCCCGCTTCAAAAGCCAGCACCTTTATACAGTAGATGATACCTTTTGTGAGCATTGATTGTAACTCAAGAATATGCACAATTACTATAAACCTCGAAACAAAGAAAGACTCACTCTGGTGTCACTCTCCAGTGCAGCCTTTGCGGAACTCATGCCACCTCCATATCTGAAAACAAAGTGATAACTTATACGTGAAACATAATACAATAGAATAAAAACCTGTTTGATGAACTAAATGAGCACACACCCCGGTATTATCCTTTCAGATGCAATGTATGTTAGAGATATTGTAGCACCACCTATCAAAGAAGAGAAAAATATAGGAAACCAAATTGTGTTGATACCAGAAAAAATTAAGATTGTTTCGAACCGTACCTGGATTCATGATGGGAACAAAATGTTTGAGTAAGGAAATGAAAGAATAGCTTGATGCTGAGACGGCCCCTAGATAACCTTTTCTAGATGTCTCCAAAAGAGGCTTACTAACCTGCATGAAATGCCCAAACAATTGTATTGAAATAAACATGAAAATGCAACGAAATAACTCAGTTCTAAAATATACCTCTGAACCATTGGCAAGTGAATGCACAAGGATATCGATGGTGCCAAAATCCTTTTTCACTGATTCAGCAACTTCCTAAAAGATACAAAGATACTCTCAGGAAGGTGATTTAAAAATGCAGGAATCTGTACACTCAGATTCAAATGTAAACCTAATGAGTTTAGATGCTATGGCTGGAACTGAACTAAAAAACAGGTCCTTGGTATTTAAGAAAGGAAGCATTTGCCATTAAAAGATGGAAGAACGGGATCCAAAGTTTCAAGGGCCATCACAGAAAAATTGAATGTATAAGAAACACAAAAATAACTTAAGAACCTTCACAGTCCAATTGTCGGATCCTGAATAACGTTTATTTGTTTTGACCTGCACCATAGTACAAATTAATAGAGGCTGTACTGAGGAAAACGTCTCATTTGTGAAATACCAGTAGACAACTCACATCTTCTGGAACATCCTCTGGACAATCATAAATTGCATCCAATGGGTAGATTTTTGTGATTTTCATCAAAGAACCATCTGGCAAACTAAGGCATCAAGTTCCTGATCAGTGATCCAGATACCAAGTATGGTAAAAAGATCACAACTTACAAAAATCGATTCTTACACGCGTGATTCATCGAACTTTCCACGTCGTAGACTGGTCTCGAAGATATTTAGTGCCTAAGACAAAGACTTTCATGAAGAAAAGAACAAATGTGCAGAGAATTTATATTATACGGAGATGGTGGGACAACATAAGAGTTTATATAACATACAGGCACCCATGTACCAACGAGAATATCAGCTCCTGCAGCAGCAAGAGATTTTGCTACTGCCCAACCATACCCATTATCATCAGCCACACCAGCAATAAATGCCCTCTTCCCTGCAAACGATGATAAATATTTTGCTGAGGTGAGCTCAATAACCATGATTTTCTTTTGCAACAAATTCAACAACAATGCAGATATGACCAATGTAAATAAGAAATAAGAGCAGGAATTTCCTAAACCATTTTCTTAAACATGATGATTAAAACAACAAAGTTGGCATTTGAGGCGGAGTTTAAGAGATTCTCCATGTTTCTTGAAAAAAAGCAGTATTTTCTTTCTAAATTAATACGGTAAAATATTGGATGAAATCATGAATTAGGTAAACAAATGTTTAAAATGGTTATGCACAATGGAAGCTAGCAAGTAATGATTAACAACCACTAATTCCAAAAGCTCAGATTGATAGTAAGTGGGCGAACAATAAATTTCTATTCCAAGTATTGGCTGGAGAGCGTTCAACAAAAGCTCTGATCTATATAATTAAGGTAACGAGTATTGGCCAAACATAAGGTAACAGAAGCCCAAATATGAGTATCAAGACTGACTAAAAATTTTTAGAGTCCATGTATATTTAACTTTTTCTCAGATACTACGTCAAAAACTACTATTCCGAAGCTCAATCCAATAGGAAGTTGGCAACAGTTATTAGCCTATCATTTATCCAATCTTGGAAAAAGCTTGTCTGTTGACACAGAGAAACGGAAAATGGCAGTAAAAAGCACATGAAGGGCCAACCTCTGAGATCAATGGGCAGTCCAGGCAAAGGCTGCTTATCGCTAGCTCCCGACATAGCCTTTATGACATGCCTTTTATATTTCAACTGATTGCCTTCAAATATTTTGGAAAATGGCTGTGTTGCAGACCGAAGCTTTTCCCAAGTCACTCCTTTAGTTTTACTCCCGATGTGTGCAAAATTTGGTCTTGAAATTCTATGATATGCAGAAACAGCAGGCCTTTGTGCCACAATTTGGGTTCTGGGAGTTGCATTCGCAGCCATGGCTTTTAAGATACATGCAATTTATAATATAAAAAAAGAAGAAGTGGATAACATGTGATTAGATTTAGCAAGTTAAAACGGGATAAGAGAGCTCGGACAAGTAAACAAAATAGCAAACATGATAAAAATTCCCTTAAGCCATGTAGCCAAGAAACTGACATCATGAAGACTAATAGTAAAGTACGCTGTGAGCGCTCAAATTCTGCCTCTAGATGAGACGAGAGAGAAATTTATAAATTCTTTTATTTTCTCTCTTTTTTTGGGGTATAACAAACTCAAACAAGAAAGAGTTATGTTCATTTCACGATGTTCTTCTTTTCATAAACAGTGTATGAATGTCATTTTTTCCTTCTTTTTTCGTGAATATGATTAATCTATAACAACATACTCTACACAGTTCAATTTTCAACAAGATGCCGTGTAAATTTTGTATATAGAGCACGCACAGATCGCTTATTTAGCATTGAAATTAAGACAAAAGTTTTACTGCCAGTTTATTGGTAAATTACAGAAAAAGTTTCCAAGTTCACACGACTGCATCATAAGAAAAAAAAAACTTAATCGTTGGTAAATCATTAGCTTAAATTAGGTGGAAAGTTGCAAAGCTCGTCAAACTTTCGTGGGGGGAAAACAAACATTCGTGCATAGAATAAAAGTAATCTGAGAAGGAGAGCCTATATCAAAATGCGGATGCATAAGGCTCCATAGTCCACGCCAGTTTTCCAGGTTTTAACAATTTCTTTGGAGCATTATAAAATTACCCTTTTTCTATCATGTGAACTCCAAGAATATAATATAAATGCACCATCAAATCTGATTCTGTATTCGATTAAAGAGAAATTTATCACCAGAAGTACCGAAAAAAGGCAAGATTTCACACAATGACCCCACGAAAAGCTAAACCATCTAAAGATCTCGACAAGAAAACAAACAAATCCTCATAAATTGAACCCGAAATAAGCATTGAAAAAGCTCCTCTTTTTTGAAATGCAGAATCACGATTGTTTAAATCAGGTAGCGGGATGCTCACCTTTTTTGTAATTCTTTTGGAGAAAATCCAATTTGATTCTGGGCTACTTTCGTTTGTGGCAGATTCAAATGTCGAATGAATTTGTAAATATGGTTTCGATGAAAACAATGCTAACGTCTGTTTGTTTGTTGGTGGGTTGGTTGGTTTGAACTGTTGGGAAGCTTTGAAAGCTCCGCTCTGGGAGTGAGTTATTGAGATTTGAGGGCTCGTTTTTGTCACCATAGGCATTCAAAAATATATTAATATTTTTTACAAATTTAATTTTAATCCTATTTTTATTAACATATATTTATCGTAAAAAAACATAAAATTTGTGACAAACAAAATTTAGATTTTGGGCAAAATGGTGAAAAGGTATCGGGTAAACACTAGGAAAAAAAATTACTACATGAATAATTTTTTTGTTATTATCAAAACTAAAATCTTTATAAGATTAATATATAATTTAAATATAACGACCAAATTTTAAAAATAAAGTTTGAGATTTAAATGTATTTTTTTTTAAAAAAAAATCCAAAGATTTAAGGTGTGTTGGGATGAAAGAATTTCAAATCCATGAATTTCAACTGTATTTTATGATTAACAATGAAAAATAGATCAAATTTTAAATATGTATATGTACATTAATTATACAAAGTATAATTAATTTCAAACAACTTTATTATTCGGTGAACTTTGGCTTAATCGTAATTAATATAAAATATTATATAAAAATGAAAAATTAGATTTAAAGTTTACGATTTTATTTTTGAAAATAATAAAACTACATTGAAACATTCATTGTGAAATTCGCTTCGTTCGATCTTAGGTGTGGAAGCAGTGCCCACACGGCATACCCCATATGAATGGTTGGGATTCCACTTCATGAGGAAAAAAAAAAAAAATTGTGCCAGAAAAAATTCTGACCCTTGGATGTACCCCTGCAGGCAGCCTGCAGGGGTAGGATGGAATAATCCGTTAAATTGCCTGGAGGGGTATGATGGAATAATCCGTGAAATTCTTGTGTCCAAACTCAACATAAAGGTAATTAATATTGAACACATGCATTTATTATCAGTGCCTAAACAATTATGTTTTTACTTTTCCCAAGTCCACAAAGGCCTGAAAAAATATGTAATGATATTAATTACGCATTTAGTTTTATTCATTCGTTTGTATTGACATCTATTTTGGTGTTTGGTAAAAAAAAATTAAATGTAATTTAGAATTTGTTTTAACAATTAAAACAAATTTATTTTATGTTAAAAATATATATGATATAAATATTTGTGAATTGATGATATGTATTTTTGATAAATGATGTTTTACAAAATTTGATTTAAAATTTATGATCAAGTTATAAAAAAAATTAATTTCTTTCCATGACAACCCAAGTTCCATGAAATCACATGAAATATTATCTGTTTTGCAAAGATTTCACCTAATTAAATCAAATTTCATCAAATTCCACCAGATGTTAGTTCCATTTTGAAATTCTATATATCAAACACTAAAATTGTATTTTCAATTCCAAATCCCATCAAAACCTTTAGAATTCCATGATTCCAAACATACTGTTAGTATTAGTATTTTACGTGTGTGATGTACAAAATATTATTTCATATAAGTAATGATTAAAAACAATGTTTATATCATTTGAGATAACGTTTAAATGAGAATAATAATATTTTGTTGTTAGATTGATTTTTTATCATTGTTGAATTGAATTCTTACTAGTTAAAAAATAAAATAAAAAATTATATCTAAAAAATCATACATTTATCAAAATTTTAAATAATAAATAAATATTTTTTAAAATCCAAATTTTTGTCATTTATTAGATAAATAAATTTTGATTAGGTTTTTTAAATATTTTTTAGAACATGTCAAAAAATATTTATTCTGAATTTCTAATTAAGATATATAATAATAACAATATAATTTACAGACAATCAATATATTAAAATCTATGATGACACTTTTTAAAAAGTTGAAAAATGTACAATAATATAAAAAGATTATATTTTATTTATATGATAGATAGTAGTGATAATAAAATATATAATAAGACAAAATTTAAAAGTATAAACGAAACTAAATGAAATGATATAATTATAATTTATAATTTTAAAAGACATCAAATTAAAATTTGAATTTTAAAAAAAATTGAAATGACTTCATATCGAATTACATATTTTTTTTATTTTTTAAAAATATTTAATGCGGTTAGTGAATACATTAAAACCAATAAATATTTTTTATTATTGTAAATATTTTGACAATTCTTTTTTTTAAATATAACAACAATTCTATTTTTTATATATATATAAAAATATATACGAATAACATAATAAATAACAACCTATTTTCAAGTCTTCATTTTGTGATAATTACTCAATTGTCCTTTTTTGCACATTATAAAACAATTATTGCAAGGATATTATTGACAATTTACAAATACATCCAAAAATGTATATCATATTATCTCTACATCATGTAACATGCTAGCACATCATGTCCCTACCATTGGAGCAATGCGCATTGTGCCAATTTTCCTATGATTCCACGAGCCATGCATTATTCTCATGCCCAGCAATCAAATCATGCTGGAAGGAAACCATGTTCTTGTCATTTATAAAGAAGGTTCGATCGTTGGACGTGGTGGACATTTCTCTATGAATGAACGAAAAACTAAATAGAAAGGACTTTGAATCTTTTGCCATGCGAACTTATGCGATATGGATGGAGAAGCTTCGAATAGGTTAGAACACCGAGACCACTGAGATGATGGCTAATGTCAACTGGACTGAAACCATGATGTGTAGCTACCATAAGGCAAAATCTTCACTGCTAACAGCTACGGCCAGATGTGATCCTTTATTATCACCGAGAATATGGATTGTACCATCAGTTAATCACTTGCGATTGGATGTTGATGCGGCTTATAATGTCAATTCCAACATATATGTTATTGGAGGTGTTGTGCGGAATCATGAAGGTCAGCCCTTATTAGCTTTTGGGAATCAGATCATAAAACCTCTATCTGTGGTAGTTGTAGAACTCATTGTCATTGATGAAGGAATTCAATTGATACATAATCAAAATTTAAGGATACACCAAGTTACATCGGACTCTCTGTTAGAAACGCAAGCTATCACTTGCCCAATGGACGACTATGATTATTTTGGAGCTATTGCTGCAACCATCAGAAACAATTTGGCAGCTCAAGGCCATCTAAAGCTAGAAAATGTTTTGCGCACAACGAACGGAGTTGCGCACTCACTAGCTTCTTCTGCTATTTCATCTCCCTCACCTTTTTGTGTAGCAGTTTGGGGATTCTCCTATTTGGTTAGCAAAACTTGTAATCAATGATTATTTTCGCTATGAATAAAATTACAAGTTTTCTGTCAAAAAAATTGTGTATATTACGTTAAGTCACATTTCATCATTAACGAGGCTGATGATGTGACAATCATCTTATGTATCCAATAAGTGAATATCAATTTAGTAGTGAGCACAGTTAGTGAGCAATACATGACACACACACACACATATATAATATGTTGGATACTTATGTGAACATTTATAAGGTAACATTCACCTATTTGATACATATTTTTTTATGTTTTGTCATATCTAATAGATAAATATCATCTTATCAATGTTTACAAAAATATAAACAATTAGTGTACAATATAAACTATATATATCGACATTTATTTCGATTATAAAAACTAAATCACCCCGGGCGTGCCATAATTCCATCCCAAGATTTGAGATGCTTGGCTGGACTGGACCGGACAGGGCCGGCTACTACATAAACTTAATTGTTCACTAGGCCCAAGTCCATGCAGTCCAAATCAAGCTCTTAACTGGATTTAATCCCGTTATCTCATTTATTTTTCATTAAAAAAATTCAATAATAATAATAAAAGTACTTCAAAATAATAATAATAATAATAATGTTGTGAAAAAGTAAAAATTTATGGTAAAAAGTAAAAATCTCAAACTCTCAAAATTTATCAAACTACACACTTTATAATATTTTTCTCTCTACTCAATTGTGATTTTCTTCACATATGAGAGATCTATTTATAGGAAATCTTTACACATAATCCAAAAATAAAATACATCATTACATACATCATCACACACTAATTTTCAATATTCAACACCTATTTTTCAACATTCAACATTCACATTTTCAACACAAATATTTTTCACATTTTAAATAATATTTCAACACTCCCCCTTGTGATGATGATCATGATACGATGATGTCTTCATTACGTGTTTTGTACTTCCTCGTTAAAAACCTTACTTGGAAAAACCCATTGGGATAAAAACCATAGTAAGGGAAAAAGAGTGCAGTCACGTAAACTCCCCCTGATGTTGACATGAACAATTCTTCACAAATTTCGTAGATTGCGCATCTCAATATTATATATGTGCTTTCTGAATATTGACGTAGGAAGTGCCTTTGTGAAGAGATCTGATGAGTTTTCACTTGATTAAATGTGACGAACATCAATACATTTATTCTTCTCAAGCTCCTTGGTGAATGCGAAGAACTTAGGAGGAATATGTTTAGTTCTGTCGCTTTTTATGTATCCTTCTTTCATTTGAGCAACACATGCAGCATTATCTTCATATAGTATCACAGGTTTCTCATCGAATGATAATCCGCATGAGATTTGGATATGTTGGGTCATTGATTTTAACCACACACATTCACGACTTGCTTCCTGTAGTGCAATAATCTCAGCATGATTTGATGAAGTAGTTACGAGCGTTTGTTTCTGTGAACGCCAAGAAATTGCAGTGCCTCCACGAGTAAATACATATCCAGTTTGGGAACGTGCCTTGTGTGGATCAGATAAGTATCCAGCATCAGCATAACCAATCATACTTGAATTAGCATCTTTTGAATACAAAAGTCCCAAGTCTGTCGTTCCTCGTAGATAACGGAATATATGTTTAATTCCGTTCCAGTGTCTCTTTGTTGGATATGTGCTAAATCTTGCCAACAGATTTACGGCAAAAGATATACCAGGCCTTGTACAATTTGTAAGGTACATAAGGGCACCGATGGCACTTAGATATGGTACTTCTGGACCAAGAATATCTTCATCATCTTCACATGGACGGAATGGATCTTTTTCTATGTTTAATGATCTAACAACCATTGGAGTACTTAAAGGATTTGCTTTATACATATTAAAACGTTTAAGGATCTTTTCTGTATAATTTTTCTGGTGAACAAACATTCCACATTCTTTTTGTTCAATTTGTAAACCCAGACAATACTTGGTTTTTCCAAGATCCTTCATTTCAAATTCTTCCTTCAAGTATGACACAACTTCTTGAATTTCCTTATTCGTTCCAATGATGTTTAAATCATCAACATACACAGCAATAATTACGCATCCGTATGTTGTTTTCTTAATGAAAACACAAGGGCATATTGAATTATTTACATATCCCTTTTTCATCAAGTGATCACTTAGTCGATTATACCACATTCGACCTGATTGCTTTAACCCATATAATGATCTTTGTAATTTCACAGAATAACATTCCCTGGGTTTTGAACTTTGTGCTTCAGGCATCTTAAATCCTTCAGGGATTTTCATATATATATTACTATCAAGTGATCCATATAAGTAAGCTGTAACAACATCCATAAGACGCATTTCTAAATTTTCAGATACCGCCAAGCTAATCAAATACCGAAACGTAATTGCATCCATCACGGGAGAATATGTTTCTTCATAATCAATTCCAGGCCTTTGAGAAAAACCTTGTGCAACAAGTCGAGCTTTATATCTTACTATTTCATTTTTCTCATTTCGCTTTCGAATAAAAACCCATTTGTATCCAACAGGTTTTACATCTTCAGGTGTAAGGACTATAGGTCCAAAAACATTACGTTTATTTAGCGAATCCAATTCAACCTGGATGGCTTCTTTCCATTTTATCCAGTCCTGCCGATTTTTACATTCACCAAAAGATTTTGGTTCATGATCTTCATTATCATTTATGATGTCGATTGCCACATTATGAAAAAATATATCATCAATTTCATCTATATCTTTTCGGTTCCATATTTTTCCAGTATTAATGTAATTGATAGAGATTTCATGATTCTCGTCAGTTTGTGGTTCTGACAGAACATTTTCATCATCATGTGTTTCTTCAGGAACAACATTCTCTATTTTGTGATCATCATGTTTCTCTATGAATTTTCTTTTTCGAGGATTTTTATCCTTGGAACCGACTGGCCTTCCACGCTTCAGGCGTTTAATGACATCATGAGTATCTTCCATTTGTTTCTTTGGAATTTCAATTCGAGCAGGGGCATTTGCAGCATGTATATATGATTTAGTTACCCCTTTTGTGTCTGCAAATGCATCTGGTATTTGATTTGCTATTCTTTGCAAGTGTACAATTTGTTGTACATCTTTTTCACATTGTTTTGTTCTTGGATCCAGATGTAACAATGATGATACATACCATGTAATTTCTTTTTCGGTATGTTTTTGTTCTCCCCCTAACATTGGGAAGATTTCCTCATTAAAATGACAATCAGCAAAACGTGCTGTGAACACATCTCCTGTCTGAGGTTCAAGATATCGAATGATTGATGGACTATCATAACTGATATAAATTCCAACCTTTCTTTGAGGTCCCATTTTCTTTCGTTGTGGTGGTGCAATAGGCACATACACCATACATCCAAAAATTCTCATATGAGAAATGTCTGGTTCTTTACCAAATGCAAGCTGCAATGGGGAGTATTTATGATATGCACTTGGTCTGATACGAATTAATGAAGCAGCGTGTAAAATTGCATGTCCCCATATAGAAATAGGGAGCTTTGTTTTCATAATCATTGGTCTAGCAATCATTTGCAGACGTTTAATCAATGATTCAGCCAATCCATTCTGTGTATGTACATGAGCAACAGGATGCTCAACAATGATTCCCATAGAAATACAATAATCATTGAAAGTCTGGGAAGTAAATTCGCCAGCATTATCAAGTCTAATTTTCTTGATTGTATAATCGGGAAATTGATTCCTCAATTTTATTATTTGAGCAAGTAATCTTGCAAATGCAACATTTCGAGTTGACAATAAACATACATGTGACCATATGCTGGAGGCATCAATCAATACCATAAAGTATCTGAATGGTCCACATGGTGGATGGATTGGTCCACAAATATCACCCTGAATACGTTCAAGAAACATTGGTGATTCAGTTTGGATTTTGACTGGTGATGGTCTTATAATAAGTTTTCCAAGAGAACATGCTTTACATTGAAACTTATTATTCTGAAAGATCTTCTGGTCTTTCAGTGGATGACCATGTGTATTTTCTATAATTCTTCGCATCATTGTTGAACCAGGATGTCCCATTCGATCATGCCAATTGGTTAATATCGAGGAATTATCAACTACCATGTTTGATTCAATGGGACTTATATGTGTATAATGCAATCCAGTAGAGAGCATTGATAGTTTTTCAATCACATATTTCTTTCCTGATTTATATGTGATAAGACACATATATTTCTCATTCCCTTCATTCATTGTTTGAGTATCAAACCCATGGGAATATATATCATTAAAACTCAACAAATTTCTTTTCGATTGTGGTGAATATAAAGCATCATTGATCAAAAATTTTGTACCATTAGGTAACAAAAATTGTGCTTTACCACATCCTTTAATCAAGTCTACAGGACCTGATATTGTGTTCACCGTTGTTTTTGTTGGTTTTAGTTCCAAGAAATATCTTTTATCTCGGAGGATAGTGTGCGTTGTACCACTATCGGGTATGCAAACTTCAGCTTTGCTCATAGCATTTTCCATATTTGAACTTCAAAAAAATATGCAATGATATAAAATTACTGACAATACATATATAAATATAACACATATCATAATTGTACAATAAAACATTATTATATGAATACATGAAAAACAAATTATTGTACATTTATATTCTATCACTATATTGTTCATTTTCAGAAAAATCATTGAGAAAATCTGCAGCATCAAAATTGTTCATTTATATCCCACCAACATGTTGATCATTTCCAGAGAAATCATTCATAAAATCACCAGCATCAAGATGAGTTGAATCACTCAAACGGTCACTGCGTTCAGTGAAGTTGGTCTCCTTTTCTTTCCCCTTTAATGATTCTTTATAAAGTTTACAAAGGTGCTCAGGGGCTCGACAAACTTTGGACCAATGTCCTGGAGTACCACATCTGTAACAAGAACTTTCATATCTTTTTGAGTGATTCTCATTAACACTTGTATTCTCATGATGTCTTTTCTGTGGATGGTTTGGGACGCTCTTTCGAGATGAGTTATAACTATCTCTATTATTTTCAAAACCACGGCCGCGTCCACGTCCACGTCCACGACCTCGACCTCGACCTCGACCAAAACCTTGTCTTTGAAATTGATTTTGGTTTCCAGGTATAAATTCATTTTTACTTACAGCATTTACTTCTGGAAATGCTGTTGATCCAGTGGGTCGGGACTGATGATTTCTCATTAATAGCTCGTTGTTCTTTTCCGCCACAAGAAGACAGACGATGAGCTCAGAATATCTCGCAAATCCACGTACTCTATATTGTTGCTGTAGAGTAATATTTGATGCATGAAATGTGGAAAATGTTTTTTCAAGCATCTCAGATTCTATGACCTCATGTCCACAAAATTTTAATTGCGAGATTATTCTATACATCGCCGAATTGTAATCACTGACTTTTTTAAAATCTTGGAATCTCAGTGTGTTCCATTCATCCCGGGCGGTCGGAAGTATAACTTCCCTTATATGTTCAAATCTTTCTTTTAATCTCTTCCACAAAGCCATGGGATTTTTTTCAGTCAGATATTCACATTTCAATCCATCGTCGAGATGTCGATGCAAAAATATCATGGCTCTTGCCTTTTCTTGTGACGTGCATATGCCATTTTCTTTAATGGTCTCGCTTAGACCCAATGACTCAAGATGCATTTCTACATCTAGAGTCCATGGCATATAATTCTTTCCCGTGATGTCGAGCGCAATAAATTCGAGCTTTGTTAAATTTGACATGGTGGTACTAAAAAAAATTACGATGCATTTTATTAGTTAATAAATATTGCAATACAAAGTAACGGATAAACAACAAGTACAAGTATTTGTAAAAATAAAGAAAACGCACGAGGAGGATATTCTCCGATAAATACAAGACTCGTGAGTATGATAACCAAAATAATTAAAAATATCCTTGAGAAAGCCATCTTCTTTTTTCTTCGAAAAATTTGATGATGAATAATTTTTAGAGAAGAAGAGAAAGTTGGAGTGATTGAATGTGTTTGTGAGATGATATTTATAGGGCAAAAACTAGCCGTTTGTTACCGTTTATGACCGTTGATGTACAAAAAATAAATGTATGTATTTGTATAATTTTATGGTAATAATATGATGTATATAATATTAGACATGTTTAAATAATTATATATATCATATCATAATATTATAACGACTGTCATAATTTATTTTGTTTAAAAACCTTATAGGCTTTTATACTTGTCGTATCCCTTGCCGGGAGTATGGGATGTCGTCTTAACATCCTCCCAGGATTTATAACAAGTTTATGAAAAATTTATTTTTATTATTTCTAATAATAACATTATATTGTATATTAAATAAATACACAATAAACAAATAACAGTAAAATAAATATAATTACTTTTGTTACCTTTTTCTTCTGTTTGGAGCTTGGAAAAATATGTAGGACTTTTAGAGCTTCGTGCTGATAACGTGTTGTGAAAAAGTAAAAATTTATGGTAAAAAGTAAAAATCTCAAACTCTCAAAATTTACCAAACTACACACTTTATAATATTTTTCTCTCTACTCAATTGTGATTTTCTTCACAAATGAGAGATCTATTTATAGGAAATCTTTACACATAATCCAAAAATAAAATACATCATTACCTACATCATCACACACTAATTTTCAATATTCAACACCTATTTTTCAACATTCAACATTCACATTTTCAACACAAATATTTTTCACATTTTAAATAATATTTCAACAAATAATAAATTAATAATAATAATAATAATAATAATAATAAAATACACGACCACCTCAACATTATCTTTGCTGGTTATATTTCATTAATTTACTATTCTATCTTCCTTCGTCGATGATAACCCTAGAGCCGATTTTGGGTTTAGGAACTAGGGCTACATTGCTGACCCCTCATTTTGTTTTTGTTTCTTATTTTTCTCTACCGACAGTTTGATTTACTTCCTTTTTTTGGGTGTCAGATCGATATTCTTCTTCGAATCTGTTATCTTTGGATTCGAACTTCGATCTGTGAGCTTCCGAGCTATGGACACACGCAAGAGAGGCAGAGGTGAATTCGGTGTCAATGCTAATGGCGGTCTCAAGAAATTCAAGACAGGTTCATTTTTTATGAGTTTTGATTTAACTGAGGTTTTATTTTTTCTTCTTGAATTGTGTGTGCGCGCATTTTTGTTTAGTGAGCACCAGCAAGCTTTGATTTGTTGTAATTTGCGTAACTGAAGAGCTCAATTGTCTGATGTATTGTACCTCGTTTATATGCTTTCTTGGTTTCTTTGATTTTCTCTATCTTACGAATCTAGGTTTACCTTGTCCGAGATAATAGTCTGCATTAGTTGGGAAAAAATTTTTAAATCCTTTTTAGGGAAATAAATGGGGATCAGCATTAACTTTTTCCTGTTGGCAGTCATAAAGCTTTATGGTTGCCCCCCTGAAATTTTCAGCGTGGGTATGAAACTGGAGTGGGTGCATTTTAAAAAAAAAATCCTCGTTTTTATTTTATTTTTGTAAGGAGTGAATTTTCTGAAGAATCCGAAGTTCCGAACTATTTATCAAGACTATGTCTATAACGGTATTGGAATTTATGTTGAGCATTAAGTCTATTATTCCCAGTATTTGGTAGTTAAAGATTCTCTCGTTAACCTTATCTGAGTTTCATTTTTAAATCTTATACTATTTATGAGTAAGATCTATTAGAGATTTACAGCATTAATGGTAAGAATCAAAGGAAATTATTACTGAGATAAGGTAATTAATGTTTTGCAACAGAAATGGACTCCTTACCAGGTGGTATAGGAAGCAAATCGAAGCCATGCACGAAGTTTTTCAGGTTCAAATCTCCACCCGTTTAATGTAAAATTCAAAATTTTTAATGCACTTTAATAACGTCTAATGCTAATAATAATTACAATATTTGTAATAGCAATCATAGTAGGTGTTTCTGTTACACCTGTTATGTTAAAATATTGTTGTTAAAGTTGCGCCTCAAGTGCGAGGCGCATAAGCCCCAAGCAATGAACACTCTAGCGTGCACTAATATCCAAGAGATATGCTACTTGTCTGGTCGTGCAAGATGAACCTTGAACAGTTAATCGATTCCCAAAGTAGGCTACAGCGGTATTTAAGGGAAATTAAAATAATTGGCTCTGTAGAAACATTGTTGAGCTTTTAAGACACGATTATTTCGTATTTAAGGTAAATTAAAATAATTGGCTTTGTAGAAACATTGTTGGGAGCTTTTAAGACATGATTCTTTCGTGTTGGTTATCTAGCGATTTTTCGCAACTATTCTGATTGTCGTGGCTCAATTATTTCGTTTTTTGCAGCACTGCTGGTTGCCCATTTGGCGAGAACTGCCATTTTCTTCACTATGTTCCTGGTGGCTATAATGCTGTTGCCAAGATGATGAACCTAGCACCTGCTCCTGCCCAGAGAACGACGGCACCGCCACCTCCAACTCAAAGTGGTTCTGCTCCAGCTGCTGTGAAAACGAAAATATGCAACAAATTCAACTCGGCAGAAGGTTGCAAATTTGGAGATAAATGTCACTTTGCTCATGGAGAGTGGGAGCTTGGGAAACCCAATGTACCATTTCAGGAGGATCCTCGTGCTGGTGGAGCTATTCCTGGCCGTTTCGGAACCAGATTGGAGCCACCAATGACAGGACCTGCAGCGAGTTTTGGTATCTCTGCCACTGCCAAAATCAGTGTTGATGCATCCTTAGTTGGTGCTATTATTGGGAAAGGTGGAGTAAATTCCAAGCAGATATCCCGGCAAACAGGAGCCAAGTTAGCGATCCGTGAGCACGAGACTGATCCAAGTCTTAGGAACATTGAGCTTGAGGGTACGTTTGAACAAATTAATCAAGCAAGCACAATGGTAAGAGAACTTATTGTTAACATTGGTTCCGCCAACGTCCCTGGAAAAGCATATGGAGGTCCTGGAGGTGGTTTTGGACGTGGCTCCGGAGTCGCAGCTGCTGCAGGTGGCAACTTCAAGACAAAGCTCTGTGACAATTATTCTAAAGGTTCCTGCACCTTTGGTGATAGGTGCCACTTTGCTCATGGGGAAGCTGAACTGCGCAGATCTGTGTTGTGATTGATTGTTTAGTGTTCTTTCATCTAATCTATTGTGCTATTTCGTCTAGTTTTGCTCTGTATTGGATCTAGCAATTTGGGGTTTTGGAGGTATAGCTATTCAAGTAGTTATTCCGATAATTTGTTAAATTTTGTATTAGTGTAGACTTAATTTCAGGTCGCAGAATGCTTGTTCTTTGGATGTGCCAGATGATAATTTCCTCGTACTTTGGTTTTGGAGAGATTGCTACAACTTTCATGCCATCACACCTTTGTTCTTTAGTTTTCTATGCTATCGGGTGTAGGGATGGCTTTTTAACCCAACCCCGAGTTAAACCTTCTCGTTCGGGTGGGTTAAAAACTCGGGCAAACGGGTAGCGGATTAACGAGGTTCAAGGGTCCAATTTTGGTTGAATCCGTCGGGTTTTGAGATGGAGCGGGTTTGGGTCTCTATTCCTAATTTTTCTTGGCAGGACGGGTTCCACGTTGGCCAAACATGTCCTATTGTCATCCAGGTCGAGTCTACTAATCCCAACACATATACTGGATCGCACAGGGACGGATCCAGGAATAAGAGTTGGGGTGGGCTTGAACTCAATATGATAAATTATATATTATTAAAAAAAAAGTACATTATATCGTTCAACGAAGTTGTGCCTTACGGGATTTTAAAACATAAAATTCATCAATAATAGAATTTACATCAATATGTTTAGCTAAATCTCGTTCAATATAGAGTGTCAAACAATCGGCAAGAAAGTCATCCTCCATTTTATTGCGAAGTGCCGTCTTCACATGCTTCATTGCTGAAAAAGCCCGTTCAATAGTGGCAGTAGACACAGATAATGTCAAAACAAGATGAATCAATCTAGTCAACATAACATAAACACTTGACCGTCCACTCTTGGTCAATTGCTGACACAACTCAACAAGTGTAGAAACCTTTAAATTCTGCATCACATCGAATTTATAAATGTATCAATGCATACTTCAAAACAACAATTTCTTGATCTGTGAAATCTCCAGGATAAAATTTCTTCGCAAGCTTGCAAATATCATCACTGTTAAATGAGTCAAATGAATTTTTAGGATCTAAAGCTATACTAAGAGAAAGAAGTTTCACCGATGACTCATTGAACCGAGTATTTAACTCCATCAAAATGAAATCTATTGCTGCTCTAAAACCGTCGCTAAATAAAAAAAATTGGCCTGGGCTACAGCCCAGTATAGCCCTAGCGTAGATCCGTCTCTGCTCACAGATAAAAATTCGTGAGACCGTCAGCAATTGCCCGTTTAGTTGGAAGCTCGGGGATTTTAATTCAATAAAAACAACAATTAATTTTAATAAAAAAAACCAAGGAACTTGGGTTGTTACCCCGGCTTCCATAATTTAAAACTAATTTTTTTGACACTAGTTGAGTACTTGTATAGTATTTTCTTTGTAATTAAATTGATTTATATTAGAATAAAGGTCATTATTTTATATAAAAAATAATGAGACTAAAATACAATTTGAAACAACGAATTTAAATGAAAAAACATATAAAATGAGAAGGTTGGTGGTGTCTTTATTGAAAAAAATTCACGTACACTAAGCTAGAGGATCTTTGAATTAAAAACTCGACACCTTATTAATATATAATAAAATAAAAACAGACCATGATATCAAATATTTTGCTCTGTTAAGAAGAAGCTTAATATATAATAAAAGAATAAAAAATAGCAAGGATTCATTTAAATAAATTTATAAAAGTGACTAATTTGACATAATTTATAGTAACAATTTTTCACAGTTCCGTCTTATATAATCTTTTCGACACTCGCGTATTTATACAATATTTTTTATAACTAGTTTAATTTTTTATAATTCTTTTATAACTAATTTAATTTTTGTTTAAGTGAAGAACATATCATGATTCTGAAAATTAATGAAAACCTAAACTATAATTTAAAATTTTGAATAGATAAAAACTATCTGAAATAAAAAATAATAATAACCATGACATCAATTCCCCTATCACAACTTCATGAAATTACTATGTACTTACTCAGTTCTACTAATATATCTATATACTTATGTTATAAAGTGAAAATGGCAATCACATATAATTTCAAATAGAAGTTTGATTAAATTAAATAAACTATTCCAAAATAATATTTTGAAGGTCGAATTTAATTTGATGAAGTTACTTTAAAAAAAAAAAAAAAAAACTCATATTTTGAGATTGATGGTTGAAGACTTGATGCTTGATTATAAAACTATGCTACTTCCAGATAATAAAGGCACCAAACCATATTATACACTAACACTGGAATAATCACATATTGCCTTCCAGCGGCTAGATAGTACCCAGTTCCGGCACCAATTCCTTCAAAAAGAGGCTGTGAAAAGTTGTCATGATTTGAGTAGCGAGTTTTCGAGTTGAGTCGGGTTATGTAGATCCATTTTTAGATAGTATTAAGTGCCGATCCGATGTCATCCACTAACGCAGAGTTGTTTTCATAATATTGACACGTTGTGGATAGGTGCCCAGCGGCTCCTGCTATACTGGGATTTCGATTGGATGGATGAATGTGGTAAATTTTTAATGATCTTACAAAGTTGGTATTTGCCTCGTATCTTATCCACCTGACTTGGACAAGATAACCTTGAATTCTGCTATGAATTTAACCAATCAGAAATTATTTGCCTTAAACTCGATTGATCCGCCTACCTGGAGGAAAGAATTATCATTATCATAATATTACAAAACTTTTAAACATGCGTTTTAAAAAATTAAGTTTAAATGATATTATATAATAGTATACCATATATAATTTTTACATGGCAGCTACGATTGAGTTATTTTTCAAAAGCGGAATTTTAAAATATTTATTCTTTTGACAACTGTGTAGAATCGAACACTTGTCATTTTATCAAAAGTTATAAATCGTGGTAATTATGCAATTTAAATCATACAACAGTCCAACGTCATATAATTCAATCGCTTTACCCAGCAAAGACAATTCTTGCACCTTAACAATCTTTATCCATATAATTGCACTAGTTACAATCAATGAGAATCGAACTTATGACATTGACTCTGATACCAACTGAATGACCTAGTGTTTGATGTTTTATCAAAAGTTATAGCTGATGGTAATTGTGCAACTCAAATGTTATAAATTGTATAACTGTCCAAACGCCATGGTTCAATCGATGTACTTACAACAAAGACAATTATTTCATATCAACAAAATGTTTTCACACATTTAAAAATATTAAAATTTAAACCTACCTCACACACACACACACATATATAAACACACACACACACATATATATATATATAATTTGTAATTTAGGTTTAAATTTTAATATGTTATAATATTTTTCAATATAATATATATATAAAAGGTAGGTTTAAATTTTAATATTTTATAATATTTTTCAAAAATCATCTCTCTAAATTACTTGCTATATGAGTGTGTAAAATAACTAGATTGGAATTATCATATTTTTCGATATATCGAAAAGTTCGATACGATAATATAACAATATCAAAATTTTCAGTACAGTATTGGTGTGAATATATGAAAAATTCGATATACCTTACAATAAAATTATAAGTAAAATAATATAAATAATGTCAAATATTTGATATGAACGATATATATTCATTCCGTATCGAAAACTCGATATAACAAAAATATTTAATATAATCTGGTAGAGTGGGTCTCATGTGAGACTGTTTTACGGATACTAATATGTCAGACGGGTCAACCCTACCCATATTCATAATAAAAAGTAATACTCTTAGCATAAAAAATAATACTTTTTAATGGATAACCCAAATAAAAGATCTGTCTCACAAATACGATCCGTGAGACCGACTCACACAAATTTTTGCCAATCTCATATGACCTATATTTTTTGTTATACCACTCTTCCTACAATCTTAAATGAACGGTTGAAAAAAGAATATGTCAATAACATAATACTCTTGTAGTCTGAAATCAACTCGTTATAATAGACGTGCATCAAAAGAATTAGATTTATTCAAAAAAATCGGTTACTTCTATTATTTGTTTATTACTTTTCACGAAAAATTGAAAACGAATACCAACATACTTAATTTTTTAAACAAAAATCTGAATTAATGAAATTAATTTTTTTTAATTAATTAATTTGATTTATGATTTTATTATAATGACACTACTGACGCCATTACACTAAACGAAAACTAAGACCAAAGATAAGGAATGTTAGAATTCTAAAATATAGAGGTATTTTGGTAATTAAATTAAATTTTCGAGAAGGGAATTACGAATGGAAATTAGAATTCGACAACGTGTTTAACACGCACATAATCCCCGATGGTTTAGATAATATGATTGGTTAGTAGTCATCGTCGAGCTTCACATTTAATTGGCCTACAAAGCTAGATGCGTGTAAATATTTGAAAAGTTACCGTCAAATAAATTGCTAAAAAAAAAATATTTATCAGTATTAATGTATTAGCTAATACATTAAATATTTCAAAGCAAACATGAAATAAATGTGTAACTGATATGAAGTATTTTCAATTTCTTTTTTTAAAAATCGAATTTGAATTTGATGTTCCTTTAAAATGTAAATATATTTAATTGTCAACATTATTTATGTCATTTTATCTGATTTCAGTTATAATTTTGAGTTTTATATACGTTACTTTTATATATTTAGTTCTCGCGACTTTCTATCATATTAAATAATATATATATATATATATATATATATATATATATGTTTTTCATTTTCTTAAAAGAATGTCATCGTGAATTTTGGTACATTGATTATCCGTAAACTATTATTATTATTATTATATATTTTAATTAATATTTTAATATAAATATTTTTTTGACAGCGTTATCATTCTATATATTAGTTGCAACACACACGCATTATGTGTATAACTTCATATGCAAATATTATGTGTTGTGTATATATATAATAAAATTAATTTTATTTTAATATAATGTTTTATTTTTTTGCAGTTTATATATTTTTTTATGATTTTTTTTTGTTATTTACGGTTAAGCATACCAAGAAACCACTAAGACTCCCTTACATAATAGAGTAGGTCTCATGTGAGACCGTCTCACGAATCACAATCTGTGAGACGGGTCAATCCTACCCATATTCACAATAAAAAGTAATACTCTTAGCATAAAAAGTAATACTTTTTCATGGATGATCCAAATAAAGATCCGTCTCACAAAATACGACCCGTGAGACCGTCTCACACAAGTTTTTGCATACATAATAATAGTAATATATCATATGAACTTGAAAAAAATATAGCACAAATGATATTCTGAATATGATAATATTTTAAAGCGTTTGTTGGTTTTTATAAACTTCAGTATAATAAACTAGAATTGTGAATTATTTCTTAATTTTACAAAAGGTCAATATATGTGGATGCATTAAGAAGCTTTTTTTTATCAATAATTTTCACCGTTCGAATTATGAGGACATGGCATTGATCAATAAATGATTTATACGGTTTGTGTAATGATTTCAAATTAGGTGTACTATTGTACAGAAAGATTAAAATAAATAAAGATATTTTTGATAGATAGTACAGACTAAAAAACGGATGTCGGTAACGTAGTTTGACATATTATCGTAAAAGATTATCTTTTTAACTGTTGTTAATGATTTTATATTACTTCATTATTAGTTCGGTCTAATGATATTTTTGTTTAAAGTTGTGTTACGATGTTTTATGAAGAACGTTGTTGCTGGTTTTCCTTAAGCAAAATATTGTTTCTGGTTTTCCGTCAGACTTAAGAGTTTATTTAAGCAACACTTCACCATAATAAAAGGTATCCTTATCAAATTTAATAAGATAAATATCCGACTTCACCGATCCGATTCATGAAAAATATTCTCTATGTTAAGAGTATTAATTTTTACTGCAAAAAACAATATTTTTCAGTAGTTATATTGAAAAAATATTATGAAATATATAATAATTTGAGTCAAAAATATTGTTTTTATATAAAAATTATTACCTTTCACTATATCGCTGTACCGAATGAATCCATTTCACGAATATAAATTGTGAGATCGTTGCTCATAAAACCAACTAAAAATCTCGGAAAAAAACCAATGTACACATTTAATAATCTAATCTAATCTAATTCAAAAAACTAAAAGCACAAACCCGTGAACTTTGAAATATGAGAAAAAACAATACTGAAAAAATATAGGTTAAATTAATTTTTTAATTATTTAACATGGGAAAAATATGATCACATTCACACACACATTTTACGTAGATAAAATTATATTTTTATTCAAATTAAATATATCGGCACACATCTCTAGACAACTATCAGTCTATATCTAGCATATTATTAAAATCGAGATTCTCGTGATTAGCTTCCAGCACGTACCAATTTTTTCACGCACCATAATTCTGTCCCAATTTTGCTATTTTTATTAAAAATATATAATAAAATAAAAGGAAGTATGTATATATATATATATATATATAAAAAAGTGACATGAATTAAACAAAGGTTATTTATTTCTAATCTCTTGACATTTGAGCTCAAAAATAAACTCGATATCTATTACTATTATTTATTAAGAATCTCTCTAATAAAGACAAAGAAATTGGTTTTGTTTTTTGATATCCCACTTTTGCCCTTATTTTATATAATAATTATATTTTTGTTTTTATTATTTTTATTTTAAAAAACATTTTTTTTTAAATTACAACTATTCAAATAATATTTTAGTCTCTCGATAATTTGTCAAATTTCACTTTAGTTTATAAATAATTATAAAAAAAACTATACACACGCACCCGCGTGTGCAAAATAGCTAGTTAAAATATAACGTGTAATATATATCATGCACTGGAATGCTGGGACGGCCGCTTGCTTATAAATAATAAACATCCTCTATGTGTCTTCTCTCGTATCTCAAATCACTAAAATATTTCAAACCTTGTTGGGGAGCAGACACCTCGGGGAAAAGAAAGAGCTGCTTCATATTTTTTATTCACCAGGTGTTTCTTTTTTCTTTTTTTTTTTTTTTTCTATTCTCGCTCGTATCTTTTTCCATGTTTTGGTTTCCTGATTGGTTGAAAACTAGATACGGGTTGTGTTGTTTTGAGATTGTTAACGTGCCTCGCTTTTTTCGAATTTAACGTCTGTTTTTACCCAAGAAAAAAGGTATTCTGATATGCTTGCACGCGTGAGGAGAAAAGGGATTTGATTTTTTTCTACGTGCAAGTGTTGAGATCGGAGATTTTCATATAGGCCTTGAGAGTTTGGATCTAGATTTTTAATGGGTCTGGAGTGTCTTTCCGCGTTCTCTGTTCATGAGGAATACATGTTCTTTGTTCTTTTTCGTGTTGGGACTAAAGGAGATGAAACGTAAGGTGCAGTGTAAAAGTTTCTGATATTTTTCTACAGTGACTAGATCGTTAATGTTACCGGTAAAAAGAAAAAGAGAAAAAAACTGTGATCTGTACTTAACTGATGCATTGAATTTGTTGTTGCAGTCCTTTGAATCTGATTTGCACTAGTACGTCTCTGTCAGATTTAGATTTTCACAATACAGAGTGCGTTTGATCAAGAGGGCCTCCTCTACAAAGTGTTATGTTTCTTTTTCAAATGTTATTTTTTTAAATAAAAAATGTGTTTCTTTAAAAAAAATGTGTAGTTTTTTTAAAAGGTGTTGTATTATAAAACTGATGTATGGATGCAGAATTTTTATAAAACCATATTTAAATAAGCTAAAATCGAAAAGGCAGCAAACATGTAAATTTGGGCTTCTTTCTTTTCTTTTTTGTCCGACATATAAACTGATTCTGATTTTTTTTTAAAGAGAAGCATTAAGTAAAGGTCAAGAAGATATTGTATTGGGACTTCTGTTTGAATAGATACTACTTGTATTTTACGTTCCATTTTTTGGGGATCAGGCGGGCCTACTGGCTACTCCTTCCCCCCCTTATGTGTCACAGCCACATGATTGCCAGCAAAAATTCCAGGTTTCCATGTGCTTTGGGGTCATGTATTCTTGGGCACCAAAGGTGTTTGCTAATGTTGATTATGCGAATAAAACTAATAACAACGTAATATATAGTCATAAAAACAAGAAAATCATGTCATCCCGAACAAATGGAATCAGAAGGCAGGAGCTGCCTACTCTAAGACGCTTTTAATGGTAGGTAATTTAGGAAGCCAGCATAGTAAGACGAAGTTATTATTCGACACTCTTATTTATTCTGCTACCACCAACTTTCTTTAATAGGAATGAAGATTGGGCATTTGGGATGATGACCAAATTATTGTCAATTAGTGAGTGTGTCCTGATGCTGACCACGGCATAAAAAGTATGGAACTTTTGGGCGTAACTTTTTGTAATTAGATTTCTTCGGTTAGTGGTATTGAAACATACCCTTGGATATCCTCCTTCCAGGTTTCCAACGGTCGTGTTCGAGGGCGAAATAAATAGTTTCTGGTTGGATATTCCCATAAGTCGGCAACACATATTTTAGAATGATTGAAAATACTGTATCAGTGTCTGATTTGATTATTTTTCTACGAATATACTTTTTCTTTATGCTTTATTCTTTTCAGAAGCCCACCACTATTCTGTTTGGATGTACATTGAAGACCTGTGTAAATTGTTGGACTTGTTCAAATTGCAGTAAAATTTTTTACAAAAACCTTGATATGTTTGTTGTATCACAGTTTCTTGGTAGTTTACCATGAGTTTGCTGTCTCAATACCTTGTGTTTTAAGCTGCTTGACCGATGACCTCCACTAATAGTCGTATTAAAGGTTTAACAAATGTATTATCACGACCATTTCAAGTTTTGTACAGTTGCATTCAAATATATATTTTTCTTTGCAGACTTGTATAATCATACGTTCACATTAAATGATAACTCAACGAGTGCTACTTATGCCTAAAACTCGTTGAGGTTAATGCAAAAACAGTTTGTCTGATAGGCTTGAGCTTCTTGCAGGTTCGTTGAACAATGGGTGCTGGAGGTCGGATGTCTACTGCTCCTCAGGGCAAGAAGACAAAATCGGGTATCCTCGAACGAGCACCATACTCGAAGCCTCCGTTCACACTCGGTGAGGTAAAGAAAGCCATCCCGCCCCATTGTTTCCAGCGATCTGTTCTCCGTTCTTTTTCCTACGTCATTTATGACCTTGCAATTGCCGCTTTCTTCTACTATGTCGCAACCAATTACTTCCAATATCTCCCCTATCATCTCTTATACGTCACATGGCCGGTTTATTGGATATGCCAAGGCTGTATACTAACCGGTGTTTGGGTCATAGCTCATGAATGTGGCCACCATGCTTTCAGTGACTACCAATGGCTTGATGACACCGTAGGCCTAATCTTACATTCTTCTCTTCTTGTCCCGTACTTTTCTTGGAAATACAGTCATCGTCGCCACCATTCAAACACCGGTTCCCTTGATCGTGATGAAGTGTTTGTGCCCAAAGTCAAGTCAAGTCTAAAAGGGTCTGCCAAGTATTTGAACAACCCACCAGGCAGAGTACTCACACTCATTATCCAGCTTACAGTCGGTTGGCCTTTGTACTTGCTATTCAACGTTTCAGGAAGACCCTATGACCAATTTGCATGCCACTACGACCCGAATAGTCCTATCTATTCAGACAGGGAACGAGTTCAAATCCTTGTTTCTGATGCAGGTGTTCTTGCTGTCACGTGCGGGCTTTTGCGCCTAACAGCAACTAAAGGATTTTTGTGGGTATTCTGTGTTTATGGTGCCCCGATACTCGTGGTTAACGGGTTCCTAGTTTTGATCACATATTTGCAGCACACTCATCCTGCGCTCCCTCATTATGATTCTTCCGAATGGGATTGGCTCCGGGGAGCTTTAGCCACAATGGACAGAGATTATGGTATTCTGAACAATGTGTTCCACAACATAACCGATACTCATGTAGCACACCATTTATTCTCGACAATGCCGCATTATCATGCTATGGAGGCTACAAAAGCTATCAAGCCAATACTAGACAATTATTATCAATTTGACGGGACTCCAATTTTTAAGGCAATGTGGAGAGAAGCAAAGGAATGCATTTATGTTGAGTCAGATGAAGGCGACAAGAACAAAGGTGTGTACTGGTACAAAAACAAGTTATAGGCTTCGATGGAGCTAGTACTGCCCGGAAGAATGGAACAAAGGAATTTCTGGGCGGTGAACGTAGATTTTGGTTTCATTGCAGATTTAATGTAGACTGTTGTGTTTGAAATATTTTCCAAAATCTCTCCACATATCAATCGAATAAGAATTTATTAACGGCATTGTTGGTCATTGAAGAATTTACAGTACTAGTCGGTGTTTCGAAAACTAGCTATCCTTCATTTTTGGCTTTCATTTACCGGCATTCTAAGCATCGATCTTTTAAGTTGTAGGACTGTAGTAACAGCAGACAATAGTTCAATCAACTTGATACACTCGTGTTATGTTTTCTTTTCAACATTGCATGTTTGGCCTACTGTGATCTCTGAAATGCGACAGAGACGAACGTGAGAAAATATGATAAAAATAGTCAATGAGTCAGATTTTTAGAGAACATCGATCAACAGACAATTGTATTAAGTGCAAAAAGATCATGGTTTCTCTAACAATTACAAACTTGTACATGCACAAACACGCAAATGAGTCAATGAGACGATGAAAAGATCCATAGAAGAATCGAGAATGACGTTAAATTATATATATTTATGTTAAAAATGATTTAAAAACAGTAGTAGTGCACAATAGTTTAGGTTCCCCCCAAAAAAGCATTAGTTTATTCATCATTTGCTTATAGAGATTGATGAAATGGAAAAAAAAATTCATTTATTCGTCATTTTTCACATGGGCCTTAAAACATTTGAATCAAATAAAAGATATTACCATCTGTTTAAAGGGACTAAGGGAGTCTAGATGTATTCCTTCAACTCTCGTACT
Organism: Primulina eburnea; assembly: GCF_022965805.1. Lineage (NCBI taxonomy): Eukaryota > Viridiplantae > Streptophyta > Magnoliopsida > Lamiales > Gesneriaceae > Primulina > Primulina eburnea. The sequence goes on along the minus strand of NC_133103.1, from coordinate 2,565,219 downwards.
CGGTTATCGGTTTGACAACCACAGATGGACCAGGATCTAATCTTGTGAGGACCTCAGGAACTCCAGCAGTACTCCTAGCAATCTGCATTCATTCACACCAGCCAACTGAGATGCACCACCATAGATGTATCAGTTAGAGATGTAAACAAACAACGAGAACCTACCATTATCTCATCATCAAGATAGGATATCAAGAACAGCCTCTGAAACGTCCTACCTGCAGATTGAAAACATGTTCAAGGAAGAAATAGGGGAAAAGGACAGAAATTCTAATATGCAACACTTACTGTTCAAGATTTTGTTCGAAATATAGAAGCCAAAGTAAACTCATTTAGGCAAGAAAAGGGGTTAACTCGACCCTACTCCTGCGGGCACTGCCTGCAATGGTCGATCCAACGGCTCGGATTTTTCTGAGTCATTTTTTTTTTTTTTACATGGAGGTGGGCCCGGATCACTCCACAGGAGTGATCCGGGCCGTTCACTACCCGTGCAGGCAGTGCCTGCACGGGTAGTGTGAAACAAACCAGAAAAGGTGCTACACTTGGGGAAAAATTGCATCTATGAAGCTCTTACAGGACAAGGGAGAACCGTGACTAAGATAGATGAATATACATATAATTCAGATTACAACAACAAAAACACAAATCGACATTTTCTCAACAGAAATCCTCTCCATTTACTAAATTATGTTATTTGAGTATAACCAAGATATCTCAAATTTCTTTTTCTTTTTATAAAAAGCGAAATGTGGGTGGTTCTCTAGCAGTGTTGCACCGAGGATGCTCACAGTCGGACCTCACTGTTATTTCTTCTGTTGCAAACAAATCAATGAGTGTAAGAATCCCTGTAGCACCAAATGGGGTGCGCAATCAACCTTAAAGATCATGATTAACCTCCACAAATACAAACAATCATGCACTCCGAGCTTCTGCAGTTCGACAAGTTGAGGGTTAGAAAGCAGCAGCACTGTTGTATAGATTTCAATTTAAATCTCGTCTAGCAAAAGGCCAACTTATATCAAACTACATGAATTCAAGGAAAAGGGCTGCCAAAAGAGGCAATGAAATTATACTTGCACAAAGCATTGTTATCAAAGTTTTATGTTCAGAAATATTGAGGAACGTGCATGGGGATGTTAGCTGCCTCTACTTTGTGATACTAAAAAACACTTGATGATACTAATATAAACCAACTTCTAGTGGAATAAGCAAACTTTAATTATTAATAGCAGAGAAGAAAACGAATAAAATGCTCACCAAGAGGGACCTTGAAACCACTCATGGCTGCATCCCTAATGGAAACAGGAAGCTGTTGCACCGTGCTATTGGCCTGATCAAAAGAACCTTTTAGCTGTTGAGGGATTGATTCTTCTTTAATTTTTTTTTTTTTGGGGGGGGGGGGGGGGGACTCGAATAGCCCTACAATGTATTCCTCGCTCATTCGAAGTGGTCCCTCAACAGATAATTTGCTGTTGAGAATGAAGTTACTTTCTACCTGCACTTTGACCAGGGATACTTGTAATGCACACACAAAAAATAAATCGACTTTGAACGAGTAAGAAAGGACCAAACCATTTTGGATGGAAGAAGTTTAGTACCGAATTCAATAAATTCAAATTTGCCGTAATTTTTGCATATCTATCCTTAATCCTCACATCCAATCTACACAAATTTGCCAATGCCGCCGGAAACCTCCTGTGAAACAATTATTTGGATCAGCACCAAATGACAACCAAAAAAGTAATTTTTCTGTTTAAACAGAAACAAAACATGAGATAAATTGAAACTAACTCGAATACAATTTGAGCAGCAAGGAGCCCAGGGCTTCCTGATCCAAACCATTCAAATTTCCATGACCTTCTAAATAAGGAGACCTGAAAAGCTGAAAGCAGAAAATGAACACCTTGTCGAAAATCCAATCCTAGAGTAGAAGTGATAGAATAAACAACTTAAGTTGTAGGTCGGGGAGTTGGATTCAACCCCTCGAGGCCAACTATTCTTTCATTTACATCAATCCGTTGCATATCTGATATTTACCCAGTGACCAATGTCTCAAATCCCCCAACATCTCTGAACTGAAGGTTCATTCTGAGAAGTGAGAGAATAAGTGAACGGAAGCTCTTTCTCTATATTTCTTACAATGATTTTACACTAAATAAATACAAGTACAAGTTTTGGTAAAAAGGAAAGTCCGAAACTAATTGCATATGTCAATCTCTAATTATGTCAATCAATGTGTATGATGATCCTTGATTTGAGTATACTGATTTCTTCCTTTATTGGTGATAATCATCTCTTGATCTTCGTAATTATCCTTAACATGCCCCCTCAATCTGGTGTATGAAGGGGGACAAACACCCAGATTGTTTCTAAACCTTTGGAAAGCATTCTTATGTAATGGTTTTGTAAAGATGTCAGCAGGCTGAGACAAGGACGGAATGTATCGTGTGACAAGATAGCCCATCGCAACTTTCTCGCGTACAAAATGATAGTCAAGTTCAATGTGTTTTGACCGTGCATGAAACATCGGATTAACTGACATATGGAGTGCACTAATGTTGTCACAAAACAGTTGTGGTGGTTGTGATAATTTAATCCCAATGTCTCGAAGAAGGAATGTCAACCAAGTTATTTCTGCTGTTGTGGAGGCCATGGATCGGTATTCGGCTTCAGAACTAGAGCGGGACACAGTGGGTTGTTTCTTTGAACACCAAGAGATGCAGTTTGCACCAAGAAATGCACAAAATCCTGTAGTACTTCTTCGGGTGGTTGGACAACCAGCCCAATCTGCATCACTAAAGGCATAGAGGGTTGTAGGACTTTGAGTTATATATCGAACACCAAAATTTCGTGTACCGTTTAAGTATCTCAAAATACGCTTCACCGCCTTGAAATGAATTAGTGTAGGGCTGCTGAGAAACTGAGCAACCTTGTTGACAGCATAAATTATGTCTGGCCTCGTGAAGGTGAGATATTGTAGTGCACCTACTATGCTTCGAAAATCAGTCCCATTGACAGGCTCTGAATCTGATGGTTGCGTTTTCTCTTTTATCGTAATGGGTGTAGAGAAGGCAACACTTTCAAGCATCTGTGTTTTGTGAAGCAAGTCATGAGTGTACTTTTGCTGCGACAAGAACACACCACCAGGAAAATAATTCACTTCAACACCAAGAAAATAATGCAGTAATCCGAGGTCCTTGATAGCAAATTCTTGGCCCAGCTTATCAACTAATCCTTGAACAAATGCATCATTGTTTCCTGTAAAGATTACATCATCTACATATATGAGAATAATAGCGATAATATCATTAGCACGATAGACGAAAAGTGAAGCATCGGATTTGCTACAATAAAATCCAAGTTGTAGCAGATATTGAGAGAGTCTGTCAAACCAAGCACGAGGTGCTTGCTTCAATCCATAGATTGACTTCTTAAGCAAGCAAACGTGATTTTTCTTTGTGGAGTCGATGAATCCTGGTGGTTGTTCCATGTAAACAATTTCCTTAAGATTACCATGCAAGAAAGCATTTTTAACATCGAGTTGCCTCATCTGCCATTTGAATGACAATGAAAGAGCAATCACCAGCCGTATGGTAGTTGGACGAACTACCGGACTGAAGGTTTCGTCATAGTCGACACCCGAGACTTGTGTGAAGCCTTTTGCAACTAAACGAGCTTTGAAGCGATCAATTGTTCCGTCATGTTTCGTTTTAATTCGATAAATCCACTTTGAGCCAACAATGTTGACGCCAGAGGGCCTAGGAACCAAATCCCACGTACCATTTGACTTGAGAGCATCAAGTTCATCTTGCATAGCACTTATCCAGCATTGATCTTTTAAGGCTTCTTTGAGGCTGTTTGGTTCTGATGGAAGGGATTCTTTTGTGGCAACAATTGCATAATCTTGCAAATATGAAGGCGTTTTGCGTTGTCTCATTGGTCGAGCAGTGGTTTGAGAAATTGCTTCAGAATGTTCAATGAGAGGTGATTGAGATTCCATATTTTGTGGTTGTTCGGATAATAACTCTATCCTTGGCTCGATCGAAGTTTCTTCAGCATGCTCATAGTCATTTTGCATAATTTGCGATTGTGTAGAAGGGCCACAAGTTTCTGTAGTTAATGACTTTGATGAGTCAATGATTTGAGATTCTGTACTATCAGCACCAAACATCTCCAAGTTTGTGGAAGTATTGACATCTGCATTTGAAATATTGTCACAACAATTTATGAAATTAGGAGCAATTAAGGATTGAGAACTATCCTGTTTCGAAAAATCTTCCGACGTGCCAATCAGCTCATCCAAATTCGGAAATTCTGACAGGGAAAAATTTTGAGATTTTTGGACCAGCTGTGTTGGTTTGAAGGGGAAGGCTTGTTCATCAAAAATGACGTGTCGCGAAATGTATACTCATTTTGATTTTGGCTCTAGGCATCGATACCCTTTGTGTATTGGACTGTATCCAATGAAAACACATGGGTATGTTTTCTTGACAAACTTCGAACCACCTTGATGTCTCAAGGAAGGAAAACACAAGCATCCCAGCACTCGCAAGCCATTATAATCTGGATATCTGTTATAAAGCTTGTGATAAGGGCTTTCATTCTGCAGAACTGATGATGGTAGACGATTAATCAAATATACACCAGTAAGGAAAGCTTCAACCCATAAGGATAAAGGTAAATTTGCATGGAATAACATGGTAAGTCCGGTCTCAACAATATGTCGATGTTTTCGTTCCGCTACACCGTTCTGTTGGGGAGTTCCAGGACAAGAAACATGCAAATCAATTCCACAATTCTGAATATGATCAATAAAAGTATTTGAACTGAACTCTCCTCCACCATCACATTGAAAAATTTTGATTCTTTGATCGAATTGGTTCTCCACAAGTTTCTGAAATTTGATGAAGCAATCAAGAAATTCTGTCTTTTTCTTTAAAGGATATAACCATGTAAATCTGCTCAAGTCATCAACAAAAATCACATAATATCGAAAACCTTGATTTGAGGCTATAGGAGCTCGCCCCCAAAGATCACAATGAATTTTTTGAATGAGAAACTTTGAGATCTTATTATTGGTTTTAAAGGGGAGTCTACAACTTTTTCCCATTTGACAGCTGATACATATGTTTGATTTAGCTATCCAATAAGAAACATCAATGACATTTTTCTAACAAAGATAATAACTTTTAATTAGGATGTCCTAATCGTTGATGCCATAGTGTAGACGTAGAACCTCCTTTCTTTATTGCGCTCAAGGCTTCATGAAAAACTCCATCCAAGGCATATAACTGTCCCTTTTTACGCCCCTTCGCAATTATCCTTTGATTTTGATCCTTAACAACAAAATCAGAAGATGTGAATTCAAAGGTACAATAATTATCCGATGCAAATTTTCCAACAGATATCAGATTCTTTTTCAAATGCGGAACGACAAGCACATCATTTAATTTAAATTTCCCTTCTTTGGTAGAAACATGTGCATCACCCACATGAGAGATTGGTAAGGCATTTCCATCACCCACAAAAATCATGTCATTGCCCTTGTAAGATTTTAAGGATGATAATTTACCTGCATCATTTGTCATATGCGCAGTAGCCCCAGAATCAACGTAAAATGATGGATCATTTTCACTGTTAAGATTAATTGCAGCAAGAGCTTGGGGTAAGTCGTCTGATTGGTAAGAATAATCAAACCTGTACCAACACTCAATGGCCAGATGATTTGGCTTTCCACAAATTTGGCAAGTAACTTTATCAGGATCGTTTGAGTTGTTGAAGTGCCGAATTTCCATCTTCGGAGAGTGATTAAAATTTCTGGGCAATGGGCTTGTATTCTGGTGTTGTTTCACTGCAGTATTTTGGATGTTGTTGTATCTTCCAGCTGGTGTAAAACCTCTGCCACGAGAGTTGAAGCGTCCTCTTCGTCCATTTTGTCCGCGTCCCCTTTGGCTAAAGAAGGCCTGAGCATGTTGAATGTATGTTTTCTCTTCCTCTTGTTGTGATGCTAATGTTTGTTCATGGCCTTGAAGAGCCAAGACAAACTGGTTGAATGAAGGATATGGTGGTTTTGTAAGCCAAGCATTTTGAAAATTTGTGTACTGGGCACCTAAGCCCCTTGCAAATTGGAAGACCTTGTCAAGATCTGGAACTGGTTTCCGAATGGCCGCAAGATTATCACATATGAATTTAAATTCTTTAAGGTATTCTCCAAGTGGACGAGAACACTTCTTAATTACCATTAGCTGATGTTTCAGATTTCCTTCTTTTTCGATGGTGATGGGGAGTAGTTGTTGTTCTAGTGATGTCCATAGATCAAAAGCAGTTCCTGTTTCTCCAAAAATCGTGCTAAGGACATCTTCTGTCATGGTTCCAAGGAGCCACGAAGTTAGGAGTCCATCATTTGTTAGCCAGATTTGATATTGGGAGTTCATTTGTTTTTCTCCCTTTTCATTCATAATTTCTTCTGTTGGTTTTTCATTCACATGGATGTGATGGTAGATACCAAGGTTGCGGATTAGTGGGATGACTTGGGATCGCCACAGAAGAAAATTGCTTGGATTTAGTTTGATGGAGATCAAACTAAAACATTGGTGAAATGACTGCAAATTGAGTTCAGGTTCTTGCTTTAGCAAGGAAGAAGAAGCTGAAGACATTTTGTTTTGGTTTGTTGGTGTAGGGTCAAGCTCTGATACCATGAGAAGTGAGAGAATAAGTGAACGGAAGCTCTTTCTCTATATTTCTTACAATGATTTTACACTAAATAAATACAAGTACAAGTTTTGGTAAAAAGGAAAGTCCGAAACTAATTGCATATGTCAATCTCTAATTATGTCAATCAATGTGTATGATGATCCTTGATTTGAGTATACTGATTTCTTCCTTTATTGGTGATAATCATCTCTTGATCTTTGTAATTATCCTTAACACATTCAATCGGCAGTAAAGAAGATTCAGTACATGAGCTACAAGCTTTCACAGTTTCACTACACCTAGACTTGTATTCAAAAATTACAATTCCAGCAATATCTAATAAAAGTCTAAACACAAATAACATTAAAGAACAAATCTTTGGAGCAAATAAGAGCAACAAAAAAACGCAATCTCTTTCAAAGAGCTCATAATTGAAAGCAAATTCCGTCCTTACCTCTTTCAACATTAAAAAAATCCGAATATATTGAAAACAAATACCTTGAAGCAGATTCCAGCAAATACATAACCACTGAAGAAAAATGATTTTCAAACGGCTAAAAAAAACTTACAGCGAGAAGCAGAGATTCTTTAGCGGCGAGCCTCTCCATTTCTTTAGCATAAGCAGCCGAAGGTCCTTGCGATGTCTGCGAAACCACAGGTCTGCACTTTCTGCTAGTCCTCCTTTTCACATTTCGAAGTTTCAAACAACTCACATAATTCTTGTTTTCAAGAAATCAAAGGAGAACAGAGAACTGGAGAGGTAGAGAAGAGGACTTTTTGGGTGGGAGCGTTCTTGTGGATGCTAATAGGCTCCGAACTGAAATGAACCAGCCATTCCAAACTTCTTCCAAAAAGTGAAAATGCTTGTAAAAACAATTATCAAATATAATAAATTGAAGCCAAAAAAAAAAACCTTGGGATTCTGTTAATTCTCGGTATGAATCGAAAAGATTTCCCAAAACTCTTCTGTGGTCAGTGGACGCTTGGAGTTTGTCATACACGGAGCATTGAGCCAGGGGCGTTTTGGTCAAGCAATCAAGAAGCTGACATTGAAATTGTTTATGGCCATCAGCAATCATCGATAAAAGACAGGAAAACAAATATTCAATGATTTACTGAAGAAAATTATTATTTAACTTTTGAAATTATATTTCATTAAAGATTTCTAATATATGATGCGTACATACAAGTACATCTTTCGATACAAACTAGGCATATATTATGATTGTATATGTCTTCACAGGATTTATGCATACACGATATTTTAATTGATTTTGACTTGGAAATATTTTGATTTAATTAATGATCAAGAAGGCCTTCGTAATGCACAACTCAAATAGAACATATGGATTGAATTGAATAGAGTCCGTTAAAAATCACATTTTTATATGAGTAAAAAACTTAAGTTCATATGAGTTCAAGTTTGTTTCATTTCTATTCACAATAAAATAGTTAAAATATTTTGATATTACGTTAGAATAAAATTAGACATGACTCGAAAAATTCTCTAGTGAGTTTGATCCATTTGCATCCTTAGTTCTTTGTTGATAACACGAATGTGGCAACAATCATCAGAAAATAAAGTAAATGTCGCAACCAACTTAACAACCTGCGCAAGACATTGTTTACATGATACTTAGTTCAACACCTAAAACATTGTTAATTTTGTTTGCGTTTGGTTCGAATTTTAGACCTACGCATTCGAAAGTTTCGATAAACTAATTTAATATATGCTTTTGTTCAATATTTATGTTTAGGTGATTACGTGATAATATATGTTCAAGTATTTTCTGTATCTTTTAAAAATGTTCTTTTTAAAAACTTAACACGATTGATTTCTTTATAGATCACCCTCCTAAATTTCCCATCTGTAACGTGTTCAAACGTAAGGCCTCGGGCGTGAACCGGTCTATTGGGTTGTCGATTGAACTAATCAATTTTAAAATAAGTTATTAATCAAAATTTCGATGAAACAGATTGAGAAAGTTGACATTTGAAACAAAAAAAATCTTGCTTCTTCAAAGTGTTGGCGTGTGGCCTGGGGTGGAAAAAAGACTGACATTTTGGTATACTGAGTTGTTATATCGGAAAATACTGAATTTTGAATATTTTAGTACAATATGGTAACGATATCGAAATTTCCATATAATATTTTTCAACAAATAGTATAAAATAAAAAATATATAGTTTTTTCGATATAAAATGGCATGTCGAAATCTCGGTATATTACAAAATTTCGATATAATCGGTATCAATACCGATATTAGACAGTAACTTTTCATTATGATATATTATATATAATTTTCGATATGATTGATACAATAACTTATAACGAATATTCGTTCGTTATGACATATTTGTGTTGAACTATGACATAATGGGTTAAAAAGTTCGGCCCATCTACGGTAATTTGGCTTGAAATATGAAATTAGGTTAACCTCTTATTTTTATTTATTATGGCCCACATATAGTTTATATTAAAAATTTATAATAAATAGGTTAATTATGTTCAACCGAATTATTCAAAAATAAAACAAAAGTAAATCGATTTAACCAATTTTTTAAAATCTTAGAAAAAAATACGAAAAAATTAGTTTTTTCGGTTTGACTGAATAATTGCACACCCATATTGTTTAAAACATAGCATAAATCAATGAGATTTGATTGTAGTTATATTATTAATAATGAAATAATAGATCAAATCTTAAATAAGATATATGTCTCACAAAATTAATCAATGAGACTATCATATAAAAGTTTTTGTGATTTCATAAATTATAGTTAAACAAACCCTTTGAATTGTTTGTTTTAAATGAATAAATACTATAGAAAACGATTACTTTTTCCCCGTTATACTGATACGAATAAATCAGATCAAATTCGAAGGACGACAAATTCGACACACATGCACTAACAAAAAGATTTATCAGTTGGAATTTTAACTATAAATAAAAAAAAATCGTCAGACTTGGCTAATTGATAATCTATTGGGGGTTTCAATTGCAAATTCATATAACAATGCGCAGTTTTGAAAAATAAATAAAAACTTATTTTATTGATTTTAGAATTTTAGCTCATTTTTATGTATCCAAAATTAATTAATTGTTATCATCTGGACGATGTAATTACATAAACCTTTGTAAACAAGGGTTCGATTCCTCCGTGATCCAAATAAATAATAATAATTAGTTATTCTGCGTATGCGATGCATGTGTGTACAATATTTTTTATCATTATCAATAGACTAAATTAAAGTTTGACAAATTATGGAGAGACTAAATTGATATTTGAAGTATCGATAAAAAAATGTGTGTTGAATTTGTTTTATTTTTAAAAAAACAACAAAAACGTAATATTAGTATCGTACAAGGATAAAATTAGAAGAAATAATTGATCTTTTTTTTAAATGGTTTTATAGTGTACTAAACTTTAATTAAATAGAATAGATCAACTATTTCTGACGATTCGTATCAAACATGTTGTGCCCAAGCAATGGGCTACCTCCCGGCCTCTGGTTCATGCACGTCGTTTAACTGGACCTGATCAACAGGTCAAAACGAGAACCCCGGTTCGCGGTCTATGAGCTGGAAACGATCACATTCTCCTCTCTCCCTCCCCACATGAAAAAAGCGGAAAAGAGATAAATAAATAAATGTGCAACAATTATTTTTTTTTAAAATAGGTTTTCCGCTTTTTGCGGTGAGACAAATTTGCCCATCTCTGTTTATTGTTTGGAGCCCACTCTCCACGGGGATATCTTTGGGGTTTGGAAAATCTGTTATACAAGGATGATTATTAAATAATTATTTCTTATCTCATATTTAGTTTATTTTTTATTTAACATGGAGGTCTTTGATTATGATTGAAAGCCCTCATTATTTATGTTATTTGAGTGATTAAATACCTCTTGATTATGATTGAAAACCCTCATTATTTATGTTATTTGAGTGATTAAATATCCATCTTCAAAGGTGTGATAATGATAATTCTTAAATAGTGATAATAATAAAATTGTATATTGACCATAATACCCTTGAATTGTCTTCTTCAATATGATATGAAAATTAAAATTAGTGCAAATTTAATAATTAATATAATATTTAAATTTTTATTATATTTTTTTATAAATTAATTTCACATATTTTTATTATTTTTAATCATTTTAAAGAAAATAAATTGTATGCAAAAATCTATCTTAAATTAAATTTTTATAAATTTCTAATCTTGTTAATTAATTCTTTTATAAAAATAAATATTTATTAAATTCTAATTTATTTTGTTTAATGATTACCGTAATATTTTAAAATACATTTTTAATAAATATATTTAATTAATTTTAATAAATGTACATTATAATTATAAATATTTAATTATCTATCCAATTATTTTTTAAATATATATATTTAATTAATACTTGGGGTATTTTTTTATTGCAATAAAATTTACGAAATTAATCTATCATTTTAAAATCATACAAAACATCATGTTATTTATCCAACCATATTATTAATCCATATATCTTATTTTTTAATCACTCTAATTACTAATCATTTACTTATCCCATCACACGTACCGAACGAGTCTTAAGTCTTAACAAGTGTAAATAATTGGTTGACTTGGGAATTTGATGTGGAAGTGTCCAATCTCACATTCTCACCCCTATATAGTAGAGAGGGGGCAGATCAGGGAACGAATTCAAAAGTGAGGGGTAAAATCGTCCACACAGCAAAAAAGAAATCGAAAGCCAGACAGCTATATCCACCACCAAAGTGAAGCTGTCATGGGGGCCACACACCACAAAAAATCAACGGTGCTGATCTTCTTTAACAATAATTTAAGGATCATTTCAGCTGAATTTCATCTGGGGTCGAGTTTCATTTGCCCTTTTTAAACTAGAGGGCGGGCGTCTCTTACAAAAGAAGCACAGACTGCTTATTAGAGAGGGTGAGAGAATTTTTCAAACAATTCCATCACACCAGCAAGAAAAATAGAGAGCCATTTTCAGCAAGGTTCGATCTTTGCCCCTGAATCTCACTTTTCTCATTGAAAGTTCGAAAATTTCCGTCACTTTGGTGGAAAGTTTTGAATCTTGATCAGTTGTCTGTCTTTTTCCATTTTTATTATCTCGATCTGTTCTGAGATTGCTTTTGTGTTTGGATTTTGTTATGAGATACATATGCTTATGCTACATCAGATTCTTGATGCATGGATCTGCTAATGAGAGTTTCATGTTGACAGAGTGTTGAAATTTTGACGACCATTTATCATGGTCCGGTCAATCCATATCATATTTTGTCCTCGAAGACCTGATGTTTCCTTGTTCTTTTATTTGTCCATCCCTATTTATTCTCCACTTGCAGTGTTGCATCGGAACATAAGTGACACTACTATGTTGGCATTTTCAATTAATATTCTGAAAATGACCGAATTCTCTGATGCAATCTCATTCAACAAGAAGTTTTCTTGATCAAAATTTTATTTTCCTCATCATACTGGCCATTTATCCTAACTTTATGTGCTTTAAACTCCATTTTATGTTTTTATGTTCACGAAATTTCCGTGTACGTACCTGGAAAATGAATGAACGAATAAATGGAAGATTGTGTTTTTTACGGCTGTGTAGGTTAAAAGATGGCAGAAGGTGAGGATATTCAGCCTCTTGTCTGTGACAATGGGACAGGAATGGTCAAGGTAAGATTCCGGTGTTTCCATTTGTATTTATGACTAAACTTCATTGTCCAGTGACCATCACGGAATCAGTAAAATCTTGTGTTAGTTTGACGTGCTATGATAATGAAATCAGATCTGACATTAAAAAATTTCTGATAAAAATTTGATATATGATTATCAAGATTTTCCCATTGATATGAAGCTGTCATGATCTTGAACGATCAGGCTGATTGCTATTTTGGGAATGAGCTGATTGCTTTTGTTGATCTCGAATGACAGGCTGGATTTGCTGGAGATGATGCTCCAAGAGCTGTTTTTCCGAGCATTGTGGGGCGCCCTCGTCACACTGGTGTAATGGTTGGCATGGGTCAGAAAGATGCTTATGTGGGTGATGAGGCTCAATCCAAGAGAGGTATTTTGACACTCAAGTACCCTATCGAGCACGGAATTGTCAGTAATTGGGATGACATGGAGAAGATATGGCATCATACCTTCTACAATGAACTTCGTGTTGCTCCAGAAGAGCATCCGATTCTCTTGACCGAAGCTCCTCTTAACCCCAAGGCCAACCGTGAGAAAATGACTCAAATCATGTTTGAGACATTCAACACCCCTGCCATGTACGTAGCCATTCAGGCAGTTCTCTCACTCTATGCGAGTGGTCGCACAACTGGTGAGGAAAATGCTAATCGAAAATTTTCTATTGTTTAAGAATGTGTCTGTCTCTCTAGTCCTTATCCAACTAGAAACGATAATATGGTATTATTGTTGAATGTTGCTTAAGATTACTCTCAAGTCACCATATTACAACCTATGTTCCATGTTGATAGGGATTGTTCTTGATTCCGGTGACGGTGTCAGCCACACTGTCCCCATTTACGAAGGCTATGCACTTCCTCATGCAATCCTGCGTCTCGATCTGGCTGGGCGCGACCTCACAGACAGCCTCATGAAAATACTGACCGAGAGAGGCTACTCTTTCACTACAACAGCAGAGCGGGAAATCGTGAGGGATATAAAAGAAAAGCTTGCTTACATCGCTCTAGATTATGAACAAGAGCTGGAAACCGCAAAAACGAGCTCCTCTGTGGAGAAGAACTATGAACTTCCTGATGGACAAGTGATCACTATCGGTGCTGAGCGATTCCGTTGCCCTGAGGTCCTCTTCCAGCCATCAATGATTGGAATGGAAGCTGCTGGAATTCATGAGACAACTTATAATTCCATCATGAAATGCGACGTTGATATCAGGAAGGATCTATATGGCAACATTGTACTGAGTGGCGGTTCGACTATGTTCCCAGGTATTGCTGACAGGATGAGCAAGGAGATTACGGCATTGGCTCCAAGTAGCATGAAGATTAAGGTGGTGGCTCCACCTGAAAGGAAGTATAGTGTCTGGATCGGAGGTTCGATTTTGGCCTCTCTCAGTACATTCCAGCAGGTAAACAGTCGACGTTAAATTCGTTTTACATTCTTTTGTAGTCACCAAAAAAGGACCCCCTGTCTGAGGGATCTGTGTGTTTCTATTGCAGATGTGGATAGCCAAGGCAGAGTACGACGAATCAGGCCCTTCCATTGTTCACAGAAAATGCTTCTGAGTGAAATTGTGCTGCCGCTGTTGTTTCTTATATGAATCTCTTATTAGTTTCTTTTTATTCTTTAACTTGCTCTTTAAATTTTTAAGATATTATTCTTGCTAAAAGTTTTCGTTGTTTCAAGATTGATATTGAATTGTAGTAGAGTTGGGAATTGAAATGAATGGCACCATGCTTCTCTCTTTGTTTCTTAGTTCATCCGGCATTCTTATCATTTGTCGTTGGAGGAAACATCTACGTCGTCACTAATATTTACTAAACTAAGCATTTGAATTGAATGCACATTTAAATCAATTTTTTTTAATCTATTCTTGTGTATACCTGTCCAAAATAATCTTAAATTTAGTTAAACGACATCCATTCATTACATTCGTAACCCTATGGTTTGGCCAAAAATGAAAAAGCTAATAGTGTTTTTTAAATTTTATATCAATGGATTTATATAAGAAATTTGTTATTTTCATATTAATAATACGACTGCATCAAGTTAATGATAAAGGCACCCACATTGGGTGTTTAAAGGGTGTGGGGTGTTCACATGTATAAACGCATAAAAAAATTGGATAATTAGCGACGGTAGCGACGGATTTTTAAAAACCGTCGCTGATTTGCTTACACACCCAAAGTATTTTGAATTATTTTAATTTTGTTTTCAAATTTTGAATTTCGGTTTTTTTTTTTTAAAAAAAATTCATTCAAATTTTGTTTTTAAATTTTGACTTTCAGGTTTTTTTAAAAAAATCAAATTTGTACTTTTTTTAAATTTTATTTGTAAATCATTGTATATATTTTATTTTTATTTTAAATATTTAAATAATGAATTTGAATGTTTAAAAGAATGTGGATAAAAAATATATATTGTTATAATGAGTACGTGGCAGTAGGACCCATAAATAATGAGTTTGAATGTTAAAAGAGATATGTTGTTATAATGATTATGTGGTAATGGACCCTATGTTTTTTGACGAGTTGTTGGGTGTTTAAACACCCAACGAATGGGGATGCTCTAACAGGGAATTATGTGCTGGAAAATATTAAATGGAGAAAACGTGTAGTGGCACCGGTCCTTTAAGAATCTAGTTTGTTTCTAACTGTGTAACAAACTCATGACTGATGTCGGATTATTTCATACTAATTATATTATTCCGATGATATGATGAATGATCAAGATTTGTTTATGTATATATAAGACTTATTTTTTTTTTAAAATTATATGTGTGACAAGATTGTAGCCGTTCAAATGAAATTGAAATAAAGCACGATACTATCCATGAATATAGTCATATTTGGATTATGTCACTTAAAAAAAGTAGAACATAATGTAAACACGCTCTCTCCAAAATGGTCCAAATTCAAATCAGTAGTCGTCCTGATATCTGCACTGAATTCAGTCCCTAAGGGCATCCGCATCCGTCGGAATTAATTTATGTTAATAACTCTCCATCTCATCAAAAATGATGGGGTCCACGAGCCACATATTCATTACATTAACACTTCCCCATTATTAACACACACCCACATTCATTTAATTTCAACTTTCATTATTTATGGGTCCCACTGTCCACTTACTCATTTTTTTATATTTTTAATATTTCAATATCTTTCTAATATTTTTAACATTTTACAACAAATATTACTGAAAATAAATAGTATTATTATTTTAAAAATAACTTATTTCCAATATTCATTAAAATATTATTAAGACATTAAAAAATATGTTGGAGTGTGGTTGATGAGTAGCAATATGTTGGATGAATGAATAAATTTGTAGAAATTGATTTGTATTTATAGTGATTTTTTATTATTATTTTATTTAACTAGCCGTTGTACTTTGTATTTTATAATATTATTTTAAAACTAGCCGTTATAGTTTGCTAAATATG
Organism: Primulina eburnea; assembly: GCF_022965805.1. Taxonomy (NCBI): domain Eukaryota; kingdom Viridiplantae; phylum Streptophyta; class Magnoliopsida; order Lamiales; family Gesneriaceae; genus Primulina; species Primulina eburnea. Next base: position 2,549,376 of record NC_133103.1, on the reverse strand, counting down.
ATATGTAGTATTTAATCTATGAAAGAACTGAATAATGTTAGCGACGGTTTTTCAAACACTGTCGCTATTAGCGACGGTTTTTAATAAAACCGTCGCAAATAACGACGGTTTTTACAAAACCGTCGCAAGTTGCGATTTTTTTTAAAAAAAATAAGAAAGTAGTGACGCTTTTGAATTTGCGACGGTGTTTCAAACACCGTCGCAAATTTCGGATTAACGGCGTTCATTCTGATGAATTTTTCTGCTGACTTGACACAAAAAATTAATAACACCTCCACCCACATTGGTGCTTTAATGTTAATGGGTGTTATTAACACCCATTAACATACCAATGTGGGTGCCCTAAATCATACAGCGGAGTGGAGCATTTTGCTGCTCCTCATTTCTGCCGATATCCCAAATGAGCGAATTTTCGCGTTTCCCACGTACAAATGGTCGAAGCTCATCCTTTAACTATCAGAAACTCGACTCCGCCGTCGATTCCCCGGGATCGTACGTCGGATATTTCAATTTCGGGAAGATACAGCTCGTCGATTTATTTTCTCCGGGCAGCCTTCGTTTCATCAGAACGCTTCCGTGGACCCTCGCACTCCTAAGCCCTTGCTTTCTAGTAATGTTTAAGGTTTTGGTTTTACGAGGCGCAAAGTCTTTTACTTGGCAAGTAACCAGTTAGACATGATGATGAAAGCATAATTTTTTTTATCCTGTTGGAAGGGATTCTGATCTCTTGTATTTGCAAGAATTGAATGGAAAGACAAGTATAGAAATGTGGTTACATTCATGAATTCAACATGTTTCACTCTTCTTTTCTTTTCGTTCTCCTTTTGTTTGGGTGAGATATCTGCATTATTAAGTTGAATTACGTTGTGTCATCTCCTAACAAGATAAAATTCAACCGCTGTGTTGCAATTTATATTTGTTGGTTCAGTCACGTGATAAATTTCAATGTTATTAGCTGGATTTGATTCTTGGTAGATGTATCTCAGTTTTGTTATTTAAATTCATCTCGTAAGTCAAATGGAATCAAATATGTGATATTTTATTACTTTATATCGTATACTGTATTCTAATTTATGGTTTTTGAGCGTTTCAGGTTTGGTTTCTGACGCATTTTATTTGACATTTAGGTGCGGCCTCTAATCATTTTCACTATCTGCCATGGCTGCTTCTCAAAAAAAGCCTGATCGTGCATATACATATTGGTAAGATTCCTGATGGTTGTTTCATGATCTTACAGTGACACTAGGGAAATTATGCATCGACGACATGAATTGGTCAAACTTTGGTAGTACCTAGAACTGCCTTGCACTAGAGTTCAACTATCTTGTAGTTTGGAAGGTGCTGTCAGTAAAGGCATGGGCGACGGTTTTTATCCATGGTGGATTTGCCCCTTCTACTTGTGATCAAATATTCTATTAAATAGTATTATCATCATTATATTTATCTGTAATTTTAGTGTAATTTTGATCTGCGAATGCAATTAAGTGATTACACGAGGTAATTACTTCATAAAGAATAGGATGTCACGAGAATATCAGCTGAGAGAATTAGATGTTGTACAACAGGTATAAAAGATTGGCAGTTTTAGCTGCTTTTACCAATGCTGTTTCTTTTGTTTGTTTCATTCTCCTTAACTGGGAAGCACTTCACGCATTCATACAAGACGCATTCATACAAGATGAATCCGAGCACAAGTAAGTTGGTATTTGATGGAAGTCTTTTAATTTATATCAAAACTACTGGATTTCTTGATTTCTTTCCATCTCATCCTCATGCAGTTTGTTTTTGCTTAGAATAAGAAACATTTACTGCTATCAGTACAGATTTTTGTGCGTCTACCTATGGTGGGATCAGGTGATTAAAAACTCACGAAGTGCACGTTAGACTCAGGGCTTGGTGATGCATGAGCATGACCTTGTGCCACGTGCCTTGGCTGTGAAATATGAGCCTTAATGTGTCGTAAAGGCTCAAAGTGTACTTTAAGCATGCATTTACTGAAGAGGTCACATATTAAGGGTGAAAATTTTGGATGTATGAATCATCCACTTTTCTAGTAAACTAATGAAGATTTCCTTTATTGTTTCTCAATTGTGTAACATGAATTTCTTCATACATTAGATTTTAAGCTAGTCGTCTTGGTGCACCTCAGTTCTATGAGACAGAGGCCTCACTTTGCATCTTGGACCTAGTCTCAGAGAATATGTGTGCTTTAGTATATCATACTCTGGTTCTTCAGAAATTATGCTCGGAGCAATCTTTGTAAATCTTGTCACATTTGACTTTCTTTCTATGTTTTCCATTTTTTTAACCAGTAGATCTTGTATAATTTTTCATCCTTTTGCTTAGCAAGGTGATGATTTCCTTCCGTGCTTTTGGTTAACTGTTATCAATAAATTGCATTTCTTATTAATCCATCGATTGGAGGATAATGGGTACTGCAAGTCATGAATTTGACAGAGAAAGCTGCTTTCCTTGTCGTTGGCTCATGTAATGAAACGATAATTTTAAAATTTCTGTGTAGCAGTTCTCTCAATAAATGAAGATTGGACTCTAGTGCTGCTTAAGATCGCATTCAGAATAATCAAGTGACAAACTTGAGAATTGTGGGGAATTTGACGAGGTATTCCGTATTCACCATCATTCCGCATTCAGAATCTAATCCTAAGCAGAGGTTTCCCAAACATTTGTATTAAAGTACTTTAAATAAATCTCATGCAACAAAAAAAAAACAATTTTAAAGAAATTCAAACAAATTTCATAATAATCATCTCTTTACTACTGAGGTAGTTAAATAGTTATGATATTATGAAACAAAATCAATGTTCTGCGTTTTCCCAAAAATAAATTTTCCTTATTATTTGTTTAAAAAACTTTTAAACAGTCTTATAGCACAGAAAAAAGTTTTCTAAGTTCAAGCAAATTCCATAATCGTACTCAGGCACACAGAATAATAATTCATTGTTTTTAATGTGAAAAATGCAGATTTTTTTTTAAGAAACAAGTATGTATTTCAAATTCATTGACTTTTTTATTTTCCTTATCTAAATTTAAAATCTAAAAACACTAATCTCACTCATGTGAGACCGTCTCACGGGTCATAATCCGTGAGACGGGTCAGCCCTACCCATATTCACAATAAAAAGTAATACTCTTAGCATAAAAAGTAATACTTTTTCATGGGTGACGCAAATAAGAGATCCGTCTCACAACTACGACCCGTGAGACCGTCTCACGGATCATAATCTGTGAGACGGATCAAACCTACTCATATTCACAATAAAAAATGATACTCATAGTCTCACGGATCATAATCTGTGAGACGGATCAAACCTACTCATATTCACAATAAAAAGTGATACTCATAGCATAAAAAATAATACATTTTCATGGATAACCCAAATAAGATATCCGTCTCTCAAATACGATCCGTGAGACGATCTCATACAAGTTTTTGCCATTTGTATTTGTATTTGTATGTAATATAACAGTAAAGGTGTCATGCCTTGATAACGTGCACACCTTTGTAACTTAACTTACTAGAAAAATAAAAAAATACATATAAATTAGATTTTAAGCCGAGTCACTTACCATATGTGAAAAATGAATTATATATTTGCATACCTAATTGATAATAAAATAATATCTTAAATATTGTTTAATATTTAATCTTCACTTCGGTAAAAAAAAAAAAAAGCAACGATTTGGCTCACACGATACGCATGTTCTGATTGCTGATTGAAACAAAAGACATGATAAAAGCATCATAGCCTCTCTCAGCAAAACAGAATTTATTGAAAAAATAACTAAAACTAGTAAAAAAAATACATGTTATATATGTTATTATTATTTTAATTTGATTAATTAATAATAAATGATTGACACGAAATTATTTTCAATTTAGAATAGTTGTTTTATTTAAAATAGAAGTTTTATTTATATTTTTTAAAATGTAAAATATGGAGTGACATGAAGAGGTTTTCAATAAAATAAAAAAAATAATCACAAAATTAAATGTTTTCATATCCTCTAAAATAACTATTTTAAATGTCTCATATGTAATAATATATCATAAACAATATGGATAAAGCAAAAAATGACATGCATAAATTTGATTTATGCCATTTTTTTAAAAAAAATGATAATAAATTTATCAAAGTAAATAATAAATCAACTATCGAACCACACCGATTCATACTGTGAATTAATCGATAAAATAACTAAAACCGATCCCTTCTAAACGCCAAACCTAATCAAACTGCACGTAATCAATAGCTGGCATCCTAAAAACTGTCCTAAATTTTTTTCCCGTACACAATTTGACACTCCACGCCGCCACCCGCCACCGGACCCGCACCTCTCTTTCGCACGCGCCACCAGCAACAATTATATTTTACCCTTTGGACATACACACACACATCCGCTCCTCATGTGTGTGGTGCAACAAATAAAGGTCAAGAGAGAGAAACGCACAAAACAGCACATATGGAAAGAGAGAGGGAGAGGCATCCTAAAGCTACAATTTTTCTTGCGGGACATGTATTTTTTATGATCTCTTTCTCTCCCAAAGACTTCGTCTTTGAACGCTCGTTCGCTTCTTGATTACCCCCTTTCTTCTACAGCATTAACTTCTTTGTGCGTAGCTTTAGTCAAATTCACGGTTTAATCTGTGAACAATGAGGATCAGGAAGCGTTTTCCGCAGCCATCTACTGCCTCAGATCTCCATCTCAGCCAGTCAACGGCAAAGCGACCGAAATCAGAGGCTGCGCAGACCTCTGATCCTCCTAGACAGCCGTCCGATAAAATTATGGCGACGGGTAACAGTAATACCAGATGGGCTCAACCGCAAGACAATAATAATGGGGAGAGGATGAAGCTAAAGGTAAAGACTTTTTAGAGAAAACATCTATTTTAGATACCAGACTTGTTCAACGTACAAAGACTGAGAGTTATAATTTTTTGGGGTTAAAGTTTCAAGTTTGCAACTTGCACCATGAGTTCTAACACTCGGGTGCGAATACTGAAGCATACGTATTAAGATTTATTTCAATATTTGTAGTCACTGCCTCTCTTTTCCTGTAGGAATTTGGGGATGATGAGACTTGGAGAGAGGACCAGAAGATGAAGCGTGCTACCAATGATATCAGGTGATTAAAAGAACGAGAAGAAAAGTAACTGCAAATTTTTTTGTGTAATTCTCTTCTTTCATGAATTCTTATGGCCGGTAAAGAACACAAAAAAGAAAGGGGAAAAATCAATTCTGTCACTAATTATTTAAACCTTAAAAATTAAGTTCTAGCTAGTAGCCCAGTAAAAACTGAGAAAGGTGAAAAGGGTCGAGGGTGTGTGCGTGTGCTTGTGCTCTTGGGTGTGGGGTATTGTGATGTATATCTAGTTCAACCCTAGTAAAAAATGCTTACTGTAAGTGGAGAAACTGTATGTTTTGATGGTGTTTTGTTTAATCAACTATGGTTACCCTTCCATCCCATCCAATCTAGATACACTAGCCTGTATCTATCTATATGGAACTCAACTTATTTCATTATTTCTTCTCTATATAATGGGAAAAAATAGTGCCCCCATGTGGTGCATGTTAGCATGGGGATACATGCTGGTCCCCAGCTCATTTTCTTTACACATTATTTTCCATGCTACTATGTATTTGTTGCGTTGATTATTTATTTCTCAACCAAATCATCCTTATTCAACGCTCTTAACTTTCAGGGAAAATAACACTCCATATGAGGAAGAATGTACCAATAATACTTTTATGCGGCCATCTGCTGCTGCTGTTGCTGAAGGTATATATATATCCTACTGCATATCAAATTTAACAGCAAAAAGTTGACCATATTATCATTATTTTCCATGTTCTTTGTATGTTTTGTGCTATATTATTTATTTTGCTCACATGGGGTATTGGCGTGAAGGGGATACTAAGGTACTTGTCCCGTTGAAGAAGAGAAGAGGGAGTTTTGAAAGAAGCCCAAAGGAGGAAACAAAAACGAGTGCAAGAATGAAGTCCAAAACTAACAAGAAATGTGACTTAAGTACTCAAACTCATCAATATGTAGCTCATAATATTAACCACTGTTCAACTGCTGCTAGTGCAAAGAAGAGTAAAAGAGGGAATGTGATCGTGGAGGGCTCGCGCTGCAGCCGTGTTAATGGGCGGGGGTGGCGGTGCTGTCAGCCTACACTTGTCGGATACGCCTTGTGTGAGCATCATTTAGGCAAAGGGAGGGTTAGAAGCATGAGTAGTGTGCGCCAGCGCCATGAGGTGGATCATAACGGTGATGCACATCCTTTGAACAGTAGAGACTTGGGGCTGCCGCAACCATCGAGGGTTACGAAGAGAAGGACTAAGGTTGGCGTGGTGAAAGCTAGATCAATAAGCAGCTTGCTAAGCCAAGTTTAATGCATGGAGACGGGTGTGTTTCTATTTCAAATGATGATGGATTAGTTATGCATGTGTTGGGACGTATGCTCATGCTTTTGATTCATATATTTCACAAAACAGCCAAAATGAACATGGTGCTATATCCTCTATATATACAATGTTTCAAGATACTTGAATCAGTGTGTATGTGTTAAAAATATAATTTTTATGTATTAAATGATTACTTGCTGTCTGTGTAATTTTTTTTTTTAATTTGTTCACGAGTCCAAGGTTTTCATTGGTATCCCAACCCATTTTATTAAATTTATCAGTACTTTGTGAGTTTATAATTAGGTTGATGTTGTTTATACACACTTATGTGAGCACCAATGATTTATAATTTTTTTATATTTAATCGCATCTAATATGTGAGTATATATTAGTGATTCACGTCTAATAAAAAGTTGAGTTAAAGAATAATGATTCGATTTTAATATTTTTTGCTGTAGCTAATGTGTATTTTTAACTTCTGCGTAAATATTAAACAATTTGTAATTTTTGTCATGTTTTAAATAGCTAGGGGGTCCTAAGGCCTCAGTTCCTAATATTCCTGAAATTTTTATTTCATTAATTACAAATTATATCAAAAATCATTCTTAGAGAGAGTTTAAGTGTTTGTAATCTCACTTGAAAACTAATCGGTTCAATCATTCATTTACAATAACTTAGCTGGTTTTAATAATTCAGTTCGATTTCCAACTCAAATCAACTACAAAACACAGAGCCAATGAAACTAAGCAAACCCACAATAAATGAAAACGGGGAAAAAACCAGAGGCGAATAGAAATATATAATATCCATGCATGAAAATTCCTCGAGTTCATGTTCAAAAAAAAAATTTCCTTAAATTCGATTTGTTCAGTTTTGACAAATAAACTGATATTTCTAAACTCTACTCTAATTATCAATTCTCATGCATTATCTATCTTTATCTTCACGTTCATCACAAAAGGGCCAATATATACATACATACACATATATATACATATATATATATATATATATATATATATATATATATATATATATATATATATATATATTTTGTGTGCGTACTCATGTCTGATTAAGATTTAAGAGCCAGTTTTGCGAGTCTCTATTTTCTTGGGTTTTGTAATTGAGCTAGCTAGCTAGACTATATACGAGTCGAGTGATAAAAACAAAACAATAATAATAATAATAAAAAACTATGTTCCCCATAAATAAATGAAAAGATTCATCAAGAAACATAGATACCAGTAAACACGCATCTGCATGGCTACAAATAATTACAGACATCTGAATAAGAAGAAAAGCATGCACGAAGAACAATCAAACAAGAGTATATCGACGGCGATTAAAAATTCTCTTCTTTTCTTTTTAATTAAACAATCAAGCAATAATATATATTCTCCTGATCGATTAATTGAACTCGGACTACCTATCTTGCAAGAGACAATCTTGAAAAAACATGAATGAAACTCAAGATATATATAAAATCATAATCAAATTAAGAAAACTTACCGACGTTTCTTGATCCGTTGATCAATCTTGCACATATATATATACACAAAGAAGAAAGCAGAAAGTGGCGACAACAACAACAACATCATAGCGTCGTCGGATAAATCCAACGTTTTGATGCTGTTGTGGCTGTGGCTACTCCTGATTTCTTTATATTCTCGATTAAAGTCCGAATCAAAGGGATTTTTCTTAGGTTTTAGATCCAAGAAGATACGTACATGATGTATGGAAGAGGAAGGAGGGAAAATTTAGTTGTTTAATAATACATATTCTAAAAATTAAGGAATATGGATATTTTATAAGGCGTGTCTGGGCTGGACTCACAAGATTTCAATCAAGATTTGACATCTTCCAAATTTACAATTTTATCGAAATTGAAATAGCAACGAAAATTTAGGCTTCGCTTACATTTTGTAAAGAAAATATTACTTTAATTATTATTATATATAAATAAATGCAACGATTCTATATATAATTATATACTGCTGTGCAGAGGAATAACACGAAAAGAGAAAAATGAAATGTTTCGGAATTTAGTAAATATGTTTGACTTGACTTCGCTCATAGGTCCATTCACAAAAGATGGCCCAATTAATTTGGCCCAAATGTCCGAATATCTGTGATGGGCTGTGGTCTGGCCCCACCACACGGTCCCGGTTCTCAGAAAATTAGACAGAATGTTTCCTCTCTTTCTCTCCTTCCATAGCTTTCTGAGTTGATTGAACCCAATTCACACAGCATTTCTTATCAATACAACCCCCAGATCCCTTTTCTCCCGCTCTTCGCTCGGAAGATGGAGAGAAAAATCTATTGGATATTCATTTCCCAGCTTAATTCGCAACCCTAATTCCTCCATTTTGCTTCTCAGCTGAAAAATACAATTTTTGCTTTCCAGAGGTGTCTATCCCTCTTCCTGTAATTCGTTCTTTTGTTATTATACACTTTGTTTTACGATATATGTATTTGGAGTGTAAAGTTTTATTCTTGGTATCTTTTGCGGCTTTTGTCTCCGTAAAGATGAAAACCCTTGCTTTGGTTTTCATCGTGGAGCAGTTATTAAGACGTATCTTGAGTTTGGATTTTGAAATTCAGATGTTTTGCTTAAAATCTTTGTGATTGTTTCTTTCACCTTTGCCCTTTTTTCAGTGATAAAGTTGTGGGTTTTTTTATTTGTTTGACTGTCCTGAAAAGCTGGGGTTCTTCGGTTGACTGGAACCGATTCTTGATTTTAATTCTCTAGTGCTTTGTCGTTTAAAGCTGGATTTGGATTCTTTTTAGGCTAAAACAAACTGGGTTTAATTTTTCAGTGCTCAACAACTTCAATCAGGTTGAAAGCCTTGTTTTGTTCGAGAAAATTGTGAGATTTTGTTTTTTCGGGCATAAACCCGAAAGTCCTGTTTTGAAGGTTGGGCTTTGGCTATAGTTTGGGTTTTCTCGATTTTTTAGATGGATGATGAGAATCCAAGTTCAAGAAATCTTGATCTCAATTTGGGGCCTCTTGATAATTCAAGTTATGAGAGTGCACCTGGATCAGGATCTTATCCATATGTTTCTATGAACTTGGAGGATTGGTTAGATGGTCCTGTTCATAGGGTAAGGGATGCAGTTAGGCAAAGGAGTCAAAGGTGGCGGTCCTTGTGGAGGCAAGTTCCTATTCCGCCTGAAACTAGGAATCTTGCCCTCGAATTAAGTGGGGGTATTGAACAGCATACTGGTGAGGGTAGTGTCGCAGCAGATGAAAGGTCTATTGGGCCTGCCAAAGTGTCTGAGAATGGCATTGATTGTTTGGAAGATGGAGGTCTGAGCAAGGAAGGTTGTGGGAAAAATGATGGTGATGACGGAAGCTTTTTCGATTGCAATATATGTTTGGATTTGGCGAAGGACCCTGTAGTTACTTGCTGCGGTCACTTATTTTGCTGGCCTTGTCTATACCGATGGCTACATCATCATTCAGATGCAAAGGAATGTCCTGTTTGCAAGGGAGAGGTGACGATTAAAAATCTGACTCCGATATATGGCCGGGGAAATTGCATAAGGGAGACAAGTGTGGATTCTAGCCTGAAGATTCCTCTCCGGCCTCAAGCACGGCGGGTTGAGAGCTGGAGGCAAGCTATTCAGAGGACAGCATTCACTATCCCGATGGAGGAAATGATTCGACGACTTGGAAGTACATTCGATCTTAGTCGGGAATTTTCCCAAGCGCAGCCACGAAATATTGATGATCCTCGCGACTCACCTGAGAGAAGTAACTCGTTACTTAACCGAATTCTAACTTCAAGAGGGATGCGAAGGGAACAAACTCCTGTCCCTGTTCATCCATCTGAGGACTTAATTGACTTGAGGGAAAGCAGTCCAGCTGATTATGAGGTGAGGGATAGTCACCGGCTTTCATCATTTTTACTTCGTAGGTCAAATTCACATCCAGCTGCTGCATTGTTGAATCTTACATCTGTAATAAACTCAGCTGAGAGTCTGGCTGCTGAGAGGTTAGTAGAATCTTACTTTCACGACCATCCGGTAGACGTAAATCAAGAACTGCCTCCACCTGCTGATGATAGGGATTCGTTATCAAGCATTGCCGCTGTTATACACTCTGAGAGTCAGACAGTTGATAATGCTATTGAAATTGACTCCACGGTATCCCTCTCTACTTCGTCTTCAAGAAGAAGAAACAATTCTTCAAGGATTTCTGACGTGGATACCGGAGATTCCCGTGCACCTAGGAGGAGGAGACTAAATTGAGACAAGATGATTTATGCTTTCGACTCGGAGTGAGTAAAACCCTGAAACTCGTGTGTTTAAACGGACAGCACCCCATAGGCACTCCTACTACATGTGGTATTTGATCATTTGTTGGTGTAAATTTGAGTTTTATTAAGGTTGGAACTGTCTTAACCCGCCAAATTTTGATTGCTAAAGCTTTAAGGTAGAACTTTGTTTGATCGATGTAGCATGTATAAATTGTGGAATGGGGCCAACTGAGTTGGATTCATTATAGTTGCACCTGAAATAACCATCACAAATTTATATGGTTTTTGTGCCCAAGCAAATTTAGTCTGAATTCTTGCCTGAATGATTTTTTGAGTTCTTAGAGAAGGAAAATTCATGTACGGGAATGTGGTTGGTATTTTGACTGAATTCTTGGGGTTTTAAATTTTTTTATGAATAATATTTGAAGTCAAACGGCCTAGCTTGCTTAGCCAAAGAGTAAATGACAAACTTGGTTATAGGTTGAGCCTTCAAACAATCTATTTTTTCTACTATTTAATAAGTTGATAATTTTGAGTTTGGATTTTAAATTATTGTCTATAATGCGGAAAGTAGTTTGTCTACTAAGAGTGTTTTTTCAAATATTAAAATTTTACAAGGCTTAAAGACATATTCCAACACCTGATTTAAAGGAAGCATGTTATAATGAATTAAAAACAAACAAACAAAGAACAAATAGGAGAAGAGTCATTGAGCCGAAATCGTTTGAATTTACCGAATAATATTGGTTGGTATATCTGTATGAATGAAATGGACATTCCATTCATTCCATAAATAGTGTATCGGTATATTTTGGAACGGCAAAAACTTGTGTGAGACGGTCTTACGGGTCGTATTTGTGAGACGGAGATCTTATTTGGGTCATCCATGAAAAAATATTATTTTTTAGAGTGGGTGTCATGTGAGACCGTCTCACGGATCATAATCTGTGAGACGGGTCAACCATGCCCATATTCACAATATAAAATAATACTCTTAGCATAAAAAGTAATATTTTTTATTGGTGATCCAAATAAGAGATACGTCTCACAAATATGACCCGTGAGACCGTCTCACATCAGTTTTTGCCTATTTTTTATGCTAAGAGTATTACTTTTTATTGTGACACATCTCACAGATTAAGATCCGTAAGACGGTCTCACATGACACCTACTCATTCGGAACAAGGGATGTCTATTTTCATGGTAACTGCTGTTTTCCACATTTAACAATTAAATTAAATAAAAATATGATAATTAAATAAAAGTTTAACAATAAAAAATAAAATGAAAAGGTGATTGTTCCATAAGGGCTGACACATTTAGCGTTTAATGAGCCAAGACAACACCGGCCCGTTAATCAAGTGAAAGGAGAGGGAGGTTATCGCTGTTTCTGCGAAACCAGTCTCACGTAGTGCCCTCCTCTCTATGACCCACGTGGTCCCGGCCTTCACAAAGCCCACAAGGACATACTCATCACTTGGAACGGGCGGGCCAGAACGTAGTTACCATAAGCTCTGCCAATTGGGCCAACTCAATGTCCAATAAGAATCATACCCTCGCTCTCAAGCCCAAGCTACTGAGCCCGGCGTGCTGTTGAGTGCTAATGTTCTTCTTTTCAATGTGGGACAGCTGCATGGCTGATTCCCTTCCCGACCAAAGGAAAGTGTAGGGACGACACATATATAGTTAAACAATTGAATCCTATGATTTCCCTAATTATTAGAATTTATAAAGTACATAATTCTCGAGTAATTTGTGTTATAAAATTTTCAGATTTTTCAAGGTTGAATTTTTGAGTAATGGCCTGAACACTATAACCAAGTTTATTAGCGGGCAGTGAAGATTTGGGCTAGTTAAACACAAGTAACTTGGTGTAATTTGTATTAAAAGAAAGTATGTCGACGTAAGTTGTATGCAAAATTTCTAGATCAAACGATTTATTTTTATTACTCAATTATTTAATCAATCTCTTCCATACATTTCTTCATTTGAGTCAAAGTATCGGATATTCAAAAGAAATCATCACTCGTGAACTTGAAGCCTATATCAAATAGTAAATGACAGGTAGGCCGAACAGCTGCCGCCGTTGTTCGTTGGGCGCCGGTTCAGGCATTAACATTGCTTAATTAAGACAAATCCATCATACCATATATTCCCTACTGATTATTATGAGAAATTAAGTGTCCTGTCAATAAGTTAACAGCATCAATAATTTGCATGATTAGTCAAATTCTAAAGCCATTATGCTTTCATCATTTCCCCATCCGCGATGGACATGTATAATTAGCTACTTAATTGTGTCGGATCTTTAATAATTATGATGGTTACACCACACAACTTGTTTTAGGCTTTGCTCGTCTTAACGTATTGTTATTGTTAATTATTGCAAATATAATACACACATGTATTATGTGTGCGCGCCTGCCATATGTATATCACTATGATGAAGACCGGGTGAATCGGGTAAGAGTAGTGGCGGAGCCAGATGACAAGAATATTAAACTCTAAAATCTTTTAATATTTTAAATTAATCTACCCGTGCTAATATAATATAATTTCAAATTATAGAAAATTTACACATAATTTTTTTTTAAAAAAAAAATGGGCCACTCGGGCTTACAAGAGTATGTAGCTCCGCTCCTGGGTAAGAGCTTGGTGGACGATTTCACCGTGTCGAGTTGATGAGCTGGAAATGGTTGCCCAGGCACCTGAACCTGCACTTTCAAGAGAGAAACAACGTTAATGGGCATCGGGAGATTCTCCGGTGTGACCATTCCGACGCTCAAATCAGTCAATGGTTATACGGACAGTTTTGTAATAAAGTTTGTAGGCATTATGTAAGTGAATGAATCATTTAATGTTAATAGAAACCTAGTATTTATAGAAATAAAGTTAATGATGACTTTGTTTTCAGTGTCCGCTTATTAATTATGACAAAATGATTGCTTATACCATGCCGTTTTGACACGTCAAACTGTCCATTTTGCTTTGTCAAATCCATGCGATTTTGACAATAATAATTACCAAGATAAGATATCACATATATGTGCACCCGTTGTAGAAATCCATCACTCGAGAACTTGTCCGAAAACTTCTCGGATTGGCCCAAAACTTCTCATAACTTAATCCATGAGCCGGGATCAGCCAATAACCCATGACCCCGGCATTCCCAAGGTATCACCACAGTATATACTAGCTAGCTTGTGATTATGCCTTCAATATATTCATGAATATAAATAACCAACTTATGATTTCAAGGGAAAATAATGTATCATTTTTTTTTTTGTCAAATTATCGATTAATATATAATTTTATTTCATCAACTTTCCTTTTTTACTTTTTCTATTTTTAATATATTTTCACCAGGACTGTTAATGTAGGAAAAAAAAATCAATATTTTCCGGTATCATGTCAGTAATTTTCGATACGAGTCATTTTTCTATATCTTGCACGTCAGTATTCTAGTGATGGAATGGACTAACTAAAAGAAAAATATGCAAGTTATTGGATTAAAAGCGTGAATTTGTCCATAATAAGAAAAAAATTGAAAAGTGTGCCATTTATGTAATAAAAAATATTAGAGTCCCTAATTTTAAAGAAATAACTTTTTGTCCATTACAATGAGAATTGGAACATCTTTTAATTATCACTACACTCTAAATACTATTTAGTTAAATTATTTATTTATTATTATTATTATTATTACACACGTCTGTGTCTCTGTGAATATATCTGTGTATATATATGTGTATATATGGACTAGATTGTAATTAAAAGATTGAGCAGCGACACGAATTGTGAGGGCCCGTTATCCTAATAATGATTTATTAACATGCAATAATGATTAATCAGTAAACAGCGGAAAAGTGAGTTAAAAATTTGCGTTTGGGCGTATAAAAATTTCGGCATGACCTTCCTGTAAATAGGACATACCAGAAAATCAAATACTCAAATAAGCAACATGTGCCCTCAATAAACACAACAGCATACACACGTGCCAGCCAGAAATGATCATGACATATACAAACCAAAATATCATAGAGCCGACAAGGCTCGATAATACCATAATACAATCCTCCAAATATATACATATAGTATCTGGGAGACAGCAACATTACGCAGTACCTAAATACAACTGAGCCTACTCTCAAGGAGCTCTGGTACTTCCCGAGGCTTCCTCTCGAGCACCTGAGGTGGAACCACCTGTACCACCTGTCATGTCCACACACAAAAGACACGACAGCCCCCTCTCGGGGGTCAGTAACCCCAGTACGAGACATCAAGAAACCACGATATATGACATAGAAATGCAATGATGCCATGCATGAATGCAATGCATGAATAGGTGCAAGATATCAGGATATCAGGAGTCAAATGATCGATATCAACAATCATACATATATGCTCGAGCTGGTCCACGACTCAGCGGACCCGTCCATGACTCAGCGGACAGTGTCTGGGGATATGGCTTCACACTTGATGCCAGCAACTACCTAAGCCGGACCGAATCAAGGTAGCCAAACATCTCCAGGACACCATATCATATCCTATATATAACGGATCTCAACCGAAATATAACTGGATCTCAATAACAGATTAACGCGGGTTTTTTTTAAAAATAATTTAAATTTTAAAATTAATTTCAAAACTAATTTAAAAAAAAAAACTCTTTTAAAACTAATGTAATCCGCGCTTACGGAGCGCGGACGTTGCTCACGTGGAGCAGGGTCCGCGCTTCGTAAGCGCGGACGCTGCACAGGTGTAGCCACATAAGAGGGACGAAAATTTAGCGACGGAATATATCCAATAAACCGTCGCTACAATCAAATCCGCGACGGTTTATAATGACCGTCGCCGATTTAAATCTGCGACGGTTTATATCCGTCGCTAAACTTAGCGACGGTTTATAAGTCGTCGCAATTTCAACATTTTGGAATTTTTTTAATGATAGTACATTGTTGTTTGTTTAACTAATTTAGACATTATATTTAAATATTTCACTAAGAAAACATGTAAAAAATTAACATATTATATTTTACAATATATTTATATTATTAATTTATGTGAAACAGTCTCACGAGTCTTATTTTCTGAGATATGACAAAAATTCATGTGAAACAGTCTCACGAGTCTTATTTTCTGATACATCTATCTTATTTCGGTTATCTATTAAAAATAAAAAATATTATTTTTTATGCTAATAGTATGATTTTTTATTGCAAATATCGATAGGGTTGACGCGTCTCAGAGATAAAGATTCGTGAGACCGTCTCAAAAGACCCTAGTCTAGAGATATTATGCACGAACTTTATTATGTTTCTTATTATTATTACTAAAAAAATCCGCGAAATTAAACCGTCGCGGATTTGATTGTAGCGACGGTTTATTGGATATATTCCGTCGCTAAATTTTCGTCCCTCTTACGTGGCTACACCTGTGCAGCGTCCGCGCTTACGCAGTGCGGACCCTGCTCCACGTGAGTAGCGTCCGCGCTCCGTAAGCGCGGATTACATTAGTTTTAAAGGAGTTTTTTTTTTAAAATTAATTTTAAAATTAAAATTATTTTTAAAAAAAACCCCTCAATATGATATGTTCAGTGGTATTGATGTGTCTAACTAAAATAAAATGTGTGTAAACAAAATAAATATTTTATTTTATTTTGCACATCAATTACCAACTGATAATATGCGAGTCAGCATATAATATCACATAAATGAGGAAATAGCAAATAAATCACACACAGGATCATCAGATGCCTCTGTCAGACATCGTGAAAATAACTGATCTCTACGTACCTCAACTAATTTACCAGTAACTTAAATCCTCAAGAAAGTCCTGGAAATGCCAACTCAGACAAATCACCTGAATATTAATTTAAATGGTCTTATTATCATATAACAATTTCATAACCATTTAAATTCACTAAAAATCCAATTTCAACTATTTAGACATTTAAAATTCTTAAAATTCCAATATTTGACTAAAATGCCTAAAATCAATCATTTATATTTTATCGTCGCAAAATATTCTTTTTAGCTTTAAATGACGCCAAACTAATATTTAAGCGACTGCGATAAATTCTAGGTTCACCAGCTTATACATCCAACTCGCACAATACCGGAACCTACAACAAGAACCCAATAATTAATTAATAATGATACAATATTGGAGTCTAAATTGAATTAAATTCACATAGGCAACGATTTGCACCGATACAACTTGTACTTCCAATAACAGTGGCTAAAATCGAGCTTAAACCGAAGCTCATCGGAAACAGACGGAAAACTCGCCGGAGAAGATGACCGGAATCACGCAGAAAAACGGAGCCGACGGGTCGTTCTCGAAAATTTGCAAAAGTGGTATCCAACGAAAGCTTACACCACAAGGAACAAAACCCCTCAATCAATTTTCACTTTTGAGCGGCGGAACACGGCGAATTTAGCGGCGAAACCGGAGGCGAGTTTCAACGGGTTTCTGGGAATCGCGTTTTTATCTAGCAAGAGTGGTACCAATGGATAGCTCTCGTCAAGAGCTTTCCAACCGTATATTTACTTGAATTTTTAGGCGACCGGTGTGGCCACAATCGACGGTCAAAGGTGGCGAAAATGAGTTGAAAGTTTGCAAATGGAGTTTACGGGAGAAAGGTGGAAATCGATGATGATGATGTTGATTATCTAATATAATATATATAATATATATATTTATATATATATATATATATATATATTATATATTATATGTGTGTGTTTATTTTTTTTTCTTTTGGGTTCGAAACTTGACCCGGTTTATTTTATTTCAACTATTGTGTGCTATAAAATTTTAAATATGCATAAACACACAATTTAATTATTTGACTTAATTATTTTAAATTCCTCAATTTAAAATAATTAATCTTAATTATCGCCAAATAACATAGAATTAAATCGGGTCATTATTTTTCCCCCCTCTAACAAAAGATTTCGTCCTCGAAATCGAAACACACAGCACACACATTATATACAACATAGTCACACATCTACCACTGATAGTACATAGGAAAGTCAGAGTACATGGAATAATTTGTGACAATTTCAAACAAGTGAGGCCATTCTTGCCGCATTTTAGCCTCCAATTCCCATATAGCCTCTTCAGTCCCATGTCTACTCCACTCTACCATAACCAGTGGAATCGTCTTATTTCGAAGTTGCTTATCCTTTCGATTAAGAATCTGTATAGGATACTCGACATAGCTAAGAGAACTGTCCAACTCCACATCCTCGGGTCTCAGAACATGAGATGGATCCGGCTCATACTTCCGCAGCATAGATACATGAAACACATCATGAATAGCAGACAAACTCTGCGGCAAGTCCAATCTATAAGCCAATAAACCGATCCTCTCAACAATAATATACGGTCCAATATAACGTGGAGCTAACTTCCCTTTTCGCCCAAATCTCATCGTTCCACGAAACGGTGAAACTTTCAAGAAAACTTGAACGCCAACTTGAAATTCTAAATGTCTACGTCTTTTATTTGCGTAACTAGATTGACGATCCTGAGATGCTTTCATTCTTTTTCTAATCAAATTTATCTTTTCATTCATTTCTTCAACGAACTCAGGTTGTGCCAATGGTTTTTCTCCAACTTCATTCCAACATACGGGAGATCGACACCTTCTACCATACAAAGCTTCGAATGGTGCCATCCCAATAGTTGTTTGAAAACTATTATTGTAGGAGAATTCAACCAAGGGTAAAGATTCTTGCCAGTTTCCACCAAAATCCATAACCACGGATCGTAACATATCTTCCAAAGTCTGTATAGTCCTCTCTATCTGACCATCTGCTTGGGGATGATAAGTTGTACTCATTGCCAACTTAGTACCCAAAGCATTCTGAAGACTACTCCAAAACTTGGAAGCAAATCTAGGATCTCGGTCGGATACAATAGATACTGGAACTCCATGCAATCGAATAACATTATCCACATATAATCGTGCCATTTTATTATAAGCATAAGTACGATCGTATGGAATAAAATGTGCTGATTTAGACAATCTGTCGACTATCACCCAGATAGAATCACAACCTCTGTTTGATCTGGGCAAGTGAGTCTCGAAATCCATTGCAATATGTTCCCAGTTCCATTGTGGTATTTCTAAACTCTGTAACATACCTCCAGGTTTCATTCTCTCGGCTTTAACCTGCTGGCATGTCAAAAATTTCGCTACAAATTCTGAAATGTCTCTTTTCATCGCATCCCACCAGAAATATGGCTTCAGTATGTGGTACATTCTATGAGTACCAGGATGGACACTATGACGGCTACAATGTGCCTCTTGAAGCAATGCTTCTCTCAATCCTGTGACATTTGGTACCACCAACCTGTTATTCATTCATAAACAACCATCTGATGAGATATTGTATTTATCTGGGTTACCAGACAAAACCAGATCTTTCGATTTCTGAACCTGTGAATCATTCTTTTGAGCTTTCTTGATCTTCGAAATAATCTTCGGCTCAAATTGTAAAGCAGATACAATAAAATGATTGTCTTTCGGCTGAAAAGTCAAACCAGAAGTACATAAATCATCATAATTATGCCAGACATGGATAGATGCTATCATAACATCCTGATACTTCCGGCTTAATGCATCTGCGACTTGATTCATTTTTCCTGGCCGATACTGTATTTCACAGTCAAAATCTTTCAACAAATCTAACCATCGTCTCTGCCTCATATTCAGTTCTGATTGAGTAAACAGATATTTCAAATTCTTATGATCTGAGTAGATAATAAACTGCTCACCGTATAGATAATGTCGCCAAACTTTTAAAGCAAAAACAATGGCTGCTAGTTCAAGATCATGAACTGGATATCGGGATTCATGTGTTTTCAATTGCCTTTAAGCATAGGCAATAACTTTTCCATGTTGCATTAAAACACATCCCAAACCTCTTGATGATGCATCAGTACAAACCACAAATCCACCTGATCCAGATGGTAATGCCAACACTGGTGCTGTTGTCAGCTTCTCTTTCAATGTAAGAAAACTATTCTCACATTCATCTGACCAAATAAATCTTGCATCTTTCTTAGTCAGATGGGTAATAGGTCGGGCAATCTGCGAAAATCTTTCAATGAATCGTCTGTAATAACCAGCCAATCCCATAAAACTTCGAATCTCTGGTATATTGGTTGGTCTAGCCCAAATCAGGACTGCTTCAACTTTACTTGGATCTACAGATATACCTTGGGCTGATATCACATGACCCAAAAATATCACACTACCCATCCAAAATTCACACTTCGACAACTTAGCATACAATTGAGAATCTCGAAGTGTTTGAAGAACCAATCGTAAATGCTCTTTATGTTCCCGCTTTGATCTCGAATACACCAGTATATCATCAATAAAGACAATAACAAATTTATCCAGAAAATTTCTGAACACTCTATTCATCAAATCCATAAATACTGCTGGTGCATTTGTTAAACCAAATGGCATTACTAGAAATTCATAATGCCCATATCTAGTTCTAAAAGCTGTTTTAGGAACATCTTCTTCTCTAACCCGAAGTTGATGGTATCCTGATCGAAGATCAATCTTTGAATAAACAGAATTTCCTTGAAGTTGATCAAACAAGTCATCAATTCTAGGCAGAGGGTATTTATTTTTAACAGTAACTCGATTGAGCTGCCTATAATCAATGCACATTCTCATGGAACCATCTTTCTTCTTTACGAACAGTACAGGTGCTCCCCAGGGTGACATACTAGGGCGTATATAACCTTTTTCGAAAGCTTACACCACAAGGAACAAAACCCCTCAATCAATTTTCACTTTTGAGCGGCGGAACACGGAGAATTTAGCGGCGAAACCGGAGGCGAGTTTCAACGGGTTTCTGGGAATCGCGTTTTTATCTAGCAAGAGTGGTACCAATGGATAGCTCTCGTCAAGAGCTTTCCAACCGTATATTTACTTGAATTTTTAGGCGACCGGTGTGGCCACAATCGACGGTCAAAGGTGGCGAAAATGAGTTGAAAGTTTGCAAATGGAGTTTACGGGAGAAAGGTGGAAATCGATGATGATGATGTTGATTATCTAATATAATATATATATATATATATATATATATATATATATATATATATATATATATATATATATATTATATATTATATGTGTGTTTATCTTTTTTTTCTTTTAGGTTCGAAACTTGACCCGGTTTATTTTATTTCAACTATTGTGTGCTATAAAATTTTAAATATGCATAAACACACAATTTAATTATTTGGTTTAATTATTTTAAATTCCTCAATTTAAAATAATTAATCTTAATTATCGCCAAATAACATAGAATTAAATCGGATCATTACAGGAATGCTGGGTACTGATAATTGTAATGATAATTAGTATGATATTATAATATAATTAGAGCATGAAAAGCCTGAAAGACCCACAAGAAATATTATTTTTAATCAAGGGATCCCATAATCGTCGTATTCTTGGATGAGAAGCTGTATTGCTGTAATAATAATTTGTCTGCAATTATTATAAATCATTTTATTTTGCATAATAATTCATTGGTCTCATTAAATATTAATCTCGTGCATGTCCTTATTGAAAAATGTCACATAAAGAATATTAAAGATACAGATTACAGACTACTCGAGCCTGCATCATAATTGTATTATAAGATACAATGGAAAAATTGTATTTTTCTCATGTACTTTATATATGACTATATTTTTTCGTTTTTAGTAATGTTATGGATCAGTTTCCGATCTTAGTCCACTAACTTACATTTTTTTTCAATTTATACATTTTTTAATCGAGTGTTGAGTTGACGTGACATCGAACACATCAGTAATTTTCGATGACATGTCATAACTTTTCAGCACCACGTGATCACTCTGATGGAAAAGTATTAATTTGAAAAAAATATAAATTAATGGAATAATACCGTAAATTGATCTACAATATGACAAAAATGTAAGTCTGCAAGTTACTTGACAAAAATATAAATAATCATCAGTATTATGATTTAAAATTCATCATAGTCAAGTTTAAATCGTATCAGATGAAGACAAAAAATATAATCGCTCAAATTACGTAAATCGGGATTGGAAGACCCAATTGGACCGTAAACATTTCTAAGTAATCGTAGACCAGAGTAGGAAAATATGGCTAACTCATAAATATGTCCAAGTAACTAGTAAACCGATCATATATATTTTCTGAAAGTTAAAGAGCTTAAATAAGCAATACGAGGGTGTTCCGCTATTTATATATTTTTTAGAGATAACACTAGACTATAATTCATCGGTATCTCGAGATTTTTAGAGATAATACTGCACTATAATTCATCAGTGTCTCGAGATGGAATTGAGCATCTTGTTCAAGGATGTTGGTTTTACACGACCTTTTGTGGTAAATGCACCTGAGCTTTTTTATTTATTTAATTTCACACACTAGCATGAGTCAAAATTTTGTTTTTCTCACTTTTTAGTCTTACTACCATATTATTTAATTAAAAAAAATTACCTTTAATTTATAACCAATTATAGATTTGATAAATATTTTAATTTAATCAATCAAATTCAGACTTAATAATCAATCCACGTCAAACTCAAATATTTGTAAGGATTTGTTCATATGAGTTAAATGAAAAAAAATTAAAAAATTAATTATCTATATAGGTTGATGAGATTGTGTTGATAAATAATATTTTTATTATTAAAATATTTAAGTATAGTGTGATTAGTATTGAATAAATAATAATATGTTTGATTGATTAAATTTGAAATAAATTTCACTTACAATTTTATCATTTTCAAAAATTAATAAATATAAAAAATTAGATATGAATAATAATATTGTAATTTTTCACTCTTGATCGATGTAGAACTAAAATAAATAATTAATGATTTTATTTTAATGAAATAAATAATCAATACACAAAATTATAATTTGATTGAATTGTCATTTATACTCGATCAAACATAAACCAAAAAAACAATATCTAATATCACGTCCCGAAATCGGGGTTAGTCGACGCCTAACCCCGAAATATCAAGACTCGTAGTACAAATCTTGCCAAACCAATCTATTTCATAAATAATATCAATGTCTTCACAAAACAATAAAAATTTGAATGAAATTCGAAATCATAAAATATGATAACATAAATAAAAAAAGTAAACAACATGACTGATATTGATTGAATGTGACTTTGTCACCATCCCCAAAAGTGTTATTGCTTCTCATTCTCATATAAGGTGGAAGTGTAAGATGTAAGTATTTTGTAAAATACTCAGCAAGTGGGTTTATTGAACATGAGAGCACAAAATTTAAATTATATATATATATATATATATATATATATATATATATATATATATATATATATATATATTCCTTCGATTCTTCATGATTATATTCGAAGGTCCCATCATGTATTTCGTATTGCACTTTTATTTCCTCTCATTTTTCATATTGTTGTTGATCAGTTTATCTGTATGTTACTTTTCTAAAGAGCGACCCTAAAAAACGGGTATCATATCTCACCGCATTATGGCCTAAATCAAACATCCGAACCCAATTCTTGGTTGGTTCGGTTTGAATTTTCAGGTTCTCAAACTTAAATAATTTTCTATTTTTATAAGCAACACTATACTTTATGTATTAAAGAGTGAGTTTGATCCAAACATAGGGGTGTTGTCTTAAAATTTGACTCAATGGATATAAAAGAAACTACACCTATTATTATTATTATTATTATTATTATTATTATTATTATTATTATTTGTGAAATGCAATGTATTAAACAGAAACGTAAAAAACATGCGTGAAAATTTTACGATATATAATTGGATAAGTGTACTACCTTTGAATAAGTCGATAGTTAAACGATTGCTATCCCACAATTTGATCGAAGAGCGTAAGAGTAGCAGCTGGGAACACAAATTTCTGAAGGCATCATTCAAAATTTTGACTTGAAAAGAGGATAAGCATATAGGACTGAGCTAGCCAGCCTAGCCTACCCATATAAATAAATATAAACAAGTACTACTTGCTTGGTGGCTATGGCAATATTCATGCCAGACACACAATCTCCTCAAGTCAGCTCAACAAGATCCTCTCTCTCTCTCTCTTTCTCAATAAATATTATTTAATTACTTTTCCAATTTATATATATATATATATATATATATATTCAAATAATTAAATTACTACAGAAATATTCCTTTAAATTTATGTTAAAAAATAATCGGCTGTGACGTGACGTTTATCCTGGATATTATGTGATCCAAAACAATAAAATATGTCATTATTATCAAATCATTTCGAGCTCTTCCATTCGTTGTTCTAGACTTTCAGTTAGTACTTCTTGGCAAATTCGTTTTTTTTTAAGACCAAATTAATATTACGTGCGTATTCTTTTTTATTTTTTGGTAGTTTGTGAATCCAAAATAAATCAAATAGATTTAACTTACATGAAACAAAATGTCTCATAATATCTGTTGAGGAAGATTAAATATATAACGACAAAAATAAAAGCATTTTTGCCGATTAGTAATTTATGTGGAAACGTTGAAATAGCTATAGTTTTCTATCATATAATTATGTGTATTTATGCACGTACATGTATAAATCAACATTTTACGATTTTTTTTTCTCATTCTCCGATATATATAAAGTGATGTGAACAGGTAAATTTATAATATTATATTCCACATAATAATAAAAGAAAATCCACCTACTACTAAACTTGCACACATAAATTTGTGTTTTTAAAATATGGTTTGGTCGTACTTTATGATTGAGGCCTGCTTGAGTTTCAATAATTGCGATGATTCCAAAAGCAAGACATATCCAATACATGACCCCAACACGCCCGTGAGACCACAATTCACGCTCCCTTTACATACCTGTTCTCGTCGAATCTGAAAATTTGGTCTTGAATCACGAACACAACAACAGCAAAAATATCAAGTCGAGGCAAGGATTATCCTTTGTCCGCAAGACGAAATTGTCCGTATATAGTGCTATACGTCGCATGCAATCGTCCCAAAGATACAACGACTTCACATCAAGAATTCGCAGCACTTCAAATCTCGAAATCAGCGAACAAATATATACCAAAGATCTCAAGTAATTTTCGAAAATGATGCAGCAATATGAGTGAAGATGGAGCAAAAATTCAACAACCTTTTAATGTGTATTGAGGGACTATTTATAGATGATCAATGGTTGGGTTGAGTAGACATGTTTCTCCAGAGTGGATGCTTCGAAAAGACACCATTTAAGTAAAGGGATACATCGCTTGGGTGAAAATCTGAAGCCACCAAAGCCAAGGGACGCGCATGCTTTCAGGAACAGAGCCCCGCGCGCGCGGGCGCAGCATTCTGCCCTTGAGAGATACGCGCACAGCAAGGCGCGCGCGCCCGCGCGGGAAGCTGCGCGCCTTGCTTTGTGCGAGAAGCTGCGCGGCCGCGCGCCCTGTTCTGGCCATTGCTCGGTCAGGCGCGTATCCGCGCGGGAGGTGGCGCCCTTGCGCACGTACCTCTGCCCAAGTACATCAATTTGCGACTGAAAAATTTATTCTTCAAATAAATTTGGTCTAAAAAGATTAATACTTGTCAAAGACCGCACCGACCCGAGACGAGACGAGCGCGCGTGTGTGTTTCACCGAGACACAGCCTAATAGGGTCTTCCTCCTTCTAAAAACTTCTGGTACCCCTTGGGGCCCAAACTCTTGTCTCAACTTGGAGCTTATTAGGAAAACTTCATTTGGTGATTTTCTCAATGTGGGACAAGCCACATTTGAGACATCCCACTTCCCTTTACAACTCAACACCTCTTCATTATTCATTTATCCAACAATATATATATATATATATATATATATATATATATATATATATATATATATATATATATATATTTTATCACATACGCAAATTGGATTTAAACTCGAGACCATAGGAGTCTTGGAGTCTCGTTCTTGCCACTAAACGCAGAAATATATCCTTGGAACACACTTAGGATCATTTCATTATGCTATTGATACTACTTCGATATTTCATATTTTGAAAGTTGTATATTAATGTAAGGGTGCAAATTAGTCTAAGTTATTTATGAATAGTTCGTGAGTAGCTTGGTAAAAATCTCGAGTTTGATTTGACCGGGCTTGATTCGATCAACTCTTCACTCGATCTAGTCGAGTTTGAGGTTTAATTGGTCTACAAATACAAAATTCACACATCAAAATTTTGCTACAAATATTTTCGATCACGAGCTCAAATAACTCGATATATTCAATAACTGATCGAGTTCGAGCCTACAAAATTTTTAAGTTTTTCAAGCTCCAATAGTATAATAGTCAAACCTTGACTCCCTCATGTACACTCCTGTATTACTATTTAAAACTGTCAAACTACTGCATTTGCGTATTCTTTCCTGAATAATGTAATTTGTTTACAATACTGCTCAACCTTTGACATTTCATTTAAAGTCTTATTCTAGTTCATTATGAAGTTTTACATTATTGTTGCCCGAAAATTAAACTTCATTAAAATATAGATTAGTTTTGACTTGTATCGCGAAACTCTTAACATTAATTTAGTTTTGACTTGTATTGCAATACTATGGATGAAATATTTTGTTATGCATAAAAACTCACGTGATACTATATTAAAAATCATTTTTGTAAGATATATCTTTTATTCGATCTGACCAATGATAAAATATTATTATTTATACATAATATACTACATTTCTCTCTAAATATAAATCGGGTAGCCAATATCACATTTGAAAATTCGTAGGAACGTCTCAATCATTTTTGTGCGGAAGAAATTATTATTTATTTTGCAATAATTGATCATATATTCTTCCATAAATTTAGATTGGGCCTATAGTTAGTCTTCTATTAGACTCTGGTTAGTAATTAACTAATTATGCAGTCCATCGCAAAAAATAAAAGACTTTTTTAAAAAATTATATTCTAGTTAGCCCTCATTGCTTTGAAGAGGTGCTTTGAAATTAATTTATTAATTACATACGTACGTCCCATTATTTGGACACTCATCAATGTAACTAATTTTCCTTTCTTTTTTTATAGAAAAAATTATTGAATGATATGTTATTATTCACACAAAAATCGATTAGGTATAAGCTATTAATTTCTCTGATTGTTTAAATCATAAAATTTGGCCTCGTTACAATAAATTAATTTTTTTCAAATATTATAGACCATAAATAAATTAACAACCCACGTGACATTTGCAAAAAAGAAAAAAAAAACTAATCCAATTTTCTATTTTTTTTAATTACAAAAACACGCAGGTATGGGGTTTCGAGTCCGGGGAGGAGAGCCAGCTAATTTGGTGGGGGTGAAACCACTATACTACAAATCCGATCTCAATTTTCTATTTTTAAAAGTAAAGGACAACAGAATGTCACCTCCCTAAATTGAATAATTATCAATAAAGTGGCTACTTCGGCTCTCAACTGAACTGGTGTCCTTCCTGAGAGGCTTTCTGTACCATCGATTCGCCAAACCTACAAATTTGAGACTCCAAGTGAACATAATCGTGGGTTCTCACCGAATTTGTTATTTTAAAAAAGGACATATTTTGCTAGTCTTTTTTTGTGCGGGAGCGATGTGTCAAAGATGTAAAATTTCCAATATGACGTTGACGTGTACTGTATCACACCAAGATTTCTTATAAAGATGATTAAAATAATCCAAAAAAATAATATACATATAATTAAGACTTATGTTTGACAACGTAAATAACTGAAATCATAAAAAGATAGATATATAAGACTAATATGTATATGTGTGTTATGTATATTTATTTTTATTGTCAAATTCACATGACGCCAAAAATTATATGAAATGTTTTAGACCGAATGTATCAAATAATAATAATAACAACAACAACAAATCAACCCATAATGGAAGTAGAGTAGTAAAATTTGGTTGGTTGGTCGTTATATGTGAATCATGGTATTTTACCAGTGGGCGAATGTCTGCCCCGCTAAAGCTTATATTAGACACTCCTACAAAATCATTAAACCTAAAAGAATTAACAGTGATATATATGTACAGTAAAAGTGGAGTAAATTATTGTTTTGTTGCCCCAATAAAATAATACAAAATGCATGCTCCATATAAATCAATAATATTGTTCGGACAAAATCATTAGACTCTGCCAAATTTCTCCCCACTTTCTCTCAATTAGTGTTGCCTAACTTTTTCATCAAATTTATATATATATATATATATATATATATATATATATATATATATATATATATATATATATACTAAATTACAAATTAATTTCAGTTTGCCAATTAATTAGTTAATTAATTAATCCCGAAAAAATAATCAATATATTAACTACGTACATGCTTAATAGTTATATTATTTTTTTTATAAAATAATATATTTGATCAGATAGTTTGATAATAAATTAAATAAGTAATTGTAATGTAATCATAATAAATTATATATATTGGAAAACAAAATATGTGAATTAATTAAATGTTTACTTTTTTATTATTATTATGCTTCACAATAATTTTGATTCAAATTAAATAGAAGCGCTTTCCACTCCGGAATATTATATAATTGGACTCATAATTATTATCGCATATATAACATATTATTAATTTACAAAACTCCCGTAAAATAAGATCATGTATTATTGTTATGAGACGAATATTTTATTTAGATCATTCATACAAAAATATAATTTTTTTATAAAAATTATTAATTTTTATTGTAAATATAGATATAATTGATTAAAATCATCTTACCACTATTTATTTATTTATCAATTTACTTTTTTATATATATAATTTTAGAATATATTATCTCTGTATCTACAGTCTATTTTATAATAGTCTAAGGGGGCGACAAAATAATGGACTAATCATTAATTATATTTGTATACATAAATATAAATACATAAATATAATATAATATAATATAAATATATAAAAGAACGAGTACTTGAGTAGGGCATAATGTAGAGCGGAACTAGAAAAATGAAACAAATTGTAATTTGGTTGGTTTACTTGAGCAGTGGTTATAATTAAGGGACAACGAGACTTGATAACTTGTAACAATTCTTTTACCCCAAAATACGTCTTATAATTTTTTTTTATGACAATAAAACTGAAAATTGATCTTTTTTATATGCGTTGGTAAATTTTTGGATTAACACAGTATCCTGCAACTATGCCAATCAAATAAACTGCACATATACGACATGTTCGTCTGAAAAAATGTTGATGAAAGAATCAAACTCCTAATAATTAATCAATCGTCCAACTGCATCATAAATTCCAACACTTCTTTAGGGCACGATGAAGCGCGACTCTTGCGCCCACAGATATTCCTCGCCTTTCAAAAGAGCGAGGAAGGAGCACAGGGAAGAATTATCTTTGGGTTCTACATCGCAACCTCATATATTTTGAATCGAAAAACTTAATTTTTTTTAATGTTTTTGAAAAACTACTAACAGACATATTTTAAAAATTAAAGTATTTTTTTTATAAATAAACCTGATTTTTAATAATGTTTATTTTTTTAATTATGTTCTGTTATTTAAAATTACGTGGAATTTTTCAAATATAATTGTGTAATTGAAAAAAAAACTAATTATGTGCAATTTTATTATATTATTATAATTATATAATTATTAAACTTCAAAAATTAATTTTTCAACATTATTTTAGCACAGTATAAAACAGTGAAATTATAACGCTACTTTCTCACATAATTGTACATGCTTTTTGTATATTTTATTATTATCGATATATATATATATATATATATATATATATATATATATATATATATTCACGTGAATTTTTGTCAACCCTGGATTTTCTATTTTTATAATATGATAATTTACCATCGCTTTTTGTCAAATCATATTTAATTCTGAAGGGTACTAGTATCTCTTCGATCAATGAGGCATCGGACTGCTTCGTTTTCTTTTCAAATTACCATTGCATAATTAATCCTCCGTTATTTATAAAAAGAAGCTCTCGTCTCCTATTTCTCACTGTTTGATGGAGTTGTCTCTGAGCTTAGGCGACACCCCGAAGCCCTTCTCTTTTGTTCAAAAATCAAAAGATGGTGTCGTCGGTGAGGATCAATTAGGGTTCTGCATGGCCGTGGGAAAACTCAGCGCTTCTGAAGCAGAAAATGGTAGAGGAAAAAACGATGATCCGCCGGTTCAGCTTGATCTGATGCCTTTTTCTCCGGTTCCTAGGAGTCAGCCTTCTGTAGCACTCGCGAAGTTCCCTTTCCCATGGCTTACCCAGAGCCGTAAACTCTATGAACTTTGCTTTTTACTAATGATCAATCTTATCAGTCTGATGTTTAATGCAAGTTCCTTTTACAGTGATCGATGAAGAGAGAAGTGGGTTGGAGGTGAACCGGAGAACGGCCTCTTTAGTAAATGAAAACCCCGAGGATAAGACAGAAGCTCCCGGGATTTCAGGTTTCCAGATGGATCCTTCGGTGTTTAGAAATGGAGGGGAGAAGAGAGATTTCGATTCTTTGGTTTCTTCAAATTTTAGTGAACAATTAGTCGACAGCGCCGATGGGGGTGGTTCTAGCTCAAGAGGTAGTGACGAAGAATATGAAAATGGCATCTCAAGAAAAAAACTCAGACTCACAAAAGAACAGTCTTCTTTTCTTGAAGAAAGTTTCAAAGAACACAACACTCTCAACCCTGTAAGTCCTTATATATGCATCTATATGCTCCAGACATTTCAATAAACAACTCCATGAATAACAGCAACTTGAATTAAAAAAAAGTAGGGGGTGGACTATTTTTACGTAGTTTCTTCTCCTTGCAAAATTTATTCTATGGATTGATTTCCATTTGCTGAAACGTGCGAGAAGAATATAACTGTAGTACTGAAATGGGGTTTGAATATTTGGTAACAGAGGCAAAAGCTTGCACTGGCGAAGCAGTTGAATCTCCGTCCTCGACAAGTGGAAGTATGGTTCCAGAACAGACGAGCTAGGTAACGCAAAAGATATTTTTTCATAAATTTATGGTTCCAAGACCATAAATTTCTTGAACGATGTCTCTTTCCTCGTATATGTACGCATATTTTTGGGGTTTATATATTAAATATAATTGTTTTAAATCCACCAGAACGAAATTGAAGCAGACAGAGGTGGATTGTGAGTACTTAAAGAGGTGCTGTGAGAGATTGACCGAAGAGAACAGACGGCTGCAGAAGGAGCTTCAAGAACTAAGAGCTCTAAAAGCTTCACAACCATTTTACGAGCACCTCCCTGCCACCACTCTGACAAT
Source organism: Primulina eburnea (assembly GCF_022965805.1). Taxonomy (NCBI): domain Eukaryota; kingdom Viridiplantae; phylum Streptophyta; class Magnoliopsida; order Lamiales; family Gesneriaceae; genus Primulina; species Primulina eburnea. Next base: position 2,518,343 of record NC_133103.1, on the reverse strand, counting down.
GTGCCCCTCGTGCGAAAGGGTGGCCACCACCACCACCAACGCCGCTGCCGCCACAGTGGCTGCCAGTATAGGACTCTCTCTAGAGAACAAACCGTCAATCAGGCCACTTCTTGATCCATAATAAATGCCACAGGAGAAAAAATTGTGATTTTTGTTTTTTTGTCTTTTCTTTCCCGTCTGTGTATATAATATATATATATATATATATACCTGGTATTTGGAATATCATTTTGTTGGGGTCTGATGATTTTCTTTAAAAAAAAATTACATTTCTTGATCTGGTTAATATTCCCCTGAATTTTGTGGGGCAGAATATGTAGAAGGGATGACATTGTTTTTTCTTTTAATATTTAATGAAAATCTGTTTTGTTTTAGTTTTGATGATTGTGAAAACAAATTGAAAGGCGAATTGTCTCCCGATTAGTTTTGTTAGACAAAATTTGTGAGACGGTCTCACGGTCGTATTTGAGAACGAGTTATATTGAATCCATGAAAAAGTATCTTTTTGCTAAGAGATTACTTTTATGTCAATATGAGGTTGACCGTCTCACCGATTAAGATCGTGTCACGGTCTCAATGAGACTCATTAAATGTTATGAACATGATGGCTTGTCCAATTTTTTACAATTTCATTTATATTTATATATATATATATATATATAATATTAAATATTATATATTTTTCATAAGAATTGAGCAAACTAAGCATTTGTATCATTAACGCGATGCAGAATTAAAAATTAGACTTGGAATTGGATTTGGATTTTAAATCCATGAATCTAGAATTCATTGTAATGTGTTGCTAATTGAATTTAAGATCTGAATTTGATAATTAAAATTAATATCATGTAATATTTATAAATTTAATTTTACTTATTATTTTTTATATCCATTTTTTATCAATAATATTTATTATTCAAATATTGTTTATATATAATATACAAATAATAATAATTCAAAAATATAAAAAAATATTTTTTAAAATAAACAGTTTAATAATGAAAAAAAAATCCATAAAAGATTGAGATATTATCATCAAATTATGATAAATTAAGTTTTTATTATCAAAAAACAATTGAGAATCATAAGAAAAAAAGAATCCACATAATTTTTAAAATATTTAAATATTTTAATATTTAAATAATTTCAAAAATATTTTTCACTTGAACGATAATAAGTTTTTTTTTTTTTTTTTTTTTCATTTTTCAGTTATACGATAATAAGTTGTGAATCAAATGTATTTTTTATTAAAAGAATTATATTTTAATTAGTTTTAAAAAAATTTACTTTATTTTGTTTATATAAAGTTAACTCCATAAAATCTCATGAATCCTTACATTTTGTTAAGATTTCATTTACTTATATCAAATCTCAGCAAATATTAATTTTTTAAAAAAATTAATTAAATCAGATTTCTAATTATAAATCCCACCAAATTTCATTAAATCCATATGATCAAACACACTGTAAGTAAAATGTCAATACACTAATCGTTTTCTTTAATTTTTTGTCCTTTTTAAAATTACAAAACATTAATATAATTTGGTCAAACCTCAAACCTAATAAATAATTGATATATAAAATTCACGCATGATTAAACTGATGTAATATTGCAGCAAAGAAGCAATCAAACGGATGTCGTGTCTAAAGATAATCAGGCAATGACTTCACTGATCATGTATGCTAATATATTGGCGACTTGTATATTTAATTCCATGAAGCCGCAAAGGGTCAAGATCAAACATTACAAGGGGATTTATTTATTCAAGTCCGTGCAATTTAAATTTTTTTCCCCAAAATTCTTTTCATTTCTGTCCAGAAAAGTCCATTTCATACAGCATATTTTTGTAGTGCTGAATAAGACAGCTGATCATGCCTCACATTTAGAGACAGAAAAGATGAAAGTGTCTCTCAAGTGCGTAAAAGGCCACAAAACGCTAACGCAAGTACAGAGACTAATTCCCAGTGAAAAGAGGTTTTTCCAATCCATTTACAATTAACGTGTGGGAATTATCTTCTTTTGAAAGTAGGATAAAATGTAAGTAATCAAGAAGGTGTCGGTGTTTACAAGAAGTAAAATAAGTGTCACTGTGACACAATTTGAAAACGTCGGGAGTGGAAGAAGCCCAAAATCAACCCAGAAAACATGTAATTCAAATTTTGTCTCATACCTATAATACAAGAGCTTCAAACTAACAAATCTAGATCAACACCAATTTTATTTTACGACGACGGATTCTGCTATTGATGTCCTGTTTCTGAAATATTCTAAATCACCCTGTTTCAAATATCTAGGCATGCTATCATTAGAGTTAACAAGCAGCTACCAGCAGAGATTAATGAACCATTATCTAGGATCTTAATCACAAACTCAACACAGACAGGAAATTCATGGAAATGTAATGTGGAAACATATAATATCAGTATTCACCACAACCAAGGAGTAAATAGCTGATCGCAAAAAAATTCCGATACTGCATAAAAAATTCACCAGAAACGACCTTTCGTGTAACACATTCCACAATTTTTGGTCTGTAAAGACACATTAACTCCATATTTCAATAGTCAAGAAATAATGACAAAGTTCTTCAATAATATAAAGAGCAGAGAAGAAAAAATCACATTCGAAAGCCAAAAACAGCTCGTATTTTGTGGAAAATAAGATCCCTCCATCCTCTCTCAGTATTTTCCACCACCGTTGCATTACCATATCTGCAAGATCATAAATTATTGACAGAGAAATCAAAAAATCACAAAAGATTCAATATATATATATATATATATATATATATATATATATATATATATATATATATATATATACTCGATCAAGAGATACAAACCTATCTTCCACAGGTATATCGATGTGTGTAAGCTTGACAATTGTCACACCAGATTCAGGCTCCTCAAAAGTAAGGCTCACCTGCATAATCAAGAAAACATCGTGCCATCAGCAAAATTCTTACTTCAAAAGTTCCAACAATGATATGTACACATCAGGGAGACTAAATTGCATAAAGAGATAGCTTGATAGATCAGACAAGATAAACAACAAAATGAAATTGAGGAAATTTCATTAGCTAGTCCAGGCTCAAATACGTGTAAAAACCACACATGATTTGGAACAAAACCTATTGCAGAAAATGAAAAACAATCTGCTGCTTTGGCATTCATCAATTAACAGAGGATCCTTTGGCTAATTATCCTAGTTACCCGAAAAAACCATGCTTCTATTCACATAATTATGTCTTATCACGTAAATATTGAGTACATTTTATTTTCTGTTTCATCAAATCCCAGTTCAGATTATTCTATCATCTAAAGGCTACCGAAGGGAAACGGGCATCCATAACCTATCCTGCGGAGAGTATTCAGATGCTCGGGATTCGGGAAACAAGAGAGCACAAAACAGCACAATCATAGCTTTATTTATACACTTGGAATTTGGTGAGTAAACACTTAGCTCAACTCAATGTTTAATCAGCAACTTGCCAACATATAAAAGCAAGTATGCACATACATTAACCCGGATTGCTGTTAACTTGGTATTTGAAAATCATTCAAGGGGTCTAACTAACTAACACGTAAATCAAATAGCCCATTTTCTTTGAATGAGAGTCTCAAGAGGCAAGACACGTCATCCAACTAAAATACCCAACAAGTTCCATAAATACATCAACAACAAAATCGAACCAATTTAGCCTTCCTCGACCGTAAACGAAACATAAAATAGAGCCAAAAGCATTAATATTGTGGAATCAATGTCAAACAAATTAAAGAAGACCAAAAAAGAACATTTATAAGATAACTAAATCAAGGATTGCGCGTAAGAGATAATACTTATCATACCTTGGACACTATGCCATCCGGCCAGCTACCAAACCGCCAATTCTGAACAATATACTTGCCCTCTTGCAACTCCAGATTTCTACCAGTCACCGACCCGTCGAATATACTGAACTCTCCCCCCACCTCTTTACTTATCCGTGCATTGCTCTGAGTGAACCCCTTCCACCTATTCTCGTCCATCAAAATCTCATACATATCTTTTGCCCGACAGTAGAACTTCTCGCTCATTGTTATCGTCTTAAATCCTTCCTTTTTCTTTTCCTCCTTCTTGTTCTCCTTCACAGCCACAGTACTGTTCTTTCCCACATTACTCACATCCGTAGAAGGTGAAGAAAAACTCGCTTTCTTTGCTACAACTTTCTTACACTCCAAGTCGTCCTTAGCAGGGCCACCTTTCGCCATCGCGTCGACATACTCCCTAATCTTCTCAAACACAAATGGCTTCCCCTTAGCAAGAAACCCCTCCCTCAATCTTTTCCCCACCGGCCCATCATCCTTGATGGTAACCCTAATATCAGGATCCTCACCAGCATTCTCATCAGAAATATAGGGCACTTCAACAGAACCCTCGGTGGACAAAATCACGGAATCCCCATTAGAATCCTTGGCCTCAGCCACGTAGGAAAGAACCAGATTAAGCTCATACCCAGGTATTATCTTTCCTTTGCGAACATTAACATAGGCTTCGCCTTCAAGCTTTTCTAGATTCTTGGTCCTTATGTAGAGATTTCCCTCGCCAGAGAGAATGGTTCTGTTGCAGAGCAGATTCTTGAAGAAATTCCTAGACCAATCGAGGCAATTGGTTTCGGACCAATGCCAGTTGTGGACGTTGGTACCGTCAGGACGGTCCTCCACAATCCAGCGTTTATCGCCCTCGCCCATTCTCGCCATTGATAGGAAAATTGGTGTCCAGGACAGGAAGAAGGAGGTCTCACCCCAGGTTTTGACAAAGAAGAATCTCGACACCAAGGCGCTAGAAATGGAAATTTAACCAAACTAAATGGAAGGGTCTAGAATGGGAATCAAAAACAAAATTAGGCAAATTTTATCCACGGAAGGGTCTAGAACATCAACATATAAATATAAATATATATACACATTTCCAAACTTCTTTTTACTATCATAATAATAATAATTAAATAAAAAGTTTAAATATTTCAAATCCTATAAAATTGAGTTATTGAAAAAAAAATATGGACTTTTTCCCTAGGTATTAAATAATTTTAATAAAAAATTAATATTTAATGCAAACTGAATAAAGGATAACGGTTATCAATATAAAATATATAAAATATTGATAAAAAAACATTCAAAAAACACGACAAGGCCAAACAACCAAGACCGTGTGCGTGCGCAATTGCTTGTGGAATTGTAAGAAGTGCAAGTTGCTCAAAATCATCGAACTTTATTGATGGAAGCCAACCTCAAAATCTTACAAAAACTCCACTCAGGTGTGGCAATTGTTTCGGGAAAGCTGATTGACTCGTATTTTCGTATCAACTTACTTACTAACAAAAAATATAAAACGAAACGAAATAGTCAATATGTACCTAAATTCAGCATCAAAAACATAAAAATTGTCACATATTTTTGTAAAAATGCACGCATAGAACAAGCATGTGCACGCGATCTCTTACCTGCTTATTGACTTCAACGCCAACAGCGCGCTTGACCACGTTCCAGACCCGACCCGTACGACTGTGATAGAACTTATGGGGCTTCCCTTTGAGGATCGAGCCGTTAACCTTCACATCTACGTAATCCCCGACCTTGTAGATCCGAAGGTAGGTGGAGAGATGGGTGGGATGATCCTTCTTCCTGAAAGGACGAGCAAACAGATCCCGAGTACGCGACCTCAATCAGTGTCCCGCCGGCATTTTCTCAGTGTTCTTTCTGGCCTCCGAAACCGAGAGGCATTTGGGCCGTGTGGATCCGTATTTTTAAGTTTGGACTTTTATAAACTATTGGGCCTGTTCACTAGCAAAATGCTATTTGAGTTTCTTAAAAAAATAAATATAAAGAAATGTTCTTAAAGTGATTCTCTCTTTGGTGTGTATCACTGCTTACACATATTAAGCACGAATATTAGATTAATTACTTTTATATATTCATACAACATGTATATAAAAAAAATGTCCTATTTCAATTATATACCATATATTACTAATTTCCATGCATAAATCAAAACATTAAAAAATGGACTTAATTTAATTTGTTTTCTACAATTGTTTTATGACTGGTAATTGACACATTTTGTTATTCCAAAAACTTATTATTTTAAAAATATTAAATTACTACGTGAACGTGTCTTATACATGTGTGTTTTAATTTGTTAAGTATTTACTATGCTGGTCTTGAAGATTTACTGTGCATGGTTGTAAACGAACCGAGTGAGTTCACGAGTTTTTTGTGTTGACTTTGAAAAATATTTTATTCATATTCGAATGAATTCAAAATGTTTGAATTTTTTTTGAGTCAAACTCGAGCATAAAATATTTTGTTTGGTTTGTGATTTCAACTATATATGATAAGTGACATGTTATTAATAACTGAGTAAATTTTCAAATAATAATAATAATAATTGAGTTTGATTCAGGGCAAGTATCTATATCAATCGACTTGGTCCATATACGTAATGAAATGTAATATAATGTAGATATAAAAATTAATTTTTTCACTCAAATCAACATATATTACGCAATATTTTTTCATAATATAAATAACAAAAAATATCATTTCACACATAAAATTATTCGACACATAAAATTTGTGTGAGACGGTCTCACATACCGTATTTTGCGAGACGGATCTCTTATTTGGGTAATCAATAAAAAAATATTACTTTTTATTGTGAATATTAGTAGGGTTGACCCGTCTCACGGATAAAGATTCATGATATCGTCTGACAAGAGACCTACTATTGACAATATTAGCATGGATTTGACTGGAAGCCAAGAAAAGTTAGATACACCGACTTTTCAAGTTATTTAATCTTCATATATTATATTGGGTAAAAGTGCTTTACATTCTAATTAAGAAAGGGTTTCCTTAATTTAACAACTATAATTACATATCACTCAATTTTCGTTGCATTTTCACTATCAAGCGTCCATTATAGGGTAGATTACGTCTAGTTGTGCTTAGATCTATCTGGATTAAATTGAGAATTTAAAATTAATATATTTTAAATTTGTATTATTCTAAATGACATGTAATTATTTATCATTTCAACTCACTTAAAGTTATATGATAAAATATTTGAAAAACAGGCATGCTATACTGCCATCAGTAATTAGCACAAGCAAACCATGATGTCTTGTTATCTTATAACTATTACATGTACACAACTTCGGGGACACTATTATTAAAGTGGGCAAGGGAAAATGACAAATATTATCAATCCAGATCCGGAATAACCAAAGAAGAAATTGAAGTAGGAAAGAGCGTTACACTTTTTAATAGATCAGTCATGGAAACAACTTTTCTAACAAAAGTATATCAGTCTGATTCGATGATTTATAAATAAAAACAAGACAACAAAATGGTAAATCTCCCGCAACGATTTTACAATCTTCCACTGTTAAACTTAAAATAGATTAATATGGCTTCGAACTGTTGTTTAGCGCTTCAATGACCAGAAAACAAGAGACTCAGCTGATATGCGAACAGTTCAATATGATGAATGAATCTCATGTCCTGAACTTAACTCTATAAACTATCCATCTTTGTGTAATTCAATTTTTATGAATAAGAAGGATGGAGATACATGAAACCTATGTTTGATATCTTAAAAATTGTTACCTTTAGTTGTAGGATAGAGTCAGTCGAGAGTGAAACAGTTGTTATCAGGCGAATGGCAGACATGTAAATCCGGGAATGGGCCAAAAGTACTTTTATTTTTTTGCTTGTGAAATTTCTTACATAATACAACATATATAACTTGAAAGTGCTATATACTCACCCAAAATAATTTCTTTTTTTAAAAAAAATAAAATTAAATGTGCTATAAATGAGAGATCCATTCCCATGCATTTGTGCTCTTTCGTAAAGTTCCAACAGAACCTTGATTAATCTCCGTCATCATGGCCGCCACTTCGGCCGTAAAATTCACATCCACCATTCCCATCACTCTCTTTCTCTTGGCAACTTTCATTCCTGCTGGAAAGTCCCAAGAATACTTCGCAAGGGAATTGTCCAGACAAGAAATGGGCCTCAAGAGACAAAAACTCAGCCACCTTCACTTCTACTTCCACGACATAGTCAGTGGCCCCAACCCCACCGCCGTTCGGGTCGCGGAGGCCGCAGTCACGAACTCCTCCGTCACCGGCTTCGGCGCGGTGGTTATGTTCGACGACCCGTTGACTCTCGGCCCGGAAATGAGCTCGGAAATCGTGGGGAGAGCACAAGGGATATACGCGTCGGCTGATTTGCATAACTTCGGGTTTTTGATGGTGCTGAACTATGTTTTCACGGAGGGGAAATTCAACGGCAGCACGCTCAGTATATTGGGGAGGAACGCGGTTTTATCCGGCGTGAGGGAGATGCCGGTTGTGGGCGGCAGCGGTGTTTTCCGATTTGCGCGCGGCTACGCTCAGGCGAAGACTCATGTTTTGAATAAAACTGGGGATGCTGTGGTGGAGTACAATGTCTATGTTTTGCATTATTGATTGATTTTCATGTTTAATTTCATCATTGATATTTCGTTGAGTACTGAAGATTAAATTAATTAAACTGGTTTCTATCTTTTTTCTAAATGTTTGAGTTAGTTGATCATGTACACCTGCTTCACTTTATTAACATATAATATTTTATATAGTGGGTTTAGGTAAAGATTGTTCATATTTTCAAACGTATGCACCCTCGTTTCATACCTGCTAAACAGTTCTAATTATATATAGCTTATTATTTTATTTATTATACGACAAATCTTTATAGATGATATAGATTTAAACCACTTTTAGTTAAATGTTTAGGTGTCTTCAAATTATGAGTCATTATTATTTCATACTAGGACATTTATTCTATATAATATAATGAGTGGGTCTCATGTGAGATCATCTCACGGATCTTAATATGTGAGACGGGTCAATCCTACTCATACTCGCAATAAAAAGTACTCTTAGCATAAAAAATAATATTTTTTCATGGATGACCCAAATAAGAGATCCGTCTCACAAAGTTTTTGCCTAATATAATTAAGAGACACGTTTTTATGCTACCTATTGTTGATTTCTAAAACATGACATTGAAAGCAATATATATATATATATATATATATATATATATATATATATATAATAGGATCCAAATTTAATGAAAGTTATTTAAATTTATACGAATATTTGTTGTATAATATTATACTTTATCCTAAAATTATGTAAGTAGTAGGTATTCATCAGATCACTTTTTTTCATAAAAATTGCTACAAATAGTATTCGAAACTTGAGCAGATATATTGTGAAATCGTCTTACGGATTAATATATGTAAGTTAAGGAGAAAATATGCCTCACAAAATTGATATATAAAATGTTTAATAAAAGTTTATGTCAAAAATTCATGACAAAGTATCAAAGATGACATTTAAATATGTTTTAATTAATAAGTTTTATATAAATTAAAGTAATATGAAAGGTAAAGATGAATATTTTGATTCGCTAGAATATAACATTGTATTTGAATTGATAAATTCCAGACATATGATTGTATTCAAATATAATTTTATTGTTTAGTGAAGATCATAAATTTCAAATACATTTCTTACTTGTTTATATAATATTTTATTTTAATTACGATGTTCATTGAATTATTATAACATTTAAAATTCTTTATACTCTACGCTAATAAAATTTAAAAATAAATAAAACATAAATTTAAAATTGAATATATTATTTTATTTTAATGATAAAAACATAATCAAAATCCATCGATTTCTAATTCTCGCCACAAACGCAACCTAAGCTCGTTCCGGTGAAGTATATTGGACTCAAACTGCTTTCGAAAGCCCACTCTAAGAACATTCATGACATGAGAAGCATTTCAACAAACATCTTCCGATCATTCTTTCAAAGCAACAATATCCCCTTCTCTCCACTTCATAATCTACACCATTTCCGTTCGATAGCAAAAGTTCGATTAAAATGGGTGAAAAATCGTTCGATGGACCACATTACTGATACCCAGACTGACCTTAAGGCTGCGTGTCTCATCAAAGACGCTATAGCACGTTCATCCACGGCCTTTTTAACTTCAAAATCACTGTTAGACTCTCAAAAGCTGCTCGGCCTCACTGTACCAACTCTGCGCTTCGTCCGAAGGTACCCCACTCTGTTCGAGGAGTTCGCTCACCCGAAATACCCCTCTCTGCCTTGTTTTAAGCTGACCCAGCTGGGACAAAGGATGCACGACTGGGAAATTAGGGTGTTTAATGAATCTGAAGATGATATTGTCGAAAGACTTTGCCGGCTTCTTATGATGACAAGGAATAAAATGGTACAGTTTCCTGCTTTGTAATGTATTTCGTTTTAGGTGTTTTTTCTCGTGCGATTGCTTGGATTTCTTCTGATAAGGCTTTTTCTAGAGTTGTAGAACTGATAAGATTTTTGTTTTATTTGCTGATTGACGGCTGATCTTGAGCTAAAGTAACATTTGAGAAAATAATAGTCTAACTGATTTTTACGCTTTTTCTCCCCAGTGTGTTCTCTCGAGCTTTTGTTTTTTGTAATCAAAAAAGTCATATTACCCTAGAGTTCGGTTTTAGAATGGTACCAATGCTGGTGCATTGTGTTCGTATAATTCGTGCCCTTATTTGTGATCTTACCTGTGATGCTTTCTTATTTTAAAGTTGCCCCTGCAAGCAATACATCCTTTGAAATGGGATTTGGGATTACCAGACGATTTTGACCGTAACTTGGTTAGAAAATTTCCAGACCATTTTCGGGTTGTCAAGGGAACAAATGGATTGAACAGTTTGAAGCTTGTTCACTGGCCGGAGGAATATTCAGTCTCTATGTTGCAGAAGATGAACGAAAAGGGCATCGGAGGTAGCATCGTTGACACTTCTAGTGATGCCGTGTCTGGTTATGGCAATTATAAAAGGGGGAAGGCTGCATTAGAGTTTAGCATGAGTTTTCCGAGAGGATATGGGGCTCAAAAAAGGGTGAAAGCATGGATGGATGAGTTTCAGAAGCTGCCATACATTTCTCCCTACGAGGATTCGAGGGCAATTGATCCGAATAGTGAGCTTATGGAGAAACGAGTTGTTGGGGTGTTACACGAGTTTCTGTGGCTGACTATTTACAAGAAAACGAAAAGAAATTACCTTAGGAGCTTGAGAGAGGAACTGAATCTTCCGCACAAGTTCACTAGAATATTTACAAGATACCCTGGTATATTCTACCTCACACTGAAATGTAAAACGACGACTGTGGTGCTAAGAGAGGGTTACCGTCGAGGAAGATTGGTTGACCCACACCCTCTTACCCGCCTTAGGGATAAATTACAATACGTGATGAGAACTGGGTTGATTTATCGAAATAAAGCTATGGATATTTTAACCAGTCTTGATCATTCATTTGATAATAATTTGGCCAACTACACAAAAGAAGAAGAAATTGAGGAAGAAGACATGGAAGTTACTGATGAATACTGTGATTCTGAGGAAGAAATTGGTTCCGAGAAGGATTAGTAAGCTATTTGAATTGAGTTTAAGTTCAATGTCTCTCCTTTGGCAAGAAAACTTGCCTGCATGATTTTATTCTCGTCTTCAGATTGACAAGAATTTATATTTCTATAGGTGGAGGCACGATCTGAATTTTTTTAGCTATATATTTCTCCATTCTCGAACAGAGTTTTGTTTCCGTTTTTCGAGTCTTTACACTCATGACAACTTTGCTTTAGACAAATGTTGCTCAAGTGGGAAGACACCATAGTTGATCTGTCACATATGATATAATTTGATTCTTACAACCCGTGAGGTTTTCATTGTCACTCACTCACTCATCTTATTTATGCATCATCTTTGATCCTGTTACTCACAGACTACGTAGAAGGATGTGTATTTCAAACCCTTTTTTTTTATTAATGGATTTTCTTTCTTATGAAATATCTTTTAATATCGTTTTGATATACTGTTCACTTACCGTGTCCCACAATGAAGTGGTAATCAAGTAATGAAGAGTATCAAAATTGTGCAATCAATAGATGATGATAAGCACAAAAATAAACACTATTGGTAACATCACGTCAAAACTGACCTTTGATATACCTAATAATAATTTGTATGGATAAAGCTCTTTTCAGTAGTTCCTCTCTTTAATTCATTTAATTAAAATGTACGACTGTTTTCTAATTTCTTTAATACATCGTCAAAAACACTCATCTAATTTGATTTATAAAATTGTTAAAACAAATATATTAATGAGCGAACCCTATAACGTGTCATCCTAGTTGGTACATAGTACATACTAATAATCAAATCGAATGTTGCGCCTCATTTTTCGAACGAATAATATATGTTATTTTTGCGCAGTATACAGAATAACCATGAATGATATTTTTCATGCTCGTTAAGGACATTTGATAAATTATTCTTATTACTATGAATAAATTGTACACAAAAATAGATAGTTTCGACGATTTAATATATGAAAACAAATAATTAAAGTTTCATGTTCTTCAATTTGAATCGTTTAGGCATAACTAAAGTGGAGTGGGTGTGGGCAGCAGCAGGTATGGCATGTATCCACACCGATCCAAGTTTGGCATTCACATGGGAAAAGCTAAAGTTATCAATCAAGTGTTCTTTAACTGCAATTCAATCATAAAAATCTCTGGTAAATCTCGAACGGATCACCATCACTTGATCAAAGAAACTAAAGAAAAAAAGAAAAACAGTATATTTTGCAATCATCTCTAAAAACGGATATCGACTTATCTTCTGTTTCTTTCCATTCAGAAAGAAGATGAGCTTCACAATCCTCCGAGTCGCAAGATGATAAAAATTATATTGTACTCTTTCTGCAAACATAAATAATAAAAATGCAGGCTCGTGAACGGTTAATCCCAAGCACTAGTCATCCCCTGACCATATCCTCCACCTCCACCTCCACCATAACCGCCAAAACCACCACCGCTACCTCCTCCATAGTAGTCAGAACCACTCCCAGTTCGATTAAAAGAGGAGTCCCTTCTAAAATCACGACTACCAAAACGCCCACCACCACGCCTACTTTTACCCCCATATGGGGCTCGACTTGCAAACCGAGTCAACCATTCCGGTACTTCTTGATTTGCTTCCTGCATCAAATCAGCTAATGACTTAGCCAAAGATGTGTTATTTTCGTTGAAGAATGCAGTTGCCAATCCTGTCTTGCCAGCACGACCCGTACGTCCTATCCGATGGACATAATCATCTATGTCATTGGGGAGATCGAAGTTGATTACATGAGCAACATGTGGAATATCAAGACCACGAGCAGCCACATCCGTTGCAACCAATATTGGCGTGTTCCCACTCTTGAAGGATCTGAGTGCTAGCTCCCTTTCCTGGATCAAAACATCAAACAAAATCATATTAATTATAAATAACCAGCAACAGAATTGCCGAAAAACCAATGGTTTATTCAATTACTCTACGTGGCTAGAAGCATAAATATCATGGGCACATAATCACGGCATTCAATTTTCTTCATGAATCATAATGGTATTTTGCAAGTGTTTAAGACAACTAAAACATGTACTAAACAACATTCCTGCAATTTCATGTCAGACAGAGCAGATTGCATAAAAGAAGATCTAAAGTAAGGACTGAAGATGCATCCCATCAAACTACATTAGCCCCAGATGTATGACACTAAAATACAGATGCAAACCCTCATCATCAAATATCATAATACAACATTTTGTAATTATAGTCGTTTAGGGTATGGTATGTGATGTTGCTGTCTAATATAAAATTAGACAACATAATACAACATTTCTATATCATGACAAGGAACGATGTTAGATTATCATTCAGTTGCATTTTACTACCTGTTGTGTTCTATCTCCATGAATTGTAGTAGCAGGAAAACCATTAACGCACAACCAATTTTCCAATGAGTCAGCTCCTTTCTTTGTTTCCACAAATACTAAAGTAAGAGATTGCTGCAAGAATGAACAACAATAATGAAACCAAAAATTGCCCTTGAACTAAACAAAAAATGATGAATTCAGTAAGGTGGAAGTTTGAAACAATGACGAAGCCAAGAAATGAATAATTTCAACCCCATAGTTAGTAGAACAGCAACGGAACGTTGTGCTCAAAGTTATCATAGAGCAAGGCGAGGCATAAATTGTTCTGACTCAAGGCTCCTTCAAGGAACATGCACTAGAATATCTTCTATCTAAATATCTAATAATATTACCATCGTATATAATACAATGTGTAGATTACAAACAATTAAAACAATGAAACAAATACTTATCAGTCTATAAGCAAAAACTGAAAGACAATTATCTTGCATTTCATCTTAAAGTTGTTATCCATACATTTAGTGTTTGCTTCAAAGGCACCTTGAGGTTTAAAGATCAATACAAGGCATTACGCATAAGAAGTGGTGAGTGTGCTAAATTGAAGGGTTACGCGTTAGCTTGTACATAGGCACAAAGGCCAAGCATCGGTGAAACTTGAATCCAGAAGAACAATAACTGTGATTGCTCCAATCAACATAACATATAAAAAGATTTTTTACTAAACATTAAATAGAAAAATTAAAAAGAAAAAACAACACTCCAATACAAAATTAAATATTAAATAAGTCATAAGATAATATAATTTCTGAAGTTAGGATAATTTGGAAAACCAAATTACTTAGTCGTGGCCATATTTGGCAACAATTTGATCAGATTACTTGTTTACTCATTATGATCAATAGTTATGCTTTTTCAATCATAAAGTATGGAAGTAAAACCTTTTGCAATATATGCAATGTGGGAATGCACATTATGCTGGCTCCACCAGAAGAACAGAAGTTAGCTGAAAGAGTATCAGCATATACAATTCTTCATAACAATCATTCATCAATAGAAATATTTGATCAAATAATCTTCATATAAACAAGATGAGCATAATTTAACAATAAAGCAAATTGAAAGATCAAACTAATCCAACAAGCACCAATTTCTGTATATTAACCACAACATAAAATTAATTACCTTTCCCTGAATTCCGTTTGACCTCTGACCATGAATAAGATCCATCAAATAGCTTCTCTTGTCATTATCATGAACAAATTCAACTCTTTGAACAATCAAATCTGTACTTGAACCAACCCTTCCGACTGCCAAAAATATGTAATTTGAAAGGAAGTCGGATGCCAGTCTCTGCAGGCCAACAGTCGATATCAAAGGATTATTATTGGTATTAATATTCACAAGGACAGCAACATCACATACCATACCATACCATAAACGACTATAATTACAAAATAAGAAGAACAAAAAGATAAGTGATTTTCAGAATTATTTTTCCCAGATCAACAATCCATAAACCTAGATTTGTTTCAAGTTTGTAGATTCCAAGTTCACTCACACTACACTATTCCAAACTACCATCAATCAACTTTCAGAGAGCAAATTTCAGCAAGATGAAATTATCTAATAACTTCCTGGACAATGCAGAAGTTGATCATAGCTAGCAAATACAAAAAAGAATGGAAACTCAATCCGTTCAATACCTGGATCTCTTTTGGAAAGGTGGCACTAAATAGCATTGTCTGCCTTTCACCACGAGGAGGCATATCCATTTGCTCTACAATCTTTCTGATTTGCGGCTCAAAACCCATATCAAGCATTCTGTCAGCCTCATCAAGAGCCAGATATCTTATCATCTGTAATGAAACTTTTGCTCTCTCGAGCAAATCAACCAATCTTCCAGGAGTTGCCACAAGAATTTCAACTCCTCTCTCAAGTTCACGCAGCTGTGCAACATATCAATATATACAATAATTTATCTCTCAAGTTCACGCAGCTGTGCAACATATCAATATATACAATAATTTATTTATATGAACTTTGAAAATCTGATTCATATATTTACTAATAATATCTGTTTATGTTATAATTGAATTTTTGCAATACATTTTTTAATTAATATTTTAGTAAAATTTACTTTATAAATGTGAGTTCTAAATGTATGCCTACGCAGCTTGCTTTGATAAAGTTTTAACAATGATAATTATTTGAATACTATTTACCATTTTGTTTTTCTTATCATAGCTAAAAAATTATCTTTTCTAAACTGAAAGTAGCAGCAAAAACCAGAAAGAATTGGAGATAAAAAGTTAATTATTTAATAATCATTGCCTTACAAAATATATGTGAAATAAAAAATAGAACCAAGGAGGAGTGGTACGTAACAATTCATGCCTTCACGTGCAAAATAAAGAAAATAACATCTATGACCTGCTGATTTATTGGTGCTCCTCCATATGCAACAACTACTCTGACACCGGTTTGGTAGGAAAACTTCCTAGCTTCTTCGTGTATCTGAAGGTAAAAGATGCAAAATAGCAAACATATTCCCTCTCAAAATGTGAAGTCATCAGTTGCACAAAAGTATAAAATAGCATGAAATTAATGCTCGTTAGATAACTGGACCTACCTGCATTGAGAGTTCTCTTGTTGGTGAAAGAATAAGTGCTAGTGGAAAAACAGTGCGGGCACCACGTGGTCTCATTGGAGACTGCCCCCTCATAATTCCACTGATAATTGGAAAGCAAAACGCAGCAGTCTTTCCCGAGCCAGTTTGAGCACAAGCCATCAGATCTCGTCCTGCCAGTGAAATTGGTATAGCATGTCGCTGAACTGGGGTTGGTTTTACATACTTACACCTTCGAATATTCAAATTGAGAGCATCACCTAAATCTATCTCCGCAAATGTATTTACGGGAGGCGGTACATCTTCACCACTTGTCTCCACAGGAATATCCTCATACGCATCAAAGTTAATACCACTATTCTCCTGTTCAACAAATGCACATTCAGTGTCTGTATCCAGATCTTCACTACCAAAAGGGTTGACCTCTCGGTCCCTGTTACCCCAGCCACTACTTCCACGGGTTCCATAATTATATCCCTGACGTCCATAATCAGACCTAGGTCCAACCCATCGAGATCCACTTGTTGATCCACTATACCCCGACCTGTCATTACCTGCTGGTGCACCACTAGGTGATGGAGCAGGTGGCTTTGACGCAGGAGGTTTGTTCCTGAGATGTGGTGGGACATATGCGGGCTTGGTGGGAGTCAATGTGGGTTCACTGACTCCACTGGTCCCAGCATTATCAGAAAATCCAGAAGCTGCATTCTCGACGGCGTCTGCCCATGAATTTCTCATTTTTAAACAACCTCTTGACTGCAGAAATTAGAGTAAACCTATCTCAAAATTTTCAAGCTAATCTCGTAGCTTCCTTGTTATCACACTCCAATACCCTGGTTAAAGAATAAATTTTTTGAAAAAAAAAAAAGAAATTGAAACAAACCAAAGCTAATGCATCGTCAAGCTGATAAATCAATCTTGATTCGTCACTGAAGTGGAAGGGGAAGAAAAAAATGGGAGTAAGTATATACAAGAATGCCCTCATTATAGAAAAAAAGATAAAAATTTGACGCGAAACAATGCAAATTGCATCATCAAACTGATAAGTCGATCTTTATTCGTCGCTAAAAATGAAAGGGGAGAAAAATCTGGGAGTAAGTAAATACAAACATTGCCCTGATTAAAGAACAGTTTTTGGAGGAAAAAATTCAAAATTCAACAGTTTTTGGAAAAAAAAAAAACTCGAAATTTGACACGAACCGACGTAAACGGCGTCATCAAACTGATAAGTCGATCTTAATTCATCACTAAAATTGAAAGGGAAAAAAATCTGGGAGTAAGTAAATACAAGCAAAAACCGGGAACCCACGCGGATGTTCAAAAAAAAAAAACCATGCGGATGTTCAGCACAAAAAAGAAACAGAAACGCAACAACTACAACAACAACAAAAAAAAGTTCGTACAAACACAGATTACGTACAAACAGGCAGAAGATCCGTCTCAAAACCTTCAACTTTTAAACTTCAATGCAGTTTAACAAATGCTAGGACATATATATTATGCAGATATTCACAAATAAATAACACGCATACGCCGAGAGATAAGTCCAAAAACGTGGAATTGCATGTTCATGTTTCAGTATCTAAGAGCGGGTGAACCTTTTACCTGAGAGAGATCAGCCCTAGCTTTTCGGCGATGGCATGTTTGGAATAGAGACGGTGAAAAGGAATATTTTGAAACCCTAGCTTTACGGGGAGGAGAAAAAGGGGAAGAGAAAATATAGGGATCAGAGGAATTGGGACACAAATTAGAGAATATAGGAACTGAAAATTATTTCAATTTTTTTTTTTAAGTTCATTTATAATAATTAATAGTACAAATTTATGGTAAAAAAACGTGCTAAAGCGAATTAATCGCCTCTACGCCAAATAAAAATTATTCTCTTTTATTAATTTATAATTTCTTTATTTAAATATATATCATCGTTTATGTAGATTTATTTTGATAGTTTCGAACTTTTATCTACTAATAAGAATAATTAACTTATTCAGAACTAAACTACTGTTAGTTATTTTAACACCAGAATCGAACAAGTTTTACTCAGATTAATTAATTACGACATTTTAAATCACACGTCTACAAACAAAGACAAAAATTTCTGTGAGAAAGTCTCACGGGTTGTATTTTGTGTGACAGATTTCTTATTTGGGTCATCTATGAAAAAATATTATTTTTTATGCTAAGAGTATTTTTTTTTATTGTTGGATGGACTCGTCTTACTGATAAATATTCGTGAGGCCATGTTAAAAGATTACTACTCACAAACAAATACACATTTGATATATTAAACTCTCGTTTCTTTCTTAGGCTACAATTGGATTTAAAGAAGGAATTAAAATCTGGACATTTGAAAATATAATTGGTGTTCACTTAGATTTAATTTTAGATTTATGACATATATCCGAGTTCAGGGCTTCGGTTTTCCACTATCAAACCCAAACCCAAACCCAAACCCAAACCCCCGACCCAGCCCATTACATATATTTCTTTATATCTTTTAGCACTTCTTAGGCAAATATTTTTAGGGTTTTGTTTGGGTTGATGGACCATCTCTTCGTTTGTTTGGTCGAAAATGTGTGTATCCATTAATTATCTACGTCAATCAAATAATTAATTATTTACCGTACATTAATCAAATCATTTAATTAAAAACAACAACATTATCTTATGTATCACAATTCATTAATATTAATTAATTATTGAAAAATACGAAATCTGAATTTATCAACTTACCTCAAATTTACTCGATCAAACCAAATATACTATTGTTCATTAAGTAATATTAACATCCTACTTATAATTTTAATAATTATGAGATTATTTATCATATCCAATTGCATCGACCCCACTAAACGCAACCTTAAAAGATAGTTTGTACCATATAATTTTGGTTATTATAAATGAAAGAAGAGTATATATTATTTGATTTGTAATTTATAATCCACATCTATCTTGTGTGGAGTCGATTTTAGAATTCTAAAAGGACTGAACATGATGTCGTTGTAAATCTTAATTAACTAATAGTAAAAAATACACATGCGTTGTATGTGTTATTATTATTTTGAATTTGATCAAATAATAATAAATAATTGTTTTGTTTTTTTTAAGCTACACGCAGATTCATCGGCTGAAACAACACACTCCGTGTAGCTTAAAACTCCCAAAATTTTTGTTTAGTTTTTTTTTTTAAAAATATTGTCATACAAAATGGATATATATAATTCATAAATCTGATAACTCTGTCCTGTTTGCCGTATTGAATAGTTGGGTCCGTCGGCTCCCAGTTGTTTCATTTGGTCAATGAAGGGAGAATTCATTCATCTCGTATATCCAAGTCAATTACTTAGTATGTAAGAATTTAAACAGATGCATGTATCTTCTGTCTACACCTATTTTATATGGAACAATTTTTAAATTTATATTACACCGATATTATTAAGTAAGAACTATACTATAATCAAACAACAATCATTTTATTTAATCTTTGTTTTATAAAATATATTTCTACAGTGCATGTCATATAAGTTTTTCTGACATTTATCACATCAGCATCTTTGTTTCTCTAATAGAGTGACTATCTTGTGAGACGGTCTCACAAATCTTTATACGTGAGACGAGTCAATCATTCCGTTATTCACAATAAAAAGTAATAGTTTTAGCATAAAAAGTAATATTTTTCATTGATGATCCAAATAAGAGATTCGTATCACAAAATACGATCCGTGAGACCGTCTCAAACAAATGTTTGTTTTCTAATAAGTACTATGTACCACAACAAATATTCCGAATAACTAATAAAAACAAAAAAACAAAAAGTACCTAAAAGAATTATTGTTTTCAAATAGGCCCATTAAAATCAACAAGATATTTTCTCAAAAAACAAAAACAAAAACAAAAACAAAATATATAAAAAAGAGAATAGGGAGAACAGTAATAATTATGTGCGGATAAGGAGAAGAAAAAATCAGACCACACCTGTTTAGAAAAGATACGGCAACCCTACTCATCAAACTTATCTGTTATCCAACGTGGCATCCAGTTATGCATCTAAGCTATGGAAATTCAAAAATGGGGCCCGGTGTTGTCCATTCATCGCATTTCGCCACCTCCCTTATCCTCTTTTTAAAAAAAATTTATCCAATCGATAAATTATTGAATGAAAAATCACAATTTTAGATTTTATATTTAATCGTTTATATTTTGGTTTTCTATTTTGTGAAAATTGAATTGAAAGTTGTTATTTTTGTTTTTGATAATTTTGATATTTTTAACATGATTCTAAACAACACCGATATGACGATGTGTTATTGATATATGTAGTGTCATATTAATACTTTCAATAAAAAAATTTATAAATAGAAAAAATAAAGAAATTTAATAACATAAAAAATTGTTAAAAAATTATTTTCCAAAACATAAACTTTACATTATCATATTCACTCGGTCCATGACTCGTGGTGCCCGTCATAATAGAAACACCGTTGCGTTTTTATTCTATAATATATATATATATATATATATATATATATTCAATGTCTCAGTCACACTCAAGATAGATTACTTTATGTGTTGTGTATATATTATTATGCCATTAACTCAAGACAGAGATGACAAGTAAGGTTAAGGTCATAAGAGTTATTTTCGATTTTAATGTTTATCGTAATCGTTTCTGATCCAATGCGGCGCGAGGGGTCGCCATATTAAATTTTATAATATATATACACGAATACGTGTGTATAGTCTTTTTTATCATTATTGATGAACCAAATGAAATTTGACAAATTATGGAACGACTAAATTTATATTTGAATTGTTAAAATAAAAAAAATAAAATAAAATTGTGTTGGATTTTTTTTTTTTAAAAAATGTAATATCAATATCATATAAGGGTAAAGTTAGAATACAAATCTGACGTCTTTTCTAGATGATTATTATCATGTCTTCAACTTTAATAAAATATAATATATATATATATATATATATATATATGTATTTATTTATTTTTATTTTTTTATTGCAAATATCATATCATGTTTTACAAACTTTATCCGGTCGTTATGTCATATCATATCCTCTATATTTAGCTATTTTAACTTGATGAATATAAAGTATTTCCACCGTCAAAAAAATATATAAAGTATTTTCAGACATTAGAATACTATTTATCAAGTTGAAAAATAATTTAAGTTGGAAATTACAAAAGATTAAAGTATTTTTTCCAGATTATATGAAGCATATGATTATATTTTTTTATTGTTGAAAACAAAAATAAATAATTTTAAAGATAACCAAATATTGCCTAAGTTTCACGCCATTGATATATAGATATTGACAAAAACTTGTGTGAGATGGTCTCACGGATCGTATTTGTGATACGGATCTCTTATTTGGGTTATCCATGAAAAAATATTATTTTTTATGCTAAGAGTACTACTATTTATTGTGAATATGTGTAGGGTTGATCGGTCTCACAGATTAAAATCCGTGACACGGTCTCACATGAGACTAACTCATAAATATTTACTACAATATTAGCATGATTCAGAAATTACCTGCAATTCCAAAATCTTGGCCCCGCGCACATGCTTGACCTTCTCCCCCAAAATATTGCGTAATTTTTAATCAATTGTGCGGTGAAAATATAAATTAAATATCTTCCATATTTTTAAAGAAATAGACCTTAAATTATTGAACATCACATCACAGTTCAAGTCAAAATTCATTTATTTTACAACCAGATTGTCTTCACCTTTTCCCCCAATTGTCTTTTGTAATTTTCCACGATTTAATATCAACAAAAATACAGCATACATAACTATGCATTATCGTTATCAAGAAACTATTTATTTTTTTAGAATAACACAAATGCATTAAGACAAGTCCTTGGTTGCAATGCTAGAAAACCATAGAGGGAAATCATTGTCCAGCCAATCAATATTCGTATATGCATGCTTATTTACTACTCATTATATTTCAACACATCCTTCGATGGATATATAATATAATAAAGCTTTGTTCAAAATGTTTTTGCCATGTTCGATTTGTAATTCAAACGTCGCCCCTCCTTCTAGATGTAAAACATGTATTGATTTGGGAAATTAACCTTTAAGAAAATGTGAAATTCATCGTTGTCAGTTAATCAATGTAGAAAGATGTCACGATGAAGATGGGGTGAGTCAATACTTTATTTTCGATGTGTTTGTATAAGATGATCAACCGATCATTTCACTACCAAAAAAAATTGATATACCTTACATTTTTTTTTTTTAAAAACAGATGATTGACGGGATGTTTTATATAAAATGAAACTCGAGAGTAGATTTTTTAGCGTATTATAGACTCACCCATAAGTATGTACGCCTATGGATGTTTGATTTACGGAGTTATGCCCTTCTCTTTTAACTTCTCTTTGAAATTGAAATTAGGTCTATTGTTCTTCTAAAAATAAAAATAAAAAATAGGAACAGTGTTATTGACGTATAACTTTGTTAGTACAAAAGGTAACAATTTTATTCTATCCTGCATTTGACTTGGAGTTCTATAATAATTTAATTCAAGATGAATCTGCAAGCCATAATTTGTATATTAGCATTCTAATATCATATATAAAAAATTTATCTCAAATTGGACTTTATGTTATAATGATAAATAAAATAACTACAAAAATCATTCGGTTATTTCGTTTCCGTTCATTTCACGTCGACAATTTAAAAATAATATATTATCTTAGTTATTTTTTAATAAAATATGTAAAAGATTATAAAAAAATAAAATATTTAAATATATAATATAAAATATATAAAATTAAAATCATTATGTGGAATTTTAACTAATGAATGACTGCCACGTTTACGATTGTCACGGCAAGTTGAATGCTTCTTGTATGCTTCAACTCCATTCCAGGCTCCAGGTGTTTCTTACTATAAATATGTTGATGTATTATGTCGAAGGTCACTTTTTGATTTCAACATTATCCACCTCAATCGGTTACCCAAGTATCAAATACATTTTCAACCAAAATTTTGATTCAATTTCACCATGACCTGCGAAAAATGTCAGGCAGCCGATTTGTTACCCGGTTTGCCTGAAGAGATTGCGCTTGAGTGTCTGACTCGGTTGCACTTTTCAACTCACCGAGTCTCCTCCCAAGTTTGCAAGCGCTGGCGAGAGCTCATCCAGAGCAAGGATTTTTACTACCACAGGAAGAAGTACGGGTTTACGCACAAGGTGGCATGTTTGGTTCAAGCGCTTCCCGCTGAATCCGGGTCGAAACCGGCGAATCAACCCAGGTACGCAATTTCCATGTTCGATCCGTTGACTCGGAGCTGGGACAGAGTCGAGCAGGTCCCTAAGTATCCAAATGGGCTGCCGATGTTCTGTCAAATAACCAGCATCGAAGGTAAGGTGATTTTGATGGGTGGGTTGGACCCATCGAGTTGGGAGCCAGTTAAGGACGTTTTTATGTACGATTTCACGAGCCGAGCGTGGAGTAAGTGCGCGGACATGCCGTCGATTCGGTCTTTTTTCGCCGCGGGGGGCGTGGAGGGTAAGGTGATAGTCGCCGGGGGGCACGACGCGAGCAAAAACGCGTTGAGTTCGGCGTGGGTTTTCGATATAAAGAAGAACGAGTGGAGCGAGTTGCCAGGGATGAAACAAGCGCGGGACGAGTGCGAAGGGATTGTGATCGGGTCGGAGTTTTGGGTCGTGAGCGGCTACGACACCGAGTCGCAAGGGAATTTCAAGAGCAGCGCCGAAGTTTACGATATAAGAAGCGGCGGCGAGTGGAGGGTGGTAGAGGAGGCGTGGCGCGTGCGCGAGTGCCCGAGGTCCTGTGTCGGCAAAAACGAAAAGGAACTGTTACGTTGGGGGGCGAGTGACCCGACTGTGCGCGTGGGTTCATGTGGGGTGGACCTTGGGAAGTGGAGCTTGCTGACCGGCGCAACTTATCAGGGTGGCCCACATATCTTCTTTCTATTGGATAATAATAAAAAGACTAATAATAAAATTAATATCACACCGAATGAGAAATTTTCTGGGTTCGTGCAATCTGGCTGCGCCATTGAGATATAGATAGCTAGCGAGTTCATACAATTGAAAAATATCAAAAAATTTAAATTTGGTATTTGCACGCTCTAGTAACTATGTATAGTTTAATTTGGGAACGCGTAGCATTTGAAAATAAGGAGAATTTTTGCCTTCTGGAATAGTGTGTGCGTCTTTTTGTATTCGTGTCCATATATTGTAATCTAATGTAATGAAAATGATCAATTATGGAAACATGCCTTGTCCTTTTCTTTGACCGGTGCAAGATTAGACTCTCGCTGGGTGGACATGTGCCTGCTTTTGTATGAATTTGATTGAATATGAATCAGCGACACTGAATTTTTATTCGACACGATGATAGGTTTATCTGTTTTCAATAATTCATGAATTGATTCGAGTTTTTTAATTTCGATTCTTTGCGGTGATTTTGAATTAAAAGTTTCTAGCTTCTTCGGGGACATTCGATAAATTGGAAGTTTCTACGAAAAATAGAATTTAGTGTAGTGATCATTGTTTGTGGGGAAAGGTCTTTGAAGTAATATTTAAAAGTTCAACCCAAAGAAACACACATTAATTAAGCAAATGAGTTTTAGGGGTACATTTTTTCAAATTGTAGGAAGACAAATCATGTATGTTAGTTATGTTTGGTTAAGATATTTTTGCTATAATTCAAACATTTAAAGTTTCTAACGCTTACCCATAATCCGTATCACAGACTTTAACGTTGCCAATCTCAATCACAAGAGTCTTTTTCAGATGCCTAAGTCTACCACAAAGACCCAAAACAGCTGTAAACATAAAGTTAACACAGACAACAGGATCACCATATCTTCTGATCAATCTCTTTCAGTATCCATTAACAAAAAAAATATCTGAGACAACACCGAGATTGTTATCTTACAAATTTACACTGTCCTTCTGCCTAATATAATTGTGTGACCTTAGTCTGCCATTCATTTGGTCTCGTACTCTCTGTACTTGAACTTTCCCGAGTTCTTGGCAACTAATCCAATATGAACATCAAATTTGAAATTTCACTAGATGAAGGGGAATATGAAGTACTCCGCGTAAAACAGATTCCATATAAAACGGTAAAATTCGGAGATTGCATCCTGCAAGAATGAAGAAAATTGTATTAACATCAATTATCAAAATTTTTTTTTTGGTTATCATAATCCAGGCAATTAAGAGGGAAGGGAGGGACCAAAAAAATAAATAAATTCTGGAAGACCTAAACAAGACTCTACATGATTCAACCCTGGATCCATATTTCTAAAAGCTTGTTCCGTAGCCCAAAAAACAGTAAAAGTATACATTTAGCACAATACCAGGACTTTGATACTTTGGCATCTAAACTTACAGACGGGTGCATTCTCTCGGGTATAAGCCGCTAAAATTCGACATGGAAACCAAATAATAGAATCAATTAGGCCGGACAGCAAAAATCATAATCGTTTAAACTGAGATATGTGTTATGTAGTTCAGGAGGTGAAGTGGCACAAATCAAGTCTACCAAACAGGTATTTGATGGCTCCTCACTGTTCTCTTTTCAGTCCTACAATTGTTGAATCTTATTCAAACTGAGATTACATCCATAAACTAAAAATAAAAACTGTTGACAGAATAGGCTAATTAACAGCAAAAATAGAGAGTCAGAGAACCCATATAAGACCCATGCTCTAGCTTCCATTTAAGCCGAAGAAAATTGAATGCACGTCTGCTATTTACTGGGTACAAGTATATATATTTCAGATGAGTGAAAAAGTACTAACACAACAGTCACATTTACGCAGAAGTATACAAGAATGTAGAATAAGTGGAAAGAGAAAACAAGAGTCACCTTGGAATAATTTGCTTTTTCCAGTACCCATGCCTGCAAAGAGAGAGCACAAGACCAGGTCATTACAAATAATAGCATCTAAACAAGAAGACTCTTCGAATGAATTCCCCAAAAACAGTGGGAGCCAACTAAATCTATTTAGTAGGCATGGATTGTTATGCTTCAACAGAAATAGATGGAACTTAAAAATGAAAAATTCAACCGAATAAAAGACAGATAGAATAACATATGTATAAACAAATGAAATTAAGTAATAGCGTCATAACAAAGCTTAACACGTACCTGGCTAGTTAAACCTAATGCCAGGATAGCATGTGCAGGTATCATTAAATTTCTCCTGAAGGCCTGTAACATATGCCAAGTCTATCTATACTCAGAATCATACTAGTTGAGAAGAAACATAATATCTTCAGGTGGATCAGTGGCAACTGAAAAAGCAAATGTAAAATAGTCGAGTGTACAATTACATTTACCTGAGGCATGTAACAAGCTGCCAAAATAGAACCAACGTAATTTATCAACAGAAGCCCAGAACCCAACAATGCAATATTTCTCACGCCAAGTTTTGTCGCCAAAGTCGATATCTGAAACCTTATGAGTCACAATGAACCATGAAGATTCAGAAATCATAGAAGTAGTACCTTAAAACTCGCAAAGGATCATATGTGGAAAAGTTTGCATTATAAAAACCAGTTCTTTTGACATTAACTGTAAATAAATGTGAGTTGTTGAATTTTAAATGTCTAAGCTGCACGTCCAAATTGCAGGAAAACATATAATAGCAAGAAATGGGTCCCCCATAACTTACTTGCGATCACCTTCAACATCGGGAAGATCTTTAGTTATGGCAATAACCAAAGCAAATAACGTTACAAATGTGGTAATGAAAGTAACGGGTGAGCTGAAGAAGGAAACATAAACGCCAATATCAGAATATCATCAGAAACATAAAAAGCAACACGCGAATAGTTTTGTGTAGTAATTCACCTCCATTCAAACGTCAGACCGAGAGCAGCTCTAGTGGCATAATAGACACCATAATTGAGAAGGAACCCTCGAACCTAAAAGAGTTGTGCGTATTATGTTCAACACAGATTATGTACAAATTAGTAAAAATATTCACCAAATTACTCCTAAGCATCATCAATCAATTGTGGTTTTTAAGAAAGATGTTAAAGTATATATTTTACATACCACAGTTAATTACACGTGCAAGGAAAATGGAAAAATGAAAAGAAAAAATATTTCCTTCTGGCGTAAATAGATTTGCCAAATAAGAAAAAAAATTATGAAAGTCAAATTATGATACACTTCCACCATTTCCTCATCATATTTGACATGAAAAATTGCACAAGGATGATCTTAGTAACAGATTCTACATAATTATTCTGGTCAACAAGTCTAGAAAAGCTCACAAAATATCATTCGACTGGAGGCACTAATCAAGTTTCAAGGCGTTCATATTATTACCCCTGTTTTGAAAGAAAGGAACTGACACTTTCTTATGTATTCCAGAAAGTTTGTAGCTTTATTACATTTCTTGGACATTATTTCCTTTTCCATGATGGTTGACATAAGGTTGATCTACAGGAATTTCAAATCTTCTCTACAAGACTACCTTACAAGTAATCTTCGGCGAATAAAACCTTGAAGGAAACAAAAAGAAAAATGTAGCTCCAACGAACCAAAACCATACCGTTGCAATAATAAGAAATGCTACGACAGCAAATCTCTTCATTCGAAATGGAGGAACTGAATAAATGGTTCCAAGCAAAAGACCAAGACAATATAGAGAAGTGATGAAAGAACCAAAGTTTAACCCAACAATTAGAACACCAATGAACGCCAGAGACAACACCAAGAACCATGCAGATCTTACTGAAAGATCTCCTGCAGCTATAGGTAAGAAAGGCTTGTTCACCCTGCAGTTCAAGCCAACAATTTGCAAAAAATCACTAGACAAACATGAGAGTATCTTGTAATGTAGGTGGAAAACAGGACATAAGTGCACGCTTCATGGCAAAGAGCATGATAAAATGAAGACATAAAAAGAGCAGTCCTTGGTATGAATAAACTCAAGTTTAAAAACCAAGGAGCGCATAATGGTGTAGCTTACTTGTCAATCCCTACATCATATATCTGATTGATTCCCACTATGTAACCATTTCCACAAATGAGCGCTACAAGTCCATAAAATGCCTTCAGAAGTAACGACCACCTTATCAAATTCGGATTCTCGATTAAAGCTCTGGTAATTAGGGAGCTGTCAAGAAACGAATGACACGGGTTCATCTCATTTATGTTTTTCCACTAGCAAAAGTAAACTTGATAAAAGTTATAGAATTGCTCACGCTGATCCCAATGTAGTTCCACGTATGGTGTGGGGCCTTAGAAATCTCCAGAAAGCATCCTTGAAATGGTCAACTTTGTTCCACCAAGAATCACTTCCAGCTGCATCAACTTTAGAGCATGCCTGACAATTTAATCTTTCATACATAGACTCGTCAAATAATTAGCCATTATAATAATAAATCTGCTTAGACATAAATCCATGGGAAACTTGAATCTGTTTGAACCACAAAGTGAAATGCAGCATGCCAGTATAATCAGACGATAGAAAATCCATCAAAATTCCACAAACTCAACAAATGACCAAAATTTCAAGATAAATAAGGAGGAATTGCGCATACCCAGGAGCCCAGATGGGACGACGAGCTGTTCTTGAGGAGAATTTGGTGTATGCAGCGGAAAAGGCCAATTTATTAGAAGATCTGAAAACGAATGAGGGGGGAGTGGAAATGGGGAGCTTATTTGTCCTAAAAATTTGAGCAGGTAGAAGGACGGATGAGCAGTGAGTGGTAGCGACCTCCATGGCCGTGCGATTAATCAGAGCTGAGTAGAAGAAATTGCATTTGCTTGTGGAGAGGATGGCGATGATAGATGGAAGGTTGGTTTTTTCTAACTAAATTATAATTTATTAATAAAATATCAAAAAGACAAAAAAATTCAGACATAAAGTTGAAAGTTATTTTTTTTTAATGAAGAACATATTAACTTATTAATATTTTTTTAGGAGTTCTATACTTTTTATATGCTACATTGCATAATTTTCTATGAAATATCTTGTAGAAAATAACCTAATTTTCAAGAATATGTATATTAAAATGATTCAAACCCCAATTACTCAAAACACAAGATGATGATTAAAATTATATATTAAAAACTATTCTTATGTGTAACATTTTTTTGTATTTGTAGCTGTCAAAAATGAATATTTTAATTATATTTTAACAGGTACGAGAAATTTTACCATAATAGGATACAGTATCTAATGTAGGGCTGCCAAAAAATATTAAAAATGAATATTTTAATTATATTTTAACAGGTACGAGAAATTTTACCATCATATGATCATAGATCAACAACTTCAGCAAGTAGTAACGCGAGCGAAGTTCGTTCTTGACATCATTACTTGTACACTATAACAATGACAGGAATATTATATCATAAGGGTATGAATACAATAATTTCTAAAAATTGAGTATATCGTATAAGAAAATATGATTTTGCATGATGAACAAAACATTTCTTCAAATCAAGGGATATCCGAACAAAAGACCTCGTGTAAAAATCTCCAAATCTCGTTTTTAAAACTTTCAAATAATGCCATGTAACCTTTACTTTTCTGCAAAATTACGAAATTTTTAAGGGATATTCGTGATTAATATCGACAGTGTATAAAAGTAAATAAAAATATTTTGGATTTCAGAAACTAACAAACAGAATATGCAACTCTTTCCTCCCCAAAAGAACCGTTGAAGAAAAACTGGCTCGATACAAATCAAAAGACATCAAATCTCGTCTGATAGATTAATACATCTAGTAGCAGAGTCATATCAGTTGATATAGAAAATCAGACCCAGGATTTTAAACACTTGTGCCCATCCAGAACCAAATACCATCCAAGTGCGCATGAGGTTGGAGTAGACTAAACACCCTGAGATTGGGGTAAGCAGACAGTCTACGATCACCCTCTGCCCCTGAACCCACCTCCACCACCACCCCGACTACCACCTCTAAAACCTCCTCTTCTACCCCCTCTTGGAGCACTTCTTCCACGAAATCCACCTCCACGTCGTCCACGAAATCCACCACCACCTCCACGTTCACCGCCTCTACCTGCTTGTGATTGTCCCCTGCAAAAATAGTACAGCATCCAGTTACACTTTGAATACACCAACCACTCAACCAATCTTGGATGGAGATAACAATCTACGAGCTACAGTTATAGCTATATTTTTTATAGCAAAGTAATCGTGTGTATTCTTTTCTTTGGGAAAACACACGAGTGGGCGTTGGTTAGTACATAAACTAAATTGATCGAGAAATCAAGGAAACAAGATCCATGTACCACGAACGAACCGCCGGATCAATCACTCTTATTCCATAATAAAAATGTAGAATATTTTATGATCTCAAACTCGGTGTGTGTTGTTGGAAAATCACTCATTTGAAAATAAGTGATAAACAATCCTAGCATAGGCTCAGGACAAAAGATCATTAACATAATCTACTTGAATAAGCACATTAAAAAAAAGTTCCCAAGATAAATCCGATTCAACATTTCATAAACTCCGTTCACATAATCGAGCAAGGGAAGGCCCTGGACATAAGATCATTCACTGATCAGTCGGAAGCATATAGAAAAGAAGACAAAAGTCACCGAGGACCAAGCATTCCATAAAGTTGGTTTATTTATAAACATAACATGTAGACGTCCAAGGAAAGACATGAGCAAGATAACAAACAAGCTTTCAGAGAACCAAACTAGGTTCAAACTCTGCCTGACAACCACATTCACATTTAATCACAAGTATCAAATAGCATTAGCATTTTCATCTCGGAAGGCTCTAATTACAGATAAGGGACAACTTACCTTAAATATTTTTTTCCCATTTATTCATTGCTAGATAAAAGGCAATGAATCTCCCAGTTGAGGATAGTTTAATTCTGAGATCAGATAATCATTAACATAATTTATTGCATGGAAGTAAAACTGGATTCTCACCATTCAAAGGTTAGATTACATACAACTACATATTCACTCAATCCTTATCAGCCAGTAATCGTTATCTTACAACATATTCAGTATACCACACATTAAGCAAAACGAATTGGTCTTGGCCAGTGGCCCAGTAGCAAGACAGAAAAATTCCCTGCCGCGTGTTCCTAAAGAACACCAAATCTACAATAATTTTATAGACATAAAACAAATAAAGAAAAAGTCATACTTTGGCGGAGGTAGAAATCTTGAGAGTGGCAAAAGCTTAGCAGGGTCTATGAAGAACTTATCACCCGCAGAATACGACGTGGCCACAATACCTTCCATCATCTTTATGGAAAAATACTACAATACCAACGGAAACAGCACATGATGTAAGAAAATATCAAGCAATATAAGCTCGAAAACCAAACGCATTTACAGTTGGAAGAGGTGTACTCACAGATTCATTAATGGGGCCAAAAATTTCATCCACTTTACCAATTTGTGTTTTGTTGTGAAGGTAGATAGGTGCATTGAAGTAAGGTATTTTCTCATTTGTAAGCTTCGTGACCGCATCTCCTTCGCAAGCAAGAACAAATGTAGAAACCTCTACGCACAAACCCACCATTCATTAAACACTATAGCAGCTAAAATTACAGCAATAAATTTCATAAAGAGGACACATGTGCGTCGAGACAGAGCACAGACCAACAACTTCTGAAGGAGGGCCTTCATCGCGAGGAGGGCCGCGACTTCCACCACCGAAACGGCCTCCAAATCTGCCGCCTCTAGAGCCGCGTCCACCGTCTCTTCCACCCCTGAAGCCTCCTCCGCCGCGTCCCCTTGGAGGTCTCATGATCCACACTAATGATCTGCAACTAGAGTAGGTATTTTACACACTGTTATATTCAATATAATGGCGATCACCAGCAAGCCGTTTTCGACCAAGTTATTCCAGTAGGATTTAGGGTTTTCGGATTGGGCCGCGGATTTGACCCAACTCAACCATTTTGTTTTAAAATCGGAGCCCAATGAAACTGACGCCTTCAGACAATGCAAGCTTACGTGATTGGGCTAGTAAGGAGAGGTTCCAGACCGTTCTGTCGGGGGCCCAAACTGATAGGTCCAGTATAGATTACAATATACGAATTTATTAAAATTATACTTACACTTTATCACATCGTCTTATTTATTTCCGTCTCTTTTTTTTTTTTTTTTTTTGTACATGGTACTGAAATTAATATTTTTTGTACTGAAGAGAAACATAATTAGTAATTAATTAATTAATTAGGTAAAAGGGGAGAGAATAACACGAGGCAGGATTCGGTTTGATTCTGGATCCGAGGTCGGGGTCAATAGGATCCACGGGTGTGAAGCCTGTGAGGGAGAGTAGGGTTTCTATTACTCTTTCTGGGTTTTAATTCATTCCTGCGTCCATTGTATAACCACACACACACACACACAGCAGCAGTTTAATAGATCTCGGGCATTCAATTCCTGTGACGTTTCAGATTTTTGGGAAGTAAGTGGTCTGAGTTTGAGTCCTTTGGGGGTTTGAAATGGTTGGGTTTGGAATGCAGCCGTACGGAATACAGTCGATGCTGAACGAGGGGCACCGGCATCTGTCGGGTCTGGACGAGGCGGTGTTGAAGAATATTGACGCCTGCAAGCAGCTATCCACCATCACTCGCACTTCCCTCGGCCCCAATGGTCTCTTTTTTAACCCTTCCTTTTTCATCGAAGATTTATCTTTTATGTTTTTGTCAAGTAGTGGTCTTTTTTCGACTGGTTAAACGATGATTGGGTTCGATCAAATTTTCGCTGGGTTTCATGAGCATAGTACGCTGTTCTATGAAGAAATGGAGTAGAGAAGCGCAGTACGAAAAAGAAATATTGGTTCTTTAATTATGGTGTGTTTATTAAACCACGAGTTTGTCTGTGTTTTGCTGTGCTCCCGAGACGCCTTTCATCGTCGTTTTATGGTAGTACAGTGCCATTTACATTAGCTTCATCTTCATATAGGGTCCATCGATATTACTTACGCATTAGCTGCTCCCTGCCGAGCATCCAAGTATTTTCCAAATCATTGAAAGGAGTTTCGTAGATATTCTTATTCATCTTAATTGAAGCTTCTTTCTTCAACTACCTCACGTGAACTCCTTAATACTTTCTGACGTATTCTAATCTTAAATTTTCAGTTTGAAACTTAGCGATTTTATTTTCAGGAAGCATCTAACCATGGCACTCATGATTTCTTTTCATGTTCAGGTATGAATAAGATGGTCATCAATCACTTGGATAAGCTCTTTGTCACCAATGATGCTGCAACAATAGTAAATGAGCTTGAGGTTCAGCATCCTGCCGCTAAAATTTTGGTTTTTGCTGGAAAAGCACAGCAAGAAGAAATTGGGGATGGAGCTAATTTGACTATTTCATTTGCTGGGGAACTTCTGCAGAACGCAGAGGAACTCATTAGGATGGGGCTGCACCCTAGTGAGGTTATAATTGGATACACAAAGGCTATCAATAAGGTTTGAGGTTTTAGATGTTTTTTTTTCTATATTGAAAATGAAATGTAGTTAGAGCCTACTTCATTTAAGGTAATTTAGCATCCTATTATTGCAGACAATCGAGATATTGGAGGAATTGGTTGAAAGTGGTTCGGAGAATATGAATGTGAGAGAAAAAGACGAAGTTATTTCACGAATGCGATCTGCAGTTGCCAGCAAACAATTTGGACTGGAGGATAAATTGTGTTCTCTAATTGCTGATGTAAAACAACTTTGTACTTTTGATATACGGTCTAATATCTACCTTGAAAAAAATGCTAATTGGTAGGCATTTTTTTCTAGGCTTGTATTCAGGTTTGCCCCAAGAACCCATCCAATTTCAATGTGGATAACGTCCGAGTTGCTAAGCTCTTGGGTGGAGGTCTACATGATTCCACTATAGTTCGAGGTATTGTATTGAAGAATGACGCTGTGGGGACTATTAAGAGAATTGAGAAGGCCAAGGTGATTGTTATGATACATATATACTTTACTTTATTGGATAGTTGTGTGTATTCCTGCTGCTTCTTGCTTCAAACAAAGCAAAAGGCTTGTTTTATTTTTATCCAGAATATTTGTTTCTATTTTTAACTATGTGGCGGTAGTAATGCTCGTCCTCACACTAAGATTCCTTCCTAAAAAATAAAGGAAAAAAGTTGGAACAAAATTTCTTTTATGATGTTTTGGAGGTTGTGAGGGAGCTGTAAATCATTTGGGTTTGGGCAGAATTTAAGCTTGTTGGTATGACAATTCTTATTTTTCTTACTCTTCTCAGTTACAAAACTGCCTCAACTTGTATCATATTGTTTTTGTCCTTCGATTACAGTTATATTTTCGGATCTCGATTAAGTATGCTTGCTACGATTGATGCTTCCACATTATGAATCTAATCCATTATTATTATCGTTCGCTGTCACAGGTTGCTGTTTTTGTTGGGGGTGTTGATACATCAGCTACGGAAACAAAAGGAACTGTCCTTATACATAGTGCTGAGCAGGTATGTATACGTGAGATTTTAACTCTGTTTTCAGACCTTTATGCACTGATGTGGTAATATTTGTTCCTTATATGGTTATTGAACAATCTTAAGTGGTCATGTTTCATCGTTTAATCTCCTTCTCTGTCATAGCAGGTCCTCCACTGGTTTCTATGTAAGTGGCCTAGTTACTGCATTATTTCGCTTTACCTGGAGCCTTCTAGATGCCGGGCTCTTTACCAAGTTGATGTTTTAGTTTCTTATCACGTGATGGATCTTAAAATACATCTTTAGCGCCTTGTTGTTTATGTATATTGTCGTAAGTTTGTTTCCACTATTAGAACCTAAATGCTTCCATTTCAATAACATCAAATTTTCCGAGTGAGCTGAAGAAAGTGAGTATTTGTCCCGTTCCTCAAAATGGTTGAGCATTCATGTCGATGAAGAGAATACCTAATTTGAGTAATTATATTATTGGATAAGTACCTTTATGGAAATAGAGCTCGATCGACCGAGTTCCCAAAAAGACCAGCAGAAATCATTGATGAAAGGTTTTAATATGAAAATTGTTTCTGAAACAAAATTCAACTTACTGTTGAAGGGAGCTTTGGTGGTCTCTATATTTTCTTTATTTTTAGAAATCTTGGACATAATTACTTCTGCCTTTCGGTCTCCTCTAATAAGGAATGCAATAATTTTTTTAGGCTTCTGTAATCTGTAATTAATGATGAGCATTGTTAAAGTTTTGTTTTTATGCAAAGACTAAAGTTTATTTGTTTATTTATTTTTATTTTTGATGACTGAACTTCTTCCAGCTTGAGAATTATTCAAAGACCGAAGAATCGAAAGTTGAGGAACTCATCAAAGCAGTTGCAGATGCTGGTGCCAAGGTCATTGTTAGTGGAGCAGCTGTTGGGGAAATGGCTTTGCACTTCTGTGAGCGCTATAAGTACAAGCTTTTCCTCCATGTGTATTACTCCATGAAATTTCCTTTAAATCTTGATAATTTTGTTTTCTTGTTCAGTGATGTGGAATTTTTTAGTAAATTTCAGTATTAACATGTGATTTTGGGAGATGATAATTAGTTGAACTTCATTTTCCGCTCAGTTCTTTGTCCCCTCTGCATCATCTTTCATTGAAGACACATGCTATAAGAATCTTCATTATTCAATTTATTGTTATTCTATGCCCAAGTCTGTAGTCATCATTGCGGTGCCCACATTTTTCTTTAACCCTCTCCGCTGTTACTGAAATTTCTGGTATATAATTGGAAGATCTGGAACTTTGTTTTGTAGACTCATGGTGTTAAAAATCAGCTCCAAATTTGAGCTTCGTCGTTTTTGTCGCACCACTGGCGCTGTTGGACTTGTAAGCATGGCATATTTGTTTGGCTTATTGTGCTTGATATGTCAGCACTTCCCTTCTGTGACATTTTTTTATTTATTGTGAAAACAGTTAAAGCTGAGTCAGCCTAATTCAGATGACCTTGGATATGTTGATTCCATTTCAGTGGAGGAAATAGGTGGAGCCAGAGTATGACAATCCACCATCACTTAGTTTTGATTATCTTAATCACTCTAAATTTTGCTCTATGCTTTGGTGATACTTGATCTTCTCAATTTTTATTAATAGGTCACCGTTGTAAAAAATGAACAAGGTGGAAACTCAGTGTCCTCTGTTGTTCTGCGAGGTAGCACTGATAGCATCCTGGATGACCTTGAAAGGGCTGTTGATGATGGTGTGAATACATACAAGGTAGTTTTCCGTTAAACCGAGTAAAGTGTCTACTTGTTAGTCGATCTCATGAAATGTTGAACATGTGAATTACTTAATTATTTATTATTATTATTATTGTTTTTTTTTTTTGGTGACCAAGAATATGCCATTAACAAGGATCTTATGGTGGTCAATACTTTCCGACAGGCTATGTGCAGGGATAGTAGGATAATTCCTGGAGCTGCAGCTACTGAAATTGAATTGGCCAAAAGGCTCAAGGAATTTTCTTTCAAAGAAACTGGGTATTTTGTGTTGTTTTTAATTTTTATATACATCTTCTATAGCATTAGTTGTAGGAAGTTCTCCCTTTTCCGTATAATTTTATCCTTTTCCCTTGAGTGAAACTTCTTGCATGACACTAATGATGTTTAAATTTATCAGACTATAAAAATTTGTTAATAGATTACATTGGAGTCATTATCAGTACACTTATTACACGGCAGTTTTTGTGACCTGAATCTGTTTTTGACAAAATATGAATACGTTCTCATTTAAAATCTCTTCGAGGTCACCCGTGGTTCTAAATTGCTAATAGTGCATGTTTTGATTTCTTTAAATTGAACTGTTATGAAATATTTCCATGTTATTGTAACTGGACAAACTGTGTTTAATTTATTCAATCATGATTACTAAATTATACTGTTTCTTCCCAGGTTGGATCAGTATGCAGTTTCCAAATTTGCTGAAAGTTTTGAAATGGTACCTAAAACTTTGGCGGACAATGCTGGGCTCAATGCAATGGAGATCATATCATCAATGTATGCCGAACATGCATCTGGTAACACAAAAGTGGGCATTGATCTGGAAGAAGGTCTCTGCAAGGACATGTCTTCAAAGAATGTATGGGATCTCTACATCACCAAGTAAGTTATTCTTCCAGGTGCCGACTGTCGAGATAGTATAATTTGGCTAATTTTTTGTTAATTTAAATATGTTTTATTTGATGAAAAATGTTTAACTGGTTTTTTGCTAGTTGCTACATACCATTGGCCACCCCTTGGCTTCTTTAAACCCGTCAGTCCCCTTGTCCCTAAGCTTTGAACTCTACCACATCTCCGGGCTGATTATGTTTTCGGAGGAAAAATGGTACAGTTTATAATGCAGTAAAAATGTTTTAAAAATCTTGACCTAGCTTTGGGCCTTTACCATCGTTGATAATTTATTCATCGAAATGTTTATTATAAATAAGCTGCCTAAATTTTGTTAATCATCTCTCCCTTTATATTTATCTTAAAAATGATGCTAGGGGCAAAGGGCTAATATCGAGGATCTCTACTTTCTCTGTTTACTAAGAGACAGATCACCTCATGAAAATACACTTTAGGGGTTCAAATATAAACTTCAAAAAACAATCCAAAACTTGATTAAATTAAAATTCTACCTAAAAAAACCTGAAGCTCAGTTAAAAATAAAAAATTTTAATCTTAAATTATTATCATACAAAATTTGTGAATAAAAAAGTAATATTCAATGAGGAAGTTCTTATTTTTAGTAGAAAAGTGGTATTGATATACAAATTTTATTGTGAATTTTATCTTTCTAAAATTAATTTGAATAAAAATTATTTAGAGTACTTTTAACAAACAGTTTTTTCTTTGATGTTTTTATGCACCAGTTTTTTGAATAAAAACTGTTTTCATGCACCAGTTTTTTCTTTGATGTTTTTATGCACCAGAGTGTGTGCATTGTTACTTGTTGTGAAGTAGTAATTGCAGAGTGTGAAAAAACCAACCACTCTGCAGAATCCCGTAATCTGCCTGTTTGAATGTATCTTATTGTAAACTGTCTTCATTTGGTGCTTGCTAAGCCAGTTGTGTGCCAAACTTTTCCTCTTGCAATCGTTGGCTTGATACCTTTTTGCTGCTGGATCTCATAAAATATTCTAGTCGATGTTCTAATTGTTAGCTATCTTGCCTATATGTTGAGAGTTTGACATATAAGTATTCTTCTTTTTGTACAGATTATTCGCTCTAAAGCATGCTGCTGATGCTGCCTGCACTGTCTTGCGAGTAGATCAGGTAACCTACTTCTGTTACTGGTCATACCTTTTTCCAATCTAGGCCGTTGATATTCTTCACGGCTTTATGAACTTTATCAATAACAGTAGGTCGTATGATTAAGCTAGTCATTGGCTTTTTGAGCTTTATCAATAACAGTAGGTCATATGATTAAGCTAGTCATTGGCATTTTCATTATCCTGTTGGGGTGCCAAATGTACAATACGTAATCACGTCAATAAACTTTTTAGAGGTGAATAAATCAATCCTCGAAAACTGTACTTGCCATGGTTCATAACAATGACAAATGGCACTAACTGATTCAAATAGTTAGCATAAACTTCTTTGTTTCCTTATTGTGTAGACTGTTTTATTCCCTTAGGATTCAATTTTTGTTTTATTCTTCCCCAGATCATAATGGCCAAGCCAGCCGGTGGTCCAAAGAGGCCAGAGCAGGCTGCAGGAATGGATGAGGATTGAGGTCTCGGGGACACAAATCGACTGTAGGCACAGTTCACTTTGATAAAAATCGGTTTACTGGATTAGTTAGCAAAGAGAAGTTTGTCGCTCTTTTGTCCGAATTTGATATGGATTGATAATGTTGTTAAGGAGTGTTGGTTTAACATCCAAGAAGTAGTTTTTGGTGACCCCGGTTTTCTAATTCGGACGTTCGCCTGCCATTTTAATGTCGTTGAAAATTATTAAAAGTTAATCACGTTTGTACTAGGCTAGCAACTTTGTGCGGAATATGCACCGATTTCTGTGTGCCTTAATTATTACGTAAGCGTTTTATGATGTTAATCGAAAGGTTGGTTGATAAGGTCATAAGGATAAAAATTCAAGCATAATGAGTATTGTTACAAATTCAAATGTAACATTTATGTTTATCATTCCTGAATTACTACAATTATATTTACTAATTATCATTTTTAACAAAACAAGAAGTTAAAATTTTATGACCATCAACCTTGATATAAGGTTTATATATATATTTTTGATGGACACCTCTATTTAAACCCAGATATTTTATTCGGCATGTATCTATGAAGTATCTCCATGATAGAGATATGCATGCATAGGTCATGCACCACTTAAACGAATACACTAGAATGCTCAGTGTGCACCTAGAAAACAAGTTCAAATAAAAATGAATTTATGATTGCCATTGTTAAATGTATTCTCGAGAACGTGTTGAAATCAAATATTCCAACCAAAGTACACGTAAAAATAAGCAAGTCACAGAACAAGAATCTAGGTGGGAACAAGAATGTTGCCCTCTGCCAGATCACCAATTGCCAACAAACGAAAAACTACTGCAAATATAACAAGTAAAATGCCACAAACAATTTTGCGAGCAGAGAATTGGAAGCCTTGACGCACACCGGCATTTTGAATTTGAGTTTCATTTCTAGGAATCATATTCACAGACACTTGTGTATCTGTGTCAGGATACACATCTTCAGTTGAGGAAACTGATTCTAAACTGCAAATTAACTGCTCACCACTGTAGGACAAATTTTCCTCACCATTGATCATGGGATTTATGCCAAGAGAAAGGCCATTAAGCTTTGATGCTGCCACTTGATCAAATGTTATTGGAGTCAAATTTCTGATCCTTCCAGTATGATTCTTAGAGAAGCCCGAGTTCAAGTTATCTGGATCCTGGAGTGAACGAATGAGCTTTCTTGGGGTACTGAAAATCTTCACATCATTGAGGTTGATAGTAGAGTTTGATCCCTGAAGCACAACAAAGACAGATGTATTATGAGGTTATTTAGTCGGAACTGAAAGTACACAAGTACCAAAAGAACTTACCTGAGGACTGGACGATGTGCTTCTTGCAGCTGCACGTCCAGTAGTCCCTTGTTGAAAATGGGCAAAATTTTCCGTATGACCACTGCAGTTGTCGGAAAATTCATCATTATCAGGTTTCAGGATGTCTACCTCCCGAGTTATACTGGAGAATATACCATCGTTAAGAGATATATCTAGTACTCCATTCTCACATCTTCGCCAAAGTTTACGGTTTACACTTCTGCGATCATCACTCATGCGTCGAGGGTCCTGTTTCATCGAGATTGGCGATCCAGTAAAATAATCATATCCCACAAAAGAATTAATGGTTTGTGACTCCGGTGACACAGTGCGAGGTGATTGGACTCTAGAGCCACACACACTCCTCTTGGTGTTTTGTCTTCCATCAAAATTTGAACCGGTGATTGAACGTGTGACCCTCCCAATTTTCGAGCCCTTTTCAGCACAAATCCTCTTTGCTATTTGTACCGCTTCAAAAGCAGCCCCAGTAACAAAAGGCATCCGATCAGATTGGCACTTTTCGAGCTCTTCGATTACAAACTCCAATTCAAATGATATACTTTTTGGATCCAAACATCTCATCAAAGAACTTATCATATGTATGGCTGACAATTGTTTTTGTGAATTTTCCTCAGCAAAACCAATGTCAAGAATTCGTACTCCAGACTGCAGAAAAAGACTTGAATACGCTTCAACTATCAGGCTATTGTGTTTAGCCAAAGTCGTAACCAAAGCCATATGGGAATTGGTCTGTGAATGCTTCTCCAAAGCCCCGGCAACTCTCTGGCACACCTCATTAATCATCTCGTTTGAAGCAAATCGCCAATTATCAAACTCAATAAGCATCTGTAGACAAAGGGCAGCTCCAGAAGACAGATTCTCTAGGCTACCCAATAGGCAATCTGAAAGAGGCTTACATAAAGAGTGAATAATGTCTCTCTTCTTATCCTCTGCAGTTGTTGGGTCAATTGCATATCTTGCGATAGCTGGAACCACCTTGGAGCAAGCCTGATGAAGGGCAAAAGATCCTGCACTTGAGGACAAGGTCTTGACAATGGTGCTCATAATGTTATCTATCTGAGGGATGATTTTTGGCCCATGGACTCGAGCAAGAACCTCGTATAACGAAATTGTGTATTCACCAGGCGATACACCAGTTTGTTTGCTCTCAGAAACCTTAGCAAGAAACATGGGTATTGCTTTGGAATCCAAGTCTTTTACATATGATTTCAGCGCTTTCATAGCTAATTTTCTACTTTCGGCATCCTTCTCAAGATTCTCCAACTCCCTCAGTATTGGACTTAAACTTCTATTCATTTTAACCAAACTCTGGAAGTTTTAATGGAAAACTTGAAAAGCCAGACAACCAAGGGGAATCAGCTTCTGATATTTTCCCTAAAATTTTGCAACTTCTCACCACCTTGACAAATGAAAACCACCCTCGTTCTGCATGTCCAGATCGCCGCATTCAAAAGTAGCAGAAATACAATATCAGAGAGAGATAAAGCAAGAATATAAATATCAGATTACAGTGCTCCATAACGAAGAAGAAGTGGCTTATTTTCGGTCACACAATTAAGAGGGATCTATAAGAAATTTTCAAGAAATTTCTATCCTTTCCGAGTAAATCAGAAAAGCGTAGGCATCATCGAGTCAAGAGAACAATGGTTACCCTTATTTTTTTAACTTTCAAATCCGAACAATAAGTTTCACATATTTTTCTTCAGCTCAAGAAATGAAATCTCAAATGCTAAAACTCAGATTGAACCACCAAATGCTCAAGAAACGAAAACAGACATCAAAGATATAAGGACAAGGAGTAAACAAAAAATCTCACTCTTGAATACAAATTGATTACCTTAGCACCGAGATGGAACCCAATGTTTTCTTCTCTTCCTGTTATAGCTTCAACAATCCAATGGTAGATTGAGGGGCCAAGAAACCAGTATTACTCTGTTACCGTTGCGAGTAGATATTTCCCAGATTAAATTTGGAAATTAATCGAATCAACCAATACCCATGGCTGAGTTTGGCTGCAGAATAAGATCAATAAATTGAAATTCTTGAAAGAAATGAACTTGAGCTGGTTGCCGATTGGATGGTTGTTTTCGACTATCCACACTTTAAGCAGCCCTTTGTCTTTTTAAAAAAATTGAAGGGTAGTCTCATTCAAATCTTTCTCCATATTCCCCCCTCTATCCTCCTCCCAATTTCTACCTTATTTTGTTACTTTCCAAAACATGAAATTGTGCTTTGACTGGATCATTTCGAGGGCTATTTTGTACTCTCACTATTCATACGAAGTATACTTAAATTGATCGCTTCTTTGGATGAAAACACTGTTTTTTTTATGACAATAAGTAACCTTTTTTCTTAAAAAATAATAATAATATTTGGATGCAGAAAGTATTATAAAATGATTAGAAAAAATATAATTTTAGTATATCCTCTGCTGTTTTTTTAATTCACTAAATAGATCAATACTAAAAATGTTTTAATAAATTATGGATTTTTTTTTTGTATTCGAACTGATTCAATGTTTGATCTCATTTTGTACGGAGTTTGAATAATGCATAACCTCATAACTTTCAAAGCAACGAAAACTTGTACAACGCAAGTTAAAAATGTTATGTTTGTTCAATGATCGAAGCTGTAAAAAGATCTTTATATGTATTCAAATACGCCGTTGGTTGTGTTTGAATTGCTCGAGGAATGAGAAAGAGAGATTTGAGTAAAAGACTTCAAATTATATATTTTTTGAATATATCCGAAATCAACTATAATTATTATTGAAATTGTATAACTTGATATAAAATGAATTTAAAATTTATTTCGATTTTATTCGTCTTAATAAAAAAATGGAAAGGAAGTTATTGCAGCACTTTTATGAAGTATTTGGCAGAATACGAATGATGTGGTGTGCAATGGCAAATTGCAAATCAGCAGCGTTGATTTTTCCGTCGGCTATGGAGCTTATTTCTCATGACTGGAACTCGGCAAATCATTCGGTTGTAAACCAATGCGCTTCTTTAGTGAAAATTGCTCAGGCAAAAATGGAAGAAGCCTCCCGCCCGAAGGATCTGTAAAATGCAATTTCTATTGGCTCAAAGGCAGGTATTGAGATTCTCATGGATATATCAGGGTACCATTCTCCAACCCTGGCATAAGCTTTAGGAGTTCGAGAATCACTACACTCGGGACTCCACTGTTTACCTGTAAGCGTGATAAATAGTTCAGTGTATGGAGAAACCCTAAAACCGGGGATTGGATCTGAAAAAACTTGTGACGTAACTAAATCAGGTAAAAACAGAGAAAATTTAGCTGATGCAAAAGTTTTGCAAATATAAGATACTGGCCAAACATAAATAGGATATGTAACTCACTTGAACCACGACCGAGCCTTGAAGTATCCTTTGTAAGCTGTGAAGTCGTGAGAGTTGATCGCCTTAATTCCGAACTGCGTGGCTCTTCAAGTTCATTTCTTAACGCCCATGTGCTAGTTTCAATCATTCCAATTGCATTCTCCACTGGAGAGAACTCGAGAGATTCTGATTTGGTTGCTAGAAGGAGGTTAACCAGGGCAGGAAAAGAGCCGTCAGTCTTGTATTACCGTGCGTAGTTTCCA
Organism: Primulina eburnea; assembly: GCF_022965805.1. NCBI lineage: Eukaryota > Viridiplantae > Streptophyta > Magnoliopsida > Lamiales > Gesneriaceae > Primulina > Primulina eburnea. The sequence continues at coordinate 2,474,191 of NC_133103.1, read as the reverse complement.
TTGGTCTTCCAACCCACCTCGCGTCCTTCCATTTTTTGTGAAAGGTGTATCATATAAAAAGCGATCAAAGACTTGCACGAACACTTCCAGTAGAGAGCGAGAATATTCTCTCTTCTGCTTCCCAAGTCCTCGTCCTCCATAACAGGATCAACCGCAGTTATTTGAAGGTAGCAAACTCGGGCAGCAGTTCATCAGATTTCACCTGTCTAGAGTCTGGGATGACATGCAATGTTGTACCATCCATTCTCGACTCGTATATATGACTAAGTTTCTCCATTATGTCACCCAACCCCACATCGCGAAGCTCTCTACATACATATTCCTTTCCGACAAGCTTCCGTCATAGAATCCCACCCTATAATCAAATTATTTATAATCTGACTGGCAAATGTGATTTGATACAGTCTATTCCCATTCATGGAGGGCTAGTAATGGAAATTCCAAAGTGTACGCCACAGCAGTAGATAGGGATATAATCGAAAGGAATAGTTGGCGAGCTCTTCGAAGCTCGATTCGATAAAAGCTCGTTTGAGCTCGTTTAATGAGGCTCGTTAACATAAACAAACCAAACTCAAGCTTTACAGTATTCGGCTCGTTGGTAAGTTCATGAGTAATCTTTTAGATGAAAATATAATAGTTTTGATATTTGATTTATTGATTTTACATATTATTTATGAAATATATAGAAAAATTTATTAATTTATTATAATAAATTTACAAATTTTAATAAGAATATTATATTTTTCTTTAAATATAAAATTTACATTTTAATTAATTTAATGAAAATTTAAATGTATAATTCATATTTATTAAACTTGTTTAGGTTCGATAAAGGTTTGAATAAGCTCGTGAGCCATGTATATATTAGTTAAATAAAGTTCGAGCTCGGCTCGATTATAAACAAACCAAGCTTAAACGTTCAAAAATTCGACTCGACTCGACTCGATTAAATCCCTAGCAGCATACCCCAAAAAGGGCTCAATTCGAATAGTTGCCCCAATTGCAATTGAGCTCATAGTTGGGGCAAATATTTTAGCGGTGGATCAATGAACCCGGACCGATCGTTTGGGCCTGCAATTGCTCGTGGAGATTTTTCTGAGAACCGGATCTATTGGATTGGCCCACTTATCGGGGGGAGCACTTGCGGGCCTGGTCTACGGCGATGTGTTTATTGAGTCACATGCCCAAGTCCCAGATTCTGATGATTATGCTCAGAATAGGAGACCGTTTTTTCTGTTTAATGCGTTGATGATCCGATAATTGTCATTAAGGAGCTTCTACTTTTCGCTTCTCAACTTCGAATAAAATGTGGATATGTACATGATTATTGTGGAATACATACTAGGCTTACATAAATTTTATTTCTAATTTATAAGAAAATTAAACAATATTATCTTTCACAAATCTCATATTCATTTGGAAAACGACTAAAACATTCGATTATATATTTTTTATTTCTAATCCATAAGCAAACGTACGCTTTGTCTATATTGTATTGTTAAATTTGAACACTTCATACTAACTAATTTTAATGGGAATATGATTAAAATTTGACAATAATTAGAAAACCTATGGTATGGTCCAGGGTATATGGGTCATTTTATTAAATTATGGCTCGTTGTTGGACCTGCATTTCCCCCACCCTGAGTTTCCTTCACGAAGGCACTCTACGCCTCTGTTCCCAGATCAACAAATCAGACTGCAAAAATGGCTGTGAGTCTCTCATCTTTCTATCTCTTTCTTTGCATTTTGGCGCATCAAGAAATCAAATTCACCGACAAAGCTTCACAATTTATGGGCGATTTAATTTTGATGCTATTAACTGTTTGATGGAAATGGGTTTTTCTTTTTTGAATTGATGAGCTGATTATTCAGTATTCTGGATCCAGTTAAGCAGAGCTGTGATGATGGAGGTTGAACCTCCTAGCATATTGAGGTATTTGATTGGATCAGCGATAATGATGCTTGGTGTGGTGTTGCCTCTGGGCTACATGATGTTTCGCAATAAACGGGCTCCTTCTTCCTCTTCTTACTCCAAACAGACGTAGGTGTGCCTTTCTCATATTTAGATCCGATTTTTTTTTTTTTGTGGGTTTTCTGAATTGTAGTTGATAGCAAAGTTTAATGATTCGTGTTGTAGGATTTTTTTGCTTCTTGACCGTGGGCGGTGTCTGTTTTTTGTATTAGTTCTTTAAGCAGTTGTGTAGAAATAGAGTATATACAAAATGAGTTGAACTTAAAAGTTGTCATGCTTTTGCAGGAACAAAGTTTTGATATAGCGGTGTTATGGATGCGAATATCAGAGCTCAATCCATGTGTTATTTTCCATACGAAAGAAGAAACAACATCACGGGATATCTGCGGATTGCACATTCTCATAGCCATCTACGTAATTTACAACATGGAGCTGTAGTTTTCAGGGTGATTGATTGGCTAGAGAATTGATGTTCTTCTTGTTATTGATAGTGAATTAAAGCCGATTTCCATTCGTCTGTAATGTTTGTGTTAATGGCATATGCTTTTCGTGTGAAAGAACAGATTTTGGTGCATCTTTTCATGCAAATTTTGACCTTTGAACTTTCTTTTGAATCAAAGCACACACTAGGAAATTCTTTCTTTAAATGTGAGAAGTGATGGATTGTTTATGGCTTGATTCATATGCTTGTGAGTTTTAGGTGCTGAAAGAAGTGGGTGAATGTTGCATGAAAGGGACTCTTCTCTCCGGTTATGAAATCTCTAGCCACGATGATTCATGAACTGAATACTAGAATCCTTTGATTTGAACTTTGAACAATCTTTGATTTTCTAGATTAAATTTAGACCAGTAAAGCCCTTTCTTTCTCATTTTAGTATATCAGCGAATTATTTTTTCTCGTGACAGCTAATGATCATAGTTGTCGACTGGAAGCATGCTCTGACACATTATTAAGAATCAAGAAAAGCTATGCTTGAAATTACAATTGTTGTGGAATTACATTATGACATTTGTCGAGTTGAAAAATTGGGCCAACACTGAGGAGTTGCCTGAGATTCTAGTCTGCATTCACTCGTTCAACTAACGAAAAGTTTTGAAGGGCTCTTGTATTTCAGATGAGTGTTGTATTCAGTTCCTAAAAGTTGGTCTTTCTTTCTGTTGTGAATTGGATTTACAAAGTATTGTATGATCTTGCTTGGCAAGCAACTTCTACATTTATTCTTTAATTTTCCATATTTGATTTTGCTTGGTTCATCAGCTGTTGGCTGTTCTATTCTTAAACAAAATTTGCTATTTAGTTTAGGTTGAATGCAATTGCTATTGGTGTTAGGGCTTCTTTTGGATGACCGAGTCCTAGTTTTGGGATTATAAAAGGAAACAGAAAAACAGTTTGCTTAGTTAAGCTTATGCTTCTCTAAGAATTCAAATTTTTGTTGCATTATAATAAGAATTCCAATTTTTGTTGGTAAAACCGAAGGCATTTTCGTTGTTATGTGGAAACAAAACTAAGTGGCACAAAATATTGTTGTGGATCAATATATCCTCTAGTCAGTCTATTGCTGTACAAGAAGTTGTAGATTCACATTCAAAACAGACATCATTTCCATTTTCTCACTTTCATGCCACATGAATTTTAGGATATTTATGTAGAATAAGAAAATGGATGATATTCGGACGAACAATTCCTGTCAGCGAATGTCAAATAGCGCTTTTGTTCATTAACCTCAGTAAATAATGTGACTCTCAGTCTTGGCAAAACCTTGTGGACTTGCCTTGTTAACGAACGCGGTAGTAGCATATCTAAATTGCTTTGGAATACCTGTCAGCCTGAGTGATAACAACAAACAATGTAATTACTGCGGAGCATACAGTTCTTTCTATAATTTCTGAAATCTGAAAGGAAAAACCATAATTATTTTTTTAAATCCCTAATTAGCACGGACAAACGCAACAAATCTGTCAACCACATCGATACATTTTTTAGAAAACAGTATTCAACCAATTAAACCTGTAATATTCCGAGGAATGATTCTTACCATGCAAAAACTAGGTATCACAGTCCTAAAATACGCAAGGGCCCTAACGTTCGTGGGGGTTCGAAATTACAAACTGAGAAATTTCGATTGAGCCCTAAATACAAAAAACATAATAGACGGGTACCTTCAATGAAATTTTAAGTGCGTAGAGATCAAAGTAAAGAGCTTCTGTCTACTAAAAAGGGGGAAAAAAGATGAATTGCAACAAAAATTCGGTACATTAAATTAAAGTACAAAGAGCGAGAGACATTCTATTTTTCTCAAGCAAATGGCTCAGACCATGCAACTCGGCACTTGATCAGTTTACATGTACAGAAATCAAGAACTGCTCCAAGCTACTGTCTTTTTCATCGTTAACACAAAATAGTTCAACAGTTAAAAGCTGCCACCTCCCAAAGAAAATTTTGACACTTCTTCATCTTCATCCTCGTCCACAACATCAGAGCCATAATCTTTACTGAACCTCTCAAAATCATCATCCTTTTCCTCCTCATCGTCCTCTTCATCTAAGTCCATGCTTGTACTAGTGACTGCTTTATCCTTTAAACCAGTGCTCAATACCACAGTTTTTCCTTGTGACTTCTCCATATCTTTCTTGAGCTTATCCATGTTTTCTTTTCTACGTTCTTCCTCCAACCTTTTCTTTTCTGCCAGCCTCTTGTCAAGATCAGTCCTTCAAAAAGAGCCGAGATTAACAAAATGAAATCATTTTATAATTATATAGACTATGCAAAAGTTAGTTGAAGTGTGTACTTGTATGTTTCCATGTATTCCTCTGCACTAGCTTCAACGGCAGCAAAGAATGCATCCACTCCAGAACCAGTGACTGCAGAAATTCCGACAGATCTAAGATTTTTGTAAAACTCCTCCAATGCGAGGGAGAGGCTACGAGTAAGGGTTGATGTATAAGAGTGATCTGAATCTAGAGCTGCATGAAACACCTCGAAATCTTTCATCCACTGCACATGTATAGAACGAAAAGTGACACATATTCAAACCAAAACAGAAAATGGTACACACTGACTTGCATAGGGTGGTAAAGAAAATTGAAGAATATGATCAAGTAAGAGAACATCTGAAAAGTCAACCTTCATAAAGAAGAGGAAATAAAATAATTATACCTCCAAAGCAAACTGGTGTTGTGCGACATCTGTCTTATTAAATGCCAATACCAGAGGCAACCTTGTCTTGTAGAGGATGCTACAAGCATACAACATATTGCTCATGAAGGTAGCCGGGCTAGCTGAACGTGGTGTATCCACAACATAAGCAATTACCGTGGGAAATGTTGATGCAAAGGCTTCGGTAATAATAGCTCCAGATGCAGACCAAGTGAAAATTTCAATTTGGCCAGGAGTGTCAACAAGGACATAGTCAAGCTGATCTGCTCGTTTCTCGACCATTGAAATAACCTAGGATTGAAAAGATTATATATCAACACAAGGAGAACCATTAATGACTTCACTCAGTTTCTAAGCTTGCTGCGAACTCCAAGATTCTTGATTAGGCTCAAGTCATTCGACTCATCTAATATTAGCTTTCTTTTCAACTCGACTTATGAAGTTATAACAATCAAGGTTGAAACACACAAGGAAAAAAAAGTTCCGGCATCCTAGGTACACACTCTAGTTATCATCCTTAATTTTACAGTGCAAAAGTCAAACATAAGTACTGCAACAAACTAAAGACCCATTCAACAAGTGTCTTTTCCTACAGAAGACATTGCTAAAAAGATTTTTATTTTAATGTAGAATAACATGTCTACTGAAAAATATGGAAAGAAAACACTGTTATGAAAGATCATCTCTTCTCCCTATTTCTGCAATGAGGAACAAAGTATCTAGTTCAAGAGCCAATGCATTCAATTCAAATTATAAAGAATACATAGTCAGACTTTCTTGATCAATGGTGAAGTCAATGACATTTAAAGGTCGAAATGGCTAAGATCTAAAATCTATTATGAGACGAACAATATTGGGTCTTTATAACAAGCATGAGAAAAAAATTGAAGATCCACGCCTCAACAAGGGAAATAACTACCTAGTGAACAAAATTCTTTACTGGTACATATCATCTGCAAAATGCAGACTGAAACCGCTTTCGTTGCGCTGATTTTTTCCTATAATGCCAGTCACAAATACAACAGTAGGAATGTAATGAATAAGCAGAAACACTCTGAAAACTATACGAGCAAGGTTCACCAAAAAAAATATCCTGAACATTCCAAAAAGTAACCCACCTCATCAAACTTCGTTGAGAATAAGTTTAGAGAGGTCAAAATTCCACCATTTGGTCCAAGATTGTACTGCTTCATGACCTCCTTGTATCGGACAGTGTCTCTTATATCAATATTTGCACCATAGGGAAGTGTCAGGACAGCGGGATCAAGATTCATAACATAACCCCGAATGTTTGATGCCATTGTATGACAAATTAGCCGGTGAAGAAAAGTAGTCTTTCCACTTCCTGAAAATAATAAACCTTTCCATGAATCTACATAATACAATAAAACAAGAATAAAGTACTATAAGATAACATTACCTGCCATTCCCACAACAATTATGATAACTGGCTTTCTCTTAAAGCAAGTGGATGATTCTCCAATATTTAACCGCCCCATTGTCTTGAAAACATAATCATCCTCTTTACTCTTAGACTTCAAATAAAGAAGGAATTAATGCCATGCATGATATTGATGATATGCACAGAATTCAGAAAATCCATTGGAAAAACCGTAAAACATAGTGTACCTCATTATTGCCTTGAATCCCAGATGAAGTTTCCTCCGGTGCTTTCGAGTCTATATCCATCCCGTGAGATGAACAAGTGTAAATCCTCGAGCTACATTATCAATTACATCATATAACCATTAAACATAAAGAACAGAAACATCTAAGAGTAACACATGCAGTAGTTTCAGGAACAACCGAAATCCCACTGTAAACAAATAATTAAGAATCCAAGAGTCCAATCTTCAATATTTCTTCCTAGTCCAAAACCACAACTTAGCTCCGAAAATGACCACCTGAAACATTAATTTCGACATCCCTGATGACATTTTCCACGCTGCGGATAGTGTTGCTCAAAAAAAAAAAACAAACCAAGAACATGCTAAAGCTAAATATAACAAAATTTAACCCTCCCCCTAAAAAAGAGAAATCATTATCAACAGCATCATTTCAATTTTTTTCAAGAGGGAATTTTTCTACGATAAACTACGTTCCACTAAAAGCTCACCTCTAGAAAAGCCTGTGACGAGGGTGCCAAGCGAAGAACCGGTGTAGAAGGTCCGTTGTGTTGAGAGGAGCAATGACAGCAACCCTCAAATAAATACAAAGGCTTGCCCGTCGGTTTTGTTTCGACTTCTTAGTTTTTTTTTTTAATAGAAAAATTAATTATATTGATAAAATGAATAACAATAAATCATAATATCATATGTGAAATAAATTGATATGATATTGTTAAAAATTTAAAATTAACAAAACTAAAACATAAAAATTATTACTATAAAATTACCGAAATGACTTGCAATACCAAGTTAATTTGAAAAGGCAAAAACTTGTGTGAGACGGTCTCACGGGTATTATTTGTGAGACGGATCTCTTATTTGGGTCACCCATGAAAAAGTATCACTTTTTATGCTAAGAGTATTACTTTTTATTGTGAATATGGGTAGGGTTGACCCGTCTCACGGATTATGATCCATGAGACGGTCTCACATGAGACTCACTCATTTGAAAATTAAGTTCGATTAATTAAAAATTCCGATTTTTCCTTTTAGAAGCATATAATTCAGTTTATTCAATCTGATTATTTTTATAAAATATTTGTTAAATCAAATAAATCGAGTTTTTGTATAAATTTGATATATTTATATTCAATTTTTTTAAATAACATTTTTTTTTTCCTTAAAATTAAAACAAAACCAGCGAAATTTTTCCATATAAAACCAACAAATCGAACAAATTAATATCAATTATTTTGGTTTTCATCCGAGCTAATCGTATTTTCAGAATAAAAAATTAAACAATATATTTCTATCAAAAACTATTAAATTCTGAATATGGAAAAAAATGAAGCTTATTGATAGATTGGTTTACTCAGTTTAGATTTATATATATATACATAATGAAATTTATAATATTAAATCGAATAAATTAAAATTGATTATTTTGGTTTGTATCCAAAATTTTGAAATATAATCATAAAAATAAGATGTTTTATTTAAAAAAACGAATAAAAAAATTGAAGCTTATGCTTACTCAGCAATTTATTTAATTGAAAATTAGCATAAGAACACCATTGACAAAATAATTGATAATTGGTTAAAATAATATATGATTATTTATCGATATCAATGATATAATTGAATCAGTATAAACGAGCAACCACAGAGTAAATAAATTTCGGTAATCTAAACAGAAAATAACAACAAAATCAAGGATTAAGACATGATTTAAAATATTATTTTTTGAGCCAAAAACTCATCGCATAGTAATCAGTAAAGCACTTGAATAATGCAGAGCCAAGTACAGAGATTGCAGCCATTTCCCGATTCTTTATTAAAAGAGAACAGTACTTCAAATCAGCACACCAAAGTTGGAACTTCGTAAACTACATCATTAAGATAACTTGCTTCCAATACATAAATAATACATTACTCTGCTCCAACTTAATACATAAAAAACATTGCCGATCCTTCGGGTATACTGCAAAGCCAGAGACATTAAGAAACCTACATGAAAACATCTAACACATCAGGACACTCCTAAACTCATAAGATCTTCCAACATTTAAATCCAAGTATCACCCGTTAGGCAATCTACATATTTATATCAGGTACAAGTACAGCATCCACTTTTACACAATGAGTTAAGTTGTTTCAAACATCTAATACCATCTAGAGTTCATTGATATAAAGCATATACACTGCACAAGAATCTTGTTAACTTGGATTCACCTGTGACAATATCTGACCCTAAGCATGACAAGCAAACCAAGTTTCTGAAAGGCTATAAAAGTTGAACTATATTTAGCAGTGGTCAAAAGATCTAAAAAACGATCAAAAATGATATTTTTGAATGACATTGGTACAGATGATCGCAAGAAAAAACCCACAGCGGTCATCTACACCACGAGCATGACCTGAATTACCTCAAATCCATAACTTGTAATCAATCTAATCATGGCGTGCAAATGAAATTTATGAACAATGACAACACCACATACAGCAATCAAAAGACCATATAAAACCAGTAGACGGCACTAGTTCGCAACCCCCAATTGCTTGTTGACAATTGCATCTCACATCCATATTCAAAAGAGCAAAAAGCTAACTGAATATATATGTTTAAATGACGTAACTTTTGGTATCTAAACAATACAAGCACACACACACCCACATCTATGTTAATGTCAAAAAGAACACCGAGCTAGTAAACATGTGCAGATCAAATCATATTAGCAGTTACCTTCTAAAGTACAGCCAGCCTTAGGCATTCCGCGAAGAAATCATCCCAGTTTGTCTAGCATAAGCGAAAATCCCACCAGCTTCGATCACTGGTCCAGCATCACCAATGGGCTTCAACTTATAATCTTTCCCAGTGGTATGATTAATTAGCTTGCTTTCACTTTCTCCAAGCTCAATGGTAACAACATCTCCAGTCCGACACTCAACACACAACCTCGCCTCCGACTCCAATGGATAAACCTCCCCAGTTGAAACTGAATTCCTAAAGAAAATCCTCGCATACGACTGAGCCACCACAGCGGAAACACCTGCGGCGCCGAGGGCCACGGGGGCATGCTCCCGGGAAGAGCCACAACCAAAGTTTTCGCCGCCAATCACAATGGAGTACTTGGATTTCATCTCCCCGGGTTCAATGAATCTGGTTTCAAAGGAGGAAGGTAACCCGATCAAGGCATAGGAACCTAGTTTTTCGTACTCATCCGGTTTTGAAGGGACTAGGGTCAGGTACTCGGCGGGGATGATTTGGTCAGTATCAATGTTGTCTCCGGTGACATAGCAGAGGCCATGAAATGATGTGGCCGCTCTTGTGGCAGCGGAGCCGGAGGGAGTGGCGGCGGTAACGAATTTGGGGAGATTGACAGGGGTTTTAAGGGGTCTCAAATCAAAATTTGGGGCTGAGAAGGGGAATTTGAGGGAGGATAAAGCGTAGAGAGAGATCGATGAAGAGTCTCGAATTGGTTTGCAAGTGGAAGGATTTGCAAAAGCTGAAGCGGCGGCTGCCATTTCTTCTGTTGGATGTAGGGAAGGCAAGTGGTGCTCGGAGCGATTTATGGCCACTATGCGTGTATGTGTATGTTTGTGTGTGTGTGTATATATATATAATTTTATATTAAATTAAATATTATTAAATGTGAATGAGAAGAAAAATAACAATTTTCATCTTATAGTATATATATATATATATATATATATTTACACAATTTTATATTAAATTAACTATTATTAAAATGAATGAGAAGAAAAACAGAAGTTTTGCATCTTAAGAAATTCCCAATTAAGAAACTTAAACCATTGAGTAGAGAAACATATCTTATAAAAGTGTATCCAACATGATTATCTCTTGCATCAATGGAACATGGAATGGGGTGTGTCCCATCAAGGAGCCATGATATCAAGGGTTTGCATTTTAGAATAATTTTAATTCTATGTATGTTTTTATACATTCAAAATTTCTTTTGTCTACGTTGTAAATATTCAGATATTGTTTTATACGCTAGTCTATTACTTTTTTAGACTAATGAATAAAGATCTTGGTCCTCCGCTGAAGGCCAGGAAGCTATCCGGTGGTGGTTGCGTTTCGAACCGGGACCCGTTGAACTTCGTTGGCTCCGCAAATATGGATTTTCCATCTGTGTCGTAAATGCTGCCCACACCACCTGATTCACATTTCAACCATATGTTACGTTGAGAGAGTCCAACATATCGTTTTGATAGCTGGCAAAAGATCATCTTTAAATTTATAAAGGGTGCCGCTTGAATCACATTAATTAATGCAAATAGGTTAATAAAATATAGATTCAAGTGATTTCAAATCCCAAAGGGTGATAAAATTTTGGTACCTGCAAGCAAAACTTTGGGAATTAGGTACCCTTCATATTAAAATCTTGGAGGACCTTCCGAAATGAAAAAAAACACTGGCGGATTCATCCTCCCACTCTCCATGTATATTTCATCCTCGCTAAATCGTCCCACGTTAGAAACTCCCCGCTTGCCATGCCCCTCGCAATCTCCTCTTGTTCTGCATCGATGGAAGAGGAGCCAGAAATTTTATGTAGAATCAGAACAAACATATTTTTGTCCTAACTTTAGACATATGAAACGAATTGAACTTGTCTGTAAAAAAAAAAAAAAACACAGCACGTATACCTTCGAGAATGTTGTTGTAGATTGATGGATCCTCGGCTAAAAGCTTGATCAAGAACGTGAGAAGGGTCGAGGTTGTGTCGTGCCCCGCGAGCATTGCAACAATACAGTTGTCCACAATTTCGTCATCAGATAGTGAAGCTTTACCTGTCTCATCGTGAATGCTTATCAAGCTAGTTATCAAATCTTGTTTATAAGCAGAATTAAGTAGAAGTGGGAGGAATAGAAGAAGTGCAAACAAAATTGCAGTTCCCATGCAGACAAATATGTATGTATTTCTCTTGATTTCGTATGAACTTTTACGTACTTATATTGAATAAATATGGCTTTTGCTTCAGGCAATTAAACAGGGTTTAATAATATTGTCTAGTGCTGGTAAGTATCTTGATGAGTTTTGGTACAGATCGAATCGTTCTATCACTTCATACATATGTAATATGTTGTTACTGTTTTTAAAAAAATAATAATATTATCATATTTTCTTCGTTAAAACTTTATAATTATGATCACCACTTATTATTTATTTGCATTTCTATCTTTAGAAAATGTATTGGTAATGAATTATATAACTTAACATTAAGAAGTTTAGCAAAACAAATTACATAGACATGAACTAAAGATTCGATGTATAGGAAAGATTCTATCTTCATTCCAAGTTTCCAAATTAGAAGTTTCCATTTCTCGTTTTAAAATTTGGAAGCTTGCAGTCGTCATTTGCCTATATTTTTCTATATAAAAAATTGTTTTCATCCTTAAGACTGAGCATAACAGCTTGAAAGCATCGATTCCCATGAGAATTATACTTGTCCGGTGATACCCCATGGATGGGCCTACTACCCCTGGCCTATCTTAAGCCCAAATGGAAGACAGGCTCATCAAGATCTCAGGTATTCTCCTATAAATACCAGGTTTGAATGTTCATTTGATTCATTCACTATATCGTTTTCAGCAGCACTTTTAGCTGCTTTCTTCATATATCCTCGGTCTCTGACTTGAGCGTCGGAGGGGCTACGTCAGGACACTAACCTCCTGGCCTCCTCCTAACGATCTTATTTGTGATTTCAGGGTCAGGATAATTTCAAAACCTGTGTCTGGACTAGTGACAGTGGCTGGAATCGGACCCTAAGTTTCTCATGAGTATCATCCAGGAATTGAGATTTCAAGAAAATTATGAATTAACAAATGAATTTAAAAGAATATGCATCTGTAAAATAGTTGACATACATGCTTGTACACTTACACGTTGTTATCAACTTTATGTTAATACTAATACTAATTTTATTACGAGAGTAATACATAGTAGATCTATCATATTTTTTTCCAAAGTTAAATACGATTAAAACTGGTTGAATATATAAAGTAATATACGCTGAGTTACAACTAAATTAATTTGTATTTATACAAATTAAGTACTGTTTGGTACCACAATTAACTCACACACCAAACAACATATAAAAAGTGATCAGTTACTTATATCTATCATTTTTTATTACGCGTATAATACGTTCATACCCTTTTATCATCTTATCTTACGATTAAAATTCGGGAATTTTTGTAGCAATTAATTCACGCCACAAATATATATCCTACAAAGATTATGATCACATACCTGAAAAGCCAACTTAATCAACAAGAGTTGAGTGAACATGTTTGAGAACTAATAATATTTTACAACTAAATTAAAGGTTTTCGAGGGCAACATTTAAAGGGTTAAAAGTCAACGATTTTAGAAGTCGATCAAAGGGGAACATCGTGCCGAAATGGTTATTCCTCCTTGAATAATATATTATTGGGGTCTTTCACTTGTACACTATTAAAATGATATCCGATGAAGAGACCGGACTCGTAGTTCAGTGATCTCATCTCGTCAGATTAATTGGCTCCTCTTTCAGAGTTCGATCTTCCCTTCTCGTGTGTTGTTGTAATAAAAAAAAATGATAAACGAGAATGGGTCAAATAAAAAACAAAACAAATATTAAAATTTTGCTATTTTATATATAAAAAAGCAAGGAAAATTAATTAATAGATTGGAATGTAATTGAGAAAATTAAAGAGGCTAATTTCTATTTTCCAAAAAAAAAAGTCTCTAATTTCACTTATAATTGGAGCAGAAAGTAGCATGACACGGTTCATTATTACAAGTACAATAAAAAGCGAACACAGAGCTACCAAGGTCACAAAAGCTCCCAAAAACACCTATAAACAACCATCTCTCTCCAGCGTTTTCATTTCCAGTGTCCGCATTAGCGCACGTTTTCATCCTCCGGCTATCTATGCTTGCTGTAGCCTCCACCCTGATCCCTGTCGCGATTTCTATCTCTGGACCCTCTGGAGTGGCGGTGCTCCTCCACCTCCATGGCATCAGCGGGCGGGGGACGATGATCTGTACCGTGATGGCCGCCTTTTGAAATGCTTTTCTTCATCACTGCTATCATGATGTTCTTCACGGTATCCAGCAATGGCATGACTACTTTTTCTTGACCCAGACACAATTTTATGGTGTTCTTCATGGTATCCATTTGAAGAAGGGGCCGGCTGGCGGTGACTGGAAGGACCTGTTGCTGGGGAGGCAGAAGAGGAAGGAAGTTTCCTTTTCTTCGGAACTGAGGTGTCCTCAGCTGGGAAACTGATACGAGAGAAGACACTAGCCTTATTATGCTTGTCAGCCATCGAGGGGGGTTGAGGCCGGGCAACTGGTGGGGACTCCGATGGACGCTGGTGGCTGCTGCGGTGGTGGTGGTCACCGAGTCGTCGATGGTCATCGTCATGATAATCTCGGCTCCGGTGTTCGTCTGGCTTCCTCTTGGACAGTGGGCGGGGTACCTCAGGGGGGTCACGGGAGTTGGGATCAGGGGAATGCCTCTCAGACCGATGGCGGTGGGTAGGACGATCTGGGCTAGATGCAGAGGGAATAGACTTCTGCACCAGTTAACCAACGTTAAACAGTTATCTCAAAAATAAAAAACGAAGCCCAACTAAGTGGAAACCATTAAACGGGGTAAAATTCAAGATCCATATTTCTACCGTCTAGCAGCGTAGGTCAACGGCGTGTGTTGTTTTCTTCTTTACCCAAGATGTCTAGCACGTCAAATCCATTTTCAAATTTTCATTTTCTTAATGGGTTATTTATATAATTAAGATTTAATATATACTTCTCATCCAACACAAGTTTCTCGTGATTCACAAAAAACTTTTAGTTATGAAAAATAACACCACCTAGTGAACGAGGTTTTAAAACAAAATTCTGTTAAGTCAATTGGTTCATCGGACGCAGTTTTTTTTTTTATTTTTTTTATATACTTCAAAGAAGAATAACTTTGACCAAGCAGATACACTTCCAAATCCGACCAATACGTCGGAGCTCTTCAATGAAAATCATCCATGCATACAGAAAGAACCACTTTTTTGTACCAAAACATCCATATGCATGGAACACAAATTTGGAACAAATGATAGGAAAAACAGGATGTGGCGCCTCGTTACAATGGAAACTTTTGTAAAAGAAACTAGCAGACTGGCAGGGGTCGGGGGGCAAACCCAAAATAGGTAAATATTTCAAACCCAAAAAAGAAGAGAAGAAAGCATCGCCCATGCAGATTATATCTACAGTACCCATGCAAAAACATCAAGATCACTTGCAACAACATTGAAGGCAATAGGCTATTACACAAACAATTAAATGAAATGGGAAATAATTTTAATCGGCCATGTTCCTTTGGAGGCAAGTCTATCGGGATATGAGAAACTGAAAATTCTCTTTCGAAATTCACTGTTATTCTCGACAGCATGATTTCTGAAAAACTATATGGTTGACCATAAAATGTACCTGCATCATTCGCACAAAAATAATAAACTAATAACAGTAGGCTGATAAAGATGCATACAGATTTGGATCTCATATTAGGGAGACCGACTGAGCTTGCTTCTCTTCCATATTCCCGATCTTTAGACAACTCCCTGTAGAAAAGGAACATTAAAACCTCTTTATGAAAGTAAAAATTACATATAGCAAAGCAACGATTTCCTTTTTTGAGTTATCAAAAAGGATGGAGATGGAGTACTCGAATCTGATATAAAAGCTCATTCAGCTCCTTTTTCTTTTAATCATTTAATTAATTTCATCAAGAGAGGCATGGGCGAGACCATTACATTCACAACCAACATGGCAGAAGTAATTCATCAGGTAATTACAGTTTTAACTTTTAGGCATCTCCTGCTAACAAAATAATAGTCCAACTGATGCTTGAACCATGGAAATAAGATTCATTTAGTTAAAAAGCAAATAGACACACAAGAAAGGGTTGTTCTACTAACATGTCCCTGTGACGCTCCACTTCGCGTTTCCTCTTCAAATTGGCTTTTCGAGCTTCAAATTCTTCTCTGCTCATGGCAGGTGGGGGTGGCCCAGCATTAAATCCCATTGCAAGCTCTGCAAGATCCCTGAAATGCATAGTAAGTATCCGTGAGACATCATATCTAAAGACAATAAAAAACGAGTGGTCGGCAATCTGCAATTAAGAAAATAAGAGAACACCTGACATTTTCAATTGAATTCCTCAAGTGGGACAAGTATAAATTTGATGGGAGTAATTTTTACAAAAATCATAAACCAAGTATACTTACATCTGAGGGGGGGCATATGGTAACATACAACCTGGTCCTCCTCCAAATGGGTCCTGGGGAAACACACCTCCAAATGGCATATCCATAGGTCCAAACCCATATCCCATGTAAGGCATAGGACCGGGATATTGGGGCACAAATCCATCGAATCCAGGCTGAATACCATTCCAATAAGGATTAAATGCGGATGGACCCAAAGGCATCATGTAATTATCAGGTGCAAGGTCCTGGGCGGTTCTCCATTGCATCTCAGCAGCTGCAGAACAACAAAATTTTAAGACAATTAGCATGACTATCAATGAGCTCAGATTACATTGGATCTTCTCAACGCAGCTAAATGCTTTTGCAAGTTGCAACTACAAGTTGACACAACTTCTATCCAACACAAATCTGAGTATACTTTTAATGCACAAATCTCAATCCAAGTGAATGTGAACTCAGGTATCTCACAAAAATATTAGACTTGTCGTAAAAATAAAATCACTACGGAACCCAAATTATGCAGCTTTACACAATCATAATTTAAATAAGACATTAATGAAGATTGACCAACATAACTCACTCAACAAGTTCGTAAACGCCCACAAAAGTATACAAAGAAAATTAGCCTTCAGCAATATAAGCTTTTAGCTTCAAGCACAGCAATGAACAAACTGAATTGCAAGATAGAAACATGATATGAAGCTTAAATTGGACTTGGTTCCAAGCTTGTAAATTCTGTCAAATAAGGTCGATCTTCAAGTACAATAATCTTTGTAATAAGATACTTCGAGAACACAACCTCAGTAAAATTCAAGTTGATTGCAAACCTAATAAAGCCCAGCTCGCTCAACTTGATGAACACTTCCATGCATTGATATCCAAAACTAAAAGTGCTATATTTTGTAAGGAATTTTTTTTAAGACTAAATTTTGAAAATAAATATTCCATCAAAAAGAGGTATACAGTAGCTGACAAGTAAATATAACTGCAAATAACAAAACTATACCGCTATGAGGCATTTGGATTTTCTTCTTTTTCTTCTTTTTTCCTGTTAAACAGAAGTAATATTTTCGTATCAGACTCCAACCTTTGTACTGAAGCTGTAATATCTACTGAAGGACGATGAGATAGAGAGCCCTGCCTCAGAACATTTGATTTAAGTACGTGTATGTAATAAGCCATTTTCTCCATTACCTGCTTCCATTGAGAGTAGCCTCTGCTGCACCTCTTCATCAGCCAATTGAGTATTTGCTGTTATTGCTGTTTCTTTAACACTTTTTGAATCATGGGTAGCTTCAGAAACATCTGGCACTTTTAGACTTTTCCCTTTCTCTTGAATCTGGGTAGAGGAAGGAGCATTGACAGCTTTGTCTTCTACAAGGTCTACAATCTTTGAAGATTCTTCCTTTTGAGGTTGTGGTGCAGGCATCTGCTCTCCTTTGGAGGCAGCAGACTGAGTGGGGGAAGGAACCTTAGCATGTGGATTGCGTGACTCCATATCTACACCACACAGTTATTGAAGAGGCGGTGAGTTGAGAAAACTTAAAATGTACACTTCTGCGTAAATAAACAATACATTAAGCTTTGGGAAATCAAATGTAAATGAAAATCAATTCATCATGACTCAAACCTTGGATTTGAAAAGCACTGCCACCATCTTCAGCACTGCTATTATTGGCTTCCAAAATGCGATTAATGGTATCCCTGAGAGTCTTGTTGGGTAGAAGATCATCAGCAAGAATATTTGTGGCCCCACAGATGCACGATGATTTCGAAATGATATGTTCTCTTATACCTAACAAAAAGCATCAGACAGATTAAACTAGAAAAATTAAGGATTTGCCACTATGCCTTCCATCAAAACACTCCACCTCTCAATGAGTCATCGCCACAAAACAAGATGTTCAAATTGCTCAAAATAATAATTATCTGCCGTAACAATAGTCAAGACAAACTGCAAGCTTACATTTATCGCAAAAGCTCTTAAAACAACATTTGCTCGTAAGGACAGCATCTTTCATTACTTCTTTACAAAGAGGGCAGTGCAGTTCTGGTGGAAAATCACCAACAGTTCGTAAGGATGGCATTCCCTCAATCTGTTTCTCAAAAGCAGCCCTGTAAAAGTAACCTGTAAGGAAATACCACTGACTGAAAACAATCAACAGTACAAAGGCAATTGTAAGGAAAGCATTACTCATTTGGCTTTAATACAGCAACTGCCCCACTCGGTAATGCATAAGAGCCATCTGGAGTAGCCATCAACATGGATTTTGGAATTCCAGTTGGAGGCTTGACCCTTTTTATGTCATAATTGGGATCGCCATTTGTTGGGCAGTGCTGAATGAAATGACCTGAGCAAGAAAACAAGACTATAAAATACCCCTTCTCCTAATAAAAGCCAAGTCACCAGTTTGTTTGTTTATATTTATAATATGCATATCCATTTAAGGTAACTGTCACTTGAGAGGTTTTCAGTAATTAGATCATTGCTAGAAATATAATCAACTATTTCAGTTGCAGAACATACCAGGCACTTTGCATCTGTGACATATGTAACCCTGTGGTGGTATTTTCTTCTCCAATCCACCTCGCCCTGAATGATAGAAACAATCAGAATTTAAAAGGCAAATTTAGACAATAAAACAACTGGAACAATTCAATATTAGAGAACTGAATTCTCATAAAAAAGAAAAAGTATGTTCAGTTAATCTCTACAAAAGACCGTATGAACTTTTTATTTACCAGTAATATACATGCTCTTACTCAAACTTAACACTTCTAAACACAGATAAATGCATTTATCGATACAGATACAAGTTTATAACCTACATTAGAGAAACAAAATAAGATATAATAAAGAAAAACACTTTGCCCAAGACAATTTCAAGACATCTGGTAAAGGATAAATAAATCACCAAAACCGCGTCCACCCATCATTCTTCCACCCATGCCTCGTCCAAAGCCTCTACCAGGACCAAAGCCATCAGCAGGTTGACTGAATGATTAAAACGAGAAAGTTCAAAACATTAACTACAAAACAAAAACCATAAATATCAAATAACAAAGCACAATGATAACACCATAAGACATCTCACCGCTGCCAATCTAAGGCCGGAGTGTCAATTAAAGCCTTTATTTTACTATCCTCGTCCTCTTTGCTAACAGGTGGGGGATGATTTTGAACTGCATTGTTCAACTGGACCGGAACAGTTTCAGGAATAGCATAAAGATCATTTCCAAACTCATCCCATTCTAAATCTTCAGCCTACAAGGACCAAGAGTTGAACATTTGTCATGTTTAGATACTAAACTGACACAAGAATTTGTACCACATCCAATTTTACAGTCCTTAAAAAAAGGTGATAAAATAATGCAGGTTTAACAAAGGAAGCTCACATATTTCATGGAAGATTGAGCTGCTCCACCCAAGTTAATTTTAACAGTTTGAAGATCATCAGAATAAATTTCCACCTTTACCCTACAATAGTTATTAGAACACTTAAATAAGCAATAAGGATATCTTTCAATGATGTCAAAGTATATTATTTGATCATTGTTTTGGAGCATGTTCATTGCGTTATGCATCACTGTTAAATCACAGGCTTTAATAGGTCCCAGACAACAAAAATTGGTGATCTGTGAACAAGAGTGCAAAGCTAAACCCACATCAACTTTTCAGCAGACATTTTGTTCTTCTCATCTGACTTAACATCAATCTTTGATACAAAACTAAAATGCTTTATTTGCTTAGTTCTTGGGGATTAATAAGTAAACTAACTGAACAAAATTAAGGATTAAGACAATACTCTTCTTGCTCAGCAACAGGTGCAGTAATTATGGGATTCCTAGGTCGTCCAGGAACTCGGCGAATCAAAACTGAAGTATTTTTTGGGATTAACGTTCCTTCATCAAGATACTCTGAAACCGCAAATTACACAACAATGAAAAGTGTATAAACGTTAAAAACGAACATATATACGACCAAAGAAAAACATCCATAAAGCCCCTCAGAAAGCCACTACCAATTGTTATTTGCCCATCTAAGATCAAAATAACCCATTCTTGAGTAATGATCTTGATAAACCAAGAAGTAAGAGTTGATGCTCGCATCGCAAGCAACTTCAAATCTGACCAAACTGAAGAAAATTATACAGTTCGGTCATACCTAGGCTCTCACCCAATGATTGGGAAGATTAGTGGAATAATCTTACATTTTATAAACACCCTTATCGAAGGGTTTCTCAAAAAGCAGATTGTGAATTGAAAGCACCTACATAAATCGTGGATGAAATATCCAAGCCTGTGTCCACGTTTTGTAGATATAGAAGGAGCTATAAGCAGACAAGTAACTAGGGATACATCCAAGGTCAATCAAATGTATGGAACAGACCAAGTACATAACTCTGGCTACAATACAGAACCACAATATAAAATTGCACACACACCGCATCGGTCGAACACATTATGTAATTGAAAGTTCACATCAGTTTCAAACCAGTTAGATTTCGGGAAAATCACCTATAATAAAGTTAATGAGACCAAGGACCGAACAAATTCAAAACAACCTTCTGATTCCTCAGACTTTTCCCTTCAACACACAAATGCTATCACAAACACAAGTAAAATATGACTACCAAGAAATGAACAAGAAGCTTTAAAATGTGACAATATTTAAAAATTGAATTTCTGAAAAAATTCGCAGAGAACCAAAACCAACCTTCGTTAGTCTGAGCGTTGGTGACAACAAGGTCAAAATCAGTACCCCTTCCCAAATGCTTTAATTCAAATATTTTTTCTTTCAAGTGCCCAACCGGTATAAAGTTGCCATCGATGGCAACTGAATCGTAATCTTTCGCACTTTTAAATTTATAGTAAACTGCCATATTTTTTTCAATCTTTTCTTTGAATTTTTTTCCTGTATCTCCACAGAGAAGCACGGCGAGCGATATCAAAGGATAAAAAATAAAAAACCTGCCATTTAATTGAAAAGAAAAACAGAGGTGTACAATCGATGATCAAGAAACTATTCTCTCTTTCTTTTCCTCTCAATTTGTTGCAACTCTCAAGAAAAACAATCGAACGGACTAATAACTCCGCTGACGCAAATCCAATATCCTTCAAATCTTTTACAATTACAAACTTCCAGATCGGAAATCCTCTTCAATCTTCGATTGAGAAAATTGACATTCGAATTCGGAATCGCGAGAAAATCAACTAGCCATGTAGAAATGGACAGATCTGGTAGATCAGATGAAATCACGGACAAAATCCTCCCGACAACGTTGAATCAAATCGCCGATAACTTATTCTCTTCGAGTGAAAATTTCGAAGCCAATAAACGAATAAGAAACCCAAAAACCGTAGCTGCGTAGAAAAAAAACTTGAATTCACGAACGAATCGTAGACCAAAAGCAGCGCACACTCGACAGAAAATTGTTGAAGAACGACGGAGCAACACTAGTGTTGATTAATCCTTCTTTGCAACTTTTCAGAAATTTGCGCATGAAACAACGTCATTGAAAAATCGAAGGATGATAGGACAAATCGAAACTTCGCGTCCGTGGTTTACGTGAAATGAAGAGGATTAGGGTTTCTAGTTTCTACGCGGACACAGTTGTCTGTTTCGGTTGTTGTGCGAGTACCATGATACGGAAGCCCCCGGGCCCGAATGATATAGATTTTTTGCGATTCTTATCCGGGTCGGTTCCCGTTCCACAATCGGGTCGCGGAGTTCGGATCACGCATTGGGCATATATTTGGCCATATTATTTAGATTTTAGTATAATGGTTATTCTGCACACGCGATGCGTGTGTATAATTTTTTTATCATTATCGATGGGCTAAAGTGAAATTTAACAAATTATGGAAGAAATAAATTGATATTTGAATTGTTGAAGTAAAAAAATAAAATAAATTGTGTGTTGAAATTTAAAAAACAAAGTTGTAATATTAGTATCATATAAGGATAAAATTGAAAAAAAAGTTGGTGTCCTCTCTAGGTAGGAATGTAATCGAGTCGAACCGAGCCGAACTCTTGAATGTTGGAGCTTGGTTCGTTTATAATCGAGTCGAGTTCGAACTTTATTTAACGAATATATGCAATGGCTCACGAGCTCATTCAAACTTTATCGAGCCTAAACAAGCTTAATAAATATGAATTATATATTTAAATTTTCATTAAATTAATTAAAAATAAATGTATAGTCTCCGATTTCTTTCGTCCGAATCGACTTTGAAACGCCGTCTAAACGCGAAACAAATTATATATTTGTTATCTGCGAGTCGAGGGCTTTAGACTGAGGTAATTTTCTTCTGGTTTCAGCAGCTTTAAATATCAAAGTGCTGGAATAGCATGTATTTGAAGTTGAATTTCTGATATGTAGTAGAATAACCGACAATAAACTCGTATTCAAAGTCGGAATTGAATTATGATATGATTATGATTTGATATGAATTTTTGAAGTTTCAAATGATATTTGAAACTCATATTAATGATTTTGGAGTATGTTATTGATTGAAATGAGTATGTAATTGATGTAGATAAAGTGTATCTTCCAGCTACATCAATTGGAACGAAGAATTGAGGTATGTTGCGACCGGGTAACATACGACAGGTATCTGTATTATATGATATATGATTGGATTGATTTGATTGGATTGGATTGGAATACGTGTCTATGTGCCTATTTGATGATTTGATGTGGCAAATTAAAAATAAATATATATTAAAGAAAAATAAATTATTCTTATTAAAATTTGTAACTTTATAATAAAAAATAAATTTAATAGATTTTTCTATATATTTCATAAATAATATGCAATTCAATAAATCAAATATCAAAACTATTATTTTTTCATCTAAAAGATTAATCATGAACTCATCAGCAAACATGTTCACGAGCTAATGAGCCGAATACTGTAAAGCTTGAGTTTGGTTTGTTTATATTAACGAGCCTCATTAAACGAGCTCAAACGAGCTTTTATCCAATCGATTTCGAATAGCTCGCAAATGGTTTGGTTCATTTACATCCCTATCTCTAGGTAGTTATTATCATGTCCTCACACTTAATAATATATATATATATATATATAGTATAGATAGGGTGTGTTTGGTTGAGTGGATTAAATAAGGATAGATTAATACTAAATGTCCGAAAATAGGTTACGTGGGTGTCAATGACATTTTAATTTCAAAATCCCAGGAAAAATTCTTGGTTTGTCCCATGTGTTTTTGCCTAATTTCTAATTCAGTCCCCAACGTTTGTTCTGGGCCAAAATAGCCCTATATGTCGCAAAAAGTTTCCTCGTACCATTCATTCCGTTTTATATTAAAATAAGCTTAAAGATGATGCTCGAACATTTCTAATTCTCAAAATCCACAAATCACGAGCCCTAATTTCATTTTCGGGAAAAAAAAATATGTACTAAACTTTAATTAGTGAGAACTGAGAAGCCCGCGACATAGTGTTGAGGATCGAGGACATTTAAGAATTTTAAATTGCCTATTTTGACTATTTAGGGTTTCTCGATTTTAAGTTTTATTTTGCTGAATCTTTAATTTGGGAAATTTTGAAAATCAAAGTTCTTTTGCTTTCTGGTTGAATTTGCAAATTTTCTCAAAATCCCCGGAGAGATAAGATCGTGCGTCGCTATACTAGACTTGTGGCAGAAGATGCAATGGCCACGGCGTCGCTACGTTGAAGATATCATTGTATTTTTTTCCAAAGGCTAATCTTTTAATCCCAAAATCAGTAACCCTGTTTTGTTCTAATAACAATAGTACATTTTTGGTCCACCACACTACCGGAGTACGAAACATTCGAGCCTGAACATGGAAACATTGCATACTAAACCGAGACTTTTCCCTCGAAAGTGCACTCAATTTATTTATTCATTATTTTTTAAAAAAGGTGCACTCAATAAAAAAAATTATAACTTTTTAAGCTGTGAGGTGAATTAGGAGCTAGGACTCCTTTGATATCAAATTTATTCATGAACTTTTGAAGTAACTCGAATATGATTTGAGTTACCTCGGAAAAATCAAAGTCAAACTAAGAGATTTATTCGCATGTTATCTGTACGAAATTCAAGCTAATAACATGAACATGTTGCCAAATAGCTAGTACAACCATTAATATGCTAACGACGTGATATTTCTCAATATTTTATAAGATTGATAAAAATTAAATACAAATTTTTTATAAAACCGTTTCAAGAGTTGTTTCAAGAGTTGATATTGTGTGACGATTCTCTTGTCCAATCCATAAAAAATATTATTTTTTATTTCAAAAAATTTTCTTTTCGCTACAAATATAAATCAAATCGGATATGTCATACAGTCTCATAACAAATTAAATCATTTCATGAACTTGCATCACAATTATATCCTACCTGATGCTTAAGCTCGGGCCAAACAAATTAAACCCAAATTCGAACTTGAAGTTAAAATATTTTATATTAAGCAAAAAAATTTCCTGAGAGCATACGTTAGCTTACTTAAATCTATACACAAACATAAAAACCATAAATACTGCGCCAATAGTCATTTATACCGACTCTTTACATTTAGACTCGATGAATTCCAAACAAAGACAATTAAACAGTAACCACACATTCTTATAATCTTTTTTACATTGCCATAATTATATGATACAATTTCGTCCAAAAACTATTTCGAATTATAACCATGTTTATCTATTTCTAAAATCTTTAAACGTTAATCTAATTTCAACGAAACAAGTGAGATTTCAAGCAAAGGAAAATTAAGTGAAGGAATCGAAATAAGAGGGCAACCATATCATATGTCCGTCAAGATTAGCGATGACACAACTAGAACATAAGCAATAAAGAAAAAGATTGCTATCTGAAAGAGAAACTTTGGATTGTCCCTCATATTTGGGGATGTAACAGCCCTGTGAGACAAAAACCAAGCAACTCAATAACTGTACGGAAGGTTAAAGCGAGAGGAGGTGCGAGGAATTGAGCAGATATCGAGATTACCTAGCAATGCGCTGAGCGAGCCGATGGAAGGGCGTGCTTTGGATGAACACAATACCGGGACCCGTTAGAACAGCTGTTACTAGATTGTCACCCTGAATAGAAAAAAGCACAACTAGTTAACAGCGTTTTGAAAAAAATAGCACATATATTACAATATCTTCAAGAAAAATGGAAAATATGCAAACAACATTTTTTCTTCTATTCGTCAACGGTGTAGGAGGATCCATATAGCCGACCACACCTAGTGGGATAAGGGCTTGTGTGTTATTGTTGTATTCCACAATTGTATTTTATATCATGTCGCATAAGGTATGCTTGTATACATAAAAACAAATCATTTTTAATTTATTTAGGACAAAAAATCATTCTGCTTCAATCATGATCATGAAACAGGAAATGGAAAATCAATTGGTACCGAAATCCAGAAAATGGTGGGCAAACAGATTGCATCTGAAGAAAATTGCTTTCGATTAATGTCAGGGACTTGACAAAAGCATCAGTTGAAACATCATATGCCTTGTAAAAAGTAATAGTAGAATTAGAACTAAATAAACATGAAAAAAGAACCTAATCTTGTCTACAAAACAATACAGAATATGCCATAAGGAAAATTTAAAAATGAGGAGAAATATAACTAATGTTTCAAAATCATTCTCGAACTACCAAGTTCTGCATAACCTCAGCAAACATTTACTTGGAATCACACTTCAGAAAATTCATATCACCCAGAGCAACTCTTAGCAGGCGCATGTGCATACAGTTATCACAAACTCAACCAAGAATCTAAAGGCATTCACATTACATGTAACCTAATCCGCCTGGTTCTGTTGGAGTTGGATTTGTGATGATGTAACATCCAAATGATGCCCGAATTACATATTAAGAGAAGTTATAAACATGAGACTTTGTAATTGATACACAACCACATATTAAGGTTGCACTTGGATGGACTGATTTAAATTGAGAGAGAGATTTGAAAATGGATTTGAAATGTCATTTTGGGTGTGTTTCAAATCTATCTAAATTATTGTTACATCTACATAAATTAACAAAGGGATGGACTTAAAATTCCCCAAACATGAACTCATCCATGATCCAAGCAATTAAATGGATTTGACATGGCTTCTATCAATCCAAGCACCCTAAGTTATATTGAATTCCAGTGAGGCAAAGCATCAAGCTCAAGTTATTAAAGCTGCATGGTATCTTCACTGCTACAGTGCATTAATTAGCAAGACACTTGTGACCTATTGTCTTGAAATTTCAGCTCCCATGTTTAACTTCATAGAACAATAAACTTCATATCTATCCACATACTTCTATGAATCCTTCTGCAACATCGTGTCAAACACTATAAACTATTGAGCACGCAAAGAGACTGAACCTGTACATACAAAATCAAAGATAGTGGAAAGATAATATTTTCTAGCAATGTTTTCAAAATTAAAAAAAAAATCATTATAATGCATATCTCTACCTTTGTTATCCACCACAACTTCCTTACAACCCAATCTTGTTCTTGTTTCATCCATGGGATGTCATTTATTTCAACAATAAAAGAAAAAATAAAGAAGATTGTTGGAGTGAAGCATATTTAAAAAGGCAAAGAAATTCTCTCCCTCAGCATTGATCCTATTGACGAATTCATGAAGAAGACAATATAACATGACCAAGTTTTTCGTTTCTACACTTCAATTGAAATAAGTAGAACCTTAACCAGTAAAATCCCTGAAAGAAACCTTAGAAAATACATCTGTCTGGCAGATCTGGAAGAAAAAAAAAGGTTTCCACTAAACCACATAGACTTTATTTTCCACTAAAAATCCTCCAACTAGTAGGTATAGTATCATTTCCAACATGAAAGCAATAGATAAGGAGCTTTTGCACACAGGATGTCAGCAAATTCAACATAAATTAGCATCAGGAAGCAATTGTAATAAGATCTCCAGAAATAACAATGGAAATAAACTAATTAATGTCATCCACAAGAATTCGAGTCCATATATGTTTTGGAAGAAAATTATGCAAATACTACTCACCCCAAAAATCACCCTTCTCATGGGACCATTATACTTGATCTGTACATTGACTGATCCTGAAACTGCAACAATACTTGACACATCAACTGCAAGAACTTCTCCCACCTCAAGATTCTTCTGCACGACTAAAAACCAGCAGGCAAGGGACCAATATCAAACAAAAGCTATAGGAACAGAACCTAAGCAATTAAACTATGATTGTAATGCTAACTATAATTGCCTCTTCCATATTGCAATATTGAGTTGAACATAAGAGTCAATGACCAGAAAACTATCAAGCCTCTCAAATAAAATCAATCTTCACTCTTGTACATTGAAATGGATGAATCAAAGTTCTTAACGAGAAACAAAATACTTCATGTAAAAATCATAATTGCATGATATCTGGTTTGTTTCACTACCATCCTATATCAGAAATCTGAGATACGAAGACATGTTTCCATACCTTAACATAGATTGACAAGCAAATCATGTCGCTACATGATGAAGAAATGAGATATCGCAATCATCTAGACTTCTCATGATTTTATTTTAATATTTCTTTTTTTGACAAAAAAAAATCAATAACTCTCTTAATCTATCGTGCAAAACGATCAACTCCGAAACGTAATCAAATTATCAATTTAGTGCAAACTTACATATCATTGAGTAAGTGCATAATGTATTAGGCTTTCTCAAAGAATAAAACCACTGTAAGGATACAACAACAAACCATAACACTTCACTGTTCTTAACAAACAAGTATGTCAACTAAACTTTTAGCCATGATCAAGAAACTTTTGTAACATTTTCCTCTCAACCACTTGAGTCTAGCGATCCAGCAGAGATGACTGATGAGCTTAAAGACAACATCACCGATGAATTTAATTATCATCTTGCTCCCTCTCTGTCTCTCATACACAATTAGCTCAGGGCAGGATGTCAGGTGTCAACTATATGTTGCTGCCACTTAAGAGAATGCGTGAATTACTTAACAGTCATTCCATAAAGGGAGACTCGAGGGGACCAAAAAGATCAAAGCATATAAAATTCACATCGACTAGATTCAAACATCTTCATCATATGGAGTGGAAAAGCTATAATTCCTTGAAAAACCTTATTCTCATTGAAACAAATGCACTTTAGAGAGGCATACCAGAACCACCACCAGCTATGAATGCAAGCCCTCGGCCAGATATTTTTTGCCTTAAAAATCCCTGATATTTATGAATCATATTTGTCATATGAATGACAAACAATGAGCTTAAAAAGCAAGAAAACCATAAAAAGAGCCACCTCACCTCAGGACTAGTGATAACATTGCGTGCCCTCGGATCAACTGTATTATTTACTTTGACATCATTAATCGAGCAAAGAAATGCATCTGGCTAAAAATATAGCAAGTCAAGTCATACTATCATTCAATGAACAGAAGTTGACCTAGAAAAAGGAAGGATAAGAGGAAAGAGATACTTAAATCCACATCAATTTAAATCGTGTGTCGGTAATCCATACCTGACACAACATTTCTCCACCAAATAAGGCCAAATCAATCTGCATATCAAATGCAAATCAGAAAAAGAAAACTGAACAGACTATCGTGTTAATAACAAACAACACCGTTCCCCAGTAAACAATTTTCTCGATGACAAAACATACCGGGAGAATTCTCGAGAGAGTTGGTGCAGCTATTCCCACAAATCCATCTGTTGAACCTGTATTATGAAGAACAATGCTTGTAACAGACTTTCCAAAAAGCCACTGCCATACAAATGCTTCATTTTCAGGCATATAGACATTTTCCATTTGGATAGAACTAGACATGTAGCACATGGAACCTGCACCAC
The DNA here is from genome assembly GCF_022965805.1 of Primulina eburnea. Taxonomy (NCBI): domain Eukaryota; kingdom Viridiplantae; phylum Streptophyta; class Magnoliopsida; order Lamiales; family Gesneriaceae; genus Primulina; species Primulina eburnea. The sequence goes on along the minus strand of NC_133103.1, from coordinate 2,445,317 downwards.
AGTCAATTCTAATATAAGCATCTCGATGCAAAATAATTACAGAATATAAGTTAAACAATTAGATTTAAAAAAGTATCAGCAAGCACTGTTACATTTACACCAAAGTTTTTTTACAACGACCAAATGCAAACAAATCTTTCACAGAATTATTTTTCCAAATAATTACATGAGAAGCTAAAAAAAAGTTGATAATACAATTGTGCAAGTGTCCTATACGATAAAACCTGTGCTACAACATGCATAAATAAGTACAGTTTAGGCCTTTCTACAAAGTTTTGTTGGTAAGGAGACTACATCAAAACACACAAATTTTGAGTAAACAAACTCCAATATAAAAACATCTTAAGTTTGAAGCAGTTTCCTTACCAAAAAAACTTTGTAGAAAGGTGAAACATTAAGGTCAGGGATAAAATTGGGCATGCATAGTTTTAGGCAAGATGATGGAAGACCTCAAGCAAGAGAAAGTACACTCATTGAGCTTGAACTAGCATGTGATTGTGCTACCAACAGAAGAGAAATAACAGCGTACCAGGCTTTGCAATAACCTTTTCTTGCGGCTTCAACATGATCTAGAGAGGAGCGAAAAGGGGAAAGCCAACTAAATCAAAGGTGAAGTTTCTTCTGTAACAAATATAAGAAGCTTGACAATTACCTGAACTATCTGAGCTTCGCCGCCCAATATCTGAAAAGGTGTTACAGCATCTTGCGGGCTCTGAAACAATATTTAACATGAACAATGAATCAAACACGCAAAATAATATGGAAATCTGAGTTGATAATAGAACTAAAACTCTAGAAGTAAGGCAACTTGGCTGTTTTTGCGCGTTCTACAGGAACTTATGTATTTTCCTTGTATCATCGACAGGTGCAATTGAGAGAAACAAAAGTGGATTGAGATAATTGGCCAAAAAAATCCAAACCAACAGGTGCATATATAACTCTAAAATCGTATTCAAAATAACCTTTCACACATTTCTAAGCATAAATAATGATATTACCTGATAAACAAAAGGTTGAAAAGGTGTTGAAAAGAATGGCGCTGCCATTGACGCCGAGAGGCGGGGGATCGGAGCTGACAATATGCAGATCACGGAATGGAAATAAATACCTTGTTCCTCGAAATTTTCGTTTTCTTTTGGAAGCGTTTTATGCTTATAATAATATTAATTATTATATAAAATGAAATTAACCAATTAAATTTTTAGTCACCATATGTGTCCTTCGGCACGCTACTGGTGTTGAAATGTTGAATTTTCTGTTCTCAATGAAAATAAGACGGTGGCAATTTGATAATTTCGCAATAATTTATGGGCTTCATACCCGGTCATCTTCGTGACGTGGCGGTATTTTATTGGTTACAGAATCCAAATTAGACGTGGAGGGTCTGGATGATGGGTTTTTTTTAAAAATATTATAATTTTAAAACTTATTTATTAAAATATAGCAGTTTTCAAAACTTTACGAAAATATGGTAATCTGGAGAATGAACCCGCGGATTCAGAATCCGGGATAGACTGACACGGTTTATCAGTCGGCGACGGTTTATCCAAAACCGTCGCTATTAGCGACGGTATTCCAAAAACCGTTGCTAATTGCGACGATTTAAACAACAACCGTCGCTATGGCAAGGAGTCCCTTCCTTTACACAATTCCAAATAGCGACGGTATTCCAAAAACCGTTGCTAATTGCGACGGTTTGAACAACAACCGTCGCTATGCAAGGATTCCCCATGCCTATAAACGGTGTGTTTGGCGACCGGGATTTGGGAGGATTTCATGAGATTTGGATTTCAAAATCCTATTTTTACTGTTTGGCAAGATGTTAAAAAAAAAAAGGATTCGGACTTGCTTAGGATTTCATGGGATTTCCACAAGTATATCCAAATCCCATCAAATTTGATAAGATTTGGTGGGATTTGGATTTTAAAAACATAAAATTACTTTTTTATCCAACACATCATTTTCCAGCAAAAGTTTCTAAATGGTTAGACTTTTTTTTCCTTTTTAACTTTTTTTTAGAAGTTGAAAGATTTCTTTAATTTTATAAGTTTCTTGTGTTATTTACTGATTAATATAATAAAAATTATAGTAATTACCAAAAACCTCTTTTACGTTTAATAATTAATTTCATGTTAAAGTTTGAAGTTGTTTTATGATTTTTAATTATTATTTTATGTGCACTATGATTAATAAATAATAATTAATTTTTGAATTTACAAATACAAATAATAGAGAAGAATTATTAATTTCTAAATTTTTTTTAGTTATTTATGTTTATATAATTTCTAAGGGTAGTTTAGTAAAATTTTAAAATTCCATATTCGAATCCTTTTTTCTCGAAATAAGAAATGGATTTGTAAATACCATTTTTAAATTTTAAACCAAACACCAAATAGAATTTCAAATACTTGAGCAGTTTTTTTTCTTCGGTCCATGTCTTTTTTTTTAAATAAAAATTCAGTGATTCTCTTTCTGTCGCATATCAATTTATCCAGCTCAAAATATATTTTAATTTCTCAAAAAATAAAATAACGTTATTTCACATATAAATTTAATTCCATAACAATAATATATTAAATTTAAAAAAAATAATGTTACCTCTTAGGATTTACTTGTATGAAATAACCTGTCAAAGTTAAGCTTTATTAAAAAAACAAAAATTATAAAACAATATTAATTCAATAAAAATAAAATTGATGAATCAAAAAATGTTATTCAATCACAATCAAAAAGTTATAATTTATTTCACATAATATATTTTGAGCTGGATAAATTGATATGCGACAGAAAGAGAATCACTGAATTTTTATTTAAAAAAAAAAAGACACGGACCGAAGAAAAAAAACTGCTCAAAAAGAGTGTCGAAACTGAAAAGTTGAGCCGAAGGATGAGATGAATTCGTCAAATACTCGGTGAGATTTATAGGCATGGGATTGTGTAAAGGAATCCTTGCCATAGCGACGGTTTTTGTTCAAACCGTCGCAAGTAGCGACGGTTTTGGAATACCGTCGCTAATAGCGACGGTTTTGGATAAACCGTCGCCGACTGAGAATCCGTGTCATTCTGTCCCGGATTCTGAATCCGCGGGTTCATTCTCCAGATTACAATATTTTCGTAAAGTTTTGAAAACTACTATATTTTAATAAATAAGTTTTAAAATTATAATATTTTTTAAAAAAACCCCTGGATGATGGTCCCATGCAATGTGGTAAACCTAGTTTTACAAATATTAAATGTTTGTAGTTTTAAATTAAATAATGTAAATAAAAACTACAAATAAATGCTAAATGAAAATCATTTATTTATATTTGCACTTCAATTTCTATACGACAAATATACAGTTTAAAAAAATGTTAAACGAATATAATATATATATATAAATATATATATATATTAGGTTTTCGTCAAAAATTTCCTGCTAAAAAAGAAATAAATTGGAATTAATATTATAATTTTCAATATAATTATTTATTTTAAAAAATAATAATATTCTTAATTATTTCTGATATATTTATTTAAATGTATTGTTTTAAAATAGAATTAAAGGAAAATAAATATTACTATATTTATATATATAAGTAAATAATAATTTATTTTATTTTTTTAAAAAAAACTCCAATTTATTTATTTTTAAAAAAAATTAACTAACGCGTAACGAGTACTAGTGTTTTTATTTTTGTTACCCACATATGAAATATGAATATTGGAATTGCTTTCGTATATATTTTGTTCAGCTTGTGTTCCAAGTTTCCCAACCAAGAGGACGATATTTCTTTATTCTCCCTCTTTTTTCCACCTTTTCTTTTTCAGCTATTTTTTTAGCTTTTCAAAACAAAGTGTAAAGATCAAATATCTTTAAATGTTCTTTCATTCATATCGTGAAATAATGTCCCAATTGGCTATATATACCCTCATTATCTTTTTACACTTCTAGTTTTTATATTGTCGAAATCATAGCAATTTTGTAGATATTTCGTTTACTTAAATAAAATTACATGAAATCTTATCAAATATCAATCTTATAATTTTACTCGGACAGTACTAAAATAGTATTTGTAAAAGCCAATAATGAGAACTTTTACTAGCAATATATTCCGTCACTATTATGTAATAATTGACGATGGAAATGATAAATTTTTTGTGTGATTGTTATCGTTTATCATCACATGCACTCGTCTTTTCTCGTACTCTCGCTCAAGCTAAGATAAAGGTTATAATAAGGCATAAAAAAAATTACATATAACTTCAATCATTGAATGCCAGCTCAAAAGAATGAAAATGAAAGATATGACAAGTCACAGTTACAAATTGGCGAATAGTTATTTTTCCAAAGAAATGTGTTTAAAATCAAAAGCTTTTTATTTTATAAATAAATAGCCATCAGCACAATCGGTACACCCTACTTTAGATAAATTCATGCCTTTTTCTTTGATTTGGGATTTTTTTTTTCTTTTTCATTTTCTTTATTGGGGATACTGTTTGTAGATGCCTCCTACAAACATCATAATGTTAATGTTTCAATTACAATGGAAAGATATCTCTCACGGGATCATTAATATCAGCTCTTTCAATATGTATTTGTCTCGGCTCGATTTCTTCAATATTTGTCTAACGAAAAGGATTGATATAGCGATTAAGACGGAAAATGTTTTCTTAAAAAAAATTCATTTACTTCCTGAAATAAATCGTCCGCTTGTTGAATCAGAAGACTATTGTGAAATACTGTTTGATTTGAATGATGAGATTCACAATATCTTTGTATGATCACAAATTTAACTCGAGTTTTATAATAATTAAACTTGCAAAACAAAACAATCCAATCTAGCTCATATGTGGGAGTGGTTTGATTTCCTTTCTCTTTGTAAATTTTTAGATCTTATATGATTTTATATGATATAGATATGCACGAAATATGATTTTATTTGTCTAATTCTTGAAATATTTGTTTTGGCCACCTATCTGTGTCGGTTTTACTTGTCATTTTCATCTCTATACAGAGAAGGAATTGTGCACATATTTTATATGCGTGTATATAATGAATATTAGATTATTTTTAGAAAGACGAAATTATCAATAGATTAAGAAAACTACTTCTTACCAAATTTCAAATTCATGATAAATTTTGTGTAATAATATTTTTAAACTTCCCTTTATATCGTATAATTTTGTGACTGGGGTCGATTTTGGAAATCTATTTGGACGGTCCAATATTAAATTTTGCAAGGCATTTCTCTACTAATATAAAAATTATAAATAAATTTCCAGATTGATCAGTAGTCCTTCTGCTGCTACATAGAGATTTTTGTACATATATAATAGAGATAAAATTAACACGATCGACTGCATGCATAAACTTATTTGTGAATCTATGCAAATAAAATGGGAAGTAATTAATTTAATTATTATATATAGAAGAAGTCTCCGTATAGAAGATTTTCCGGCGAAAATTCGTCGTGAATATTGGCGTCACCTCCGGCCAGCATCGCAGGGAATGACATGCCTAAGATAAGATCCGGCAAACCAAGATAAGCATCATCAACACTAGAAATGTCGTCGTGCTCAGCCAAAAAATTGGAATCGGAGTTAGATGTAGGCGAGCGATCATTTGTGCGGCCGAAATCAGCCATGGGAACAGCCACCAGCTGCGCGGCTTCGGCCGCAGCGGCCTGGACGTCTTTGGGAGCCTTGGAGACAGCGCGTGGGAGTTGGTGAACTAAGTCTGGGAAGTTGAGGAAAGCAGAGTTGCCTTTGATAGCAATGGCGGCGGCATCATGGGCTCGAGCCGCCATTTCTGCTGTGTCGAAGGTTCCCAGCCATATTCTTGATTTCTTTCTTGGTTCGCGGATTTCAGAAACCCACTTTCCCCAGCTTCGTCTGCGAACTCCTCGATAGGTTTGAGGATTGTTTCTTTCGTCGCAACGATCTTTTCTCTTGGAAACTGTCTTCTTTAAATACTTTTTACTTGTTTTCTGTGTCGAGTAAAGGTCAGTTGCTGAATCAGTCTTGGACACGGAGTGAGAGAATGGAGAGGAGGAACCGGCGGAGGAGGAAGAGGCGACGGCGGATTCTTGCATATAATCAAAAGTGGTAACTTGATGATCCATTAGTGGAGATGATGAATCTGGGCAGGAAACTTAAGATGGTTTGTTTTTTTATACGTACAGAACTGGGGAATGCCTCTGATAGGATCGTTTCCTTTATTTATTTGTTATTATATTTTTGAGGTCTCTCTTTTTCATCGACACGTGATTGGCTACATGATAGGACAGTATTCTTTGGAGTGAAGCAATTTACACAATGTACGTACCACACTACATATTGTCACTTCGTACTATATAATAAAAATCCACTAATGTTAACGAAAACCTAAAACCCTAATATTGTATCGCATATTCGCATGCAGTGAGTGAACGACACCCAGGTCAGTTGAAATTTTCTTATATTTTCATATGTTTTGATTTCGAAATTTTCATTCTATGTTATATATATATATATATATATATATATATATATATATATATATAAATGTTCAAAGTATTAGGAAACTGACGACGTAGACGATCTGGGTCTCGGTCACTCACTGCATGTCACACAAGTACTAATAAAAAAAATACTTTGTTTTAAAATGTTGTCGTCATTTATTTAACGAATTATTTGTGAATCTAGATGTCATATTGTTAATATTTTATTCAATTTAATCACCAAGACTTATCCATAAATCAAATTTTTGTAGGTAACGTCCGAAACTTCCTTATAGGCTAACTAGCTTATACATTGGTACGTACCGACCAAGTTCTTCCTGCCAATATCTATCATTAATGTTGTATTGAGAATATTTTGTTTAACTTGGAATGTTGGCACTAAATTATTATATATCCATACGCGTAGAAGCAAAGGTAAAGGAGTGTGTGCACATGTAAAAAAAAACAATAACTCAATTAAAGTGCATTAAAGTATAAAGAAATTATATTTTTATCTACATATAAAGAAAAAAATTTGATATTTCCATTTTGTAAAAGTTATACGGACTTGCCTTAAAAAAAATGCTATCAAGGATTATATGAAGAGAGAGACTGACAATGATCACGTGTTTTTTCCTGACTATTCTTTGGCTTTCACAAGGAGAATCAAAACGATGCTTATGAAGGAAGGGATTGACATCTTTTTCATCCCTAAAGAGAACAATGTTAGATGACAGTACCTGTTATTCTTCCACAGGGAATTTCTTTGTTTTTTGCATTTTTCTTCTTTTTTGGTGTAAATATTATTGGTGGAATATATAGTTGATATATATATATATATTGACCAAAATAAACCAAAATGCATTTCAAAAGCCAAAAGTATCATTACTTTCAAGCAGATTCATTTCTAAAATTATAGGTTGAAAGTACTAGCTAGGTTTTAAGAGCATCATTCAATGCAATGCACATAGATTAATGGCTTCTTTGTTTTCCTTGCGAATACAAATGTTAATTAGAAAACGTAAGAATTTGAAATGCATCCAAGACCCTGAAGGATCGGAGCATCCAATAATCCGAATTGTAAGACCTCGAGGCTGGAGGTAGTATCCAAGAATTCGAATGTGTTCTGCTTGAACAAGAATAATGTGTTTGTACGTACAATTGAACAAGAATAAACAATATGGGGGTCTAGAGCGGTACAAAATTTAACTGTTTGGGTTGGGTGATTTCGAATACATTTGATTAATTGGATAAATTCATCTCGGATGGATTTCAAATCCACTCCTTCATTAACTAATGTAAATTAATGCTCATTCGCACATGTTGTTCACAGTTAAAATAAATATTTAAACATGATGATTTAAGTTATTTTTGAGACAAAGATAAATAAATAAGTTACAAATTTATAAAATAGAATTTTATGTTTAAAAAATGGGTATTTTTGTAAAGAAAGTGCACATGAAACAAGTTTCCATTTTAGAGGTCTCGAAAGAAATCAATCCCGGTAGGTTACAATTTAACTGAAATACAAGGGATTGAAAGATCCAAGTAAATTCACAACACACTTCCTGAACCTATTCCTTCCCTAAATGCAGACTTACTACGACAGTCTAACAAATAATAAAATTATAGACTTACCGAAACCACGATAACAGTTTAAGAGAATTAACAAGAGATTTCCCAATCTCAACAGCCGCCGATGCTGGAAGAATGCGTTCTTCTAGACAGCGTGAATCGGGTTTTCACTGGGATTAACATCGGAATTCCCTGAACTCGGACTAGCATGAAACGCTGATGGCCTAGCCGAGCCTTCGACGAGTTTAAGTGAGACGTTTGATGATCTTGCTTCACCGAGGGATTCCCCCAAGGTTAGTTTCGACATTCCAACGAGTTCGTCCACATTAATTGGGCTTTTCGAATGGACTGGTGTTGGCTTTACTACTTCATGGGCCTCTTCTTTTACTGGTTCAGCATTGTATCCTGGCCAAAATGGGAAGTGCATAGGGAAGAATGGGGCCACATAAGCCGGATATAAAAGAGGGTAGGCGTATTGTGAACCCTGGGGTATGGGAAGTACGGCTTCTACGTCATTGGAGTTTGCAGATTCCATTGATTCACATTCTTCATCCACCACAGGTCGTAGGGTGAGGCTGCTGCTTTGGGTCTCGGCTTGCGGAAGATTCACTGAGATAAAATCTCGTGGCACCATTGGAGTATCGACTGACTGAAGAAAAATACATGAAAAATCAAGGGCAAATATATATTAGTCAATCTTTTTAAAAAGGAAAACACCACAAAATTACATCAATACAAGGGGGGAGGAACAAACTGATTTGGTGAAATAAACTGAAAGAAAATAACACGCACAACGTCACAACCATTTTTCGGGATTTTATCGTGTTATAAGTGGGATGGTGTTAGAATGTAAATAGCTTACTGTTAAAGATTGGAACTTAGACCTAACTCAACCCAAAAACTGGCTCAAGAGAGGAGGATTGTCCAAGTCCATATATGGACCTCTCAGGGATTTTATCTAACCTCTCACATCCAGGAATGAACATTTAGAGCATGAAATTTGCAAATGACCCAATTATGGGCATAACGGGTGTCCCAACTATGGGCAATCCAACACACAACGGTAGAACCTGAGCTCTGATATCATGTTAAGATTGGAACTTGAACCTAACTCAACCCCAAAAGCTAGCTCAAGAGGGGAGGATTGTCCAAGTCCATATATGCAACTATCAAGGATTTTATCTAACCGATGTGGGACAACCAACAATTGCTCAGATAGAATTCAAATGGCGCTTTAAATACATATTCATCCAACCAAAACAAACACAAAATGAATAAAAAAAAGAAAATAAAGCAAGGTACAGTGATGGTAAATGCTAGGAATAAACATGATTTTTGAAGCCGTCATTGGTCCGTTCAGTGTATTGGTGCCACTCCATCTATGAGTCGTTCATCGCATCATAGAGAGCTTTTGTGTAGCCAACCAATAAGCCAAAGTGATGGAGTCCCTGGTCCCCCCAAGAACTACAGCTCGGTTTTGAACCACTTCCCGTGTATTGCAGGTAGATATTTTGTAAAAAAACTTTCTTAGTATGTTTGTCAAAACATTCATTGAGAATATCAATTAATATATAAATAAGCAACATGACCAGGAATATTTAGTAAAAAAATCCACCACATTCAAATGGCAAAGGTGGTCCAGAATCACAATTTGTTTCTTGTTTAGCAAGCAAATACGAATGCATATTTTACATGTACAAAAATAAAAAGGAATACATACTTCATCGGCGATGATATCAAAAAGGCTAGAGCGCCTTTTCCTCCGAGATACATTGCACTGCCTTACGAAGTACTTCTGGGCATGACTGGCAACCTGAGTAGGTGTTCTTGAAACTACGTAGTTACGTGCAATTCCACGCCAATCGCCTTTACCAAGTTTTTGCAACCCAAGCAGAAACATCCTATGTTCCTCCTCTGTCCATGGAACACCTGCATAAATGACAAAAAGAAAGAATGCTCTGTTTCATGTCGAGTAAGCAAGGAAACTTATGATCAGGAAGGAATCTGGACTTCCCTCGGGTTAGACCATTCTTATTGTTCCCCCACAAATTGTGATTTGAAGTATCAAGATCACTCCCACGCTTCTCAATCCTCAACACCCTCGAAACAACTTCTAACCCTTCCATTACAATACTATGGTTATTTTTATACACAAAAAATCCTAGATGCTTTACATCAACATGGCCTCAACATCCACTGAAACACAATCCCGTAAAAAACAATACTTAAAAATCTTTCGACAATATTTCCAATTTCTACATAGCTCTGCAGATCAAAGCTAAGCAAAAATCCATGTCAAAGAACAAGGAAATCAAGGAAAAAAAATCAATGAGATCAGATTCTAGAACTGATTCTTCACTTAATTGCCATAAAAAAAATCAAATTCACGCATGCAAAAAAATCCAATTAGTTTCACAAATTCAATAATAAAAATGAGAGATGCAATGATCCAAATCCCATTTCCTTTTCTGTTCGGGTACTAATCAATTTCTTCAAGATTAAAAACAAACTCGGAATTCTCTCACATCCAAACTTCAATTCAAGACAACAAAAAACCATATGATTCACAAACCATGCAGCAGCAAAATCATCACATGAGAATCCACAGACCATGCAAGAAAATAAACATAATACATCCAAAACAACAAAAAAGAGGGAAAATAAATTCCAAAAACACATAAAAATATAAAACCTCTCTTCCTCTCCCGGCTGGAAGAAGAACCGGCCACGAAATCTTCAGACGCGTATCCATCGGCGGTGGACTGGCGGTCAGGGGTATCGGCTGGTGAATCATTCGCGACACCGTTTTGAGGGGTCCCACTCAAATTACCCATACTAGCGCTCTTCCGGATCACCCCATCAGTCAATCGGACCCCGAAAAGCTTCACCCCTCGATTCGGGCAAGTCCGCGAGTTGTGCCCGTTGTGGCTGCAATGAGAACACTTCCTGGTCATTGTATCCGGAGTAATGAAAAGAATTGGCCCGATTTTCTTGAAAAAGATCGGATCTTTATCACATGATCCGCCGCTTACTGAACCAATTGTCCGTAAATTGTTGTTTCTCTTCGTTCTGCTTAAGCCTCCGCCGCAGAGTGAATCGGATGAAAATAAAATGTTAATATATATATATATAAGGAGGAGATAATCATATTAATGATGGGGATAAGATGATTAACTACTAAATTAAGAAACAAGCGCTTTGTTGGCCTATTTGGATAATATGGATTTATTCTGTTTTCGAGATTCGAATTCTTTTCTGATCAGTTTATTAATTTTTAACTTCCTAAAGGGATTAGATGGCAAAATATATTTTAAAAATGCTAAAATTTCGGCCAAAATCATTTATTATTTTGATGCAGATGATTATGGATTAACAAGGGCCGCTAGATTTCTTTTTCTTGCACTCAGTATGATTACCAATGGATGGGTGTGATTTATATGAGTAAAAAATGGATTTCAAACTTGAGTTCAAATTGTATTTATTTTATGTAGTTTTATTTGAAACATGTTGTAAATATAAATGTATTATCTAAGATAATTTATTCAAAAAAAACTAATAATTTATTAATCGTGATTTTAAATACTTTCATCCAATCACTGCATTTAAAAACTAAAAAAATCGATATAAAAAAATGATAAATTCGATGTGTTTTTTATGAGAATATTATGTCTCTTATAAGACGGTCTCGTGAATCTTTTTCTGTAAGATGGGTCAACCCTACCAAAATTCACAATAAAAAGTAAAATAAAAAATAATAAGTTTTCATAAATGACCCAAAAAAGATATCTATCTCACAAAATACGATATATGAGACAGTCTCACGCATTTGCCTTATGAGAATAGGTTTATAAGTTGTTGACTTTCTATTGTAATTACGAGTGTGAAAACTTAATTTCCATTTGGTTTATATATATAATCACAACTTACAATATAGTTTCCATTTAACAATCTATAGTACATCTCATAATATATTATGTTTAAATTAAGATATCTAATCACACACCAATCCTCAGACTTCAGATCTGTCAATCTTTTTTTTCCTCTTGGTCTTCATTTTATTTTTGTATCAGTATATTTTTGTGCAACGTTAGATAAATATTGTAAACCAGCCTTCCAATTGAGAGAGGCTGTGATTTTGCCCACATACAAGTCAAAATTCACATGTAGTCATAATAAGTTCACCAATCATTTAGTGTAATGTAATATTTAAATGCTAAACTATTCTTATCTCTCGATCTTTCCCTCATTTATTATATTTATTTTTGGCGTTTTCTGATATTTAATTTAATTTAATATAATAATCACTATAGTTTGGCGAAAAGTTTGTGACGTGAACACATGAAATGGGTGGCTGCATAATGTTGCCACGAGTTGGGAAGATTACATGAAAATTGATGGTGTATGTATAATTATTATGTAAATTTTGTCCTATTAGGCCTACTTGTTCGCAAAATAGCTTTCGTAGCGTAATAATCTCTAAGACTATAACAACTGAATAACTGAATATTTTTAAGTTTATTGTTAAATTTTAAGATAGTTTAAATCAAAATATCGATATATGACAAATTTATTTGAAACATAATTTTTAGTTGACTCCTTAAGCTTGATTTCCCAACATTTCTTCCTACAATCCAATTATTTATTTCGAGTCATTGAATAGTGACCCGTATGCATGAATTATGAACTAAATGTGGACTTTTACACAACAAAACTATGTAACGACTCAAAGTTTCAAATTTTTAGTTGACTCCTTAAGCTTGATTTCCCAACATTTCTTCCTACAATCCAATTATTTATTTCGAGTCACTGAGGAGTGACCCGTATGCATGAATTATGAACTAAATGTGGACTTTTACACAACAAAACTATGTAATGACTCAAAACAATTTGATACGATGCATAAAATAAACAATTGTCACAATTTTTTTATGGAGATTTAAAATCTTGCCTTTATCCTATATTGACTGATCCCATTTATCCAAAATATGTGAGAGGTTTGTAATTCAAGAAGTGATAGTTGTTTTTCATGTATGTTTCTCTCTTTTAATTTTATTTCGAAACTAAATCTTTTAATCTAGAAAGCCAAATATGGAGCCATGAAGTGATGATTATGACCAATAAGACGTAAATTGAATTGAAATTACTATTAATATTTTGTGTTTGTAAAATATGCAAATCCATGCCTAGTTTATGTACTTAATTTAGTCCATTACATGTATTTATTTCATTTTCCTAAAACGAACATGTATTTTCCACATGCTCATAAATTTGACACACAAATACGATTAGGCACTAGTGATATGCATATATGTGATGTTTTTTGTGATAATTTTGTTGTTTTTTTAATTTAATAAATTTTTATACTAGGAACGAAAACTTTGGAAAGTTGGTATAATATTAAGGCAAAAACTTGTGTGAGACGGTCTCACGGGTCGTATTTGTGAGACGGATCTCTTATTTGGGTCACCCATGAAAAAGTATTACTTTTTATGCTTAGAGTATTACTTTTTATTTGGAATATGAGTAAGGTTGACCCGTCTCACAGATTATGATCCGTGAGACGGTCTCACATGAGACTCACTCTAATATTGATAAATGAATACACAAATTTACTAAATAGATATTAATAATATATTGTTATTATTAAATCAAAGCATAATATCTTTTTTATAATTTTAAAGAAGGTAAAAACTTGTGTGAGACGGTCTCACGGGTCGTATTTGTGAGACGGATCTCTTATTTGGGTTATCCAAGAAAAAATATTACTTTTCATGCTAAGAGTATTACTTTTTAGACAAAAACTTGTGTGAGACGGTCTCACGGGTATTTGTGAGACGGATCTCTTATTTGGGTTATCCATGAAAAAGTATAATTTTGTATGCTAAGAGTATTACTTTTTATTGTGAATATGGTTAGGGTTGACCCGTCTCACAGATTAGTATCCGTGAGACGGTCTCACATGAGACCAACTCTACTTTTTATTGTGAATATAGGTAGGGTTTATCCGTCTCACAGATTAAGATCTGTGAGACGGTCTCACATGAGATTCACTCTTTAAAGAAATGAGTGAGTCTCATGGGAGACCGTCTTACGCTCTTTAAAGAAATGAGTGAGTCTCATGGGAGACCGTCTTACGGATCATAATCTGTGAAACGGGTCAACCCTACTCATATTTACAATAAAAAGTAATACTCTTAGCATAAAAAATAATTTTTTTATGGGCGACTCAAATAAGAGATCCGTGTAGTGACCCGTTCCAGAATCACCTACTAGTCAAGAACTAAGCATGCAATTAACCTAATTAACAATAATCAGAGATAACAGCGGAAATAGTCAACAAAATAATGGTTATACAACCCAATCGAAAATCGAAGTCTAGACTAACTCAAAAATAAAATATCCAATACAACCATATCGAATCAAAACAATACCGATAAACTAAACCAACCAGCTACTCAACGTCCTCCTCCTGCTCCTCCTGAGCTGTCCAACCTGAGGCCTGCCCCGTGGGAATAGGGTGTCCAAGAATAAACAAAACCGAGGACGTGAGCGATAAGAACGCCCAGTACAAAAGTATGAGTATACAGACCTATATGAAATGCACATGCTATGATCATGATACCGGGGTAGTCAAGAAACAGGAATCACAAAGGATCTCAAAATGCTCAGTCTAGAGGCGCCAAGTGGATAGTGCCGCGCGGTACACCTCTGGGTCACTGCATCCACTACAAGACAGACGTGGACCTAAAATGTCCCGGACCACCGAAGCCCTCCCGACCCGTCGGCCACTGTGTACTCTCGGTGTCCATGCGTCCACAAGACAGGGCTGAGCGGCCCCAAGATATAGCTTATCTCGAAAGAGATACAGCTCAACAGTAAAGGCTATCTCGAAGGAGAATACGGCTCAACATGAAATGCAACGTGCAGTAATAAACGTGACATAATAGCATGCATCATATGACATATATCAATGCACCACATAATCATGCAACACATATAAGAATGTATACTCAACTAGGATATCTCGGATAGTACTTTCGTACCTCTATCACAGCAATCCTAATCCACTGGAACCACCAGACAACAGGTCTAATCCAAGCCTATTCATCAAGTGAAAACCATCACTAAACTTATCTACCAGACTTAACTAGATAATCCTGAGATAAATACTGATAAAATTCCAAACCTTCGTCCGTCGCTAGCCCGCTGATGCCGCTAGCTCCCAACTAGAGCACAGCTCTGCTACAAGACCAGCAGCTCCCCGCTAGTGCCCAAATCTCGGAACAAGACTAGAACCTGTCAGAAACGACTGAAATGCTATGGAATTCTCTGAATTGGCGAGTCAAAATGAGGAAATCCGACCACTATTTATAGGCCATGTTCGGATCCTCCGAACACCACTTCGGAACGTCCGAACGCTACGTGTCCATTGGCTCTTGACAGCTCATGATCGGAACCTCCGATCATACACTTCGGACCGTCCGAACATGCACGTGTCCAGCTGCTCTTGACACCTCATGATCGGATCCACCGAACCTACACTTCGGAACGTCCGAACTCCCACGTGTCGATCAACTCTTGACACCTAATGGTCGGATCCACCGAACCCACTTCGGACCTTACGAACTCTTCGGTGCTTCCGAACCATCTTCGGTCCGTCCGATCATGACTCGGTCAAAATTACACATTAAACCTTCTTAATCACCATTAATCCGTTAATTACCCAATTTAGAATTCGGGCTACTACATCCGTCTCACAAATACCACCTGTAAGACCGTCTCACACAAATTTTTACCTAAAGAAATACCATGACATCAAAGTTACTATTATATACAAATATATCAAATTTAATAAAATAGTATCATATATATAATACAAGACAAAAACTTGTGTAAGACAGTTTTACGGGTTGTATTTTGTGAGACGGATATTTTTTTTGGATCATCCATGAAAAAATATTACTTTTTATGCTAAGAGTATTATTTTTTATTGTAAATATCGGTAGGATTGACTCGTCTCACATATAAAGATTCGTGAGACCGTCTCATAAGAGACTTACTCAAAATATAAAAGCATATTAATTTATTTGATTCCTTCCCTCTTTTTGACTAAATGGAATGTACACATCCTTCCGGATCTTGGTTAAATGTTTGCTTAAGCAAGATTTCGATATTTTTAATTCTAATAATAAGCAAGTAAACAAAGTATTAATGTGGTCGGTGAGACGAAAGTATATTCTCAAGTATATCACCGAAATCTTATCAACACTTGTTCACATCTTATCCAGATTCACAATCACAGCCCCTATTATCCATCTTTCTATTATTTTTATAACTTTTTTTTATTATTTTATATAAACATATAAAATAATCGCAATAAAATAAAATGGAACAACCACCCCTTGACACGAATAACGATAATTATTCATCAATCCTGGTAATTACCACTCATCTCTGCCTTTGTATACTTGCTCTGTGTCAAGGTTTGAAAGCGCATCTAGGATAAAGAGGCTAGAGACATTCTGTTCACCAAATTCCAATTCACGATTCAACCGATCATGTCAAGCTCGCTTAACTGCTGCTGACTTCCTTTCACAAACAGATGAACGCCATGATGCAAAATCAGAATATCGACATCTCACATTCTCCAAAAATTGAATCCAAATGCTGTTGAATCCGTAAAATTGCAAAGGGCTCAGTTAGACAGACATCTGTTCTGCAGTGGTCACCTCCAATCCCAAACACAGTTAATTAAAGCACACAACATTCACATGTCAGTCCATGATTCGCCGAAACGGGCGTTTCGGTTCCGGAACCGGAACATCAGCAACCGAGGTTTAATAAAACCGTCGCCAAATTAAGAACGGCCACGGTTGAGTAAAAATCGTTGCTAAATTTAGCGACGTTTTTTTTCATAAAACCGTCGCAAATTCAAATCAGTTTTAATTTTTATATTTCTAGATATTTTCCAAAATTTTTAATTTTTATATATTTTTAAACCGTCGAGACGATGACTCCGAACTTGTCTGCAATTATCTACCATAACCAATGTCCTCCGATTTTCATCTTCTCCAAACTCGTCCTATTAAATAGCAGAAATAATTTTGTTTAAATAAAGCCATTAAATGCTTATTGTCTTCTCGATCTAATCCACTATTTTTTGAAAATTTTCAATTTGATATTGATTTTCCTGTGTATTTAACAAAAAACGGAAAATATTTAGGATATCTACGCGATAATAATGAACGAAAGATCCATATATTTATTTTCTTTAGTTTTCAAATCAAAACATGTTAAAATTTTCATCGGAAAGTACCACAATCATCTTCAATCTTCCATCACAAACAACGAAGGATCGACAACAACAATTGTTCAATGAAGAGTGTGCACATTTTGGACGAAATCCTTTGCTACATCTGATGTGACACTATACTCAAATAAGTTTCGTTTGCACAAATTATCTTAAATTAAACACACTAAATATCATGTATCAACAAAATACAATTAATAATTGATAAAACATTATATTTATCTATTTTTTTTTAGAAATCGACAATAAATTGTTTATGAAACACGATAAATGATTAAAACAATATGTTAATGATTTTTCACTTAAAAAAAGATGAATCAAATATTTTGTCTGTGATTTATTCTATTTTCTTGGTATATGGTGTTTAGTACATTTATTTTTTAAAGATGTTTCAAACAAGACTTGTTTTAAGCCAAGTGTAGTAGTACTCTTTGAAACGCTAAGTTTAACAAAAGATTTCGTCTCATACTTTGTATTACACACATTATGGCTCAAAATGGAAAGGCGTCCCAAAAACAGAAGATCGTGTAACAGTCTAAAACATTGTGTTCTTCGATTAAAAATTGGCTAGAAATTTTTCTCCAAAACAATTAAAACAACAATTGTTTTTCCTTTCTTTTATGCGAGTCAAGATATGCATAAATAAACGATAAATTAATTAAAATAGAGAGCTGTTTTATGTAATTAAGAGGTGATTATATCGAAGATAGTTATTATTAGGCAAAAACTTATGTGAGATGGTCTCACGTGTTCTATTTTGTGAGAAGAATCTCTTATTTGAGTCATTCATGAAAAAATATTATTTTTTATGCTAAGAGTATTACTTTTTATTGTGAATATCGGTACAATTGACCCGTCTCACAGATAAAAATTCGTAAGACCGTCTCACAAGAAACCTATTATTCTTGTTAAATATCAATAAAATATATTATGAATTATTTCCATTCTTGATTATTTATAAAAGAGTGAGTCTAATGTGAGACCGTCTCACGGATCATAATCCGTGAGACGGGTCAACCCTACCCATATTCACAATAAAAAGTAATACTCTTAGCATAAAAAGTAATATTTTTTCATGGGTGACCCAAATAAGAGATCCGTCTCACAACTACGACCCGTGAGACCGTCTCACACAAGTTTTTGCCTTTATAAAAATTCACTAATTCATCACACAAGTAATAATTTATTATTTTTTACCATTAATAAAATGTTACAAAATTTTAATTTTGATATATATGTAAAAACTGTCTGCACATGGAGTGGTATGTGAAAAGAAATAAATTCAAAACAAGGGAAGGAAGAGAAAAGGACGAAGCTTTATTCCCCCATCCCTCAAAAAAAAAAAAAAAAAAAAAAAAAAACACTTATCCCGAACAGGGATCCCTCCCGCAGCGTAATTCCTCGCGGGCATCCCAGATTTCCTGTTATCTTTCCTGGGAAGCGACGAAAGATCTTTTATATTCCGAAAGACCCATGTCTAATTATACAGCTTCGATAATAAGTTTCTCCTTAATCTACTTCTCTCTGGTCCCACTATGCTTTTCTCTTCCCTTCATCGTACTGCACGGTAATTTTCTGTTTTCAAATCATAGCATCATAATTTAATGTCAGCTTCTTTTTTTTGAGCTGGTAAAGTTAACTTTTTTGTATAAAGGGTTTTTACATTATTTTGATGGGTTGTTGTTGCGGTAGGAATTGGGGATCAATGTTCGAACAGAGGAATGAAGCACTTCACTCAGGAACTCAGCGATTGGTCAAAGTCTCAAGGATTTTGCATGTATAAATTTTGCTGTTATTTTGTTTTTTTCCCTATTCCAAACTATCAGGCTCTTTTGCTGTGGTAATCTTTTTTTGTCAGCATCTTTTATGTGGTTGGTGTGATTCTGAAGTAGTCGATAATAATCGATCCTTTGATTTTTGAGTGCGGGTCACTCTCTGTTTTCTGCTAAAATGTCAAGTTGGAAGTTGGAACAAAGTGATTTTGCTTCTCAAGTTTTGAAATCAACGCTGATTTTTTTTTAAGGAACTTAATATTGTTTCTGTAGCATTGATAGAAATATTGAAAATCATTGTTATACGTGAGAAGTTCCTTCGAATTGGCTTACACTCAAGTCAATCACGATGATATTTGTGATCCCGAGAGTGTTAATTTTAAACATTAGGACTAAATGAAGAGCTATTTTTATATATTTTAGCAGGTTTATATTTTACTTGAGTGCTTCTTCCTTGGTCTTGATGTGTGATGGGACTTGTTTATGTTTCCATATATCTAGAGAAATTGGAGATGGAGCATGGGATTCATGGTTTATGGCTCTACTGGAACAGGCATGGACAGAATAATTTAATTACCTGTTAATTGTGCATCTATGACTTTATTTGGATCAGCTGATCTTAATTTGTTGTTGGTACCTTTCACCTGCAGACGGAAATTGTTTGTGATAAGGTGAGTAATGAAGCTGTTTGGATGCGTTGATTCTTGATCAATATGTGTACCATCTGATGAACTAACATCTAAGTTCAGGTGAAAAAAATGAAAGAACTCAAAGATGGTTACAACATCGTTGGTCTCTCCCAGGTGACTTCGGATGTGGATTGTTCTTTATTTTTCCACGTTTTAAGGAAGCGGAAGCGATGGATTAATTTTACATTTTGCAAGTATCCAATTCAACTTATAGCGTGACCCACAAGGATCTTTTCCACAGGGACTCACAATTTATTTAATTCAATCTTCATTATAATATTCTTAATTATTATCAAATAAGAAAATAACAAAACAAAAGGACAATTTCACCTGTTGTTCACGGCCTAACATCTTATAATAGTTCGCATCTTCAGGTCCATCACGTGGTTCTCATCTGTTGCTGGTCGAACATCTTTAGAGAGTGCTAAACACTGGCCATTTTCATTACTACTTGCTTGTTTGTCATCTTTTTTCTCCACTTTCAACCCAAGTCTTTATAGTTTATATATATAAATAGCAGCAGAAGCTGAGTGTAATTGTTGTATAATTCAACTGTATACAATTCACACACGATCAGAATTTTTATATTTGATGATTATTTCAATTTCAGTGACTAAGTTTCTTCATCTGTTCATTAATCAAGTCACAGTAACGCTTTTGCGGACATCTTGAAACAAAATTCTATGCTATTATTGAACCCTCTACATCTCCTCATTTGCTCTACATTAATCTACCTTCCCTTTGACTTCTTTATTTATAACAAAAGTATGACATCATGTGTATATAATTAACTTTTGCTTTTGATTTTGCTATTTTTGACTCAGGACAAATGTCCGTTATCTGATTAATATGCTTTGTGAGTAAGTTCACCACTTTTACAATTGTAAGGTTGTTCTTTCAGGGCAATGTAATAGGACGAGGTGTCGTGGAATTTTGTGATGGAGCACCACCAGTAAGAATCATTATGAAACGATTCTGCAAGCGCGGTTTCTTCATTTTATACAAACTTTTTGTGGGCATATTTGTGGCGAGCTGTAACTATTGCTGCTGGTCTCATTACATGATCTAGTAATACTGTAACAGTGGCATTGATATATATACCAGGAAAATCCAGAATGGTGATAATGAAATGTTGCAGCGGAATTTTTTTTATTTAAATCATGTTGGACTATGTACACAGTTGTCCTGACCTGTTTCAGGCTCTGATAATTTCAATATCCTTTCAATGTGATTAAGTTTGAACGCTGGGTTGTTGCAATTTAAATGCACCTTTTAGGATAATTGTAATGAACTTTTCATGTCCTAGGATTGAAAATTTTTTCCCAATCATTACCGTTCATATAAATTACAACTACTAGTTTAGATAGCAAAAATGTCAACTTACTCAAACCTTTCATCTTTCCTACTCTAATCTGAAACTCTGTGCTGATTAATCTGTGAGCTCAGGGAGTATTGCTTTCCTTATCAATCATAGTAACTATATTTTGCATTTTTGATAAACTTTAAACTTGAAGTTCTGGTTTTTTTTCCTCACGACAGGTCAAAAATTTTATTTCATTAGGAGGACCTCATGCTGGTACTGCTTCAGTTCCTCTATGTGGTGTGAGTGCTCTTGTTACCTTTTGTTTTATTGCAACTTGTATATGATTTCAAATGCATCTTATATTACTACAGGAAATGCCGTCATCATCTCTTATTTTTGTTTTCATAATCTTTTAATATGTCATTGTATCTCAAACTTTTTTATTTTCAATTCATTCATCCTTCTTTACATATTTGAGGACACACATTTCTGACTTTTGGACACATCTTAGCTCTGGGAAGCAAATACGGCTTTAAGTTATGTTCTCGAGAGAAATAGATCTAGGCTCAATTACATGGTTCCTTATTGATAATTGGATCATTTTTATCAAAAGTCCATGGAGTGCGAGCCTAGGTCCTGAATACAGTATGATGGAGGAAGTTAGTCAAGCACTCGCATTGTCTCTGAGTTCAAATGATGCTCACTTATGTTTTGAGTTGCACTTTATGTGCACCTGAAAGTACTGTGAATCCGATGTTATAGTCACTCATGTTTTTGAGCATTAACTAATGTTTGTTTTCTAAGTGTTTTAATTGTTTGTGAAATACTTATCAGCCAACATGACAATTTTTTCCTATATATAGATTCCACAATATTGTGTATAATCGTGTTTCATCTCACTAAAGCGAACTTCTAGCTTTGCTAAAGAGGTTAAATATAATGCCTAGGCTCCACAAAACCATGTGACTTGCAACAACTTGCGCCTTTAATATATGTAATTTGGTATAATTGTACAAATTCTTATCTGGTTTAATTGTTGCCTAAATGATAGCCTATTCGACAATGATTGCATTCACTGATGAAATTATCCAGCATGTAGTAACTATCAGTATCACATTCCATCTCAATATGAAGATAAAGATGGAGAATCAACTCCAGTTTAGCAAGTTGCCAATTTTTTGTTATTACGAGTTTGATACGAATCTTGTGTGAATTAATAATGTTTGATATGTCGTCAGTGAATTTAGCAACTCCTTGAGAATTTTGTATGGAAACAAGCACATACTCGTGTGGTGTATCTGTATAGAACATATGCAAAAAGTAGTGTAAAGATGTTACTTTTCAAAATATTTGATTTCAAATCTTTAAATTCAACCTGATTTCGTACTGAATATGTGGAGATGCTGGATCATCAGCAACATTAATTGCTTGTTTAAATATCGTTTGTGTCACCGATTTTTTTTGTAATGGCCAGTAGGTCTTACAAGAATATTCTATGGTGGATTACCAGATATCGAATATCAATAAGGATTCCAATATCATAATACATGTCTTGGCACCTTACTTCTTTCCTGAGGGTCATCTCAAGTCTAGGATTAAGTTTGTTCCACATTGGCTATTTTGTTTTATATTTCCACGTTTTTGCAGACTGGCATATTCTGTATTATAGTGGACAATTTAATTAGATCAGAGATCTACTCTGACTATATCCAAGTACGCGTTCTCCCTTTGTTTCTTCAACTTTTCAAGTTCTAGATAAAAAAAGTAGATGTTTCGGAGCTTACTTCTTGTATGCAAAATTGTGCAGACTCACTTTGCTCCCAGTGGCTATCTTAAGCTGCCAAATGTAAGTAATTTAGTTGACGTTTGACTTCAGTCATCCCCTACAGTTCTTGCTTAGAACTCTACAAATGTCCCTTAAGATCAGTATATTATGCTGCCTCAGCGTTGCTCACAATTCTTTGTTGGATGTAAATGACCAAAACTTATTGGTTACTTATGTTTGAATAAAACAACTATTTTTTAATATCAGATTTCATATTTTAAGATTGTGATGATATGCTTTTATTGCTATTTAGATTTCCTACCATATCTATTCCAACATATTTCACCTATATAAAATACAGAAGAGTAGATTTATAACTACAGATTAATAGAGTCTTAACTCGCTGAGCATTATGTCGTGGAAGTGATTTTTTATGGCTAAGCCATGTAAATTATATCTTGCGTAGTATTTCCTTTTCACTATTTTTTTACTGTTTAAAATTTAACAATAATAATGCATTTAGTTTTCGTTGAGGAATTTTGAAACTCAATTAGTTTTTCCTATTATTTTTGTTTTGCTTTGACAATCTTTGTATTTTCTAAATTATTAACTCATAAGATACTATATTTTTTTTTACAGAATATTGCTGGCTACTTGAGCAAATGCAGGTTTCTCCCCAAGCTAAACAATGAACTTCCTGGCGAGAGAAACTCGACCTACAAGGAACGATTCAGTAGCTTACAAAATCTTGTTCTTATCATGGTACTTGAATGGCGTACTTTTTAGCCTAAAACTCATTTTGGTTTATTTCTGTTTTTTCTTGATTTTCAATTTGCACTGATTAAAATTTACACCGATCTCTCTCTCTTACGAGCAGTTTGAACATGATACTGTTTTAATACCAAAAGAAACTGCTTGGTTTGGGTACTATCCAGATGGGTCATTTGACCCAGTTTTGCCACCACAGCAGGTAAGCTCTATTTTTGACAATTTGGTTTCTATATGAATTTTTATTCGTTATGAAGCTTAGCATATTATCTTTGAATGGATGGGTCCTATTTCAGAATCCGTAGTTTTTTATGAATTTTTACATCAAGGTTTATTGGTTATTATTAGTATGAGGCATTCAAATAATTATTTTACCTGAAAACACAATGCATGTATAAGTTAACAGTATCAAATAAAAGTTGGCTTAGGATTTGTGAATTCCTATTTCTAGTGCTGCAATAAATACAGCCAATATTTGAACTCTTTTCCAAATTTGATCGAATCGACAGTTGCTGAGCTTTATCTGACAAACAAGCTTGAGCACAATATTCTTGGTCAATTTATCATGTTCAGGCTAGCCTCAACTTTTGCAAAATCATTTCAAGCTTCATAAGCTTGAATCATATTCAGTTCAGTGGAAATGTGCTCAGTATTTGTTCCTTACAAAAACAAAACAAACTAAAGCATGGGTAAAGAAAACAAGTGGTCCGGCTGTGTGAAAACTGTGATCTCTAGTCGACGATACATTCTGGTTGTTATTTCCGCCAATTATTTATTTTCTCAGACGGTGTGTTTGGTTGACTGGATTAAATAAGAATATATTAATAGTCAGATATTTATCGTTAAAATTTTAAGATGTTTTAATAATCATGTTGACCCGGGTTAAGATCCAATTTTATTAATCAAATAGTTATCCATAAAATTGGATCTTAAACCGGGTCAAAATGATTATTAAAACAACTTAAAATTTTAACGATAAATATTTGACTATTAATCTATCCTTATTTAATCCACTCAACCAAACACATCCTCTGTATTTTAGCTGAAGCATAACCAAACTTATCCAACGTATCCTTGTTACCTGTCAGACCGCATAAAATTGCCCTTCCATGTGTAAGATCGAATCTGTTGGATTATTAAAAATTACATTTCTTTGAATTATTGTCTAGAATTAGTGAGAATTCATGATCTCTAATATCAAGTCAGGATCAACTAGGAAATAACTGAAGCATTGGGTCGAACTATTTTTTGGTCCATTATTCACCAACAAGACCATACCAAGTATTAGATGTGATAGGTGTAACGGGACCAATTAGGTTATCTTCTTCCTTGTAGAGCAAAGGCTTTGTTTCAGGTCCATTTTTTTATTTTAACTTATTATTGATTTTAAAGTGTTTGATTGCACTTCAAGTAGACGTAATCCGCAGAACTAATTTCAACCCTTGATCAGACCAAGCTTTATATGGAGGACTGGATCGGTTTGAAAACATTAGATGACGCTGGAAGAGTCAAATACGTAAAAGTCCCCGGCAACCACCTCGGAATCTCTAAAGATGATATGAAAAAGTACATCGTCCCCTATTTGGAAGATGACACATCGAAAGATCGAAGAGTTTTTGCTGCCAGTGTTGAAAACCGCCACCAACCATCAACCGACAGATCAATGGAGGTGGTCGGATTATCATATTACCAGTGGCCATCAACGATCAAGAATTTCTTTGGTGAAATGCTGCTCGGTGTTACAAGAGATGAATAATGAATTCTTAAATTTCACTTGAATTGAAATATGTTTTTCGCAGGAATTACCTGATTGTCAGTGTTCAAACAATCTGCTAAGATAGAATTCTGTAGCATGATTGGAGTATATATTATTTCCCTACGTAGCTCATTGCACAAGTATTTATCATCGCCGGTAACAGAATATCTTGTGATGATTTTTTGAATTCATGAAACACAGTGATCTCAAGTCTTTTATAATACTCATTTTATCCAATATACTATCAACCTAAAACAGAAAAAAAGAAAATGGTAACAAATGAATGAAAAGAAATTGGCGCGACCGTAAACCAAGTTCTTTTCCTTTTTTTTTTTTAAACAACATACCCAATTAACAAAGCCAATATTAAATAAGATAAAGTACTGCACATTTATTTTTTGTCCAACAACATATGTTATCTTCTTCTCATTAATCGGACATAATTATTACTTTTAATCAGCTTTTCATGGCTGCCAAAATATATAATGTTAATGCATCATCTAACGAAAACTATGAAACTTATTAAAGAAATAACAAGGTCGCATAAATTACTAAAAAATCTGTAACAAACAATTTGTTTTTTCACAAAAATAAAAAGAATAAGGAGGGACCTTCTCTGTTACGCCAATGGCCTTGCTGCCAGAAGCCAATACTTCAACAGTGAAAATCAATCAATATTGGAATCCATTCATCTCAACACATAACAAGCCACAGTGCCGTAGGCATTCGTTTCAGGTCATCTGGCATTTGTCAAAATTTGCCAAAACATTCAAAAGGCAGTCACATGAAAGCACAAATCTTGCTCGCCATTAACTATTAGCATTAGCTATACGGGAAGCTAGACCATCTTCTCCAACACTTCTAAGAAATTTGATTATATTTTCAGCATGATGTCGTTTCAGCAAAATTCTTTGATCTGCCATAATATTAGCAATTTTTGTCATTTCCGTGAGATGATTTCCTTGACAAAGTCCAGCCAAGAGGACCGAGTAAGTCTCAGAATCAATGGGTGGCAAAATTCCATACTTCTCTAGAGAATCAATAAAGCCAAACGCATCTAGCACTCGTCCCTCTGAAAATACCCCATCTATAATACTACCTGAAGCCAAACCATTAGGCCTCATACCACGAGTAATCATCATCCTAAACACATTCTCTGACTCCTTACACATCCCAACCCGGCATAGGGAAACAACAAGAGAACTATATAGCTCATCATACTGAATACCACTAACACTAACTTTGTCAATCACTTTATGAGCCTGATCTAGACGCCCTTCCTTACAAAGCCCGTCCAAGATAGAAACAATTGTAACTTTATTTGGCCTGATTCCCAAATAACACATTTGGTCCAAAATCCTAGATGCATCCATTGCCTTCCCTTTCTCCACAAAACCCTTAATAACAGATGTATAAGTTACCACATTTGGCTTCCGCTCTCCCTTTTCTTTCTCCATCCCATCTAAGAACTCCAATGCCCTCTCCAAACTCCCATGCATACAAATTCCATCGAGGAGTGTAGAATAGACAACAGAATTTGGTATGCATCCATGTCCCTTCATGACCTTAATCAATCCAAATGCATCCTCTAACCTCCCTGCATCACAAAGCCCCTTAGTGATCGAAACATATGTGATCACGTCCGGATAGAGATCAATCAAACCCATCTCTCTCATCAACCCCATCGCCTCGTCTAACTCACCCTTCTCAATGACTAGTCTAATCACTACATTGTATGACACCGTGTCTGGCCTGCAATTGAATTCTTTCGTTTTCCTCAAAACCCATAAGCCTAGTTTTGCATCTTTAGCAGCTCGACATAAATTTAAAATAATCTTGAACATCCTGACACTAACAATACATTCTTCAGCCCGGTATGCATTTACAACATCAACAACCAGTTGTGGCTTTTGATCAATCTCCAAAAATTTACATGCCTGGGCATACATATAAGCACTGTGCCTGTAGGTAGATTGAAGGCCAGCCCAAATAAAGAACCTGAGAGCCAATTGGGGCTTATCAATGGCGCACATTTTTAAGACGTGTGTGATGCAAGGATAGTCCAGCTTGGCTTTCACAGTGTTTAGTGTTGTTTCCACATGATTCTGATTTTTCTGTAAATGAGTGAGGAACTTTTGAGCAGCTGGTGAAGAATAGGTTCTGAAAAGAAGGAAATTTGCGTGTAGAAAAAATGAGGATTTAGATGGAATTAAGGAAGAAAGGTGATTGAAGATTGGGAGGAATGATGGCATTATATCTCGGTCAACTTCAATCTCAAAACTTTTAGTTATAAATGGGACTCGTCAATGGAGTACGAGAAAAAGAGAAGAATCAAGCTTCTGGTTCAACACAGCAAAAGGAAAAGAAAGACAAAATGCAGTGCTTACTGGTTTATTATCCCTCGCATCAGAGGCACTGCAACCACTGTATGAGTGCCACCGTGATGTTTTATTTTAGCATATACAGTATAATGGAAAATCAGTTATAAAATAAGAATGGGTTATCAGCTCAAGAGACAAAATGGCCCTTTATGATGAAATGGGGATTGCAATGCGGTCTTGTGGAGTAGAAAAATCAGACTGCCTGTACAAATGAAAGCATTAGTAAACAAAAAATCTCAAGATCTCAAATTTGGCATATGTATAATGTTAAAAACCCACCGACAAATCCAATTATTCACATCTGCCATGCATGAACCAAAAGTTACATTAAGGAAAACTTAGCAATATGACCATCTAACTTAAGTATTTACAAGATAGTAAAAAATACAAACATGAGATCGTCTATTGTCAATTCTTGGAGGGGGTCTCGCTCTATGTAAAAAGAGTTATTCATGCGAATATGATTAGATGGATCAAACCACCTTACGGATCTTTTAAACTTAATACAGATGGTTGTACACACACAAACAGAGAATGCCATACATGATAGCAACTCGTTGCATATGTACGTATCATTTTCGATTAGTAAAGTTGAGTACCACATTTACGCAAACACGTAGTTTGCAACCAGCAACCACAGAAAATTTCATCAACGTGACAATGAAAATTTAATGCCAACAATGATTCAGTTTAAACCAACAAGCATCAATTCAAATCAATAATACGGTTCACCATTATAAACTTAGTAAGTTATGAAACACTTCCCGAGCCACTTTAAGAAATATCAAAAGCATGTACTCACCAATAAACTAGTGGCACCATTTATGATCCTCCGAATAAATTCCCTGTAAAACAAAACAATTATTAGTCAAAGAAATGCAAGTTCCATCACTATTAGGGTTATAAAAATTAGAAAATTACAACCCACGAAGATTTCTATTAAAGTATTGGTTAATGAATCACATTGAAGGACTTAAAAAGTTGAAAATTAGCTAATAAGCTTTTGAAAACCATCGGCAGATGAAACTCAACGTCCGAGTCTGATTCCAAATCAATTGGAAAGCTTAAACCTTGAAGAAACATCGAAAATACAACGAGAATATGACCATGAAGAAAGAATCACACACTTGGGAAAACATTAGACTCGAAAGGGAAATACCCCGATCCAGTCAAAATGTTGTTCAAGATATGAACTTTCAAAGGCACAAAGTAGTGTTCGATACCAAATTCATCATCATCCAAAATCGACTATAAAAGTAGCGTGTGTTCCAGTAGGATTTTGGATTGATTTGGAATGAATTTTTGAATCTAAATAATTTTTCTCCATCATCTTTTAAATTTGGTAATTTGCCAGTGTTTATCTAATTTGTTAGCAATTTTTTTTATATAAATTAATTAAGTTTGATTAAAATATAATTGTTTATAATGATTTCAAAGTTAAAAATTGATGCTTTTTTTTTTAACGAATTCTGAATCACAATTCTTAATTTTCTCAAAATCTATTACCAATTCAATTCTAATATATATTTTTATGAATATTACTTAAAATTTCGCTAAAAAAATATTTCATAACTAAAAAAAATCTTGTAATAAATTTTTGTCTTGAAAAGGCATTCAATTGTTTTTAGGCAAAAACTTATGTGAGACGGTCTCACGGGTCGTATTTGTGAGACGGATCTCTTATTTGGGTAACTCATGAAAAGGTATTACTTTTTATGCTAAGAGTATTACTTTTTATTGTGAATATGGGTAGGGTTGACCCGTCTCACAGATTATGATCCGTGAGACGGTCTCACATGAGACTCACTCTTGTTTTTAATACCAAAA
The DNA here is from genome assembly GCF_022965805.1 of Primulina eburnea. NCBI lineage: Eukaryota > Viridiplantae > Streptophyta > Magnoliopsida > Lamiales > Gesneriaceae > Primulina > Primulina eburnea. The sequence goes on along the minus strand of NC_133103.1, from coordinate 2,415,710 downwards.
AACTCCATTTATCAAGGTTTGGTACTTTCTTGTTCAATCAATCCTTGAACAAAGTTCACTAATTTTTTTCCCCGAATTATCCTTGATCAAATTAATTGAAATTACAAATATTTGACTATTTATATAAAAATTCAAATTTAACCATGGATAATGCTCCAATACCCACTCAACCAAAACCGTAAACACACACAAAGAATCCTACGTCAACTCCACCAAAACTATGAAATTGAAGAATGTGGATGAAGAACAAGCGAAGGAAAGAATACCCTCCCAAGAAATACATTCAATTTTTTTAATAAGAAAAGCTAGCGTATGCACTCCAAAAGAAGAATCCAATCCACATCCACGCAACCTATTTGCCTCCCAATCTTGTTTTAGTTTTTAATATAGGAAAATAATTTAATTGTTCTGATCAGACCAGCATATATTTAGTTTGATGTATAGAATGAAATCACATGTTACCTTCGAACAAAAGAAAAAAAAAATATATATATTGTGATTCTTTACATTGTGATTCTTTACAGGTTGGTAATAGGAGGAAAATCATAGCTTGAAATTAGCTCACGACTCCCAAAAACTTTCTCCCCCACTCCGTCCACTTTCTTTACTTTTGCTTAGTCTCTAAGACTTCGCTCCTCCTTTTCAATTCTTCTTTAACATTCTGCAAGACTATCCAAGATCCAAAGCCAAGTTTATCTTCTGTAAGTTCTTCCATGGCAGATGCAGCTTCTCAAACTTTGAAATCCAAAAAACTAGTCAAAGAAATCTCTTCGGATCATTCTAGCACGAGTAAGTTTTTCAACCATTTCTTGTACAAAGCTGGCATTGTTGTAATTTTCTTTGTTTTGCTTCCATTCTTTCCTTCGCAAGCTCCTGAATTCATCAACCAAACCATAAATGCTAGAAGTTGGGAGCTTCTGCAACTGATATTTGTTGGTATAGCTGTTTCTTATGGATTATTTAGCAAGAAAAATGACGGGACGGAAAAAGATAACAACTTAAACTTTGACAATGCTCACTCTTATGTGTCTAAGTTGCTTCAGGTTTCATCTGTTTTTGATGATGAATCTGAAAACCAAACTGTAGTCGATGAAAATAAGGTTGAAACATGGAATTCTCAATATGTAAGAGGGGAACCCGTTGTGGTAGTGGCTAAAGAAAGCTCTGGTGTAACAGAAGAGGATGGTTCCCGTTTAGGAATCAGCCAAAAGCCTTTGTTGTTACCCGTTAGGAGCTTGAAACAGCGGGTTTTGGATCCCAAAGAGGTGGATTCGGTAGATGATTTAGGTGGGAGAAAGGGTTCATTTGACCGGAGAAGTTCAAAAAGATTTATCACCAGTTCAAGAAAATCAAGAAATGGGGACTTTGAAGGGTTTAATTCTGAAAATTTGGAGGGGGAAAAGGAGGTAAATGCCGATTTCAGCTCGCCAATATCAAGAATATCAAGAAATGAGAGCTCTGAAGGGTTGAGATCTGAAAATTTGGAGGGGATAAAGGAGGAAAATGTGGTCTTCCCCTCGCCAATTCCATGGAGATCGAGATCAGGAAGGATGGAGATGAAGGATAATGAGGATGAGGACTCAGAGTCAAAAACGCTAGAATCTAGATCATTTAAGTCATCAATGCCTAATTCACCACCAAAAAAACCATCTCCTTCACCATCTTTTTCATCCGAATCCCATGCGAAAAATGGCGAAGATCATGTGGCAAGGAAAAAGAATTTCTCCTCTCCTCCACGCGCACCTCCTCCAACGTCTCTCCCAAAATTGCTAATGAATAAATCGAATTCGGGCATTTTTATAGATGACAGCGTTTCTTCTGAGAAGGTCATGAGGCGAAGCGTGAGAAGTATTCCTCTGGCGAAATTGGGTGAGAGTGTATTGGAGCAACAGTCAAGAACGAATCCCAGCCCCGAGTTAAGGGCTAAGTCTGTTCGAACATTTAGAACCAATGAAAAGTTGGCCAATCATGAGAAGTTCCCAAAAAAAGAGAACTACGAGTTCGATGAAAAAGTATTTACTCAACCCTCAGATGAAGAGTCGGAGGTAGAAAATGAAGATGATTGCTTTGAAGGGAGTTCAGGCAATAATGAAGAAACCGCAATCGATGACACTGCTAGTGATGTAGGACCTGATGTGGACAAGAAAGCGGATGAGTTCATAGCGAAATTTCGCGAGCAGATCAGATTACAGAGAATTGAGTCGATCAGGAAATTGACTAATACACAGCATACTGGAGCTGGAAAGGCCTGAGGTGCTGAAAGATTCATGTTTTCTTGGCATCAGATATCACAGTATGCATTTCTTTTTCGCATTCACAGATTATGGGTTGTGATTTTTATCCTTTATTTTAAGCGATCGTTATTCTCATAAATTTCTCTGAAGCCAGAATCTGGTAAAACTGGATCAAAGCTTGCAGAACGTGGGCATTCGAGTTGGTTTTACGAATATATGTTTTGGCTCATCTCCATTTCAAAACACGTGTGTTTAACCTGAGAAAACTCTCCCTGAATTCTTTAATTTTCTTGAAGTTATTACGTTCCTTTCATGCACATTGCATCAATTAACCGACGTTGCTTGTTCAGTTTGAATACCAAATTGTCACGCTATGGATCAGGGATCTTGTCCAAAATTCAAGATAATTTCCATAAACACACAAACTTTTGTTTCATAAAATCGCGAAGCGGTTCTTAACATTGTAAAATAAAGTACACTGTCTAAACCGATTTACAAGCTATAACAAGAATCCCTTGTTAAAACTGTATTTGCTACTTGTAATAGATGGTCTGGTTTATCGTAATTATCTTAAATAGACATGCAAAATTGTATATTGATCGTTTAAACGTAACTTTCTCCACTATCCCACGTCTTCTCCTTCCATTTCCTCTTTCTTTTTTTCGGTCAATGGAATGAATGTTTTACAACTCACTCTTTTTCTTTTTTTGCAAATTCAGAAAATTTTTAGAGTGAAATTGTTGTACCTGATAAAAAAATGCCTATTTCATCTGATTTTGGTGATTGAGGTTTTTGCTTTGTTATTATTATTTTCAATTTTTTTTATATATTTCAGTTTATTAAATTTTTTTTGACAAAACAAAGTGGTTGATGTTTATGAAGTTATTTATTTCATGATTATAATGTGTCATACATTATTGATTTTTATAATATCAACGAAACAGTAAACGATGGTCGAGAATTCAAATGATAATTTCTATTTATACGTTGTACAAAGAGATGTTGACATAGTCGATCAATACTTCAGTAAGTACCGAAGCATATAAACCCATCAGTTGCTACACCAGTAAAACAAGGGAATTGAGGAACAGATTCCGCAAACATTATATTTACATGACACCGTATCACATTTGTATGCACAGATTCTGTAGTAGAAGGTTTTCTTTACTCAGCTCGACAGCCGGAGTCCCAGTCCTTGACGCCGTTGAAGTACAATGACGATAATTTTCCATCAAATTTGGAGAATAATTGACGCACAGATAATCCGCAATATCGCTTCTCAAGTTGTGCAACGCAAATGTCAATGATTTTCTTGAACATCCTGTCCTCTTGGATCAAAGGTTGATTCACAAAATTGTGGAGAGGCATCCACTGTGCAGTGACAAACACGTAAAACGTGTGAATATCGGATAATCCCTTCAGATGCTGGTTTTACGTCATATTTGATATCTAAATCTTTTTACAAGTCGAAGCACATGCAAAAGGACCAGGTAATTTCATATTAAAATGTTCTTACTCAAGAAAAACATAATGCTTACCTTGGCCATTTGGATTTCATGATCGTCAACTTTGATTGCTGTTGACAGTGGTCTCAACATGCAGACAAAGAACAGATCCGATTTCTCGAAAGAAACTTCATGAGCTTGCCTTGTGTGAAATATGTAAGGGTTGATCATGAAATCGAAAAATACCAGTAACATTAAAAAGCCATATTTACGCACAATGAATTCTTGAACGTCCCACTATACACTTGAATACATGCAGCAGTTAGTTTTTTACCTGAAAGCTACAACTTCCACAAATTCGGTATCAATCTGGCACAACAGCGAAAATCATATCATATTCCACATCTACGCACAGTATGGTATAGAGGAATTGACTGATCACAGAGAAATTAGCTAATATTAAGTAATCTTACATACCCCGGTTTCCTCTTTTACTTCTCTTACAGCTCCCAAATGGATTTCCTCCGACTGACAAAAATTATATGATTATTACAAGTGAGGGATACAAGTACCTGGACAAATAATCACTTAAGACTTCAGAGGAATAAAACACACTTCGAGAATGAAACCGGTAGGTATTTTCCATAAACCATGAAGTTTGGGAGTACAATGTTTTTCTTGCACTACTAGCACCTGTTTGATTGAAAAATGAAACGTAATTTCAGTAAATCTTCAAACATATTTGATTTTTTATTCATAGGACAGAGGCCTGGTACAAGTATTTTCAGGCCAACATCGTAACTAAGTGAAACGTCAGAACCATGCCAGCCCAAAAAATGAGGGGTATGGGAATATAGTGGACCCTCATATAATATTGGATCTTCGCAAAGCAATGAAAACTAACCTCATCATTATCGTTGATCACAAAACCGCCAACTCCAACATGATGAGAAGCGTTGGATGGTAGAAGGGATGGTCCATCCGGGATCCAGAAAGTCAGCATCACGAATGATCTTTCGGCATGATGATACAGGAATCCTTCCTGTGTAAAGCTAACCAATTTGATTTAGGCACGGATTCGAAAATGCCGGGCAAGATAGGTAGAGATTGTTTGGTATTATTTGGACATTGTCCAATTGTAAGTTTGCAGATGTTACCTTTACAGCCACGGGAACAAGATCAGATTTTTCAAGCGGCAGCTTCAACCAAACTCCCTTCTTTCCCTAAAATTATTTAGCTTTAGATTATGAATGCCCTCAAAAATTCAATTTCAAGAAAACTGAAATAGCCTACACCTTGTAATGAAAACCAAAGTTCATGGAAGAAATACTTCTGCCAGTTTCAGACTAAGCAACTAATTAAGAAACATATAACATCAAAGCCAAACTTCATATACCAGAGTAGATTGAACAGTCTCAAGGTGAAGAGCAAACTTGACATGTGTGATGTCAAATTTGGAGGGATTGTTTTCCAAACTATCAAGAAATGTTTTGAAATAATTGTAGTTCATATGGTATTGATTATTGAAATTATGTCAAGTTTGAAAAAAAAAAGGCTCGAGGAGGGGGGATTGAATTTTTTCGAATTCAAACTATGACATATCAAGAGACCAAAAACTAATACTCGAAGGATCGGTTAAGTTCGTGTGATGTGATAATAAAGAACATTAAATATGAGGATAATAAATTGAAATATTGGATAATATAATGACATATAACTCTAATTATTGCAGAACTCGAGCCAAACACTAGACAAAACAAGGGAGTGTAAACAATCAATGCCTTATTCTTAGCACCAACAAGTGCCTAAGGTGACTTTTATAATTAATAATACATGGTAATGGATAAAACTCAAAATTTCAAGCCTTTTCACATAAAAAAACAAGTGAAGTTTAGGAAACTACATAAAGGAATATACCTTTACTTTCCAATGGTGCACTGACAAATGAAGTGCCCGTGCAAACACATTGGGATTGGATGGCAATCTCTCAGGATTTACCATGACTCCACCATATTCATCATCAAATGCATCAAGTATATCGATCGTTTTAATGAAGGCGCTTGAACTCGATCCATTTATTCGATCAATTTGATAAGAATATGAGTCTATATAATCATGTTGGCCAACTGCAGAGGTGGTATTCTGTGAAGTTTCTGAATAGGAAGCCCTTGGACAATAGCCTGGAGACGAAGAGAAAAAGGAAAACAGGAGTTTCTTAAGATTTTTTTTTGCATATTCTGTTTCCATCAAAGACAAGTCAGAAAGCAAGAGAAATAATGCAACGTGAATTGAAAATACAGCAAGTGGAAAATTTATCCCATTCCATGACATCTTTTCCTCGTATTTTTTATTGATACAACTCTGATCATACCTTAACCTTTACAAGCATGAAACTAGGGAAAAAGAGCATCGTTCTCACTCCATTCCATCCATGATAGTGACTTTTTGTGAACTAACACGTGATCTTAGCTCTAGCTCTAATTATAAGATCGAATATGTAAAATTTCTCCTTTTTCAAGCAACCTGTACAATTTTATTGAAAAGTAAAGTTATGATAGCAGCGCAACTCAAACATTTTACAACTTATATCACCCTCAAACACCTATGACCATCAGTTGTTGCTCTTAACAGATATGTACAAAGCATTCTCAGCAGGTGACAGGACTAATAGAATCTTGCGTTTTTTGAAAAGCCATTAGTCAATATTCTTCAAGAATAACTCATTAAACGCTTGCTAAAGATTGAATAAACATAACTTATAATGAAAATGCATGGTTTCCTCACAGAAACGCTGCCTTTTTTGTCTTGGGAAATTGGGAATCCAGAGTTGTACCTCTGCAGGAACACCCCAGTGGACTGCCTTTAACAATACGTCTCGAGTTTAGTAAAGGGTTCGAAAGCATCATCTCTGAACCGGAAGATAGTGACTTTGAGCTAAAAATATTAAGAGCCATTAATTTGAACCAAAGATCTTTCAAACTTAACCAACAAATCAACCGATGACAGACAATCCTATGCGCATATATGAACAATCCCACATTAACAGAAAGCAAAAATCATCTTATCCCTCTCTGAAAATATTCAAAGAACCCCTCCACGTTATTGCGTGAAAACAAGAAAATTTCTTGGATTCTTCACAGTTCACCCTTTGGCAAAAACTATGAGTACAGGCAAAAAAACAAAGTGGAAAAGACAAATAAAACAGGATAATTAAGAGCATTAAAAATCCCACATTTTAAAATTATAAGTATCATGAAGTGGAACGTAGCGAGAACTTGTGGTGGGAAATACGCTTCGCTTGAAAGAGACTAGCAATCAACACTCCACTTAAAAAAAATCTAAGCAGAAACGCACAAGCTAACCAAGTGAAATGCACATCACGTGGGTCCGCCGGTCACTTACGGACAGAGGCCGAGATAGATCGGAAGTGCCGAGGGTTTTGGTCGGAAGCCCGGAAAAAAATATGGGTCAGTAAAATTATGTGTAACAGAAAATGGATAAAGCGAAGGATGATAAACAACATTCAGCTCGTCGAAGAAAGTGTTGGGAATCGAACTATCCTCTTTGATCAAACAGTCACATGTTAGTCTTTTTAAAGAATCAAATATTTTATTTTAATAATTAGAAAGTTGATTATCAAAGTACATGTTAATTTTTCATTGATTTCTTAAAATTAAACAGACAGAATACAATAAATTTGCGGGAATTTCCTTCCTTCTTTATTTCGGCAAAAACTTGTGTGAGACGGTCTCACGGATCGTATTTGTGAGACAGATCTCTTATTTGGATCACCCATACAAAAGTATTACTTTTTATGCTAAGAATATTACATTTTATTGTGAATATAAATAGGGTTGACTTGTCTCACAGATTATGACCCGTGAAAGGATATCACATGAGACTCACTCATTTATTTCAGCTAATTTGCTGAGACTATATCAAGAAACCAAAATTTGCCATAAACCTGTGAAGATTCAGTAGATTGCCAAAACCAAAACCTAATCTTAAAACATAATAATTTTAAAAAAAAGCTAATAAATATGAATAAAAAAGTATATAAGATGAAAAATGCAAGAACACGCACACTTATGCTAAAATATAAATAATATCTTATGCCCGAATATTGAAGAATATAAGATTACATAAGTTTGACCCTAATCACTGTTATTGGGATTGAGCCCGTGCCTGTGGGCTCAAATTAGTTTATTTGTTATTGGGCCCAGGGGACAGGAGTCACGTGATCTTTGTGTCATGGTAATTTGGTTCAAATAGATGACACTTATTTTGACTTGGGCTGATTTATGTCATAATTTCAAAATTCCTTGGCTTAAAGTTTCAACATGTTAAAAGATGTAAGAGTCTTATAATTTTCTTTTATTTATTTTATAAAAAAAAATGAATGGGTGGAGTTCTATATTTTATTTATTTAAAAAAAACATGAATGTTAAAAGATGTAAGTGTCTTATAATTTTCTTTTAGCAATGTAGTTTTTGGTCTTGATTTGCCACTCATTCCATGTCTTTATTTACAACCGCACCTAGAATTTGTCACTCCTAAAGTTCATGTAATAAATTCTCTGATTTGTCCTGCATAATTAATGTAAAATCTAGCTTTTATTTCTCTTTTTTATCTTAATAAGGTCATATTTCGATCCAAAATATTCTTTCTTGGGAGTGGATTTGTCTCAAGAATACTGCTGTCACAAGAGTTTCTTGGTGTCTTTGAATGTTACATTTGTTGTTTGAAGGCCCGGAATTATTTTGCTAATTTTGAGCCAAATGACTTGTTCCACCGTTTGCTTGTTTAAGTAATGTTTTATATTAATTATGATGAATTTCAATTTCATCCAATAATTAAGTCATTTGAAATTCATTTTAATTTGTGTAAATAAATAATATATAGATTTAAGATTTCATCTATTATTTTATGTTTAACGCTAAACATATAATTGAAATCAATGGATTTCAAATTCATCCCAAGCTAATATGTGCCAATATTCATTCAAAATTTATATTATAATATTATGTTAATTTTGATTATATTTGTAGAAGGACCGAAGGATCATGAACCACAATCCAATTTATTATATATATCTGACGACATTTAATGAATCAATCCTTGTAGATCCAAGATTCATTCCATTTATCCATATCTCGCGTCTTCAACAACTTTCGTTCGTAACCACCGGAGAGGTGAAGTGTCCTTGACGAAATACATAAGAATTCAAACTTGCGTAATTATGTTTGTCTGCACTTTGATTTTAGTCCAAGAATAACCAATTAAAGTTACCTAAACCAATTGATTTCCCATACTGTGTTAGTTTGCACTATATATATATATATATATATATATATATATATATATATATATATATATATATAAACTGTTACCTAAACCCCATACTGTGTTAGAGTTTATTTATTTATTTTTTTTATTTTTTATTTTTTCCAATTTTCACTCTTCATTTTTTACCCTTTGTATTTATATGTATATTTCACTTGATAATTATTATATAAGAACCCGATTCTTTTACACAATGTACAAAGCAAGACCAAATCAAAGGACGGCATATAATATTTATTGGGATGATTTCTGATATTCCAACGACATTGACCCTAGTTTAAAAAGTGAAAGAAGTGAGATTGTCTCACGAATCTTGATTAGATGAGTCAATTCTGCTCATATTTATGATAAAAAATAAAAATTTTGACACCAAAAATAATAATTTTTTAGAGTGACACAAATTGAATATATATCTCACAAAATTGATTGATCTGTATATATATATATAGAATTCTTACTAGAGTTTTTATGTTTGAAAATTCATATATATAGAATAACATGTAGACAAGTTTTCTTTTCTTGAAGATTGTGGGTATATGCCTTCAAATACGAGGCAAGTCATGACTAATGTACAGACTAGGAGTTGTTTAATAATGCCAGTCACAGCCCTCTGCTACATTTACTTGTCCATTGACAAATCATCAAATAAACTTTTTTAATAAGCAAAAGTATTACACGAAAATAACAATTGTAAACGGTGTATGTCTTGAGATTTTGGGAAATATGGTATTAAGGAAGAAAGTCTTTTAAGTTTTTAAAAATAAATTTAATGTATTGATTGATTCATGCTTTTAAGGTAAATGTGTTGGGATGAGATAATTGGCTCGTCGAAACGTGGTGTTTAAGATATTATTCGGTACAAGATATTAAATTTGTATCGTTCTCATCGTCTATAGTTTTTGGTAAAAAGAAAAACGTTCAATCATACAATTGGTATAGAAATTAAGTTAATGAGTTCAATTTAAACGGATTGCAAAAAATACAATTAATGATATATATTATTGGTTTGTAATAATTAGATTGACCATACAGACAAAACAATTAAAAATTGTTCTTTGAGCTGTTATATGATTTTTTTTTTAAATATTTGAGTTGTGATTTTTACTATTAACACATGTTGTAATTCTTGATAAAATAATAAATGTTGAGTCCAATGTAATGTTTTGTTTGTTTTATTTTTCCTGTTTTTATTTTTTTTTGTTTTTTTATGTTTTTTATTTCGTTTTTATTTGCTATTCATATGTAAATTTCAAAACAATCATGGGCTTGACCAATGTAGATTGACTAAAAGAGATAAATTTATCTTTAACTATTTAATAAATACTGAACAATATCGTACGATAGATGGTGTAACCATGTGAATTAAGGTTCGGACAACTCGGTAAGATGAAGAATTTATTTCGCAATTAATTCAAAGAGCGCAGATTTAAAAAAAAAATTATTAAATTTTGAGTGTGCCAGAACTTCAATGATTTAAGTTTTGATTAGATAATTTTTTTTCTTCATGAATTTCGTCCTTGTATAAATCCGAAAGTTTCTAATTACTTAATTAAAATCTAGTATGATAATGTATACATATGTCATGAAATATTTTTGAGCATATCTGTATTTATGATCTCCATATATCGTTTATGAAATAAAATATTATTATTTATTAACGATCTAAGAAAGCTTTAACAATTTGAGTTTTTCAAAAATATTATTGTAATCATCAACGCATATATCAATACATATATATAAGTATGTGTATGTATGTGTGATATATATATATATATGTATATGTGTATATATATATATGTATATATATATATATTTTTTTTTGTATTTTAGTGATTTATTAAAGTTTATTTGGTGTATTATATTTTACTTTACTTCTTGTTTCTTCAAGTGCGATCAGTTTTTTTATTTGAAGGGATATTTTTGGAAAACTCAAATTGTTAAAGCCTTCTTGAAGTGAAAATTTTCTTAAAAAAAATTAATTTATGCATAATAAATCGAAGTTTACCTTTAATTAAATCAATCATCGAGAAATAAAATAAAGATTATTGTTGATATCCTATAAAAGAAGGTGATTTCTACCCTACGACCTGAGAGGGCAAAGAACCATCCAGGAAAGAAGTTAACCGTTAATCCAAATGCCATCTCGGCGAAAAGTCATCACATCCAACGGTGTAAATTCAACCAAGACCAAATCAACATGATTTCCCTTTGTAAAGAATATGTAAAAAGTCAAAGTCGTTTGACCAAAAACTCTTCGTTGTTTCACGAAACCTCATCCTCGTGAATAAGACACTCTCTATAAATATATATGCAAACACAAACTCAAAAGCGATCAATTCTACTCTACTGTTTCCACACTCGATCAAATACTTAATCCTCTCAAATCGAAGCTGGTTCCAATGGCGAATCCGGATGAAGTTTCGGCCATTGAATATATCAGAATGCATCTCTTGGGTGAATATTCTCCCACCCCACTTTCTTTTCAGGAGGATAATACCAACTTGTTTAGTTCGTATGTTTCCAGCAGTGCTCAGTGTAACGCCGAGTATATACTTGATTTCTCGAGCTCTGATGAATCTCAGATTCTGGAGCAAACTCATTATAATTGTCCTCCAATGATCGACCTTACGGCACCGAGAGCAAGTGATAGGAAGCCGTCACTGGAGATTGAATACCCGGAGGCGAATGAATGTGAGTGGATCATCGAGTTCTCCGGGTCGAATCATCAGCCGAACACACATTATAGAGGCGTGAGGCAGCGGCCATGGGGTAAGTTCGCTGCGGAGATTCGGGACCCGAAGCGGCGGGGAACAAGAATCTGGCTGGGGACTTTCGAAACCGCGGAGGAAGCAGCCAGAGCATATGACAGGGCGGCGTTCGAGTTGCGCGGGAGGAAGGCGATTCTCAACTTCCCCCTCGAGATTCAGCAGGCGGAGAACGCGTCGCCAGGCGCCGGGGAGGAGGAGCAGGAGTTCGGGAGAGAGCCGAAGAGGACCAAGTGTGAGACGGCGGTCAAGGATGAGATAATGGAATGGCCATTGACGCCATCGATATGGAGCATGATGCCGTCATCTCCACAGATGGTTACATGAACGTTCTTGCATTCGAATACCGAATGATGGATATCCTTGGACTTTTTTGTCATGTTACCTTCGAGTAGAATTCAAATCATATTAATAAAATATGTTTTGACCAGTCAGTTGTCCCAAATACCTAGGTGTAGAATTCAATAAAAACATGTTTTTACAGATAATGTACTCATTCCGTCCCACTCATTTAAATTTCAAAACTAAGAAATTGTTTAAAAAGATAAATTTTATAAAAAACAGTTTTCTACTTTACTCTTAGATAAAAAAATAATTACTCTTACAAGTAGTTAATGATATTAATTTAATATGGGTAAATAGGTAAAATAGTAGGAAATAAGATGAAATCAGACTATATGATCGACTAAAAATGAAATGTAGCTTAAATAAGTGGGAAAGAGAGCATATTAAATATAAAAATTAATAAACATTGTTTTTCCATGAATTGACGATGTATAACTTACACACAAAAATGTTTAGTATTAGAAGTTCGAAAGTTTCCACCAAAAGCATATTTACTGCGAGAAAAGTTCAAAAGTTTCCTCAATTAATATGGATATGTTTTAAATTGAGACAAACTTCTCAGATCTGTAGTATTTACAGTTTACTGCCAAATGTGCATGAATATATCCAAGTTTAAACTAAATGTGCCAGTTTACTTATATCTCACTTTTTTTAAGAGTTGAGTTCAACCTAAGACTAGGATATCGCACTTTATATTCCACAACTCATATTTATTCTTACATATCAGGGTCGATGAGATTTTATGTGGCTCCCACATGTAACCATAAATAAAGACGATAGGATGAAACCTTAGGACAAATAGCTAACTGGCTGGCATCTCATTTGCCATTTTTGAGAATGTTACATTTCTCTCATTGGTGTGATGGTGTCTGTGGGGTTGGGTGCGCACAATGCTCAATGGATGCCCAGTATGATACGGTATGTTTTTTTAAAGTGACCATGCATCATAGCTCGCACCGGTTAAAAGTTAGTCTGGATTACACCGCATTATCTTTTACATCTTTCTATTGGAGTTATCGAATAAAACACTAAAATAAAATAAAAAAGTGCGATAGAAAACAAGAATTACAGAGTGGACTTTTAATGATAGAATCTGTCAATCAGGCCGAATTGGAGTAAATTTAGCACCGAATGACAAAAAATGGACAAATACGCTGTGCACCAAGTAGAATGTTACAAGAAAATGTTGCCATAACACAAACTTAATATCGTTCTTACAATTTTGCAAGCCCAAAACGAAAACAGCTGCTAGCTTTCATGAAATAAAAAAAGTAGTGGCATGAATTAATCTCTAATGTGCTGCACTGGTGAATCTCACCTCGGATATACTCCACTAGTGGAGGAAACACTTTTTGAAGTAGAATTATGCCTTGATAACTTGGCACTGGACTCAGAAAATTCCACCGAATTATAAAGGGGGGTAACATCTGTACCAAAACTAACCGGAACGAAGAATGCAGGCTCCGAAGGCAACGGCAGAGTCAGTGAGAAACTACTGAGCATGAGAGCAACATTAGCCATTGTTGGTCTATCCCCAGCATTTTCTTGAACACACAGCAGACTGATATGAAAGCATCTCAATATCTCACGCATCGAATTTGAACCATCTTTCAACATAGGATCTATCATATTTATAGCTGTTCCCTCACGCCAATGGCTCCAAGCCTGAACAATCCAGAGATATCCGTAAATCCGAAGATTTGATATATTTAAATGTGCTTTTTTTTAAATAATATCAGCTCCATATTTTGTGCATTCAAAGGCACTCATTAATTAGTAATTAATACTATCAACAAACATATAATGCAAATATTTAATATAATTATATGATTTAAATTTAAGTTTCTGAATTTTACTTACAGAACTTAGCAGGTCTCCTGTGTTCTCCCCATTCCTAAAAGAGTTATTCCTTTGTCCGGTCAGAATTTCCAAGACCAGCACTCCGAAGCTGAACACATCTGACTTAATAGAGAATTGGCCATGCATGGCATATTCCGGTGCCATATATCCACTGAATTAAATAGCCAAGGTATGTAGTTAGTATCGAACATTTTTTCCTTTTTGGAAAAATAAAAAATCAATGCTACATCCTTAGAGAAGGTGGTTGTGATTGTAAAAGACTTACTAAGTTCCAACGATCCTGCTCGTGTTTCCTTGAGTTTCATCTTTCTCAAATAACCGCGCCATGCCAAAATCTGCAATCTTAGCGATCATCTCTCCATCTAACAAGATGTTACTTGCTTTAAGATCACGATGAATAATCCGTAGTCTAGAGTCTTCGTGAAGATAAAGAAGTCCCCTGGCAATACCCGTGATGATTTTGTAGCGTCTCTCCCAATCCAAATGTGAACGTCTGGCTGAATCTGGATGCACACACAACCCGTTCGGTATAAGTGAACAAGCTCGTGATAGAAACTACTAGCAGAGCATGACCGAGCACATTTTATAATAGAATCCAAAACTTACTAAATAGGAAATGGTCTAGGCTTGCATTCTGCACAAATTCGTATATAAGAAGCCTCTCTGTCCCTTCGATGGAGAAGCCTAAGAGCCTAACAAGATTTCTGTGTTGAAGCCTGGCCAGTAACACCACCTCATTCTTGAATTCATGGTCACCTTGCCCGAAGTCTCTCGACAACCTTTTGACTGCGATTTCTTGGTCGTTTTGAAGTACTCCCTGTTAAACAAGAAGAACTTCAAACCAAATAATCTCTATGTTCAAGGTAGATATTCTACCGCTTCAGTAAACTGTTTGCAAAGACGTCACGGAATCATCAATAGTTTTTTCTAAAACTCAAAGTTCAGCAGGTAGTGTTTATCAACCTAATGCAGAACTAACTTACAAAAACTACTGTTATGTGATTAATCTGGATATTGGACAATGTAATAATATGCAGCAACATAGAGCAGTAAGTCGAGGCAAAGATGAATTTTTGTCCACAATACGAAATTGCTCGTATAACAGTGTTGTACAATAACGACAATAGTCTCTCAGATACAACGACTTTGAATCAAGAAAATTTAGCGCAACAAGTCTTGATTACAGCGAACGACATGTGGAGAACTTTCAAGCACAAAAGTGAACGAGAAGGGAATGCAGCAAAGATGCGAGAAAAAAATATGTGCAATGCAGCCGAGGGATTATTTGTAGTAGCCCACCAGTTGCATAGAAAGATCACAACCTTTTGGATACAAACGCAACTTTCTGTGAAAGGCCAAAGGATGCACATGATCAAATGCAACCTTTTGGATGGACGCACTGTTCTGGACGGACACGATGTTTGGTCCGACCGAACGTTTTCTGTGATAGGCTAAGAGACACGATTTCCGAATGGGTGCAGTACAAAAAATCTTTTTCCGAATAAATTTTCTCTAAAAAGACTAATATGGTCAAGAGACCACGCTGGCAGCGCGCGTGTATTTCATCGAGACCAGCCTATCAGTGTCTTCCCTCTAAAAATTTCTAGTGCTCCTTGGAACTCAAACTCTTAGTTCAAATTTGGAGCTAATAAAGAAGACTACTCCTGACACATTTTTCAATGTGGGACAGTTATCACTTTCTTTAAATGTTCTATATATTACCTTGTACACGCCGCCAAATCCACCTTGCCCGAGCTTGTTAGCTTCAGAGAAATCATCGGTTGCAGCTCGAATTTCATTGAAGTCAAATTGGATGGATTCAGCAATGCTCATATCATCAACACCTTCTGAAAATGAAAGTGAATTACCATCAATAAACTTGAATCTTTTATGAATGAGTTCTGTTTTTCCATTTTCTTCTATTATGTAGCTAGCTGAATAATCACACTTACTCTCCAACTTTACCCTTCGCTTATGCTTTCTACGCCGCCTTAGGAAGACGCAAATGCCTGCAACTAGGATTAAACTCGCGACAATCGGAACAACAATGGAGATGACTGTTCGAGCTGTACTCTTTCCTCCTGCAAGATATGAAAATCACTTGCATTCGTATGTATCAAAGCTAGGATTTTAAATGATATGAAACCATACTAGCTAGGCCACCAGATTTTTTATTTCACGATCAATTTTAGTCATTTTTATTAAATGATTTTGTCTCTCTTTGCTCTTAATTTAGCTTATACCTCTACATTTTTCAAAACAAAAAAATTATCATCGATTAATGCTCATAATAATAAAAATTAGTAGAATTACCATAGGACGATATATACACTTGAAATATTCAACAATAATTTTTTCTCACGTGACTTAAAAAATTTATTTGTAAAATAATTCATTATTCCCCTAATGGCTAATTTCAAAATGTGTATAACCAACAATCTTGATCCCTAATATTTCAAATATCATTTCAAGATTAAAGGTTATAAGATATTGTTTAGTTGTTGTGTCAGCATCTTCTGATAAAATATTATCTAATCTTCTAAATATGGTATTGTCCCAAACACGGTTATGTATATATTTTAGTGGACTTTGTGAAAATGACAATTTTACAGAATGTGGATATTGTTCAACTGTTTACCTGTTGGCGGCGGCGATGGTGGTGGGGTTGTTGCAGCCGCCGCCCTGATCCGTTCCTGAAGCGTAGTTACATCATAGAACCCAGAAAGCCCGTACCAAATATTGCAACTGGGCAAAAAAATTTTCATCATGCTCGACCCTGCGACTCTGTTTATACTCTTACCTGCCTCCACCAAGCAACCATCGCAATCCTGCGCCGATAAATCCGGCGTACACTGCATCAGCCCATATACCACCTGATAATCCGGCGCAGTCTTACTACCTCCACCAACCTTCAGCAAAGGTCCTCCAGAAACCGCAGATCTTCTCAGTTCGTCAATTAGCTGTCTCAGATCACCACTATATTTATCCGGGTCCGAGAAATTACTTGTACTCCAAACGAAAACAGTCGGAATTGTATCCAGTATCCCATAAGTGGGATTGTTTGAATATCGCACCATGCATAAGTCATTCCAGAGTACAGCTTTTTTCTGGTTCGGGCATAACCGTACAAGCTCAGAGGTGGCGTTAGTGACACAACTCCGGCATGCATCAACCTGAGCATCTGCTCTACACAGAACAATGGCGTTTACTTGATCTGGGTTTTTGCCGATGGACGCGTTGTAGAATCCGAAGCTATCGACATTTGACGAAAGGGAATACAGAAGAGCGTTGAGGTTCGATTCGTATACACTGTTACTTGTGTAATTGTTTCTGTTATCAAAGTAGCAGTGAGCTGGGCCTACTTGGGAGGTGACAAATCCAAGAATGTTTGTGATCATGAAGACGATGAAAATAAAATCTAGATCACTCGATCTTTGGGAATCCATTGGTTTTGTGCATGAAATTACAGAAAACACTCGAGATTTTCTCGATGTTGTATGGAGTTGCTTCTAAATTCTTTAATAAAATAATATTAAGTGCAAGGGTAGAAGTTTTCTCTCGTTGAAAGTCTCAAATTTCGATAAATAGGTAGGGTGGAATGGTCAAGCATCAGACAACCACAACTATGAAAGATCTTTTATCTACAAGAAGTAGGTATAGATGTTAATTAAATGCGAGGATAGAAGTTTCCTTTCGTTGAAACTTTCAAACTTCGATAAATAGATTGAATGGTCAAGCATCCGACAAATTCAACACATATATTCACAATCAGATTTGAACTTGATTCAATCTTAAAAATCAATTCAAAAAAGTAGAATTATCTTAGTCTATCTATGCAACTTTTAGAAACTATGTTCGACCTGAGACATCTTAACACAACTTATCACGTTTAAAAATGAATAATTAGAACGTGAAGATATTAACGAATGACTAAATTATGAACTGTTCATACATAACAATAATTTCACGAATTGTTTGTTGATTTTTTAAAAAAATCATTTGCTTGGTTATTGTTAAATATTAATTATATCTCAAATTTAACGACAAAATTCATTATTATAGATTTTCTCTCACCCACAATTAGTATTTGAGTATGTCTCATATGAGACCGTCTCACGGATCTTAATCTGTGAGACGGGTCAACCCTATAGATATTCATAATAAAAAAACATAAAAAGTAATACTTTTTCATGGATTACCCAAATAAGAGACCCGTCTCACAAATACAACCCGTTAGACTGTCTCACACAAGTTTTTGCCATAGTATTTTTTTCCCTTGCTTCAATATCTAATTTTATTAAGTTTATATAAAATTACTAATTTTAATTACTAGAGATGTAAACGATCCAAACCAAACCAAACAGCATCAGGCTTGAGCTTGGTTTGTTTAAAATTGTTTGAGCTCGAGCTCGATTCGAGCTTCTATTATCAGGCTCGAGCTTAGTTTGTATTGAAATTACTGAGCTCGTTAAAAGCTCGAGCTCGGCTCGTTAAAAGCTCGTTTAACATGTTAATCAAGCCAGGCTCGAGCTCAGCTCGTTAAAAGCTCGTTTAGCATGTTAATCAAGCCAGACTCCAGCTTGATTCATTAATAGCTCGTTTAACATGTTTAACAAGCTTGGCTTGAGCTCGTCTCGTTTTCGAGCTCGATAAGCATAGAATGGAGCTCGAGTTTGAGTTTGAATCGAGTTTGTTAAAAATTAAATATATCTATAAACTAATTTTAAATCAGACATAAAAATATAAATTCATTCATAAATAACCAAAACGACATAAATAAGAGCAAAAATAACATAAATAAGTATATTATTGAACATTCCAAGATCATGTTTGCGAGCAATCTAAACGAGTCGAGCTCAAGCTCGAGCTCGCGAGCCTATTATCGAACATGTTTGCGAGCTCACGAGCCGAATATCCTTGGGCTTGAGTTTGGTTTGATTAAATTTTCGAGCTCAAAATCGAGCTCGGGCTTGATTTGATATGATTAACAAACAAACTCAAACGAACTTTTTATCGACTCGAGCTTCGAATAGCTCGCAAACCGTTTGGTTCATTTACATCCGTAGTAATTACCAAGAGGACCAACTTACTAACATTCCATATCCAAAAACTCGTGAAATATAATTTTTTTTTGGTTTTGAAAAAAAAAACTTAATCTACCAATTTTCTACCAAACTGTCAAAAACTATCATCCATCACCAATGTACCCTCTCACATAAGTAATGTTTTAAAATATAGTATTCTGATTAAAAAAAAATTAATATGGGTTTGAAAAAATCTTCTAAGATATCTACTCCAATAATAGATTTAAAAATATTTCCCATGAATGTAACTGCTAAGTCTAAATATTAGTTAACTATCACTATATATATGTTGCCCCCAAAATGGATACAGCGACGAGAATTCTTAAAAGTTTTAGGAACACGACAACGTAACATGCGTAAGGACACATTTAAATTAAATATATATTAATTTACTGATTCAACCGTATGATTCAACCGTATTACATATTCAGATGAAGAATCGAAGAAGTCGATCGTATAATTTTGAATACATTTGCGTGTGTATAAATGGAAAAAATATCTGTAACTTCAATATATAAATTCGTAATTATAACTTTAATTGCTTCCCACGCATCTCTAAGATATACATATATACATATGAAATCAGTGGAATATTGTAACAAGAAACTATTGTAATAGCACAAACCCGTAATTGTTCTCACTCTATTTCAAGCTCAAAACGAAAATATTAATTAGTCTCATGTTTTATCTTCAAACTGCAGCTAGCTTTGATGAAGTTAGAATGAAGTAATGGATCCATGAATTAATATCTAATGTGCTGCACCGGGTGATCAATCTCACCTGGGATATACTCCACTAATTGAGGAAACATTTCTTGAAGCTGATTTATGCTCTGGTAACGTGCCACTGGACTCCGAAAATTCCATCGAATCAACTTGATCTGCACCCAAACTAACCGAGACGAAGGACGCAGGCTCCGAAGGTAACGGCAGAGACAGTGAGAAACTACTGAGCATGAGAGCAACATTAGCCATTGTTGGTCTATTCCCAGCATTTTCTTGAACACAAAGCACGCTGATATGAAAGCATCTCAATATCTCACGCATCGGATTTGAACCATCTTTCAACATAGGATCTATCATATTCATAGCTGTTCCCTCACGCCAATGCCTCCAAGCCTGAATCAATCAGAAACATTGTTAACCTGAATATTTTGAAGTGCTTCTTTTTAGTTATGGAAGGGTGTTTGTTACAATGGATCTCATACGGATACAATACTTTCAACAAACTTAGAATGCAAAGATTTGATACATTTATATGATTTAAAGTTAGGTGCTAACAATAAAAATAAGAGGGAAGTTTCTGGTTTTTACTTACAGAACTTAGCAGGTCTTCTAGGTTCTCCCCATTCCTAAAAGCGTTATTTCTCTGCCCGGTCAGAATTTCCAAGACCAACACTCCGAAGCTGAACACATCTGACTTAATAGAGAATTGGCCATGCATGGCATATTCCGGCGCCATATATCCACTGAATTAAATAGCCAAGGTATGTAGTTAGTACCGAACATCTATTCCTTTTTGGAAAAAAAATAAAAAATCAATGCTACATCCTTAGAGAAGGTGGTTGTGATTGTAAAAGACTTACTAAGTTCCAACGATCCTGCTCGTGTTTCCTTGAGTTTCATCTTTCTCAAATAACCGCGCCATGCCAAAATCTGCAATCTTAGCAATCATCTCTCCATCTAACAAGATGTTACTTACTTTAAGATCACGATGAATAATCCGTAGTCTAGAGTCTTCGTGAAGATAAAGAAGTCCCCTGGCAATACCCACGATGATTTTGTAGCGTCTCTCCCAATCCAATTGTGAACGTCTGGCTGAATCTGGATGCGCACACAACCCGTTCGGTATAGGTTAACAAGCGCGTGATAGAAACTACTAGCAGAGCATGACCGAGCATAGTTTTATAATTGAATCCAAAACTTACTAAATAGGAAATGGTCTAGGCTTGAATTCTGCACGTGTTCATATATAAGAAGCCTCTCTGTCCCTTCGATTGAGAAGCCTAATAGCCTAACAAGATTTCTGTGTTGAAGCCTGGCCAGTAACACCACCTCATTCTTGAATTCATTATCACCTTGCCCGAAGTCTCTCGACAACCTTTTGACTGCGATTTCTTGGCCATTTTGAAGTACTCCCTGTTAAACAAGAACAACTTCAAACCAAATAATCTTTGTGTTCATCGTATAATATATTCTACCACTTCAGTAAACTGTTTGCAAAGACGTCACGGAATCATCAATAGTTTTTTCTAAAACTCAAAGTGCATCAGGTAATGTTTATCAACCTAATGCAGAATTAACTTACAAAAACAAATGTTCTATATATTACCTTGTACACGCCGCCAAATCCACCTTGCCCGAGCTTGTTAGCATCAGAGAAATCATCTGTCGCAGCTCGAATTTCATTGAAGTCAAATTGGATGGATTCAGCAATGCTCATATCATCAACACCTTCTGAAAATGAAAGTGAATTACCATCAATAAACTTGAATCTTTTATGAATGAGTTCTGTTTTTCCTTTTTCTTTTGTTATGTAGCTAGCTGAATAATCACACTTACTCTCCAACTTGTCCTTTCGCTTATGCTTTCTATGCCGCCTTAGGAAGACGTAAATGCCTGCAACTAGGATTAAAATCGCGACAATGGGAACAACAATGGCGATGACTGTTCGGGCTGTATTCTTACTCTTTCCTGCAAGACATGAAAATCACTTGCATTCGTTCGTATCAAAGGTAGGATTTCAAATGATATGAAATCATTGCAGGCCACCAAATTTTTTATTTGACGATCAATCTTTTACTAATTGTTCCATGACTAAGATTAAAATTATCAGGGTCTCATACATTGATTCTTATCTATTGACAAATTTGTGATGAGAAATCTCTATTTCTTTTTTATTTTTCAGATATTTGCAGATAAGCATTATAGTTTCATATAATCATAGGACAACATAGAAGAATAAACAAATTACTTCAAGATTTAGGGGACATAGTGATTGCTCCTTAAAAAAGGCATTGTTTTCGTCATAACGGCTTATTTGTCCGCAGAAAACGGAACAAGTCAAACTCAGAAATTGAATCTGCTGCTATATAATTATTTAATCAGGATTAGAGACGAATTAGATAGAGATGTACTGCATCAAAAAGTTTTGTGATTGGTAAGCTTTTGTTAATTATTTTTGTTCAAAACATAAAATCACTTGGGACAACAATTTGTGTAAGACGGTCTCACGGATCGTATTTTGTGAGACATATTTCTTATTTGAGTCATCCATGAAAAAATATTAGTTTTTATGCTAAGAGTATAACTTTTTAGAGTAGGTCTCATCTGAGACCGTCTCACGGATCTTAATCTGTGAGACGGGTCAACCCTACCCATATTCACAATAAAAAGTAATACTCTTAGCATAAAAAATAATATTTTTCATGGATGACCCAAATAACAGATCTGTCTCACAAATACGACCCGTGAGACCATCTCACACAAGTTTTTGCCTACTTTTTATTGTGAATATCGGTAGGGTCGACCCGTCTCACAGATAAAGACTCGTGAGACCGTCTCGCAAGAGTCCTACTCATCACTTGGTCATGTATAATTTTTTTTATAATTAATTTATACTCAAAGATATCATGATTGTAAAAAAGAAGAAAGTAAATTAAAATTTGAAATTATAAAAATTAACGAGATGTAACTTGAAACTATGAAATAATAAATTTTAAAAACAACAGCTCGTGTCAAAACAACAAATTTATCTTCATATTTCTTCATAATAGTTAACGATGCCTTTTTTTCTATTGTTATTATATTATAATAATATGAAACTATGTCTTGAAACGTATGTTCACCTGCTGCCGGCGACGTAGGCGATGACGGCGGTGGGGTGGCTGCAGCAGCCGCCCTGACCCGTTCCTGAAGCGTAGTTCCATCGTAGAAGCTAGAAAGCTCGTACCGAATATTGCAACTAGGCAGCAAAAGTCTCACCCCACTCGACCCTGCTGGGAATCCGTTGATATTTTTACCGGCCTCAACCAAGCAACCATCGCAATTCTCCGCCGATAAATCCGGCGTACACTGCATCAGCCCATATACCACCTGAAAATCCGGCGCAGTCCTACTATCTCCAGCAACCTTCAGCAAAGATCCTCCAGAAACCGCAGTTTTTCTCAGTTGATCCAGTAGCTGTCTCAGATCTGCACTATATCTCTCCGGGTCCGAGAAATTACGCGGATTCCGCCCGATAATCCTCGGACTTGTATCCAGTATCCCATATATGGGCGTGTGCGAGTATCTCAACATGCATAATTCATGCCAGAATGCAGCTCGTTTCTGGTTCGGGCATAACCGCACAATCTCGGAGGTGACGTTAGTGACACAGCTCCGGCATACATCCATCTGCACATCTGCTCTACATAGAACAATGGCGTTTACTTGATCTGGGCTTTGTCCACCGGACGCGTTGTAGAATCCGAAGCCATCGACATTCGGGGAGAGGGAGGATAGAAGAGTGTTGAGATTAGATTCATATGCACTGTTCCTCGTGTAATTATCTCCCTGATAGCAGAAATAGTTCTGGGAGCTGACGAATCCAAGAATGTTTGCGATGATGAAGACAATGAAATTTAAAACTAGACGTGATCTTTGGGAATCCATTGATTTAGTGCATGAAACTACAGAAAACATTCAAGATTTTCTCGATATTAATGTATTAATTTCTATATTGAATAGTTGAGTTTCTTTGAGGCTGACTGATTCTTGGTAAATAATTCGAAGAAAACATGGATACGCAAACATTTAATTTTCGACTTGGAGCATTATATATACAATTTATTTATACGTGATATCCTTCGATTGGTTACAGCTTACACGAAACAATTGACGAAAAAGAAAGGAGCCAAAAAGTGGTGAGATGTTACGTGATAGAAGTATCCTCTGGTTGAAAATTGAAAATTTCAATAAATAGATAGGATGGTCAAAGCTTCCATCTTTCTTAAGAATTTATAAAAATGATTGGTTTTTTTATAACGCCATTTCCTTTTGGAACACTTGTGTGGACGAATGAATTATTAGGATAAAAAAAATCGATAGTCGAAAGAAATATCACGTTTCTTATGAATATCCCAATGTCATTATTTATTAGGATAAAAAATCATCCATGTCATAACTACCAATTATAATTTTTAATATACTGATGAATACTTTCTTCTCATAATTTACCTTTTTTTTTTTAGTAGGTCTCATGTTAGACAGTCTCACGGATCTTAATATATGAGACGGATCAACCCTATCCATATTCACAATATAAAGTAATACTCTTAGCATAAAAAATAATACTTTTTCATGGATAACCCAAATAAGAGATCCGTCTCACAAATACGACCCGTGAGACCGTCTCACACAAGTTTTTGCCTTCTTTTTTCTATCTAAATTTACATGCATCCCATTTCTAATACCGTTTCAATATTTCATCTTATTAAGTTATACATACAAAATGGCGATAAATTAGAAACGTTTTGATTGTGACATAGATGCATGCAATACTAAAAACACGTTTTGATTGTGACATAGATGCATGCAATACTAAAAACTACAAAGAAAAATTTATATTGAATCACCAAAAAACCCACTTCAAAAATTCGGTATTCAAAAAATTCACACCTCTGCTCTATTAATCATCACCCTAAATTCTCTATGTAAAGTTCACGACCCGATACAACATTGTAGCTCTATTTTTTAATGTAATGATAAACTTAATTGTTCTAATAATTTAGTTTTTTGTCTCTCTAAATTTACCGATATCACATTTCTAACAGTGTTTCAATGAATTTATTTTATCAAGTTAAACATACATAACTACGACAAAAGAAAAGAATGAGCAAATTAATTACGAGTATTTTGAAACGTTTTGATTGTGATCTAGATGTATGCAACGTTAACAATTCAAGAGAAAAAACTTGTAATTTGAACTATGAAGCAATAAATTTTTTATTTCAGCTACCAAAAAACCCACTTAAAAAAATTCCATATCCAAAAATTTAAGAAATATAATTTATTTTTATTTATTTTTGTGAAAAAAACTTTTGATTTGGTTTGAGAATATCTTCTAAATCAACTATTCCAACAATAATACTTGAAAAATATTTCCTACTATATTAAAACAAAAATTTGTCTGAGACGGTCTCATTATCGTATTTTGTGAGATTGATCTTTTATTTGCTAAGAGTATTATTTTTTTTATTGTAAATCTCGATATAGTTGGCTCGTCTCACATATAAATATTCATGATATAGTATCACAGGAGACATACTCTTATATTAATACCACTGATTAATTTAAACATTAAATTTTAATCAATTATTTTATGTTTTATTATATTCAAATTCATAAAAATAATAATTAATTTTAACCACATATTTTAAAATATTTTATATGATAAATAGAACAACTATCGATATCAATAGTCTTTCCAATGGATATAATCTAGACTTGTCAAATTGGGCTCGTCGGGTTGGGCCAACCCGCACTGCTATAAAAATTGAATAGGTTGGGTTGATAAAATAGGAGACCGTTTGGAGTTGGGCCACACGGTTTGAGTCCGTT
The DNA here is from genome assembly GCF_022965805.1 of Primulina eburnea. Classification (NCBI taxonomy): domain Eukaryota; kingdom Viridiplantae; phylum Streptophyta; class Magnoliopsida; order Lamiales; family Gesneriaceae; genus Primulina; species Primulina eburnea. The sequence goes on along the minus strand of NC_133103.1, from coordinate 2,390,035 downwards.
TGAGGAATAAGTCCCTTGTACCTCGATCAATCTCTTATCTTATTTCTTCTTTATTTTTCTCATGCACCTCGCTTCCATCACTCACTCTGGTAAAATCTGAATCTCTGTGCTAACGTAGAAGATCAAGATTGAATGAAATTTAATGAGAATTAACTTTATAATATTTGTTTAATTTCTTCATGTTTGGTTTGAACACTTTACTTTTTATGGATTATGTTGTATGTTTTCTCAATTTCTTATTTCAATGTTTTAAGTATTTTACGAAACTATTTGATTAAAATATTTTTTTCTTCTATGTCTACTGCGATATTGTGTAACATTTTTTCTTAAAAAAATAAGCGGATCGACCCGCCTAACCCGCGGCCCAAAGTGGGTTGGGTTGGGTTGGCTATTTAGAGGCCTGCCAGCTCTGCCTAGCCTAATGGCCAGCCCGTTCCGCCAACTCGTTTTGACATATCTAATATAATCGTCTCAAAATATTACCATTGAATGAAAAATTAGAACATATATTATAAATAATCAAATAAACTTTTTGAATTTAAATTTAACTCATTGCCTGATAATTCTTTTACAACACAAGCCAATGTTATTTCCTGAAAAAAAATTCTCGAATTATTTCTGTATCAACTTTTAAAGTGTATCAACATCTTTAATTTTTTTAATCTCATTTTCAGTTGCGCCAAAACATCCTTACCTTTAATTTATTATTTACAATTATTACAAAATATTATGTTTTTTATATTAAAAATTCACGTGAGACAGTTTAATCGATTAATTTTATGATATAAATATTATATTTAGGTAATCTATTAAAAAAATATTAATTTTTTATTGTAAATATAAGATTAATATTCGAATAAATATCCGTGAAATTGATATATAATATACTATATTTTAATGTATAATAAAAATATGTATATCGGGCTTTCACTTCCCATTTCCGCACTACGTTTTATCCGTTGTTATTGTTGCTGCTACCTCATCTCTTCTAGCCTCTCTTTCATCCTCCACAATCTGTACGTTCTTGCGCACACTTCTCTTTAACTGTGCTCTAAATTGAATTTTGCAGTGGATTTCACCTGTCATTTGCATTAATCTTTGCGCTTGTAGTGATTATTCTCATTAATTTGGGTTTTATTCCCCGAATCATATTCGTTTTTGCTCAACATATCTTGTCTCGCAGCTTATTATTTTGTTTTTTCATAGTAACGTATGTCAAAATTGGGAGCGTGCTGAGTGAAATTCACGGTTTCTGTGATGCTTCTGCTTAGTTTCTTTGATTTTGTTTTTGTTTTTTTTTTTTGCTGTGTATTTAGATCAAATACTAATGAATCTGGTCTCCTTCAGAACAACGTAGCATAAATTCTGGACAATCCATTCTAATAGGCGGTGATAGGAGAGAAAGGGTACACGGAAGAACTCATGGACCTTCAAACTCCATGTACCGCCTGCCTTTCAGTTAACAGAAGGCCACCGCGCCTTGGGCCATCGTCAAACCAAAAGTTCATAGCCATGCCCTTTAATTCGCGGCGGAAAATAGTATCGCAGCTTCAAAGTTCGGTTGCGGTGAATGGTAGCGCTCAATCTCCCACTGTTCGGACCCATAAAGTCACTGTACACGATCGCCAACGGGGAGTTGTCCATGAGTTTTCGGTGCCCGAGGTAGTTAACTGACAAATGCTATATGTTGTATGTGACATTAAGACTTTTCTTGTTTGTAACTATAACTCACATGTATTGAAGTGTAGGACCAATATATACTACACACGGCAGAGTCTCAGAGTATAAGTCTACCCTTTGCTTGCAGACATGGTACTATTCGACTATATTTGCTAAATCTTACGCATTCCGATCACTTGTGTAGATTGTGTTCATTTTAGGGGAAAGAAAGGGAATTCAAATGAACATGATATGTAGAGCCTATTATTATTATTATTATTATTATTATTATTATTATTATTATTATTATTATTATTATTATTATTATTATTATTATTTCTACTACTATTATTATTTGTTATTTAATTGAACTGAATTATATGTAGTTAGAAATTGTGCTTTTATCTCCCTTTCGTATGATGGGCGCAATAATGCGAACTTTCTGTGTAATAGTATGTTTTTATGTGGTCTGTTGTATATAAGTGTTTACAAAGTTTGAGATCAGCTACTAAGTCTGGCAATTGTTTGTCTTTATATTGTCTTCTTATAGAAAATATTGAAATGTACATGTTTTTTTGAAAACTTTCTAACGCGTACAAGTTGTTAGGAATGGCTTAGATGCTAGCAAGAGGTTTCATTCACCGCACAAAATCTGTGTGTATATCTTCTGCATAAGTGAATGAATAGGCAAAATTTACTTTGGAAAAAGTCCATTTGACCACAAAACTAAGAATGTTTCATAGATTTTCCACAAATACAATATAATTCTCATTATTTTAGTTGATACCGACTTCAAGATCAACAGTCGATAGTTATATACCAAAACAAGAATAAGACTTATATGCCTTTTTCAGCTCAAAAGATGATAATAGCCATGGCCTTGTTGTATTTTGTCGTGTTGGTCGTGGAGGATGGTTTGTGCTGGCTATCTTAATCTGTTCATCAGCGTGAATTCAAGGCTGTAACTAGTAGGTCAGATTGCTTACTCCAATATCATTCCCATCCTCCTCGACTTGTAGGTTTGAAATTGAAATTGCCTCACCATCGCTGCAGTAGGAATGGACAATTTTACTCTTTACTTGAGTGGAATCATCGCTATAGGAACGTGTTGATTTACAGATAGGACAGCATGAATTAATCACCTCAGTCCGTCTACAAGAGAACCTGAATTTAGAATTTGTATCTATTGTTAAAATGCAGTGATGGAATCGGGTATACGTCAATCAATTTTATGATTGACCAGATAAGATACCTGCGTTAAAATGTGCAATTAAACTTAACTGAAATATCATGGATTTGAGCTTAACTTCTATTTTGGTGGCTCAGTGGCTGATGACTCTTTGATCTGCATTTGGGCCTGAATTTTGGAGCAGTACCTTTTCACTTTTTAATTCTCTATCTCATAGGTTGTTGTACCAGCTGTGCTGTTCGTGTGAAGTCTGGGCAACTCAGACAGCCTGAAGCATTGGGCATATCTGCTGAATTGAAAGATAAGGTGTGCTATCTGCTTGATGGACTAACGTTGAAGTGTCTTGTATTTGTTTTAATTCAATACATACCATTAATTTAACTAATTTAACCTATTCACAAATGATGAAAGAAGACGCATGTGCATAATTTTTTACTCATGCGTTGGGATTGATGATGAAGAGTCCATTGTGGGCTAATAAAAAATCCACGACCTTCAGTGTTTAGTTGGAGGCATCAGATAATTGAATGATAGAGTATGACCTAGTAGATTAATGAATGATGTGTGGTAATTAATTAATTATCTTCGGAAATCCTTCTTCTGGGGTTCTGGTGATCGCTTTTATGTCTCTTTTTACTTATTTTCCTCCCCCTCTATGGCGCACCAGTTTTTCCGTCAATCTTGTTGAACCAAGCTTTCAAGAGAGAGGCTAAGGGCTTTCAGACCAATAAGTAATTTACTTGTACCTTCTACCATGTATTTGCGGAGGAAGTATCACATCCCTGTGAACTGATGGGATATAATCCAAGTACCTTAACATCGGGCCTGGCAATAGAAATTAGGATAACTCTTTCCTGCAAGTCAAGGCTCTCATTTTGGCGATCGTATTTCTTACTTTACGAAACTCTGTTGAAAATTATGTGTTTTGTTACACTATTGTGTAATCGGTACTTAACTTTAGATTCACCTTCTCATAACCCAATAAATTGACGTGCAGCATTGGCAATCGCTGAAAACTCGGGTTTAGTACTGCTACATGCAACAATTGTTGGTTTTTACTCCTTATATGTATTTAAGCTAATCATACAAACTGTTGGTACAAATTTTTTTAATTTTGCAATGTTAGACTTCTGACATTGTGGATAAATTAGCTAGATTTTTGGGAATATTACAAAATTTGTTTTGCCCATTAATGTGGTCATTGAGCTAGTCATACGAATTGTTGGTATGATAGTAGTCAATTAGTTTTAGATTAAATTTGTTTGCTGGAGATTCCTAATTTATACCATATACTTTTTGGGCCAATGCATTTATGTTCGTTTTTTCTGGTGTGTAGGGGTACGCACTTCTTTGTGTGGGCTTCCCATCATCTGACCTGGAGGTCGAAACACAAGATGAGGATGAGGTATTTATTGCTTTGACACCTTCTACAGTTAAGATGAAATGCAAAATCACTCTTTCTTGTTTAAAAAGTAACGATCCCGTACTCTATTTAACTTCACGAGCTTACATTTGCACCCAGCCTTTATGGTTGTGATAAATAGGTGCATGTAGGTTATATTGAAAGAACGCAAGAGTTTCATTGTAATTTTTTGAACATTAGGAAGTCGTTTACAGTTCTGTCTAAGTTGGTGGGGGCCTAAATAGAATTCACCGATCGCTGTCACGTCTTTCCTTCGAGAAGTGCATCTTGCTATAAATATGCTTGCATCGCATTGAGCAAAAATACTTGGATCGGTCTCGAATTTATGTTATGTTCATGGTTGCAGCAAAAGTTTTCTTTTGACACATTTGTTTATTATCTTCAATGGAGCACGCAGATCATAAAACTTTATTGCGTTTACAGGTGTATTGGCTTCAATTTGGACGATATTTTGCAAGAGGGCCTATTGTAAGTCGTGTTTCTCAGACCGCTTTAGGTTAATAGTTTTAAAATGAAGATATATCCAATGAACAGGATCATATCTCTTAAACTCAATGCAGGAAAGAGATGATTATGCGTTAGAATTGGCAATGGGAGACGAGTAGGCCTATCTCTGCCCACAATGACCAATTTGGCATCATGTAATAGGTAGTTTTTTTTATCATATGCTTTTTATTTTATTTGTTTTTGTATCCTCGATATTACTCGGTACGAAATACTTCCCAATTTTTTGTGGCAAACAAAATGGACCTTGCTTCGATGGTCGATACGACGATGCTCGGGGGTCATGCCTAGGACCTTCCTAGTTGTTTAGGGAGTAATTCTTAACAAACATTACTGATGCGCAACTTCCCAAGAAATCGATAACGCAAAATCGATTCGAAAAACCATCTTTACTGAAACTGAAAAAATAAAAAGCTGAAAAAAACCCGAAAAATTCGGTTCACGGTGAATACTTTGCAGTTTGCATACAGCACGATTCAAGTTAATTATACAATTGACATGACAGCAGACTAGCAGACTATATGTTCGAATCATACAATTCTTGTGTCCAACTGCTTCAATACTTGTTCTTTTATTACCTCACAGTCAACATTCAATTATTGGACATTATTCAACTTAGTTTCTTCATACTTGTCAAAGATTTTTAAGTCAATCGGTAGATAAGATATCTATCGAGTGCGGTTTTGCCCGCGACTCTCTTTTGCATTAAGATCTCCTTCTTGAATTCTACCTATGTAAATCGCACGTACTTTCCTTGAATTGGGCTCCGAGACCAAAAGCTGAGGAGGGCTCTCTATTTTTCTTCGCGTTTGTGGGGCTCATGAAATAGGCGATTGAGAGACGATTCCTTTCCTTATTTAGAACTGCTCTATGGACAACACCCCTTAGTCTTCCAATACTCCATGCCTCAAATTATGCACGCATTTTTGCAATTAAGGTTAAGGCATTGTTAGCACATCCAATCTACGCTCTTTCAAAAGGGATAATTTCATGTCTTGTAAAAAAGCCGAGTTTGGACTCTCTCAGTACTGTATCTCAAAGCTGGAAATATATACATGGATGTGGTCGATGGCTTTTTGAAGAAACTAAATTATTTGAAAATTTCACTCTATTTAAGATTATATAATATATTTGTTTCTAAAATTGATTTCGACAAGTAGACTTGCAAGTAAAGAGAGGGAATATATGGTATGTATACCTCAAGACTAGTGTCACCGATATTGATGACAAATGAGTTTGTAAGGGGACGTACTCCAATCCGTATATCGCCGTCATCTCGATGGACTTGAAGGCCGCCGACTTGATCTCATAGCCATATGGTGAGGGTGTGCGGATCCAAATGGCTACTAAGTCCTAAAATATCGCAGGAAGAGGGCAAGGCGCGCGCGCGGACACCGATTGATTCTGATCCTCATGTTCGTTTTTGTCATACTTCTTGTTAAGAAATTTTCGACCAGGCCGAGGCCGTGAGCTAGCATACCTAGAACCGTCATTCCTAGTTCTTCCACTGCTTTCATGTACTGAATCAGGGCGTTGCTGCAGAAATACATAATGTAACTCGTAATCTCAACATTTCTTGTAAAGATATCAAGATATTTCACATTCGATTCCCACGTAGATAAGACCTGTTTGGTGATTAAATTAATTAAAATAGAGTATAAATAAAAATTACTTTAATCCTTGACGCTTGTTATCACTGACCTTTTGAGAAAATTCTACGTACAACATGCTGGGGTGATGGAAGCAACTGTAATGTTTAAACCCAAGGCAAATTTTGTCCATAAAAAATTTTGATGCAGAATAACCCAACGGCAAGTTTCCAGTTCTAGCATCCTTCAACTTTTGTTCCATCGGAAGATCAAAGAGCTCGTTTACGCGAGCAAATATATCTTCTATAATTTCTGCTGAAACCCCATTTCTGTGCAGCAGCCACCATATCTCGGCACATGCTGGTGTACCTAACTTCATCTTTCGTAGGAAATAAACTTATAATGGGAATGTCTTGTCCATCAACAAAATCGTCGTGTTTTATCAAAGGCTATTCTTCTCGCACCAAATGAAATTTTTTACGCGTAAATTGTGGTCATCACAGAACAGTGATTCGACATGTTCTTCAAGTTGTGGTTCCATTGCCAAAAATATAAGTTCCTTCGGAAAATTGAGATTATGTGTCCTGATTGATGGTTCTTGTATTATGATACATTAATATTCTCTCACAGGGTATGTGAATCCGTCAGTCTCCCCGAAACTTTGACCTACGGAGATGTATACAAACTGTTACACCAAGAACTATGTTACATGAACACTGAAATATGCTACATGAACACTAAGAAATGCAACATTAAAATTTTGTTGATTTATTCAAAATATCTTAACAGTAATTGAACTAAAATAATCATCAAAATTTAAAAGTGCATATGTCAAAATTAAAAAATTTATTATTGGACTTTTCGAAGACGATCGATGCAAATTGGTAAACGAGTTGGTCAGTAGAATTTTACAAAATATACCAATTTATCATACGATTTTATTTTTTGTGGTGGAATTGGCGGTCTATAAAGGGAGTATTCTAGTACTTGTATTAGAGTTGTAACCATTTAAAATATTAAAAGATTTTAACGTTTAAAATTTTACTAATGCAGTTTAAAATTCAAGCTCAGGCGAAATCATGAGTGCAATTGTTGATGAGCTATTTCAAAAGGCTGTGTTAAAAGTGGACAGCGTGTGCCGCTATATATGTTCGACCGCTTTGTGTTAAATGCCCCACAAGGTTTAAATCTAGTGCAAATTAAGCCAAGAGATAAATGTTCATCCCTCTCCTCAGGATGTTAGGAAGAGAAATGCATATAGTTTAGAAATGGCGTCACTTGCAAGAGCTATCAAAATGTCACAAATCTCCATGAAATTATTCAAAATGGTGAAATTCAAAAGCAACAACAAGAATTATAAGCATGCAGCAGAAACACTACCGAGTAAAAAACACACAGACAAACCAATCCATAAAGCGCCGAATATTGTTGGTCAGAAACAAGAAAATACACTTTAAAACGCTAAGCAGTGCAGCACTATTCCTTTTATTATCGATTGAAGACACTATTTTATTTCAAGTTCCCTGCTGGCCAGCCCTGGCAGCATGCTCCGCCCTGTCCTTAACATCGTACGCCGCATGCGAGATTTTCTCACGAGCACGGTCAAGCTGATCAGCCCCAACAGGGTGTTTTCCAGTGGCGTATTTGTACATCCAGTAGAACAAGAAGCTGGCGGTGGCGCCGCATCCACCCGAAGTTACGAAGCCTGCGAGGATCAAGAAAATGGTTATGGTAGCGGGGACAAGAACCGGGCTAAATATCACCAGAAGCGGAGTGGCCAACACCAGGGCTATGACGGTGCCCGCCAGAGTGAGTCCGGATAGGACCATGAGAGAACCGCCAAGAGTGACGGCGGTCGTTGTTTTCGCCACCTGGCGGGAAAGCTGCTGCCGCTCCTGATGCTGCGGCTGCTGGAACCTCTGTTGGACGTCGGACCGGGGCTGGTTCTGAGCCATCGATCTTCGATTTTGTAGGACAATCTTTGAATATCTCAAGAGGGAGTTTCCACGTCTGTGAATCTTACGTATTGTCAGTTTATATGCAGAAATGAGTGCATCGAGGTTGTGAAGATTTGCATGGCGGTGTCGGAAGAAAGTGTGACGTGTTTGGTGCTTGGATCAATGCAGTATTTGCATGACACGAATCTTAGTGCATTTGACAAGTATATTTGTCATGCATTTATCCTTTTAATTTAATTTTAAAGTAATTCAAGAATGGACACTGCTTTACAGGGTTGTACACAGAAAATGAATGAAAGAAATCTGACGGGGGTTGTACGGGAATCTATGTATCCACAAATCAAGCCTCGTAAATATGAGAGCCCAATAATAATCATGTGTCATTTCTGTCTAGGTGGCATGCGTTGGGCCAGATATTTCGACTTGCAGTAAATCGTCATAGAATTGTGTATATACTTTACAATAATATCATTGCACGGTGAAACTAGATTATACCATCTTGAGTTCATAAGTACTTATTATTCGATATAAGATATTTATAACAATGCTCATCTTGGAGAAGTCCGCGTCTACGACGACTCACTTTATACGAATTCAACTTATTTTTCAATATTCAATGAATACATCATGTATCTTAATTCAACTTATACTTTTTATTATAGAAATTAATTCAATAGTAACCATTTTATATGTCGTCTTTTATGCTAGTTATCCAATTTTATTAATCAAATAGTTATCCATAAAACTAGATCTTAAATCGGGTCAAAATGATTATTAAAACAACTTAAAATTTTAACGATAAATATTTGACTATTAATCTATCTTTATTTAATCTGCTCAACCAAACACATCCTATAAGTATTGTTATTGTCGTTGTTATTATTATTGTTGTGTGCATCACTTTTTGGCTCGAAAGATATGATGATAAAGGATATGTAATATAAGAATGAAAAATAAATATGTACGAATAACATGATAATTTATAATTCAAATATGTTATAAAGCTCGATTCAAACGTTCAACTGAACAAATATACATAATCAATTAACGTCGCATATGTTGCACTAGATAGTGCTAATAAATAACTAGATCTATGTGACACGCACTTATCTTGAATTTTGAACTTTTATCAATACAACAATAATTACTGCAACTTAGTCGTCACACCATATAATTCTCCAGTAGTACTCGTGATTAATTGGCACAAAACAAGTTTTCTTTTTTGCGTGCTTCGCCAGTTGATACATTGAGGAGAAATTGAACACGTGCAAATAAGTTATAAGAATATAAAAAAATTAATTTTTGGAGTAAAGTTTATTTAAAAAAAACGATATTATTTATCTGTGCAGCACCACGTAGTCTGGTGGGATAATGTGCATTAATTAATACAAATTGGGTGTGAACAGTACTCCTGCTAATGACAATTAATTATTCGAGCTGTTTTCATTATAGTAAACTCACCCACAGAGAGGTCAATTTTTATTTTTGATGTAGTTGTTAATTACGCTGCCTTGTGAAAAGGTGGGCTTAGTACTTTTGTTCGGTTCATAGAATTTTAGGTACAGAGTTTGGTGAAACTTTAGTGTCGGAAGACTTTTGGTTTTGGGCATTCAATTACTACTTAGTTCCGTTTCATACGTGGTTGCGAGGAAATAAGTCAAAATATAAGACAACACGAAAGTAGGTAAACGAGTAACCCAGAAAAAAGAAAGGATCTAGCTGTCGTTAATGTACTTTACAATTTTAAACATATATAATTTTGATATATTTTACCTGTTGAACAATTATCAGCTGATATTCAATGGTTGAACGTGAAAAAATATGAAAAATTATACATTAATTTTTTATATAAGGGTGCATCATATCAAAATTATTTACGTATATGTTTGCTTTAATTGAATAGAATTTATATAATCAAGTGTGTTAAATTAAATATACCATCACAAAAAGTGTGTTAAATTAAATATCAATTACTCGAATCAAAATTTGTTCATAATTTTTTTTTTAAAGAATGTTCATATATTTTTTTTGTAGATGGATTATCTTATATATTTGAGTTGGCTTTTTTTTTGATAGGAAACATTATTTTATTCAAAAGAAATTTTAAAGGTCCAAACAAAAGACGCGGAAGAGTTTTCCGCGAATTAAAAGTGATCAAAACATAAAATTAAATTGTTACAAAACTCCAATCCCTAACAACATCTGAAATAGCTAGATGTCCTAGTTCTTTTAAATTCCTTGTTGACTGTGCGACTCTTAATTTCAGCATTTCCCAAAGTTTGTCCTCCGAGGTAGACGAGTCATTGAAAATTCTGTTGTTCCTCTCTAGCCATATTGTCCAGAACGTGTAATGAACAACCATGTACCAGAAAGTATCCACGCTAGCCCCCTTGCCAAAACCCGGATCTATGGTAAACATATCTTTGGCCCTCCTCGGAGTAATCCAAAGAAATTTCAGCTCTTGCATCACCTTAATCCAAATATTTCTCGAGAAAGAACAATGCAGCAATAAATGATCCTGATCCTCGTCGCTGTTTTGACACAAGCAGCACCACTGTGGCCGTAGAGCACATGATGGCCATCTTCTTTGCACCGAATCAGAGGTCTGTAACTTGCCCAAAGCGACAGTCCACGAGAAACTTTACTCGTGTGATAGATTTATAGTTAAGGGGTCTAATTTCGATTTCAAATGATTATATTATGTTTGATGTTTAATATAACCCCAACGTTCATATATTATTTTATTTTATTAAAAAATAAAATAATACTAAAGATAGTGACCGAGAATAATCAAAATATATATATTAAAATAAAGAAGAATAAAAGGTAAAGATGCAAAATTAAACAAGTGAAGGTATTTCGGGCCGAAACTTTATATAGTAGAAATTTCCAAAGTCGCCTTACGTAAGTTTTATGCTCAAAATGTTGTCAGCAAATTCACACATATATTCTTTTATTATTATTTTATTTATTGTTGCATGATCAATTTGATATTATTCTTTGAATTAATACATACCTATTTGACTTGAAATTACATCAAAACGAATCGAAAATTCAAAAGAATAGGAATATGAATTTTGGTGGGATACTTTATATTAGAATTTACCCAATCAACACAGATAATTCAAAGATAATCCACTTATAAATCAAACTTTGGAAAGTTGGGTCTAAAAGATGAGCCCGAGACATTTGAATTGTACTCTTTAAAAATCTATTTTAATGAACTAAATGCATTAAAAAAATAGCAATAACTTAATCGTATTTTGTGAGACTATGTCTCTTATTTAGATCATCCATGAAAAAGTATTACTTTTTATGCTAAAAGTATTGTATTTTATTGTGAATATCGGTAGAGTTGACTCGTCTCACAGATTAAAAATTCGTGAAAACATCTCACAAAAGACGTACTATAAAAAAAATTATAATAACTTTTTTTGCCAAACATGGTATCCTACCCGGAAACGATGATAGGTTGATAACTCATGACTCCGCGAGCAATTCAAAAAATTTAGGTCAAATCAATGTTCCATTGGTGGTGGAATACAAGTTTGAAATGAAAATTCAATTTGTAATTGTTTTCATATCAAACCAGCCTAATTTAATCTTGCTAATAATAATCTTTTATTTTTTATGTTATTGATTGATTGATAATATTTCCATCGAAATAAATTTTCTCCATTTTATTAATAATCACAATTTTCTAAATACTTATAACAACAAAATATATTAAATTAAATGCTTCCCCCGTGAATTCAATGGGGAAAATCAATTGAAAATATATTAATTTAATTTTTTTTTAAAAAAAAACTACTTTCATTTTCTAATTTTCATACATAACACGATGTGTGTGTCTCGATCCGCCAATGAGTACATGTTAAATTGTTTATCCACTGATATGAGATCTTTGGGATAAAATACAAAACAAAATTTAAGAATTATTAAATCCAAAGTGGACAATATATGACTTTCGTTGCAAAATGTAAACCAAATATTTCCATAATCACCGGTCTTAGCATCCAATTAAATATGTATAATAATATATTTAACTTTTTAAGTAGTCAAGTTTTGGATAATTCGATATCTATATATGGTCAAACTTGATGAATTATTTTTATTATATAGTAATATCTTGGTTGACAAGTACAAAAATTGTAATTCGAGATTTATAAGAAATTGAATATTATTATCGTGTTTGAATGCATATAAATGTAAAATATAGCGTTATAAATGACCATTTCTCGTCCAACATTTAGTATCTGGCTATTAGGCCTACGTGAAATGCTGACGTTGGTATTATCAAGATCGAGGAATAAATTGTTTGAATAAGATTGATTCTGACATTATAAGTCAACACAAGAAAATGATGTAAAGACTCCACATAGTTGTGTTGTCTTGTCCATTTACGCGGAAACATCGTCCAAATGTAAATTGTTTGTGAGGGCAAAGTTTGACGTTTGGAATTTAGACAAAAACACTTGTCCTTCTTAAATTTGAAATTAGGTCAATTCGTATCGACCGAACAGAATTAACCATAATCTAAACGAACCGAACGAAATATTTATTAACGAACCACCGAATTATATTTCAAATCGATAAAACGAACCATTAAATGAATTCGATCGGTAATTCGGTTAACGATTATAACAATTTTTAATTGAAAACCTTTCCGATTGACATTCGTTCGAATTCAGTTATCAATCTCTCACTCTACTGTCCCTTGTCTAATTGGGGGTATTTTAGTCAAATAGACCGAGTAAGCCGATTTGTTGGACAAGAAACCAACTTTTTAAAATTTCCCAGAACACCCTTCTTCTTCTTGTACCCAAAAGAAGAAACAAATAACTAGTTGAAGAGATCCTTTTGGGGGGTAAAAAGGTAAAAATTTCAATTTATACATTTATTTGAACGACGAAACTAAAGTAAATCTATACCAAATCATCCATACCAATGCAATAGTTGATTGGACGCTTAGCAACAAAACAAATGTTTATTTAAGTCACATCATAATGCATCGATATGTTCTAATAATAAATTATATATAAAAACAACCCAATACTAGTTCATCAATTAATTTCTCAATTTTAATTTAAATATTCTATTTAAAATTATAGCACAAAAATTTTGTATGTGACTGTCAATAATTATTATATTAGCACATTTAAGTTTTACCATTAAAAAATTGGCATGGATGAGAACGCAATTTACATGGAATTTTCCAAGGGCAATGGGAAAGAGTTCTTCTATATAAACCCCTTGAATCCATTTTTTTAAAACTACGGACTAATAGTTTGACTTTCCCCGAACAGAATGCAAATTGGATACACGCTCCCGGCGCACAATCTCCAGCCCTTTCAGGCCAGGCGAGCCGCCTTTCGATACACCGGTTCGCCTCTGAACCCTCTGAGTCGAGTTCAAGCATCTCAGAAACCAGAAAATATCACCACAAAGCACCTCTTCAACCTTGAAAAGTTGTTGCACACTGAGCCTTCAAAAGAGCCACCCGATCAGCTGATACCGTTACAGAAAGAACCCCAACAGGAAACTCGGTCTAAAGGTTTCTTTGAAAGGTTGAAGTTGGCCGGAGGTTGGCCGGAAATGAAGGCCGCGGAGGAAATGTCACCGCGTCATTTAAACAGGCTGCGGCGGCTACTTTCCAAGTCGCAGGAATATTCTCCTCGGAATAATCTCGGCATCCGGTGGAGGGAGTATCACGGCAGCAACGATTGGACCGGTTTACTTGACCCTCTGGATGAGAATCTCCGGCGAGAGGTTGTTCGGTTCGGGGAGTTTATTCAGGCGGCGTATCATTGCTTTCATTCAAATCCGTCAATGTCAACGGAAGAATGTCAAAGGCCGCGCCACGTGGCTCTTCCTGACAAATCTTACAAGGTCACGAAGAGCCTATATTCCACGTCTTCAATCGGGCTGCCAAATTGGGTCGATGACGTGGCCCCAGATCTTGGGTGGATGACCCAACTGCTCAAGTTGGGCCGGGTACGTCGCTGTTTGTGATGATCGGAGGGAGATCCAACGGATGGGAAGGAGAGATATCATCATCTCCTTACGTGGGACTGCCACGTGTCTCGAATGGGCCGAAAATATGAGAGATTTATTGGTTCCAATTTCCCAAGAAGAAGAAAAAGATGGAGGATTACCCAGAGTGGAATGCGGGTTTTTGAGCTTATTCGAGACTCGTGGTGCTGATGATCATATTCCAAGTTTAGCTCAATCAGTAGTGGACGAAGTTCAAAGATTAATAAAAAAATACGAAGGTGAAACTCTTAGTATAACAATAACGGGGCACAGCCTTGGTGCCGCCCTAGCTTTGTTGGTGGGGGATGAACTGAGTGCATGCGCTCCTAACATGCCTCCAATTGCCGTTTTCTCCTTCGGCGGCCCGCGAGTTGGAAATCGAGCTTTTGCGAATCGACTCAACTCAAGAAACGTTAAGGTCCTACGGATCGTGAACTCTCAGGACGTGATCACGCGAGTTCCTGGCATGTTTGTGAGCGAAGAACTTGACAAGAAATTGAGATGTTCCGGAGCCGAAAAGTTTCTTAATGCACTCGACAGAAGTATGCCGTGGGCATACGCACACGTCGGGACGGAACTCCGAGTTGATACCAAAATGTCTCCATTTCTAGAGCCTCATGCAGATGTAGCTTGTTGCCATGATTTGGAAGCGTATCTGCACTTGGTGGATGGGTTTTTGGCATCAAATTGCCCATTTAGGGCAAATGCAAAGAGAAGTTTATTGAAGTTGCTTAATGAACAGAAATCAAACGTTAAAAGATTGTACACAAGCAAGGCAAAGGCCTTGATCTTGAATCCTGAAAGAAATAATATAACGGCAATACCAAGTTGTTTGCCAAGTCCATCTTGATATTTATAACATGAGAGAAAAGATTGGATTTTTTAAATAAAATTCATTCGTAATAAGATTATCGTAAACTTGTGCATGTACTCAGTGGTGCCCGTATATAGTTCGCCTCAATACTTTAAAAACTATGTGCTTATTATTATGTCAAGATCAATACCACCATATGTTGTTTGCTTGACATCACTTCAATCTTTGGTAAAAATGCATTTGAATCCCTGTGATATCTATAAGTAGTTAAATTTATACACATTTTTATTATTTACTCTCTTACTATATCTTTTATTTATCAATTTTATCTAAGAAAAATTCAAAACTTTTACTGTAATAATGCTCTTCATTGCTTTGGACTCAAGGTATTCTCATGATTCTCAATGAGTTAATAATGCTCAAGTTTGAAAAAGTCAAAACTTTTACTGTAATAATGCTCTTGATTGCTCCTAAAAATTCAAAACTTTTACTGTAATAATACGTCGAGTTTGCTGCCAACAATTTGCTTAGTCTTGATCCTGGGAACCCGGCTGCATATGTTCAGCCTGCAAATGTTTATGCTGCGTAAAAGAATCGGTAAAGCGTTTCAAAAGTTCGAAGATGGATGAAGGAAAATAAGGTCTTTTAAACACCTGGGTACAGTTGGATTGAGGTAAAGAGTGTCGTTCATAAGTTCAGATCAGGAGATAGGCTTCACCATGAACTGGAATGCATACATGAAAAACTCACTGAACTTAAGAAGAAAATGAAATTGGCAGGGTATGTGCCTGATCTTGAATCTGCTTTGTATGATGTGGGAGAGGAGCAGAAAGAGCAGCTACTTCTGTGGCACAGTGAGAAATTGGCCATTGCCTTTAAACTTATACGACTACCGTTGGGTACGACAATTCGGGTATTTAAGAATCTAAGAGTTTGTGGTGACTGCCACGAAATTTATCTTAGCAATTGAAGGCCGGGAAATCATTGTGAGAGATACAAGAAGATTTCACCATTTTCTTGATGGAACGTGCTCTTGCCATGATTATTGGTAAGCCTGAAACAACAGTTCACAAGATTAGCAATATATTGATTTTTATTAAACACTGGTAATAGGTAATAGATCATTGTTGCTTTATATGTTTAAAAATTATATATCTTATGTAAACAGAGTAGTTATTCTAATTATTTTTAGCCTAAACACAGCAAAAGTATATAGCAGTCTTTGAATTGTTATCGAGAAAACGTTTTGTTTTTAATCGAGAAAATGTTTTGTTTTACTACATTGCTATAAAAAATAAATATTAATTATGTAAAAGTTATATTTTTGGGTATTGAATTGTTGTCATTTTAAGGAATAATAAAACCCATGGAAGTGTATTGGGAAGTAAAATTGACATGCTTAGGGAATTTACAAAGGAGATTCATAAATCGCGCACGCAATAGCTTGGTTTCGAGCTTACATGAATGCACCAAAAAATTAAATTAAATTAATAATTAGATAATAATAAACAAACAAACAAACAAATAAATAAATAAATAGATCGAGTTATATTAACTAAAGCGGATAAATCTTGCATCGTAGTTCAACTCACCCAATATGTTCATTATAGAGGCTCAAATTCGAAATTTGTATGCTCTAGCATTGGTCCAAGCTGAACAAGCTTGGGTAGAACAAAATTATTTCGAAGAGAACATACTAACGGGTTATCCAGCTGCAGTATAGCACCCATGAGATTTGCACGGACGATTAATGGAAAGATTCGTGGCCATCTTTCACTTTCATAAGCCTTAAAAGCGTCTTCTACAGAAATGGTCCTAAACTTTAACGCCTGCTCAAGTTTCTTGGCGAGAACAACGCTATCTTCCAATGCACAACAGCCACCTTGCCCGAGATTTGGTGTCATCGGATGCCATGCATCACCAACAAGAACGACATTTCCTATTGAAGCCGGAGGGCTCATTCCAGGCCACAACCAACGATCTACCAGAGGGGTTCGTATGAACATATCATCTGGTGTAGATTTTATGATGTCCAAAAGATCTGACGACCAGTTTTGGATTAATTTGTTAGTTTCCTGCCTCAACATGAAAGGATCAGTTATCTTTGGACCTGTCATTAGGCATGCATAAAAAATTATGCATGGGACTGTATAGTGTGTATCGTAGCAGGAAAAGGAAGCACAGCTTCAGTCTTGATATATGGGACTGTATAGTGTATGGTAGCAGGAAAATGAGGCACAACTTTATTCTTCACCGCGTATGAAGGAAATCTTGTTTGAACGACAAAACTCACCAAAGTAAAGTTTAATTAAGCTCTCCAACCAATCATGTAGGTGATTCGGAAAATTACATCTTTAAAATACAAAGCTTACAGATCTCAATTCAAAAGCTACATTCTTTTGAATTGATTTGGTGCAACAAATCAACTTGAGGACAAGTTAGAATGAAAAGATGAAGGATTTAGTAATATTTGATAAACATATTAAGTAGTTTTCCTCGTGGTTATGAATGCGTGATGAAGAAGGCGTCAAGGAAAAAACATAAATGTTTGAAACCAAAGCGGCCAACAAAGAAACCGACATAAGAAACTATTTCTTCAAGGGTGTGTAGTGTAGCCTGTGGGAAAGAGTCATTAAAAAAACAAAAAGCATTCACTAGCGTAGTAATTAGTAAATGATGGGCTAAAGAATCTACGGACCATGCCACTTGGCTTGAAGCTCACTAATGCCTATCTGAAGGGCATATTTTCAAGTCCTCTTCAGTAAATTGATTAGTGCAAAAACAAAGAGTCCGGTTATTGTTCGACATTAATGACTTGCGGGTATAATTTTCTTCTAATTTAATGAGAAACTAGCTCCATTATATGCGTACCTGGTGAAGGGCTGTTGAAGCAGACAAACCAATACACTTTAGTGGAAGAAATTGGCAAATAGCCAGCACGCACACCTCTGCCATAAACATAATTTACTTTTGGCTCCACCGGTTGCCCATCAGGGTAAAATCCAATGCCACGAATAGCACAATATCCAACATAATTGGGATCAGGAAAGCCCATCCATTCAGCCACTGGAGACCGTGTCCCATCACATGCAATGACAATCTACTAAAAGTTGCATTGATCAATGGTTGGTTAGTGAAGATGAGCATTCTTAAGCTTAAAAAACGATAATCCTATGGACACTTCATCAGGCTAGATCCAAATACAGAAAATTCCATCTGATGTTGGTACAATTACAATGACACCATGAGGTTAAATTATACAGTTACATCTCCTTACATAAAAACTATCCTTGATTGGAATCCGTGTCAATTATCCTAATATTCATTAACAAAATTACTTGGGATGTATTTGACAGTGATAGCAGCACGTACTAGATAATCCACCAGTCAATCTTATTCGTAGGACCAAAATTAGTATCAAGCATAAATCTTTATTCCATGGCAAGTCTAAGTTTGTCGGCCAACTACCTTAGCAGATATCTGCGAATCATCCTCGAGCTTCAGCACGGTCTCGTCCTTTTTACCTCTTTCGATATTTTTAATCTTAGAGGAGAATGAAATCGTATTTGGTGGCAGCTGGCTAGCAAGAGTCTCCAAGAGCATTCGTCGCTCTACAGCTCGAACTTCTTGACTGTTTCCACAATCGAATGTCAGATTCATGACTTTTGACTATCAAACAACCAGAAAGGGACGTCGAAAAAGTTACCTTTCATCCTCATCCTTGAATATGAAGGATCGTAGTTCCCTTCCATCCTCTGATTTCATCACCATCCTGTACAGCTGGTGTTAGGATCCAGCAATTCAAAGAGAATTTGCTCCAACAATGAAGCTTTAAGTGATTAGAAGTGAGATTAACAGACAGAATTAGAGGAGGAATGAAGAAACAGATAGGATAATTTGGACTAAGGTTTCTTAGTGCCACCTTTTACTTCCTATCAGTATTTATAGGCAACCTGATACAAAAACTCCCCCGACATTCTAATTTTCCTTTTTATTTATTTACTTACTACAGCAACATGTATATTACACATGTAAATTGAATATCAATCCCTATGGAGTTGAAATAAAACCAAACAACGTCACGGTTTCTCCTCATATGTTGGGACAGTGATTCAGCTCACTTCCGAATATAGTATCAGCTGGAAACATCAAATAGTTTAGAAGACAGGATTGACAACTTCTTACACTAGTTCAGAATTCTGTCGCTGGTCCTCTACAGAAAATCTAAAACGACAGGAATCGTCTAATAACAAACAATTTTCTCAATCAGAATAACCCACTCAATAAAATTCTTAAATAAATTTGGCTCGACAGAAATGAATCGATATGGTAAACATGGAGTTGAAATGAACATATAGGTTTCTTGAATTGCGTAGTGTGACTGATTATTACACCATATCTACAGGGACCGAAACAAGGAACTTTATACCCATGAGTCCATGACCACATTTTGACCGGCTTAAAATCATGTCAATTATACCTGAACAATCAAATGTAGTAAAAACCCTTGTACTGAACCAGTATCACGCCCTTTATTGGTAAATTATATGTGAGGCAAAATGTACAAGTCCATTGACCAAAACCATGAACATACTGCATACCCTTGAATTTCAAGATATTGGCTTCGCAGCTGGCTTCCAACGCCTATAGCGTCCAACACTTTCCATCCATTCTTGAAAAATGTAATCGATGTTCCTCCAGTCCTCAGAGACTCAGCCTGCTCCAGCACCACTGACCCAATCCCCACCCTGTCATTATCCATTCAACCGACAAACAACAAACAACAAACAACAAACAAAAATTTGGATTTGAAAATCCTTTTAAAAAAAAGAGTCCAAAATCAATTAGAATCAGTTGTAATTGGAAGAAGTTTAACCTTTGCAGTGAAACAGCAGTAGCAAGCCCAGCAATTCCAGCCCCCACGATGACTATATCTTCCCTTCTACTTACGCCACCAGCTTCAGCACTCGCCATGGACCTGACTCTGCTCCTTATTTTCGTGAGGTGGATGGCTTTTGGCTGCGATGAAGGCAAGCAAAATGACCATTTCAGAGGCACGAATACCACAATCGCCATGCAGTAGATGGCTCTTTGACCAAGAGATCCGTGGCAAC
Source organism: Primulina eburnea (assembly GCF_022965805.1). Lineage (NCBI taxonomy): Eukaryota > Viridiplantae > Streptophyta > Magnoliopsida > Lamiales > Gesneriaceae > Primulina > Primulina eburnea. The sequence continues at coordinate 2,369,752 of NC_133103.1, read as the reverse complement.
CTCGCTTGCCCTAAGCACGTGGTATTATCTTAAGATATTTTCATGAAATAAAAAACTATATTTGTTGAAATATATATATATATATATATATATATATATATATATATAACATTTTATCTCTACTTGTGCGAAATATTAAATTAGATTGTAGATAAGTTAGGTCATGTCAACATCAAATTGAGGCGACAACTTGTATTATGACATCATATATATTTATATATGATGTCATAATTTCGTAACTTCTAGTCGATTGTATCGCATGTTATATATTCGGAGATAAATAATAAAAAAAAAAACTGTTGAAATTTTAAAACCAAAGAGATCTGTTGCTTAGGGATTCATGTAAATTCCACTATAATTATATAATTTTAAAACAATATATATTTATATATGATGTCATAATTTCGTAACTTCTAGTCGATTGTATCGCATGTTATATATTCGGAGATAAATAATAAAAAAAAAAACTGTTGAAATTTTAAAACCAAAGAGATCTGTTGCTTAGGGATTCATGTAAATTCCACTATACAAACATGTATTTTCTACACAATTTGAAGAGAAGATTAATCTAATCGGAAGTGTCCAAACACTTGGATAGTGCATGTAAGGACAACAGTTTACTTCACTTGTGATGTTTTGTCCATCTTGTGACCCATTTTGACATGAAGGTTCCCTTTTTCTGCTCCTGAAAATTAGTACAAATTCACCCACATTTTATCCTCAAATGTACATAGAGAGAGTTTATAACTAACAAAAATGTAATATGTCACCTGGAGACATTTCACTAGAGCTTCCATTTTAGTGGTTGTGAACACACTGCTTTTCTTTTTCCCCTTGGGATTCATCGTTGTTTTGAAAAAGCTTGGTATTAAGGAGTCCCATTTTCCCAGGCAACTTGGAGAAGTTGCGCGTTTTGGCTTCCTTTTGGCTGGGAGAACCTGTCAATGCATGCATAACTTACATTTAGGTTAGGGAATGATTAACAAATGAGTGGTAAAGAAATGTAATATATGGGGATAAAGTGATGTTATGTTTGGTATGATTTTTGTGGTTGAGATAAATTAAGTATTATTCTATTGTCTTTGTTGTGAGAGAGAATGAGTTTGGAGAAAAAAGAGTAGAAAGACGACACCTCAGATGTCGGAGGTGCTTTCGAATTCGAAGCCACTACTGAAGTTGCTCGTAATTGTCTGGAATATTCAAGAAGCTCTGCTCTCCGATTATACCCTCGGCCTCTCTTATCATGTTTTGAGATATCGTGATATATATGATGGTGGTGGCGGTGACTGCTGCTTAGCCCATTTTCCGATGATCGTGACCTCAACCTTGGCTTCTCTACGTATACGGTGACTAACACAGCTTTTTCCCGACAGCAAGTGATACTCTAGAAAACAGTTTTGAAAATTAAAATTCACAATTGTGACCTCAAAGCTTCATAAATGAGCATGGATTGATCAAACAAAATGACGAAAGTATATAGAATAGAACTCACCATTTTGCAGTGGAGAATTGGGATGTCCCGATGATGCACAAGACAAGCCAAGGGGAGAGATTTGATTTATGAGTTTTTGTGCAGGCCCTTAATTTTTCAGGTAAAATAAGAAAGCTTCATTGTACTTGTCGAAATGAGTTTGACCATGTCAGCAGCTGGCCGTGGAATCGATTGATCTGCGTTAACTTTAACTGGCCCCAGTCGGGGTTGCACCACTCCACAGACTTCTTCTTTTGCATGCACCTATTCGCCCAGAAATTGGCACACTTCATGTTTGGACGAGTGGTTTTATATTGTGATTGTTGTTTTGGAGGAACAAAGACGTTATGATTACAATTACAATATATTAATCTTTATCCCTTCTACGTAACAAATTATATAAAATTTATATATCCTAATAGTGGCTAATTAGTTAATTATTTAGTCAGAAATGTTTTATGTACCGACGGTTTTCTAAATTCGAGCAATTTATTTATTTTATGTAGGTTAAGAATATTAAATGAAATACATTGTAATCGTAAATTAATTAAAAACAAGAATGGTTTTTGTAATTTTAACAGGTCCAGATTGTTTCGACTTGTAACGAACCTAATCTAAAAACCGTTTTTAAAGGTTAAAAACCCGCTAAAAGCCGATATGACCGGTTAACAACACTTTAATTTTATAAAAAATTAAGAATTTTGATTATATTATATCATATTATTATATATTTAATATACCGATCATTCGATTAAATTATCCTACCGATTAAATCGTTTTAATAAGATATATCTATTCATCACCGATCCATTAAAATATTGACGACTAATAACAGACAATTCTTTTTAGAAATTAAGAGATAATACAAATATATATAAGTAAATAAAAGCCAATACGACGGATGATCGAGATCATATGGACGTGGTTGAGTTGACATCAATTAACCAATTACCATTACTCAGTACTGAATAATTTCGGCGGTGGACCAATTTTTGCAAAACTAATTCATAATTACAGTTTCGAAACTAATTAAGCATAACGAAAAACATTGAGGGAGGAAAACAGCCATAGGCAGAAGGTGTGAAAGATACTGCAAACACATTTATGTCTGTGCTACTTGAAAGACTCCGTGTATGTAACAGAAGAAGCACAAAGGTAAAAAAAATTATATATAAAAAAGGAAAGAAAAGAGTACAGACACTAGTAAATTTCCGAAATAAATCGGGGACATTTTAGAGAGCTTATTTATAGGACATACACCACAATCCAACCACTGCCGTCCCTCGTAGTATCAATTTCTCCTCTTCTTCTTCTTCTCTTCCTTCTCGGATGCATTCTTCAACTGCAATGTAACATCAATTAATCAAGTATATAAATTGGTAAAACTCGATTCAAACTTCGAATTAAGATCGTGCTCAACCATAAGTTAATCTTAAATTTTTGAGCTTCGCTTGAATGAAGTTAACTTGATAAAATGTTGTTGAAATATTTCAAATTTTAGTTCAGTTGATACTATTGCTCATTGCAACATAAAAGAATAACTGCATAAAATTTGTAACAAGAAAGGAAAATAAATAACCATTGGTTTTTATTTTTGTGCTAGTATAATGTACGTTATCATAAAATTTCAATATAAAATAAAAAAGCCAGTATGGTAAAGCTAAAGCCAAGTAAAATTCAACCCCTCAAGTCAAATGCGCTTCAATTTGAAAGAGTACTCACCATGATGATAAGAATACGCACAAAGACAGCAACAAAATCAGTGAAAAGGGTCAGAGCGTGCTTCACGTAATCGAGATCCCCAAAGTGTGCCTTCTCAATAATATCTTGAGTATCGACTACTATGTAGCCTACAAACACCAAGAGCCCAAAATACAACTGCGAGAGGAAAAGGAAGTAGTATACGTTATAGTTGATGTTCTATCATCGGTCATGAATGGAGAAGACTGCAGCTCAAAAGTTATTTCAAGACCTTAAAGTTTGAGTTTGAAACATGCCAGATGGCCATAGGTACAAATCAAGAGAAAATCAAACACTAATTATATACCTCAAACTTGAAGAGGGCCATAGAACCACCGAAAATTGATGATGCAAAATGCAACCAGAATAGGATGGAAAGACCAGAGGAAAGAAGGCCACCAAGGTACAAGTATTCCCTTCGCCTGGCTACCATGGCAGCTGCTGAGAAACAACCAAAGGCCACAGCACAACCAACGAAAGCACTGACAACAATGCTGGAGCACAACAAAAAAACTTGCAATATGAGATTCATAATTTCACACACGTGTACTTGGCCGAAGAAGAAATTCAGAGATCGATTATCGACTATTATCTGGAAACAAGTTCGATCTCGTGAGCATCGAAATAAAAAAAACCACCAAATAAAGTCAAAACCATATAAAAATCAGAGATCGATTATCGACTATTATCAGGAAACAAGTACGATCTCATGTGCATCGAATTAAAAAAACCACCAAATACAGTCAAAACCATATAACCCGGAATATAACATATACCTTGGGTCAAAGTTTATTGCCAATTCGATCAATGGACCAACTGAGGCCCCTTCAAAGAGTGCTGCGGCCATTAAAAGTGACATCCTCTTCTTCTGTTCATAATGAAAGACAGTAAAGATTAAGTGTGGGTATGGATACCAGTTTTGGTAAAAAAGCATTTAAATTTTTCCAACAATTGATGATTTATTGCCAAAATTTTGAAACGCTTCTGATATTAAAACATAAGATTTCAAAGAAACCCCAAAATATAAGTTCGGCTCCTCTGCTTCATATCCTTCTAGAAATTTTCAAAAGCAAGCATAAAACATGTCTCTGCACGAAGTCAACCAAATATAGAAAACATTCAATAACGTTTATAGAAGATGAACACGAGAGCCAAAAAAGAGAAATACCTCTTCATACTGAGGCACAGAGAGTAGCCATATTATGCTACCCATGCATCCAAGAGTCGTAAGAAACCCACCAACGTTAAAAAGAATGTGAAGATAAGCTCCAACCGCAGATGCTACCAAGGCGCAGCATAGTGAGAGATACACCTGCGAGCAGGCAGCATTTTCTCTTCAAATACTAGCAAATGAAAGCCAAGAAACGATTGAAACAAACCGAGGGAAAGATTAAAGAATTCCGAAATATATTTCCCAACACATATATTTACAAGAAAAATCACAAACATGGAGAAAAATGTATAAATAGTTTGAATCAGTTAGAAGTATTATCATCTGTAAATCAAATCAACAGAGAAGTTTAATTTAATACTAGCAATCGGTAAGAGTACTAAGATATAAGCCCAAATAATCAGATATTTAAAAAAGAATATATAACCCTAGTTAAACGGATAATCTTCAATTCTCAACACATGACCTCGATTCCAATCGTCACTCTAATAAAGACATGAGAAACATATTACTTCTCGAAGAAACCCTCAACAAATCCGCGGGAAGGAAAAATTAAAGAAAAGAAAAGCAAAATAATAATAAACAATGAAAAAAAAACCTGTTTGAGATGATTTTGGACGACGGGTGAAATCTGGCGGAAATTCTTAAGGGAATCGTAACTCCACCGATTCCTCGACGAAGATTGTGAATCAAAGAAGGATGCGAAGGAATCCATTAGTCTCTCTACCAACAAGCAAACGATTATGATCTCCGAGTAATAACTGCGTATAAATGCTTATCAGAAATACCACGCAAATATATAAAGACTTTTTGTAATTTCCTAGAAACTACTAGAAATATTCTTTGGCCAAGAAATGGACCTTCCACGCGCTTCTAAAATCGATTTTTCAAATAAATAAATATTTTAATTAAAAATTATATTTGTAAAAAATAAAATTAAGTTTAAATTTTCTTATTTTTAATAAGCTTTTAAAAAAAAAAAATTACATGAATTTAATATTTATCAAACTATTAGGAACGATAAATCGCTTCAAATTGGCGACTTCAGCTGTAAGTCTCCTCAAGAAGCAAGCGTGTTGCCGACTTTTTTAAAAAAAAAAAAAACAAAGGGTGGCGTGTTTCCGCCAATAAGTGAATGCCACGTGATGCCATTCACAAGCTCTCAGCCAATGAGAGGGGAACATAGTAAAAATCTATTTGGGCCTTTAGCCCAAGTAGTCAAAATAAAACTCAAGTTGGGCCCTTAGCCCAAAAAAAAGTGGGTCCGAAATCTATATTGCATCAGTATCCTCTTCATTTCTTCCCATCTCCCTCAACCCCTGATTTGATTTATTTCTGCCTCAACTTCTTCTCTTTAGAATTGCTCAACCGTTTATTAATTTTAAACGGTTATGTGATGAGAGGATAACACTCCCTTTGTTCTGGATCAGTTTTGTCAGGTGGAGGGTATTTTCGCTTTGTGTTGCTCCAGTGCCACTGAAGAACACGTGCTTGCTCCCAGATAAAGATGATGACGGTTGCAAATGGAAGCCACAAATATGCTGGTCAGGGCAATAAATCATGCATTGTCCCTTGAAGTCAAACTTCAGGGCTCACGGATTGCTTAGAGAATTTCTGCTGAGGTAATGTCTATTAGTAAAATGATGGTGTATTTTGTTGGTGGTTTGTTTTGACTGGATGTTTGATGGTGTATTTGTGTGATAATATCTCCTAATTTAGATTCACTTCTCGATGTCTATTTGTTATCTGGGTTCGATTTTTCTGTTTGTTCTTTATCGTCTGAATATTCACGGAAAAGTTCATCCTTTTCCGCATGGTCACATATGCACTGGAAGTTTGAAGCACAAATTTAGTGCTGATGCATCAAGCTTTCTTTGCCCACCTCTCATTTGAAATTTGTCAATAGACGTGATGTTTCTTGATTTTAATGTGTGTAGCATGCAAATACCCTTGGTTATGCCAATTTAATTAGTTATTTCTTATTTAATTTTTAATGAAATAGCAGTTTTGTGTATTTCCATCCATAGCTAATTGGGCTTAACTGAATTGGAATAACATCAGTGATGCAGTTTTCTCCCATTGGATTGATGGCGGAACTTGTTAGCCAGATCAGTGTTAAACTTGATGCACTAGCAGAATATTGGCTGGATGATACGTGGTTCTCTTCAGAAACCAGCTATCGTTTATTATTTTCTGTACTGCATTAGTTCTGTGTGAACTGAGAAATAACATCTAGTTGCTACAATATCTGTAAGAACCAAAACAAGAACCTGGAGAAACTGAGTGTTTCAGAAGCTGTGGGGTTAGTTAAAGAAGAAATGAACTGTGTTAAATCATAAATGGAAATTGTACAGTTGGATGATGATGTGTAGGATTCATGTAAGATATCATATTCTTCATTTTCATTTATTATATTTAGAGTGACTCTCATGTGAGACCGTCTCACGGGTCATAATCCGTGAGACGGGTCAAACCAACTCATATTCACAATAAAAAGTAATACTCTTAGCATAAAAAGTAATACTTTTTCAAGGATGATCCAAATAAGAGACCCGTCTCACAAATATGACCCGTGAGACCGTCTCACACAAGTTTTTGCCTTATATTTATTAGACAACTTTCATTATCCATATATTTATTATATCTATACTTCTATACTATACTGTATTATTAAGCAAGAGCTTTTAGAGTAACTAACTTTTAGTGTCATGGTCTATTTTACTAATTATATATATTAATAAACTGTTAAAAAAATAATGCAAATTACATGTAGTTTAATGGATAAAGCCTTTGTTTCCCAACCATGAAGTTGTAGGTTCAAATCTTCTTTGGGTTTTTTTTATTCCTATTTATTTTTTAAGTTCATATATAAATAAAATAAATTATAAAAAGTATTGTATAAGCACGCAATGCGTGCGTCGATATACTAGTATTTATTATATTCATCGTCATCTTCGTGGGATGGTTAACTTTCATTCTCACATTTCTCGGATGCTCATGTCTTATTCAAATATCATATTATCATTTATAATTACATTCATATTATTTTAATTTTGAATTTTTTTTATGAAAGCCATGGATAATTATCAAATTTTTACGAAATAAAAGGAAAAAAATATTAAATATAAAAATTAATAAATTAAATATCATAAAAGAAATAATAAAATATTAAAAATACTTCATTGCAACATTTGATTTAAATTCGTTTAAATATTTATAACATTCAACTAAAAATATACGGCAATAGGTCTCATGAAATTTCAAATTAACAATTTTTAACTGCTCGTCTTTTTCTTTTCTTGGAAAAATTTACGTTAACAAATAAAATTCGAGTATCTTCTATGAAACGATCTCACAAATTTATGTTCGTGAGATGAGTCGATTCGGTTCATATATAGAGTGAAAAGAAAGACTTTGAGGTAAAAATAATAATTTTTCATGAATTTTAAATAACAGATTTATCTAATAAAATTATTCCATGAATTCTTCTCGAGTTTTTTTGTGAATTGTATTTACAAGTACTGGGGGCAAATCGAGATGGTTATACTGTTGCCGAAAATTTTATTTTATTTTTGCATCCCATCCATGCACGAAAAATAGTCATGTCATAGTGGGGTGGTTAGCTCAAGAATTTATCGCTACATCCTTCGATTTCCTTGCACTCGAGGCCATCAGTCATTATTTTCCCTTTTTATTTTTTAATTAAACTACATCATCATAGACTCCTAATCATTTCGATTCTTTTAACCGTGAATTCTGCCTTCTTCCACCATATGCTAAATCCTATTTTCTAAAAATTTCGAGGTCCACACTAGTGCTGCTGGTCAACAAATTAACTTTGCTAAATATAAATAAATTTAATATATTTTTAAATATAAATTAATTTTGAATATTAAATATATATTTTGATATAAATATATTTTAAATATTTAATAAAGTTTGAAATAGTTTTTTAGAGCATGCTTCATGCTTGAATCTCCATCAATTATGGTCTCCACCTAGTCCGGATCATTATTTCAAACATGGGTCCTATCCCACGAACCCCATCATGATAATCTTTCTTCCTATATATTATCCTCAATTTGCATATCATCGTACCCCAAACAAGATAGTGAATCAAGATGTATGAGGGAAGAGGCAGTGCATCGATTGTTTTGATGGTGGCGGTGGTGGTGGTGGGTGTAGCCGTGGTTTTCCACCAGGGGCGGATTTAGTATAGGGCGAACGGGGGCCACGGCCCCCCCAAAAAATTTAAAAAAAATTTTAGCGACGGTTGTGACGGAAACCGTCGCAAAATCCGCGACGGTTTATCAACAACCGTCGCTATATGGCAGCCACGGCCCCCCCAAAAAATTTTAAACAATTTTTTTAGCGACAGTTATAAGAAACCGTCGCGGATTAGCGACCGTTTGACAAAAACCGTCGCAAAATCCGCGACTGTTTATTATAACCGTCGCCATATAGCGACGGTTTTTGAGAAAACCGTCGCAAAATAAACTAAGCGGCCCCCCAATACCAAAATCCTAGATCCGCCCCTGTTTTCCACGGCCAAGTGGCTGAAGCCGCCACTTACTCGGTGGGTGGCGGTGGTGGTTGGACCTTCAATGTGGCCGGTTGGCCGAGGGGCAAGAACTTTAAGGCAGGTGATAAACTAGGTAAGTACAATTAATTATAGAACGTAAACACACATTATACTAGCTAATTATTTGAACGTAAATCAATATTTTTCTTTTTTTTATGAAAGCTTAAATATGTTAATTATCCATTTGAAGAAAATTATAATGTAGATGTTCAAATCCCCTTAGAAAAAAACGAGTTAAAGTTCTACTTAATATTGAAAATTGCATGTATATACATAAATATGTAATATTCATGAGAAATGAAAGCATGCATATCCCAAAATTTTAAAGAGTCGGTGAAAAATATATTGCAGTGTTCAACTACAACTCCGGAGTACACAATGTTGTGAGTGTTGATAGGGGCGGATACCGCCGATGCACCACCCCTCGCAGAGCCAAAATGTATCGATCTGGGAAGGATCAGATCAAGCTTGTGAAGGGACAAAATTTCTTTATTTGCAATTTCTCAGGGCATTGTGAATCTGGGATGAAGATTGCTGTTACTGCAATGTGACTTGGTTTTTTGGGTTCCAAATGCTTTTAACATTCAAAACTTTCTTGCAATATGCGTTTTAACTTGTTTGAGTGTAATGTCCGGTTATTCGTACAGATGATTAATGTGTTTATGTCGTTTGTTATCCGCTTAACTCCTTGTATTATGCATATGGACCTATTGACATCGATCGGGATATTGATTATTGAGATTGAATATGGTTTCTGTATTGTCTATGGTGTATTGAGAATGAATATATGTCTAAATAGTGATGGTAAAATATGTAGATAAAGTAGTGTAATTGAAGTTGGTACTGAAATGCAGAAAATGAGATGAAAATATGACAGTTCTTACAGGTTTTAGCATAATGATTTGGATATTGATCCAAATGGTGTGAAGCTACAACCATTAGAAAGATAAGATATAGAACTATAACTTTTGAAGATTAGTCAAAAGGGCCCCAAAATGTGTCGTGTGTACCGTCATTCCTGCATTGACACATTTTGGTAGAATGAGCATAAATTTTTACTCAGATATTCAAATGATATGAAAACAATTGGAGATGAAAGTCAAGACATAGAGCTACAATTTTCGTGTTGACCACTTTTGCAAATTCGGAAAGAAAAAAGGAGTTTTAGGACAGAGAAAGTGGTGCTCGAACTGTAAGATTTGACCGTCCAAGCGCCACTGAAGTGTTCCTTTATACTCGGGAAGAGTGTTCCGCGCCAACGCCTCTGGATAAATATGTGAGTTAGAAATATGATATTTGTGATTTAAATTGATAAGGATTGAGGGTTCGGCCATTTTTTACCATTACACCGTCAAAAGCAAGGAGAAAACAATGATTTGTCAATTTCTTCCCTCAAATGATCCTCCATCTTTTCTTTTTTCTCAAATTAAAGCTAGAAGTCAACTCTTCACCACAAAAGCACCATAGGGTTGTAAGTGTTTACCTATAAAATGTTGGTTTTCATATGTAGAGGACCATATAGAGTAACTTTCAATGAACTTTATTCTACCAGTGTTCATATGCTTGGAAAGTAAGTTGGCATGTTCTTGAAGTAAGGGTGTCAAAATCAGGCATGACTCACCAACCCGACACGGTTCAACTCGAAAAAAAAATCAGGTTTGAGTTTAGGGTTTTCGGGTTTGGGTCAGATTGGGTTGGATCCGATAACTGACCCGATAAAAATGATCGGGTATTAATTTTTTTTAAGAAATATAATTAATAAATATTGCCTACATTCTTATATATTTTATGTCTAAAAAAATATTTATTGTATATTTATAACATAAATTTTCATAATTTAATATTTACTTTGAACATTTTTTATTTTTTAAACAATTGTTTATTTGATTTAATAAATATATTTTATTTTTCTACAATTAGACTTAAATTTAAACCATATATATGAGGGAGATTTTGTTATTATGTGTTTAAATTAAATTAAATTATTATTATTATTATTATTATTATTATTAGTATTTATTTTTTGAATTTTATTTAATTTTTTTAAAAAAATTCAAAATCAGGTTAATCAGGTTGATCGAGTTGATTTAAGTTTTGGTTGAGGGTTTTTGAGTTGGCTTGTGTTCGGGTTAAGTAATTTTTTAATAGTACTATTGTTCAACCCGACACAACCCTCCAGAATTGACACCATTATCTTGAAATAATACATTAGTAATATTATGAATTTCAAATGTTTTATGTTGATTATTCTTATATATACTTTGTTAGTATGTTTATTGATCAAAGCATAACACATATACCATTGTTATATATTAGATATGAAAGATCATGAATGTTCAAGAGATGTGTTATGTCATGAACATGAAAATGATACTAAATGAATGAAACATGTTACTATAAGATATACGAGCTTGTTAATTTCATGGGTGGTTTTAAGCCCACCAATCATATTGGTCAATATATGTTCATGGATCATGGGGTTGTCACATGACACTCTGACAGTCATCACAGTTAACAGTAGTAGCTATATAATAAAGCAAGCGTGATAGTAAATGTCAACTAATGAGGCTCAAGTACAAAATGAACTTGTTTACATGTTATGCATGAATTTATGATATGAAATGATTTAAGAATTCATTGTTGATGACGATTTGATATGTATGTTCTTTCTATGCATATTGATACATATAAGTGCCAACTTATTGAGTTTTATAAAGTCATGTATCTCATGTATTACAGAACCAGGTAATGAAGGTGAATAAGATGCCGATCCTACTCGCCAATGGATGCTTGTGAAATGTCTTATCCCAACAAGAACCTCGACATGCTATTGTTATCATCTTGGCTTCCGCATATATGTATTATAGTTGATGTTATGTTGGGTTTGAAGTAAGTTTAACGATGTCTATGTCTATAGGTATAACAATGAAGGGTGTGTTCGTATATAGAATGAATTGAGAAAACCATGGACAAAACATCTATCTTGTGATCATGTTGATATATATGTGTTTATTATATAAGTAAGTTGTGGAATATATATTATATGGATTTAACTATTGATGAGATTATTGGATCGTCCGAAATATAGAGACATCATGTCAAAATTTTTATAAACCATCAAATTAGTATCCATAGGTTAGATTGTTTTATGATATGAGTATATCTATCAAAGTCTATTTTAATTATGAGCGTAATGATCATTAATCACGTCAAACATAGAATAAAAATGTTACATTAAAGGTTGGAATGACAAAAGTAAGAAAAGAAAATCTAAGGTCGAAATTAATTTCCATTTAATCCATGAAATGGTGTGATTATGCACACAATAATATTTCATCACTTATCCATAAGTATAAACGCAACAGTTTAACATATCAATATCTACGGTGAAAAATATATTTTTATTTAAATCAGTATATATTACATAATCTGACATCAAAAGTATATTTTTAACTCAAATTAATATATAATAAATAATATTTTTTCATAATATAATTAATAAAAAATAATATTTTTTTAATAAAAAATGATAATCTATACATGAAAAAAAAATATTTCTCAATGACTCTCATCTGACAAGTTTGATCATTGGATGGTCTAATATGAGTAACGTTATTTTACTATTTTTACATTATATTCTCTCTCATTTATTTTCACATATTCCAATATAATCATGGCAAAAACTTGTATGAGACGGTCTCACGGGTCGAATTTGTGAGACGGATCTCTTATTTGAGTCATCCATGAAAAAGTATAATTTTTTATGCTTAGAGTATTACTTTTTATTGTGAATATGGGTAGGGTTGACCCGTCTCACAGATTAGTATCCGTGAGACGGTCTCACAGACCAACTCTATAATCATTACTTGTGATACAACCTCCACCCAAATTTCCGAAAATACTTTAAAATTTTACTATATTATAATTCAAAGATAATATATATATTTTTAAAAAATTAACCAATTAGTTGTCGACACAATACATATCCACCCATAACATTTTATTCGTACAGACCAAAACAAAAAATATATTTTATCTTCTCAAAAAGATTTCCCAGTAAAGAAAACTGTCAAAGGCCCACACTAAGCGAAGTCAATCTTTTCTTTTCTTCCATAAACTTCTCAAGAAGAAACCAAAGAGTAAAAGGGATGAAGTTTCAGTAACTTTACTGCACCAGAATACTGTATACATTCACTGGTACTGATTGATTCAGAGTGCGAGGAAGGGTTTTTTGTTACGGTTAAAGATGGCAATGCGAAGTGGGGTTTTGAAGGCAGTTGTTGCAATCATGGCATTGTGTTTAGCGGCATACATTGTTGGCCCACTTCTGTACTGGCGTTTAGTGGAAGGGCTTGTAGCATTCGGTCGATCGTCTTCCTCCTCATGTCCATCCTGCAATTGTGACTGTGTTGATTCTCTGCAGCTGCTCTCCGCTCCCGAAGGTAGTTTTTACTATGATTTGGTTTCTCAGTTTCAAATGGTTTTTTGGGATATGGATGCACTTTTTGTGATGTTTTCTTCCAGAAATTAATGCGAGAATAGCTTCTTTTGTCCTGCGGTGGTTTAATTGTGTACATTTAAACAAAGATTTGTTATTTGGACTGATGTCGAAACTGGAGAGAAAAAGGAAGCGGAGAGATTTGTGGGCTTAATTCACTGTTGGAGCTCGATCTCTGAAACTTGGGCTGATTTTGAATAGAGTTCGAATCCGCTGATCGTGGGGCGTGGGGAAAGGGAGATCAATAAACCTCAAGATTAAAATAATGTACGAAATCTCCATTCCCGAAGTAAATTAGGCATAAACATCTGGAAGATCTGGCGCTGGATCTGAGCTCTGGTGATGGATTTGAGTTCTTGAATCCAAGTCTTATAATGGATGGCTGTTGGTGAATTATCCAAACTGTCCTTCCCAAGAAAGAAAGTTCGCATTTTTCCCTTGTTGTTTATGATTTTGAGAGTTCTGAGATCTTTGGGACCACCTCAAGCATGGAAATAATCCACCATCTTTAGGCAACGAAGGGGAAAGATTGAGAAAGACTATCAATATTATTTGGTCAATCCAAGTTAAACATATTTATAATGTACACCAAGTAAAATAAAATATAGATTAAATTAAATAAATAATTAAAAATTCACCATCAAGTGAACAGAAGACTTATTGCTCAAGAACTGCTCAAATTCGAACTCGGTCTTGGATAATTCTCGATACAGCTTGAAAAACTTGCATGCCAAATGGATTTTACACTTAGCTGCAACCAATTCATGAGCTACCACTGATTTTGATGGATCAGCTACTTGAGACATACATTTTCTTTGGTACAATATGGGGGATGGGTTGTGTTAATTTGAATTTAAACCCCCTCTTCTCCCTAAATTGAGAGAGTCTTATACCACTACATCGTATGAAGTGGTGGCACTTGAGTTATATGTTCTATTAGAGCGATTTAAAGAAGAAAACAGATGTTACAGTTTGTTTTGACTAAAATAAGTGTTGATTGCTTAAAAACTCTGGCATATTGGCGATTAAGATTCTCTCATTTACAGAGAAGACAAATTTTGTTGCGGCTTCATTACCAAATGCTAGCCACTCTACTAAATAATCATGTGTTGGAGTTAGATTCTGGTCCACAATACTTCCAAGGGTCCTGAGCATAACTTGACTTGCAAAATTTGGATTTTAATGTGTTTAGTTGTTTTTTTAATAAGTATGGAGCGAACAATCTTTTGGTTCGTCTGCCAGTACTTTCCCATGTGCACCGAAAATGCTTCCCTTTGCCTCTTTAATTTTTAGTATTGCCATATATAGGTAATGGTCTTGTCAAACCCCTCATTTCTCACAAGGTGGTTCTAATTATTTTTTAAATGGTAATGTTTGCATTAGTTTCTTAAATTTTAGAACATCTATGTTGAATTCTTTATCTTAAACACCTTATTTTATTTTTCGCTTTGAGGCTCACAGATTGTTCAAAGCACGATCCAGGAATAAATGAGGACACACAGAAGAACTTCGTGGAGCTACTGTCTGAAGAATTGAAGCTGCGGGAAGCTGAAGATTTAAAGAAACATCAGCATGCTGACATGGCACTACTGGAGGCTAAGAAAATGGCATCTCAATACCAGAAAGAGGCAGACAAGTGCAATTCTGGAATGGAAACATGTGAAGAGGCAAGAGAAAAGGCTGAAGCAGCTTTATTAGCACAGAAACAGTTGACTGCCAAGTGGGTGTTGCGGGCTACCCAAAGTGGTCGGAAGGAAGTAATAACAAATCATCGATTCTAGCCTCCTGGTAATTGGCAGACCGATGTAAAATACAATCATCCCAATATTTGTTCATTAACTTGGTTGTTTTGTTGAATGCTAGGTGTCACTTGAAAGAGAACACCATCATGAAATCATCTTAGTTGAAGCAGATGATAAAATTTCAATGCAGAGTCAACGGTGTCGCTGGAATGATATTGACTCGAATTTACTTCTGCATATAATGCGAGCCTTCTGATGTTTAGTGACTTCGTTAGTCAAAACCGACCTTGAATTGAGATAGTAGGTTTGATACGATTGACCGTGTATATAATGTGTGGAACAGATGACTAGCAATTACTTATCATCAAACCCGACCCTTGAATCAAGATCGACTTTCATGCATAATTGTGCCGGTGGATCAATGGGATACGAGGTACTACAGTCTTGTGTGAGTCACCAGAATTAACCTATAGTTCATATCAATGAGTCCAGCCAATCTTGTTAGTTTTTCGGTTCTTTATATATTTGGTCGTTAATCTTCACCAATAGTCCCCAATGCCTACGATTTACAACAGCTTTGGTTCCTCCACTTTTAAATTTTGAACAGATATCATCCTCACCCTCAACTTGGATCGAAATTTAGACGGGCCACTCCCACAGGCATCACATGTGTAATTTGTAAATCTAACCACTGTTTTACTATTAACTACCGTTTGATTTATTTAATTTGTTGGTTTTCCTTCTATTCATTTTAATGAAAACAATATAACATGAAGAAAATAAGATCCAAATGGCCCATTTACATGTAACCCACAAAGTTGACCGAGTCTAAATAACAAAATACCCATTCATGGATTTGCGGTTACAACGAGGAGACTAAAAGTTTGAGAAAAGAAAAAAGCTCTAGGCTAATATAAATAATAAGTTGTTTTATTTGTTTCTTTTTCTAAAAGTACTAAGCAGGTACATGAATAGAGCTGTAACTCGTGCAGCTCGTATAACCATATAAGACAAAGTAGTCGATGAGTTGCATTCTATGCAGTGCAAATGTTCGTGGACACAAAAGCAAAGAGCCTCCGAAGGTCACAAATGTTGATTTTTTTCATTTATTTTTCCATTACATCGACAAATCAAGTAAAATTAGATACAATTGCTCAATTATCAATGCTAAAGTAATGTAGCAACATAAAGTTGAATAGATAACAAAAGAACGCATTCCACATAACACAATACATATTGCATTGATGATATCACTTCATTCTTCGGTAGCAGAGGAATTGGCGGCGGCGACCCAATATTTTTTCACTACAACGAGTATTTTCTCAGGCACCAAAGGGCCCTCCTCATGATCCATCATTTTTGTTTCCCATCTCATTCCTCGGCTTATTTTGCTCACAGTATTCAATTCTTCAACCCCATCTCGAAAAATTACTGTTCCTTCGGGCCGCAAAATTCGATCCATTTCCAGGAGAATGTCTTCAAAATCACACCTGCTTCCCAATTAAAAAAACTTAACCAAGGAAGAAACAGAATAGTAAAAGGACAATAAAGATCCCCACTTCAGTGATTTTTTTTTTGGTGAACTCAACTCAAATTTTACCATTTCATATAATACTTATGCAGCGTAAATGTCAACCTTCCATCAATAAATTTTAGATTTTACAGTTTCACCTTCAATGTAAAATGAATGTTTTGATGGCCTGGCATGATATAGGATTTTGTTAGAATGCCACTACTCCCAGAAACTCGAACTTACAAGAAATGAACCAACATTGGTTCCATATTTTAACACGCTATCTCACGTCTATTTACATTGGAGACCAGAAGGCGGAGGCTCAAAATTAAATATCAAAGATCTACGAGTGCTTATCATATAACTGGCGATGAAGACTCATAAACAAGTAATAGTTACATCTGAATTAACAATAAAAGAGCATTTGCCCATGGGGGTTTGAACTCAAGATCTTCAGTACTAAAACCATGACACAGACTATAGTACCATCATTTCCAAAAGCTTGAGCATAAAGAAATTGAGTTCATAGTATTTTCATATTTTAACAAGATAAGAGGTTGAGAAAGGGTTCGTGAAACTCACAATATGAGTTGCATGTCAATCTAATAGCTGGGTAAATTCTTCACTGTATTTCCCCACTCTTTTGGTTAAAAAATATGTATTGAGAGGCAATAGCAGATTCTTCTGTTATCTTCCACTTTTTAAAATCAGATATTCAGGAAATTAATAACAATAATAATTCTGAACATTACGGTAGAAAATATTTCAGAGACTACAAACTTCTAAAACAAGAAAATCAAACGTGCAT
Organism: Primulina eburnea; assembly: GCF_022965805.1. Taxonomy (NCBI): domain Eukaryota; kingdom Viridiplantae; phylum Streptophyta; class Magnoliopsida; order Lamiales; family Gesneriaceae; genus Primulina; species Primulina eburnea. The sequence goes on along the minus strand of NC_133103.1, from coordinate 2,352,227 downwards.
TGTCAAGTAGTTGGATCAAGTAATTGTTGCTTACTTGTCGCGATATAACTTGAATAAGCCATTAGCATGAATGAAATCGTAGGTCCTTGGGTAAGTGGAGAACCCTTCACACCTGAAATAATAGAGAAAAATACAACTTAGCTCCAAATCAAGGAATTTCAAAACATTTACTGGTTGGATATGCATGTTAAGATCGTTTGTTGAATGTGGAAAAGTAGACAGTGTACCAATCATGATATATGCCAATCAAGCCTCGCTCGTATATGACACCTAGAGTATTCTGAGCAACATTAGGCACAACATTCATCACCCATAGTTTCGGAGATTCCAACGCTGCTGCAAAACCTCCAAGACCTGCATTCATATCCATGATGTTCCGATATCTTGTGGTGCCAAGTAACCTATTAATCCTTTTGTACTCGTTGACATGTTTTTCCCAAAGCTTATTATCCTCTTTATACAACTCGGATGTGACTCCAGGAACATCCCCATTTTTTACTCGAGGTGGCACATCAAAAAGCCTGGCCGGAAACCGCTTCAACTCCCCTCCAGCTACTTGATTGTCTCTTTTGACCTCTGGGGAGGGAGTTACGCAAGTTTCCATTTTCTTGTACCTTCCAAGACATCATGAAATTTAATATTGAGGTTAAATATCTTCGGAGGAAAAATGGTTTCAACATACATACAGAAATTAAAGAATCCTTTTGACATCAAGATCACTCAACTGGGCATCAAACATGTGTGTCAGTGTCTTCATGTTTATTAATATTCCTTGAATTTTGTTTTTTTTAATGTTGTATAATGCTCATAAAGATGCTCAAATGAACTTACATTTCAGTAAAAAACGATAAATCATACCCGAAAACCATCTCTAAAATTTTCATATGCACATTGAGGGTGGGAAATTAAGGAAAAACATATAAATCTCACACTATATTAGAATCATCAAAATAAAACTATTTATGTTTAAATAAAACCAATAAGCCCACATTCACCACCATTAAACCCCAAGTGATATGGGTTTACACCACACAATCTATAAATTCAGCCAATGAAAACAAAAATGTTGTCAAATTCGATTTTTTGTGGTTCATCAAATCATGCATTTTCGGATAAAGCTTTGATAACAAACATGCTAACACCTGATTTTTCAAATGTCAGAACAATAGACGCTAAAGCAAAATAACAGATGTTGCAAAACAGATTTATATTGCAAAACGTTCAGGAGATTTGAGTATTTGTTATTTAGAACCATTTACTTAGCATGATCAAAAAAATAAAAAATAATAAAAAGGAACCATTAACTTACCACACATCATCACTGTCTGAAGATTGACAATAATTGACAGATATCCTTCTACAAGACATGGCATTTACTTTTTTCCTCCAGATAGCAATGTCCCCTTTCTCGTACTTTTTCTCCCAGCAAAGGAGTTCAGCCAACTCTTCAATTCTTGATTGTTCCGCCTTCAGATCTTCTTTAGACCTTTTCCATGTAAGATAGTATGTTTTCCAATTGATCGGAGGACCAGATAACACCCAGAATCCACCGGGTCTAAGAACTCGATCCACTTCCATTAAATACTTGCCGTCTATATACGAAAAAATAAGAACTTTAAATGGTAGATGCACTAGATTCGGTGAAATTTGTTTATCATCATAAACGATTGGACATTGCAAAGCAGAGTCTTTGCTCTTGTATCAAAGGCTATATAGTAAAAAATATGGAGATATTGAACGATACTGAGTATTTTTCAACTTTTTAAAAGGTTATAAAAACAGCATAAAGGACAATATTATAATTTAAGCACAAATTGTGCCACACAGTTAAGGCGGATCAATCACCCGGCCACACACATTTGCTCAACATATAAGTGATTCATTATATTAAGTTCCTCTCGGTCACATACAATTATTTAACATCTAATTGAATCATTGCATAAAGTTTGCATACTATCATTATCTTTCCAGTTCACCATTACCAGTTCAGGTCACATATACGCATGGATAAAATCAAGAGAATGATAGAAACTGGTAACAAGAAAATATAAAGACTTGTGAAAATAACCGATGCATACGATCATTATCTTGCCAGTTCACCATAATCAGTTGAGAAAGAAAGCATAAAAGATTGAAACTTAGTTCATATGACTTGAGTTGAAATTCAGCACCTTTTTTTGGCCGACAAGAATGCAAATTATCATAAACTTCTCAAAGATAATTTAGAACATTAACTCAAAGTTTATCCCCAGTTTCACAAAATGAGCTCTTGGTATGAAGTTGAGTTTTCTCGATGATATGTCCCAATGTTTTCGGCCTTCTTTAGTAAACAGCCTTAGTTCCCAATTTTTTCTCAGTCGATTACAATTTTGCCATACCTCGGAAACTTCATTTTAGGATGGGGGATTACCCAAAGGAAAAGGAGGAAGTAGAGTTTGCTCAAAACACCCTATAGGGTCAATGGATTTTAAGCTATAGATGTGTGTCTATTTGAGAGAGCTCAATTTTGTTTCCCACTTATCAAAAAACTCTAGAAGTTCAACTTTTTCCTTATAACTCCCCTCTATCAATCGGAATACCTAAATTTCCATCAAGGTGCAAGCATGCTGTATAGTTATGAGTCAATTTCACAACCCTTCATTATGGATAGGGTTATGGGACAATTAATTGGATATTCATTGAGCTCCATAATGCTTCTTAACTTGTGAACTTTTTGGCCTTTTCGACCTATTTTTGATAATTGGACTAGAGGTGCGTTATGAGGGGACCTCTCGATTTCTCAGATGATTCCAGACTCATAAAAGAGAACCTCGTGATGTTATAGCACTATGCTCTTAGGAAAATTTAGTTTAATCCTTTATTCCAACGCAATCACTTGTAAAGACAAAGAATCCTCCTTACCATAAACTACTAATTACTAAAAGATCAAAATTATATCATCATGCTCAAAATCACATGGGATATTGAGTTAAGTATGCAATGCTTCATTACCACTAAAAATAGAATACATAGATTACAATATGTAAACCACTGACATATAGAGGATCACGATTCATTTTTTATGTAAATTTATGCCAGATGTTAACATATGCGGATATTTATAGAGCTAGTAGTACCATTAGAAGTCCATGGTATCAAGCACCTGGAACACTGCACCATATCAAATGCCCTGGAGGGGTATGGAAGTTTTATTGATCCAAGAACCCCGATGACAGCAGGCACGCCTCGCTCCAACGCAAATTGCACCTGTGCCTCATGGTTGTCCCTTGGTGCAAATGACATGGGCAGCACATTTCTTTTAAGCATGTAAGCACCCCAGCTGGCAACCTGATTGCAATTATTGTAATTTGTTCAGAAACTATGAAAATATGCTTACAACTAATCAGATTTCACCCAAAAGAAAAAAAATTCAGAGTAAATTATGGCTTGAAGTCTGTTATATACTTAAAAGGGTGTACGGCCAAGCTTCTTTAAAGTATCATATAATGCCCAGAACTTACATTACTTTTTTTTGGACCCCGTAAGCTCATAATTTATTTTAAAATATCTTCCTCGGTTTGTCTTATGAAAATATGTACTTAATTTGTTTGGATATTGAGCTCCAAGAGCTTGTCAGATGCTTCCGATTGTAATCTAGTAGTTAATTCAGAAAGACAAAATTCAACACGAGAAGCAGTTAGCAAGCTGCTGAAAGACGTGTTTCACAAGTCAATGAATCAAGAGTTAACTCCAGTTATAACAAATTTTTAACGGACAGGAAATTGGACCAACTCTAACCAAAAGATGTGTGTTTTACCAATTTTAACACTAGTGATTTACTCATAAATCAAAAGTTTGGAATGATACAAAAGGTACAGGGATGCTCTACCTGATTGCCTGTTCATATCATTATAAGAAAAAGTCACAGCTATGCACATACCATCAGTTACAAAATCAAACTGATAATGTGCCTTCTATCAAGTTTATAAACTGAGAAGTCAAGCGATGATCCAACATCATCTTGTTATTAATATATAAGCAACGTTGTTCTGAATAAAATGAAACAAATTCATGAGCATAAACCAAAAGAGGGAAGGAAAATAATGAACATACTCCGCAACCAGTGTCTAATGCTGTTCGAATCAACCCATTCGCAATTGGAATCACTGATGCAAGTTCGTCTATATAAGCATCTGCCCCTTGTGGGAACATCGTCCCACCACCAGGAAATTTGAAGACACCACTCTTATCATATTGCACCCAATTCTGATTGGCCTTCTCAACCGTCAGACTTTTAAAAGGGACGTTCGCATAGTAAACATAGTCACGACTCTTTGGCCATGGAAAAGGACTAGTGTAGCCGATTGGTGCAGGAATCAAGCAGTGTAATTTCTCTTCTTGTGGTGGGCAATGTCGTTCTCTGTATATCATGTCTTCTCTAGGAAATTTCATGGCTCGATCCTGCTCTTGGCAAGGAGTATAATCAGCGTATTGAACATCACAAGGCTCAAAAACTTTGTATTTGGATTCAGTAGACCCAACTACTGCCACAAATTTATGTTGGCTTTCAAAGTTCAAAGAATGACGGCTTTCAGACTTTGTAGATGGAACTACGTTGCAATTTGTTTTCTGCTTATTTATCTCTTTTGCAAAGCTGTTCTCTTTTCCAAAACCACTCTGCCACGATCCCAGAAAATAGAAGACGCAACAAAGACCAATCACAATAAATATGGACACTGGACTTCTTCTTCTACTGCCTGGTGAGTGAATCTTCGAAGCCATATGATTCTCCCTATTGGATAAACAGCGTCAGTTGGCAGTTAGCAGCACAAATTCATCGCACAGAAAACAAAGGACAACTTGATACAGTGAAAATAATAATATAAACTATGACTCAATAAAAGAGATTATTATCCTCCTCCATTCGCTTGATAACCTTTTGGTCCCTTTAAAACAGAAAATAATATTGTACGGTAACATATACAGGAAAAGGATCCAAAGCTGAATAGTGCAGCTTTTGAACTCAATGCCCAAAACCTCAAAGCATTGGAGTCTAACCCTTTTTTTAGCCACTTCAGCAAATATCTACCCAGATGAGATCTGTGCCATACAACAACACACTTGCGATTTTAAACTGATCCCAGCTCTTTATAAGCACAAAACACAGACAACAACTTGTATACATCCATATCCATAAATGCAGAAGGGTATTCTTCATTTGCCATAAATCAACCGGAAAAAGGTTAAATCTGATAGCAAAAGCCTACCAATATGGGTTCTTGATAAATTTCACCCACGGAATATCAAAAGAAAGCAATAAAGAAATTAAATTGTCAGCGATTGTTTCGAGCTCATCATTCAATGAAAACAAAAACAAAATCCAAAAAACCAGAAAACGAGAGAGAAGATCGACCATGTAGTATATACACACACTCACTTTAGTCTTTACCACCAGCAAAAGTGGGAATATGACTTCTTTTGAGTGGCTGCGGAGAGATTAAAGAGAGAATTAAGTTAAAACGTGAAGCCCATGAAGCAGCATCAGTAGTTGTGCACAATGATTGGGAGAGAATTAAAGTTCAGATCTTTTTCAAACACCGACGGAGGATTTTGAGAGACAGACCTTGCTACTTAGCGCTAACAGTTGGATTGAAGTTGGACTCTTGTTTTTTTTCACCTTTGTTTCGAATACAACATCCATCCACCCCATAAATGATCAATATTTACTTCGCACATTTTTAACACCCCAAAAAATGTATTTTTTTAATGGAAAAACAATATAAAACTTAAAACAAAAATGATTTAGATAAGATTAGTATTTTCAAGTTTGGAAAAACAATATAAAATTTAAAACAAAAATGATTTAGATAAGATTAGTACTTTCAAGTTTCTTGCTTTTTGTTAGTATTATAAGGAGGGCGAAATTCACTTTTTTAAATGTAAAGTCGATTTTGATTGCTTTTTGCAAGTCAAATTTGGGCATTTTTAACCATAAAATCTGAAATTTCCTACCAATTTTTATTTTTATTTTAAGTCCGCTCACAAATAGTAGTAATATGTTAATTTAATTACCGTAATAACCTTGTAACCTTCTCATGGCATATAAGCTTCTAATAAGTTTTTCTCCAAAGTACGTTTGCCACCAACTTTATCAGTCCAAGAAAAACATAACATGCTTATCACATAAAAATATAAAAATATAGTTCATAAGCTTCTTTAGACTGAAATTTATCGAGTACATATTGAAAAATTACGACAACAAGTTACACTGTCATAAAAATGTATATATCTTGCAATTAAGTCATTAAATTTTTAATCATAATCATAAATACTCAGCCCTATGGCTTCTAAAATTTTAATTGAATTTTTTTTCGAGTCATTGACTAAGTATTTTTCATGGCTTATATATGAAACAATCAGCCATCACGGTCGGTCTATCTTGCAATTAAGATAAGGAGAAGTTGAAATCCTCATGGATTAAAATTATACGAATAACTAAAACAATATGATAAAGTACACAATCAATGTTGTTACGTTCATTAAAGGGAAAGATAACATGTATATTACATAAATTTAACTCATTTAGTCACCATTTTTTAATTATCGTCTTCAATATTCGACTCTAATCTTCTAATAAACCATTTATATCTCATAAATAATATGAAAAAAAGGACATAATTAAATAAAATAAGAAATATGCAACCAACCACCTATCACAATTATTATTTTAAGCTCGATGTTTTCATTTCTAAAAAAAGATACCAAATCATGGTTAAAATATATTCCCTGATTCGATATTTTCAAAATTTGAAGTAATTTATCCGTAAGCATTATCAGCACAAATATAATCAAGAAATGTTATATGACCATCCCACCAAATAATTACTCACAAAAAATTATTTCATCAAAAATTTCCCCAAAATAAAGATCATGGAAGGAGAACCTCGTGAGTGAATGGCGGAAAATTCGATGCTGCCCGTACAGGCACTGCCTGTACGGGCAGATCCAAGGGCCAGAAAATTTCTGGCCCATTTTATTTTATTTTTTAAAAAAAATTCCACCCCCCATGATTGAATCTTGACCCTTGATTGGGTGTGGGGCAGTGCCCCCACACCCAGGATCGACTTTACCATGGCGGAATGGGCCACATTTAATGCTGCTCGTTTTCTCCTCTTAAATAAATGCACATTTGAAATTTTGAACTCCTAAATTGAGAATGAATATTTTGGAAATAGGTTTTTTAATATATATATATATATATATATATATATATATATATATATATATATATATATATGTTGCATGTGTTATACTTATATGAGTATCGATGAGATAAAAAACACGGACCTCTGATATGTGCAAGAGTGGGTTATTGGGGATTTTGTTGGACAGACTTTTGCCCATATTGATATGTGGAGATATGACATATATTTCAAAATTTACAGTCAATGAGAAGTACGTTGTCAGTATCTATTACATGTCCTCACCAAAAATTTGCAATCATTTTTGTTATAATTCTTTTAGGGCAACTTGTCAAAAAATCCCTATACCTATTCTCAACTTCTCTTTTACTCCCCATCCCACTAAAACTTTGTTTCAACTCCCCATTTCTTTAAAATTTCCCATCCTACCCTTCAACCTTATTTTTCAAATAATTGATTTTCTTTTGTAATAAAAGGCCCATCATGCTTCCGTAAAATAAATTAAATCTTTTACCTTTTTGACTAGAGTACCACCGGGTTATATCCACCGTATTTTACGAACTGCTCCTCACAGTCCAACCACACAATCGCAACCGATGGTTACTAAGCAGATTCCTTCAGCAGTACTTAGCACAGCTCTAATTCGTTTCCTACCTTAGAGCGTACAGCAAAAGATCAAATTTTGAAAATAATACATGAGAGGGGCTAAGAGCAAAGATCTCTTTTATTCAAACACAAACATTTATTTATTACATAGTAACCTCCTGTAGAAGAGGAGAAACTTGTTTAGCTACTCCTCGTAGCTGAACTTACTACACACATAAAACTTGAAGAAAATATTACAACCTTGTATGAAAGAAATGGAGAAAATATTTGATGATCTTCACTTCCTTCTTCCGTCTTTATTTATAGAAGGCTTCTTCGGATTTGAAACTCGGATTTCAAACCTTCATTAGCCTTTACAGCTTGCTAGGGGACCATGTAGTGGTTGAAGGGTCCCTGTCTAGATTATTAATCTGGACATCAACTTCTCATCTTCCTTTATCTCTTTTAGATACCAATGACGATGAGTTTCTAGGATATCGGCAGTAATTTCATCCTTTTTATACTCTTTAAAATGATTTACTAACCATTTTAGAGCTTCTGCCTCTTTCCTCTTGTATGATATCCTTCTTTTCAAAACTTTCAAATATACTCGATACATTTTTAAGTTTTGATTCTGGTGTGTTAACTGGTTTTCATTCTGTCCTTATTTATGGATGAATTTTTCGGGACCAGTTAATTTTTTATTCATTGGATTCCTTTTAGATGGGTATCCAATGCTTGCTGAGTCATCCACCATTTGTTATTGGTGGTCCATTTGTCTTTTACCACTGATTAGTGGTTGTCCTGTTTCTATCACTCATATGGTAGTGATCTTGCTTTTGTAATGGAGGGTCACATGTCCCTTTTAATTTTGTCGAGGAATCTTTGATTTTTTGTATCCTCGAGGAGAATGTGCATGTGGTCCTTCCCCACTTGTCCTTGCTTCGGTAAAATGCTTCCGATCAGATCTTGGTTTGAAACCTTTACCGAACTCTGGTTCTTTCTGTATTTGGCATTCAGGGCAGATGTTTTCCGACCATCTTCCTATGTGTGCCATATTACAGAACTTTCGGCGAGTCTCTTTGCTTGCCGGTAGCTTGCTGTTCCACAAAAGATTTCTTTTCTTTTCAAATAAATCTTCTGCGAAACTTGTTGTTTTTCCTGTCATGGTATTCAACAGGAATGATCCGTTCACCGAATGATTGTAGAATTTGAACGGAAACTTGACTTTGTCCATCTCAGTGAGACAGACCCAAATACCCCAAGCTCTTCTGGTAGAAATATCTTCTTCGGTAATTGAAGACACCAGGGGTGTTTCTTCTGTCGGAGGGTCTTTGATGAATTTCTGGACATTTAAATCTGGCCTCCTTAGCTTGATGAAATGAAAGGCTTCATGTGTGCCTTTCCCTGCTGGTTCTGGTGCTGCACTGAAAAAATACAACTCCAGAATATCTCCTCTGGACAAATAATCATTATTTGCCCAAGTTTCGTGAACAGCTTCCTGGATCCATTTTGGTAAACCTGAAATCTCCGGAAAGCTGGGTGATGTAGTATAAACTGAGGCAAGAGCCCCAAATTCATACCAAGCTTTAACCTCCTTGGGATATGAATTAGGTTTCATCCATACCCTTGGATATTTTCCCGAAACATCAACCCTATTTGTAGCTGGGTTAATGCCAATACGTGTTTTTAATTTCTCCCAATTCTGCTGATAAACCTGGAATGGAGAAATTACACCTTCATTAGTACCAACCTTAGCTTTGCCTTTGTCAATACGAGGCCTAAGGTTGATCTCTCCCTCTTCAATCCCCGAGGTGAAGGGTTGACTTGAGGACTCAAGATAAGGATCAGGAGTCTCAATTTTTGTTTCAGCCGACTCATCTCGTGATGATCCCGACTTAACACTTGTGCAAGGGGTATTTGAATCCCCCGCTACAGGTATAGAGTCCTGTACTCGAAAACTCTCCATTTGAGAAACCAGTGGCCTCTCAATGCCCTGGAGGATAGGCCTTTGCGTTACAGACCATAACTGAGTATATGCCTGTAAACATCCTGTAATTCGATCAGAGACAATTCTCTTATCAGCTTGTTGTAGCCTTCCCGCAACTTCTGCGTTAACAGCTAACTTGTTGAACTCGGTTTGAAGCATTTCAAGGTGTTCCCTCAAATGCCTCTGCATCTTGATAATAGCATCAATGTCAATGCTGTCCATCTCTTGTTAAAAAATCTGCAAGAATATTTTCATGAGATTTTATTATCATAATATCAAAAATATAATTTTGACATAAAGCTTGCCATCGTAATAATCTAGCCTTCTCTGGTTTAGACTCAATTCTATTCCTCAGAAAGGCTTTGACTTGAGTGTTATCAACTTTCAAAGTGAATTTCTTTGCAAGTAAAAATAACGGCCATTTTTCAAAAGCCCTCTTTACTGCATAAAATTCCTTTTCGTTGATATGCCATCTTATGGCTTCTGCATCTGAGAATAACCCACTACAATATCTGCATGGTTGTTCTCCATCTGGTGTGAGCTTTGTTAATACTGCAGCCCACCAATGATCACTGGCATCGGTATATAATACCAGATCATCCTCGTCTTGAGGAATAGCCATCTTTGGAAGATTTTTGCAAACCTTCTTTAAATGGATAAGTCCCTTTGTGTGTTCGTCTGTCCATATAAATCTAGCATCCTTTTTCAATAATGGACTGAACACCTTCCTATGTTTTGCTAGGTTTTTAATAAACATCCCAGCAAAATTAACAACCCCTAAAAAACTTTGAAGTTGTTTCTTGTCTTTGAGATTCTCTGGAAAATTCTGCACCTTTTCTACTATGTGTTCTTGCAGAATTATTCCTGATTTATCGATTTCAATTCCGAGGAATTCAATCTTTCTTGTAGCAATGACTGCTTTCTTTTCAGATAAAACCAGTCCTTCTTTCTTGCAAACATTAGAGAAAATTTCCAAATGTTTAACATGTTCATTCATATCTTTGGATGCTATTAAAACATCGTCGATGTAAACAAACATAAACTTGAAATAATCTTTGAAAAGATTATCCATCTTTCTTTGAAATATTTGGGGTGAGTTAGCCAATCCCATTGGTAATACTTCCCAAATATAATGTCCTTGAGGTGTGGAGAAAGCTGTGAATTTCTTGCTTTCTTCCTGCATCCGAATCTGATAGAATCCAGACTTGCAATCAAATTTAGAGAATATCTTGGCATTGCGAATGCAACTAATCAAGTGTTCTCTACTAGGTATAAAATACCCATCAAACTCCAGAATTTTATTAATTTCTTGATAATTAATAACCAATCTGGGTTTTCCTCGTTTAATTTCACCATGGTTTCTTACCAGAAAACCTGGACTGCTATATGGTGACATACCTGCTTTGATTAATCCAAGGTCCAAATGTTCCTTGATTATAATCTGCATATCCCTCTGATCAATGATGTTCATTGGGATGGGTTTACAACGGACAAATTCATACTCTTTGCCTTCCTTGATCTTAAGGCAAGCCCTGAGTTGATTTCTGTCCCACCATGCCAAGGGATCTTCGTTATAATTTTCTTTGATCCTTTTCTTGACATCTTCCAGTGATACCTTAGATTCAAACTCTACTTCATTTGTGTGTAGAGTTGTCTTAAGGCATTCTATATCTTCTGGTTGGAGTTCCTTATCTGCTCTTAACTGGAGCATTGTTTCTCCAAACCGTCTTGAATCCTTCATTTTTGGGTTCAGAAGTTTTCCTGAATCACCACGCTTGCTGCGAAACTGGATTGGCAATTTTCTGTAAAATGCCTCCCTAAGTCTTTGGACTATGATTTTGTGGGCACATGGTGTTGTGAACACTAATCTTCTAGTCTCATTTTCTTGTGTATAGGACTTGAACATCTGTAGGAAATTATTTCCTAACAATATGTCAGCTCCTGTATCATGAAAATAAATTGGTGGTGTCTTTACCTTGTACCAAGGTGTTTGTCCAGCACCGCCAATCATGATTTCAGTCATCTTAATCCCTTTACATAAGATTAAGATTCTTCTGGAAAAATCTCTTCCAGCAATCTTGGGTAACTCTTCTTCCAAATTACTTGGAAAAACTCCTCGTTTTGCTGTACATATTCCAGCACCTGAATCAATATATGCAGCAAAGTATTCTGCCTTATATTGTTCATACAACATTCCTACTGGAATGTATATGGAGAATGGACTTGTGGTCATTGGATTTTCCACATTTTATCTTCTGCCATAAACTCCATTCCATACTCTAGTCGTTTCCAAGGTTTATGTTCCTCGAGAAACTCTAGCCCAAGAATCAATCGTTCTGATTCTTTTCCTGGAATTCCTTGAATATGAACCTCCAATTCTCCGATATTAATCAGTCCTTGGTAAGTTCCTATCATCGGTTGTTCCAAATAGTATATTGAATTACAAGGAAATTGATTCCTTTGTTTTGTAATATCAAATACTATTTCTACTTTCTTCCAACCTTCTGGGCATCTGAGCTTTCCTATTGTGGAAAAACTTTTCAACTCCTGTTGGGTTTTTATGACAGGCTTTTTATCCCATCTGTAACTTGTAATTCTATCTCCTTGAAAAGATAGTCTTCTTGGTTCCAGTCTAAGACTTTGATTTCTCTGTAGAATCGGTTTGTCTTGGATCTGGATATCTGTTTCCTGTATTAAAGGAAACTCAATTCTTTCTGGATAAATTGCTTGCGCAACTTTTCCAAATATCTCAGGTATTTCAATAAACTCGTTTCTAATAAACAATTCAGAATGATGTGTATTAGATAGAGCATATGAAATCTGATAGGTAATAGAATATGGTCTATTGCCTTCCTTCATCAACCTTTTTTCCTTGAAGTTCTGATGTAATGTCAAGGCTCGGCTGAAATCTCGATCTGCCAGGTTGTAGGCTATCCTTGGATAGATTACTCCTACAATTTTTCCCGCACAGAGGTTTCCTGAGATTGTTCCCAGTACTGAATCTTGTAGATTCCCCATTCTTTTATCGCATATGGCGATATCAATTGGTGAATCTATCCCTTCTTTGAAAGTAGCTTTTATCATAATCTGGATTGCTCCTATATGAATCCAGGACATAGTCCTTGCTACTTCTATCTTGAGTTTTTGTAATTCCTCCTTTATTTCTTCGGAAGGAATTAACTGCATCTCCATTCTATTTCCTGTAAGTTCCATTGGGATTGCCATTTCCCTTCTAGAAACTTTATAGATTAGATGATGCTTTCTGTTTCTTAGGCCAAGACTTCCTAAGAACTTTTCTACCTGTCCTGCAGAGAAACCTTGATATCTCTGTAGACTCGGATTTTCTCTCATGATTCTTTGAACCATGTTATGAGATATTGTTGTCTGGCTAAAAAACCCAGACAAATCTTCATGTGTTTCGTGTCGAAACACCTCGTCTTCAGTCAGATTCCGATTCTGTTCCATCAGATTCTTCCTGACTTAAGACTTCCTCTTCTTCATATATACTCTCATCTGAGGCAATGTCCTCAAATTGGTATACTTGAATGAGATCTTGGTAATAAACTGCTTCTTCAATATCCGGAGTAGGATCAAAACGTTTAATACCTCTTTTCTCATTTTCTGGACAATTGGTCGAGATATGACCTCTTGCTCCACATGTCCAGCAATTACAATCCTTGAAACTTTCATTGGCTCTAGTATGAGCTCTTCTGAAAGTTTTCTTTGTAGGTGTTCTTCCTGTGCTTCGAGATGAACTTGATGCCTGGGATGATATCCTACTTCTCGATGGTCCGCTTCTTTGTCCAGATTTATAAGATCTGGCTTTCTGTCTAGACCATACGGTTCTTGGTTTCCAAGAACTTCTTCCACTTCGTGCATAAGGATGAGTCCTAAAACGCTTCCTTTTATGCTTCTGTGGTTTACTTCCAATAATTGTTGGAAGATCATTTTCCTTACAACACAAAGGAGTTCTTTTGTTGATACCCCTTAGTCGTTTGTAATTCTTTTGTAATGCTGCCATGTGACACCATTCTGCCAATTTTCCTTTGAGGAAAGAGGCTCTTCTTGCCAATGTATCTGGATTACCAGGTACGTATTCCCTTATGAGCATTTCTCTCCAAGGACTTGGCATTTTTGCGAAGAAAAGCTGCATAGCTATATCTTCTTCGACTCCTGAATTCCATCTATATTTGGTGAATAGCATAATGTATTCATCTACCAAACATATATCATGTAATTCAAGACTATACAGAGCTTGAGTATATTTTTTCTTCTTCTCTGTATCTTGACTGTTGAAATAGTCTACCCCTATAAAGTGTGCTTTGAATAGGGTAGCCATTTTTCCAGCGATCTCACTAAGAGATTCCCCAATTAGGACTGACTCTTTCATGTCTGGTGAAGTCATGTCCCAAGCAATTTTTACTGATCCCATAAGACTCATTTCCAAAAGTTTAATGAATCCTTCTTTGTTGAGATCAAGTGTTCCCGCTGCAATCCTCATAGCAGATGTCCAATCGTCTATGAGATCTTCTCTGTTTTTGAAGTCCAATACATCAAGGTTAAGCATAACCCCGTAAGGATGTATAGGATCTAAAACAGTTTTCCCATAGGGTGTTTGGTGCAAAGGAATTTGAGTTCTCCTTGCCCTTGTTCCCGCTGGGTGTGATCCTCCACCTGTATGGAAATCAGTTTGAGATTCTCTCATATTTACATTATGAGATCCCATACTTTCCCTTGGTGGTTCCTGAGAAGATGACCAGGTTATTGCAGGTAGTGTTTCACCTACTGCTGTATTCATCTTTAGATCTACCACTTTGAGATTTGCGAAAGATTCCGCAAGTTCTTGTAGATCCTCCAAACCAATCCTTTCTAAAGTTGTCATCAGATCAATTTCTTTTCTGAGACAGACTTGATTAGATTGATCATCTTTTCTTCTTCAGTTAAGGGTTTTAACACCACTCTGGCCTTCCCTTGTTGATGTAACAAAGGTTCGGTACCAAAGGACGGTGGTAGCCAACCTCCTGAAGTTCTTCTACTAGAACTTGGTTGTTGTTCTAGTTTCTGTATTCTTGTTTGAATATCCTTTAAGATCTCAAGAATTTCTTCTTGTTTCTCTAGGACCTTTTCAATCCTTTGAGGTACATGATATAGCATATTGCCATAATTTTGTACCGTTTTCTGTATTTCTCTAAGATCCAGAGAGAGCTTAGAGGAGTCTGGTACTATCTCCAGAAATTTATTATTCTGAAACATAAATTTTTACCTGAGGGTGCTGTTGCTTCCCTTCATAGATCTTCTGTTTATACAGATCCATTGTTCTCTGAAGAATTTCTTCTGAGTAGATTTTGAAGTATGTTTTTACGGTTCTTTAGTCCTCGTAAACGCATACCTTTTGTTCTGGATTCAGTGAAGCATGTACTTCGCTGTAATTCTTGTTCTAATTGAATTATTTCCAGGGAAATAAGTTCGATTTCGAACTGGATGGTAGTTCCCGGCATATTTAACAGATCATTGAAGATCTGGTCTTTTCTGCCTGTAAGAGTCTACCTTTTGTGTATGCAAGGTTTTGCAAACACTGCTGTCTTTCATCAGGAGATAAATTCCCTGATTCAATGAGTTGTTGCAGATGTTTTATAGAACATCTGAATAGATCTATTCGGAAACTAGTGTTTCTGGAATAGAGATTGAAATGATTTCGGGGATACCTAAATCCTTTCATTTCTTGATACATGACATATACTGTCATATGTTTGATGTTTCCATCAGATCTGTACCATAACTTGATGGTCACCATTGGAACATACCTTTGTTCTCCTGTTTCTGATATCTAACAATAGTTAGATGAACTTGTGTATATTCCAAAGTATTGGAATAATTCTTGTAAATTATTTTTCTCGAACTAAGGTTCGGATTCATAATTTTTTCGAAATTCTCCTTCTCATACATTTAGTTACTAGTAATAATAAAATTTTCGTGTTTGAAATAAATTAACCATGCTCTGATACCATTTCTGAAGCGCGGAGGATCAATTAAAAGAAAATAGAGAATAAGGGTAGTTTTGTCAATTTTATAGGTTTAGGGAGTTAAAAGAAAGTTTTTGATGGCTAGGGAGTTAGGGACAAGTTAAGTTTGGGTTTGGGGATTTATGAGCAATTTCCCCATTCTTTTACTCATTTTTATACATTATTAATTTTTTATTGTAAAAAATTAGGAAATGTATAACAATGTCTGTTTAATATAAAATGTAGGTAGAATTTCCAAAAAAAAAAAAAAGAAAGAAGAAGAAGAAGAAGATAAATTGAGATGTATATTTGTTTTAAATAAATTGAAAAGTTCAATTTTCAAGTCGATTTTCCAGAATAAATTAGTAAAATGTTAGTTTTGACATATTATTATTTAAAATGTGTTCATTTTATTATTTATAGATCAAGTTATAAAATTAATAATGCACTTTTTTCTATATGATTTGTGCATTTTAATTTATATGACATTTAATTTTTTTGGAAAAAATAATTTTAATGATAATATTAGAGACATATACAATTTTGTATTTCATCATAACTATATTATTTATATAGTTTTAACTTTTAGATTGAGAATATAATTTTGCACACTAGATAAAAATTTCCTGGCTACGCCTATGGATAAAATGACATTCATTTATTGGATGTAATGAAATATTGAAAATTTTATATCCAATAAATGACTCATATCTCATTAATATTTACATAAATATATGTGGTAGTCATATATAATATACCAAAACTACATATATGTGTGATACATGCAACTCATATATCTTTATTTTAGTTCTTTTTGTTCAAATTTAAAAATATTGATAAATATTTAAATTATACTCAATGTGTATTCATAACGTACATCCAAATCCAAGGGCAATTGTCATTCGATCCAGTATTCCAAATTGCCAGTCGCATTCTTAACATTGGTGCATCCACGCACGCGTTGCATATATGTACAATATTTTTTTACAATTAATTTGGTTTATATTTAAATGAAGATTAAAATGTAATTATGAAAATAGCGAGGGATTATTATGTAATTTTGATATATGAATTAAAAAAAATAAATAAAAAAGAAAAAAAAGATCCTAATAAGAATTGAATCTACCCGTTGCACTACATATAATTTTAATTAATATTTCAACACATATATAATTATTACAAAAAAGATTATGATATTAATAATTAATTATTCTAAATCTCAAACTTAATAATATAATATAGAATTGGCCTTATTTTCTATGCATTTGAACACTGCTTTCAGGAAAAAGCACGATCCCTAACATGGTTCGCCGGAACGGTTGCGGTGCTTGGAACGGCAACGACCGTTCCAGTTCCAATGCTATGTTGCGGAACGGTTGCGGAACGGGTGTATAAAAAAATTAATAAATTCAAAAAATTGGTAAAAAAATGTAAATATAAATGACATCATGCTAAAAAATAAAATATATCAAGTTATTACAAATTAATAGATCAATACAAAACTATTTTACAATAATAGCACAATAAGAAAATACACACTAAAAATTATAACATACCAAAGCTAATACCATGAAGAGTGACGCGGAGGAGCGAGCTCATTGTTATATTCTTCATCACTATCTCGTAGATTAAATTGATTTCGAACATTTGGATATTGACGTGATTCTCCATAGGGATATTGATTAGATTGAAATGACGAAATATCATTAGAATGGGATGATTGATTTTGTAATAGTGTTTCGTTACGACGATTATAGTATGCGCCCTACTTTCTTTGCGGGCTTCGGACGAATTTTAGCGACGGTTTTTGTAAAACCGTCGCCGATACATCGGCGACGGTTTTGGTAAAACCGTCGCTGGTAGCGACAATTTTAAACAAATCCGTCGCAACTTGCGTTCCGTTCCACCAGTTCCGTTCCACTTTCCCGTTATGCGGCCGATAAAACGCCACATAACGCCGCTACAATACAACAAACGATTTGGCCTGGAACTTTGGAACGGTGGCCACCGTTCCCGTTCCGGCGAACCCTGATCCCTAAACCTTCGCCAACTCCCCACGATTCATCCCGTGCAGGAGCAGAACCACGGATAAATCAATCAGCAGCCAAAACCCTTCTACGATAATAACGACTATTCTCTCTCAGGTCCACTGATCATTTACTTAATATTTTTTTCTGTAATCTGCTTCATTTGAACTATTTCAAACGCGCCTTGTGCGTGCTGCATGGAGACACACTGCTGATTACTTTAGCTGCAGATGGAATTCTTCCCTGAGAAATGCTTGCAAGAACTTAAGGGTTTCATTGATTTTTTGGCACCATTAATTTTCCTATTTTAAATATTTCTTTATGTGTTTTGTCATGGGGATTGTAAAACTATGTTATTCGATTTACCAATATTGTATTCTGCCAAGGTTTGGAAAAAGCTCCTCCCATTTCTGCCGGTGAACAACTTTAGCTGACATGTCTGCATTTTTTTCAACCATTGCTTGCCTCAGATCACTGTGAGCCCTGTCCTGAAAATGGGCTATGTTATGATGGCAAGCTGGAATGTGGTCATGGCTATAGGAAGCGTGGGAGGGTGTGTTGAGGATGGAGATATGAATGAAAGAGCCAAAAGATTTTGATCATTGCCTTTCATTTAGTTATAAAACTTACCCTATATTCACCAGTGTTTCGTCAAATTTAACCTGTAATTTCTAACATCACTAGTAACTGATTGAATTGCAGTCAAAATGGGCAGAAGTTCGTGTATGTGAAGCATGTGCTAAATTTTTGTGCGGAGGAATAGGAGGTTGTCGGGTTTGTGTCACTTCATTAAATTATTTTAGAAATATTTCCACTTCAAAGAAATGTATCTGTGTATTCTTTAACAAGTAAAACACTATACAGTTGTCTTTATAAACTGTGTTCTAGGTTGGGGAAGATGAACTTTGGAATAAGTTGTATGAAGAGGTACGACGATAAACTGTAGGAAGCTATTTACGGGTCTGCAAGAAAAAGAGCTAATGAGACCATATATAAACTATGGAAACAAGAAGAAACAGTCAAGGGTAAGCATTTATTCTGTTTGTAATTGAGGAAATGCTACTCTTTTTTTACACTTTTTTGCTGATTATCTTAAGTCCTGTGCTCAGGATTGCAGAGTTCAAGTGCCCGGAGTCCATTGTTGACTGTCACGTCATGCCCGACAGTGGATGACCAAGCAGGCTTTACTTTTAGTGCCAGCATGTGCATTGGTATACGATTTGCCTAGACAGCTTTAAAATCATATACTATAGTATCTACATGATAAAGCTTGTTAATTACATCAAGGTTTGTAGTTCGTGGGAGTAACATTAATAGCTTCCAGGGCTTACAGAAAGCGTCTCTTGTCTGCTAGAGCTGAAGAAGTTTACCATGAGGCATATATACTTCATTCCAATTTGAAACATGCATTTTAAAATTTATGAAGACACTAGTCTGTAGATTCATATCACCTCCACTATCAAGGTTCTTGGACCCGGATTTCATAAGTTTGGAGTCCCCACGGTGGTCCATGCGCCTAGCAGAGTTGCCTAAAAAAACCAATGAAATTTATTATTGTATCCATCCAAATGCAACCTATCTTCCGTTTTGTAACCTTCTAACATAATGTTTGCAAATACGATAATTAATTATTTCGTGTTATGTTTATAATATTTTATACATATATGTTGTGTTTGCTCGATTTTAATCGAGGTTAGCACCTGTGGTCACTCAAACTAACACGGGTTAACAGAAAATTAAGAACACTTCAATAAGGTACAAGTACAACTCATCTCACACAATAAAATACATTTATCATGGTAACGCTTGATTTTATACAATAATTTGTTAAAGTTAACATTGAATTACAAAGACTGTACGGGCCTCACTCAAATTGGATCTTTCATGTTCATCTTTCCATGATAAATATCTAACGATAAATTTCGGAGCATTGATACCGAGAGGAGAAGCATTCCCATTGAATGTAATTTCATCCTCCATCACTGCATATACTCATTGAACTATACTACAAGTTTGATGAGCCATGTCAAGACTCTTTAACCTAAGCGAAAGAGAACTTTGCAGACGTATGGCAATTCTAATGCAATAAATTGGAAATTTTGGCACTCAGAACTGCCCATTTCGAATGTCCCTATCGAGGCGATCTGCATTGAGAGTTCCTGGAAGTTCTCTAAAATCTTCATTAAAAATAGAGTATGCACTGAAAAACGCAAGAGAAAAGTAATCAGAGAAACGAAATACCAGAAACCAAAAATTTAGTGACATGGTTATGTTGGTTAATGGCAGATTAATTGTCATCATTTCCCATTCTCATTTCTCAGGTCTGGAACAAAACATTTCTAAAGCTGAAGTTGCTATTGTACTTAAATATCAGTGTTCTTATCTGAGGAACCAGCAAAAAGAGGAAAAAATAAAATAGAGATGGGAATGTCGAGCAACATATAAAAACTTTGTGGATCTGAGGAACCAGCAAAAAGAGGAAAAATAGAGATGGGAATGTCAAGCAACAAATAAAACTTTGTGGAAAAAATGCACATAAATAGGCACTTCAAAAAATATGGTAACTTTGAAGACTTCAGATATTTCAAAGACTCCAGCCTGTACCTTATATCACCAGGTTGCCGATGCCCAAGATTGTAGAAAATGATAACAAAGCCCGTTCCAAGTATCTGAATAATTGTGGGATTTCCATAAGTAAACTGAGTTTAGCAACTAGGAGAAAAATTTAAAGAATTTAAGTGAAGAAGAAAGCACATCGACTACGTCACCCTTGCATTCAGATTACTTAATTTGAGCCTTCTATGCAGAGAAAATAAAATCGCGAATTGAGTATAGGTTAATGGTGTGTTGAACTTAATCATGAGTTGCAGTAACTTAAAAAAAAGGCTATTTATAGTTTGACAAAGCATTAAAGCAAAACATATCCAGCTTACACAAAAGGAATCAAATGCGAAAAATAAAGGCAACCTTCTAAAACTGTGGTGTTTCTTCATATCTGTATCCATCATTTTCCCCCCAAAAAATAAAAATTCACAGGCACCTAAATTGTACTATCATGAGACCAAAGAGCACTCAGCTCCATTTCCTGTACTTCAAAATCTTTTAACATTTATAACAAAGTTAGGCCAAAATTTGGATTTTCAGAAAATTGTCTAGTTATGGAGAGAATTCTGCAAATACGTAAAGCATGAAATAGTCAAATTGCAACAATTAAAGAGTACAAAATACAATGTCCAGCATGATCAATCAAGCATAAAATATCAGGTGGCACACATCAAATTACAATTCACACAATTAGATGAGAGAACCCAAACTACATGTGCAATGCTATTGGTGCACTGAAAAGAAAGTGCATACTCACGTATAAAGGAGCAACATCCAATTTTTGGGCAACAGGTGCCAAAATAAGCCATCCTACTATGGCTAACCATATCTTTAGTTTGACAGAGAAAATTGCCATCAAAAGCATATCTATGAGGAGAAACAAGTTAATCAAATTGTTCCAAGCATATTTACGTAAAAAGTCAACAAAGTAACTGTTTCTCACCCGGTAGCTTTAACTTATCATGTAAAATGGAGAAAAGCCTCTTTTTCCATCTGCTGGTTGATTCTGGAAGTTGAAATTTCTGCACGAACAGAAAGTAGATTAGAGTATTCACACATTTAGTCATTACAGAATGAGATTCCAAAATCACTTAAAACTGACTAGATCTTCATTTTCATCGTCATCAAAATTGTCCTGAACAAGCTTTGAAGGTGGCTTCGGTTTGATGGCAACAATAATTGATTCTGAAAATCAGCATTACGCGACCTTGTCAGAAATATAATACTCCAATAATTGTAGAAAATATTTTGCAAAATGTGAACAAAGAAATCCAGCATAATATTATGACCATAAGGCTTTGAGAGAACAAACACGGTCAGTCGAAATCATGTGTGGGACTAGTTCAAGTGAACTTATAGAAATTTTGAGCTGTATTGAAAATATATATCATAAGATGATAAAAAGAATAGAATAAAAAATATCATAAGGCTGAATCCCAGACTACAACTAAATCCAGAATCGGTGAACATGGAAAACTACATTCCCCATTCAGTTGAGTTTTAGACAATCAATAAAATGTACGGCTAGTACAAAATAGAGAACAAAGTTAACAAACTTTTTAACTGACGGAATCAGGCTTTTAAAGAAGTTTAAATGGTGAGTGAATAAGGCATTGCTTCAGCATATTTAGTTTTATTAGAAGGAAAATTAATATTAGTATTTCAAGCTTGCACAAATAATAGGAGATCTTGGCACTGGGAAAAAGATTCATTACCGTAACAATATACATAACAGTCAAACAATAAGATTCAGCTCTCAGTTCTGAATTGTTTGTTTGAAAGACAATCTAGGAAGTAAAAAGATGCTTTCTTTTTCATTGATCACTGTAAGTTGTAGGAACATAATGCAGAATCAAGTAAACATGGACAACTTGGGTTACGACAATATACTGGATCTTATCATGGATGGAGTTTTGGGGAAAACATATTTTGAAACATGTCATCCTACTATGGTTGGTATTGTCGAGGAAAACAAAATTTCTTATCTACATTACCGAGCAAAATAATGAACTCATTTCTTTGAAATAACCAACGACCACACACAAACCATACAAAACATGAATTTGTGTAACTCAAAACAGAGAAAGATGCAACATACAATACCAATTCTAACAAATAACAATTAAAGACCATACTCAGACCTCCGTTTTGGAATTGGACTGATAGATCATCACCATTAGCATTGTCACTCAGAACATTTCCTCGAAAAATAAGCTTTATCTCTTCAATGGGTTTGAGAGTATTTCCAGCAATCAATCTTCTCAATTCTCGAACCTAGTTGTCATGAATCACAAGTAAAATCATCTTACATATTACACAATAAAAATACCCTTAATAGATAGATTGAAAGAGAGTGAGCGAGAGGGAAACAAACTAAGTTAACAAGAAAATAATAGTAAACTTCTTCATCAATCGACAAAATGACACAAAAATTATTCTTTATAAAATATGCACACCGTCCTTTTAAAAAAACATTGAGTACCAATGGTGAACTTAAATTTGTAGGTTTTCCACCTATTGGCATATCACATCATGTGATCATAAAATGAAACATAATTGATCCCACTGAATATACAGTCATGAAGGCGATTATGTTGATCTAATTGATTAATTTCAAGGAAAAGCTCATCCTTTACTCAAATGACATGTGCAATGGCGTCCACTAATTCAATAACTAATATGTATAAATTATAAATAGAACTCATGAAGATTTGAATTAAGTGAAACATCGTACAGCACATTCCAAGTCCCAAAACTTCTCCATTTCCATGATTCGGATTATACTCGCTCAAATCTAAAAAAGCCTTGCTTCCTGGCAATATTTTACTTGAACATGCCATCACCATAAATAAGGTAAGAGGAGTACTGAATAAATTCAACTACACACGATTATTCAAGTAATAGGCAAGATACTTCATCAAAACATCTGAAAGACATTTATCCAGCTTTGGTTATACAATGACATAAATCACTCTGATCAATTCACTCAAATCAACGCCACGATATCTTCCTGAGCACTGGTTTCCTCGGAAAAAAATAATCAATTCAGCCAATGCTATAAACTTCAAATCAGCTAATAAAATAATCAGAATTAGAGAGAAAATTTAAACAAGGAATTAAATCCAGAAGGTGATAGCCGTACTTTTATAGTAGAAGGGAGCGCCAGGCGAGAAGGAGGGGAAGGACCGATGGTCCTAACAGTGATCTCAACCACGCCGCCTTCGTTCTCCGATGCGTTCCCTGGTTTGAGATCCGCCATTAATCTCCACTCTTGTGTCTTAATCGTCTGTAATTTAGGCTCAAAAAGAAAAAGTCCTAATTAAAAAATCATTGACTAGGTCTAAAATAGACCTGCGAATGTCGACCTATATCTACTTTTCACACAAAAAAGTAAAAAAATATATTTGTCAACAGTCTCGTGGATTCTAGGATTTATATATGTAATATGTATGGAACTAATTATATTGATAATCAAAAATAAGAATAAGTTTTGATTATTTTTTATGAATAAGGTCAGAGTTTTTAGAGTGAGTATCATGTGAGACTGTCTCACGGATCATAATCTGTGAGACGGGTCAACCCTACCCATATTCACAATAAAAAATAATATTCTTAGCATAAAAAGTAATATTTTTTCATGGGTGACCCAAATAAGAGATCCGTTTCACAAATACGACCCGTGAGACCGTCTCACACAAGTTTTTGCCGAGTTTTTATGTAAATAAATAATTACAAAAATTTTTGTTAGATCATCTTGCGAGACAATTTTATGAACTGAATATCTAATCTGACACAATTCATGAAAATATCATTTTTATATTAAAAATATTAATTTTCATTATAATCTTACAAAATATCTACTCAATAATATTTTTTTTTATTAATCGAGACATTATTAACCTATGAGTTTTTATGATAATTATATTTTCTATTTACACTAAAAAATGTTAATCACACTTCATTTCACCTAATTATTTCATAAACTCATTATTATCCTTACATTGTTATTTTCTATTTTTGTCAAGGCAATTGATGAGCGAGTCTCATGTGAGACCGTCTAATGGATCTTAATATGTGAGACGGATAAACCCTACTGATATTCATAATAAAAAGTAATATTCTTAGCATAAAAAACAATATTTTGTCATGGATGACCCAAATAAGAGATCTGTCTCACAAATACGACCCGTGAGACTGTCTTACACAAGTTTTTATCTTGATTCTATATATGATAAATGAAAAAATAATCAATTTTCTTTTAATAAATTTATTTTCAAATTAGAAAACCATTTATATCATAAACTAAAGGTTCGATTATTTTTAAATTTTAAAAAAAGGTAATCAAGCCACGCTTTCAAAGACAGTGTGACTTGATCGTCGCATACGAGACGACTTGATACGGTAGATGATTAAATTGCTGCAAATTAATTATTTTATAATTATATCTTAGAATTTAGATAATGAAATAACCCTACTCCAAATATTATTGATTCATATTCGAACAGATGTCTCGGTTATCAGCTATACTTTTGTTAAGATAATTACGTACAATTTACCATCTTGCGTGGACCTTTAAAAAAAGAGATCGAAAAAAAAAGAAAAGATATGCAATGATCTTCTATCTGAATGGCTGAATCAACTTTTCTTACCGAGAAGTCACCAAAAGTTTCTAGCCGCTCAATACTCGGAAAATACACGACCTGAATAAACTTTTCTTACGAAGAGAAGATGAAGGTATCATTGAAACTCGACGACGATCCCCACCGCCAAAGCCACCGTCATCTGCCACTCCTCCTCCGTACCAAGATACCCATCTCAATCTTCAATCTACCGTTTTTTTCTCATTTCAGCACCTCCACAACTAACCCTTCACAGCTCTCACTGGCTCTTTCGACCAATTTCTCCACCGGTCCATCCCTGAAACTCTCCTACGCAACCGCCGCCACCGCCACCTCCGCCGTTGCTCCTCCTCTGACTCTCACTCTCAAGTCAGGCACCGGCCTCTTCGGTTCCCCCAATGAATCCCCGCTTAACATCTCCGCTCAATTCTCTTTCAACCCTTCTAATCCCAACAACCCAAACCCCACTTTCTGTCTGTACTTCAAACCACAACTCGGCTCTTTTTCTCTCCGCAAATCCACCTTCTCACATTCGAAACCCGATCTCAGCAGCTGCGGCTCCAGTACTGATAATAGTTATGACTCCAATTCATTCGATTTTGTGCCGTTAGAGAGACCGACTATTGGTGTCAAGGATTCTTCGGTCGGAGGAAATGAAAAAAATTCAATCTTTAAAGGGATACAACTCGCCGCGGCGACCCAAATGACGATAGCCAAGAGGGTAGCGCTGAGTTTCAGATGGTCGATGGAATTTCCAGAGGAAAACTCAGCAATCACGATGCCGGTCTTAAGAATCAAGAAAATCGGTATTCAAAGGATACCGGATTATCATGTTTTGAAGGTCGAACGTGATGAAACGGTTGCAAGAAGAGATGACAATGAGAGAGAATTAGAGTTATTGAAGGGCGCTTGCTCTTGGATGAAAAAGGAGTTGACTGACTTAACAAGAGTTAACAAGGAGATGCAATGTGAGTTGGAAGAAATCAAACTGAGGAACTCTGAAAGTTTTGAATTAAAGGGCATTCAAAAGCAGGATAATATTTCAACTCCCGGATTCGGGCAGTCGAGGCGCAGGAGGGGCAATGGGGTCGAAGAGAATGTCAATGTAGGTCAGAAAAAAGAAGAGAAGAAGAACAATGATAAGAGGCCAGGCACAGACGTCGAGAGCGAATTGCAGAAGGCTATAATGGCAGCTGCAGCTGCTTCCCACTAATGTCAAGAGTCGGTAAGCAAATGTATGTATAACTGAGATTGCTTAGTTTCTGTTTGGGATCACATGTATTTAGCCGCTTGCTCCCGTAGTCTTCACTACATATTGAGTAAAAATTACGAGTCTTGTTTAGTGATCCGCTGTTGAGTATCCACTGGGGTTCGAGAGTGGTTAAATACTGATATAACATCCTCTCCTATGATTTGAAGTTTTGAACTGTCTCGAATTCTTGAACTTCGTATTGGATGTGATTATTTACTTGCACGAAATTTCGTTTTTCCAACCCCATCTGATCCCAGTCCTCCAAGGAAAACCTCGTGTATCATTATGATTTGTAAGCTACCATTTTCTCTCTATTGTTACCGTTTTAACACAAATTTGACATGAATATGAAAAAAGTGAGGAACCAACGTTGAGTATTTGCTAAGTAAATTGTAAAGAAATCATTTTGATTCACGACTTTTCTTCAGCTTTGCCATAGATTGAGGCCCAAATGAACTCTGCTTGTTATGCATTACCTTTGGTGCAGCCTCGTTGAGTCGGATATTGAAATTGATCTGGAAGATAGAAGGAAATATGATATGTCTCACCCAAGCTTCTTCACAAGTTTAAGCGGATTTATAACGAGAATAATGTGAAGTGTGACGAAGCATCATGATCAAGCTTCAAGTTTCACAAATTATATAGTAAAACTTTTGAATTGTGTGAAGTGTTCTCTCTTAGTCTGCAAAAAAAGAATGATACCAGAGAAATTTTATTTGGATGTTTAGGTATTTTTTAAAAATATGTATTATTAAATATTTATTTTTTAAAATAAAATTTAAGAGTTAAAATGTATTATGAAATTGAAAAATTAACTTAAATTTTATTACTAAAAAACTAAACTTTTTTTTTCTCTCATTTTTCACGTCTTTTACATGATTAATATGATGGTGAACAAAACAAGTCGACCGTTCTTTTCACGTTTTTGTCCAATTTTGACTCTTGAGGTTTAACATTTGGTTTTTGCTTGAGGCGTCGCGAAAACTCTTGGGTTAGCTATTTTTATCATGCACTTAAATTTGAACTTCAAAAATACATTATTTGAGTTTTGAGCGTTCATGCATAATGATTTGGAATTAGTCTCGGTGTGCGTATATCTTTGGGTGGATAAATCATTTTACCAATGGATTGAAATGTCGTAAGTGGTGATTATTTGCTTACAACTACAACCTGAGTGAATATTAATCGAGCCATCATGAATGGTGGCACAATCTTGGCAGTGCTAAAGGTCCAGTTGATATTCAGATTGCAGCAATGATTATGTGGAACATTTGACATCATGCCTTTGCAATGGATCTACGATCTCAATGGCTATGACTCGCAGCACATCATAGGCCAGAACAGTTCCCTCTCCCTTTCAGAGGGCAGCCTTTTTTACATTGGCGAACACCTCTGACTCGCGCCATAAATGTAATGCCGGCCCCAACGACTTTTAGTGATCCTCCTCTTCGTTTGTGTTATGGGTGATTACACAAATTTTATGCGCATGGTCATCGAGGCTATTCATGATAGTATTCTGGGTTATCAAACTCCAACGGTAGCGTAAGCTTCGGGTATCAGGGGCTTTAGACTTCACGCTATCTGAGCGTAATTCTCCACTCAGATGCTTAGTTTTGAAATATATAAAATTCTCTCACTTTAATTGAATTGAAAGGAATCTGACTGTGTTACTTTAAAAGGAAGGGAACTTTTTCATTCTTAATTTTTAAAAGAGAAAAAAAAATGAGGCCAACACATTTCAACTTACCGATGCTCGAACCAGACACAATTTTGAAGAAATCATTTTATCACCAAAGTCAATTCATCGATATTTAATCTTATATGCAAAAAAAATATTAAACCCATAAAAAAAATTTGGTCGAGTTTTTCATCACTAACTCGAACTTTCGTCTAATTTTTTCAGTGGGTCAATTTTGAATTTAATTTTCATCGTTGAATCGAGTTTTTATCATGAGATGGAGTTTTCATCACCTAGGTCGAGTTTTTCATTTGAGTGAAGTTGAATTTTTATATTTATATTGATTTTGAGTTGAATTTTTCATTATGATAGTTTGAATAAACTTTTTACATTTGTGATGATCTAGTTTTTATCACTGGGATTGAGTTGAATTTTTTTATCAGAATTGAGTTTGTACTGAGTTTTTTTTTTATATTTGGATCAAATTTTTATTTAAATTTGAACTTTAACATAAACAAAATAGTCTATTTGGATATCAATACCTTTTATTGAATTGTAAAAGGATTCACGTACTGTAAATTCCTGAAGGTATGCCTGTTTGATTGTTTTTGTTAAAGCGAAGCTGCTCACTGGAAGTATACCTCAATGTAAGTTAAACACCACAATGTCAAAATTGTCTTGCAAACCATGCACTTCCGGTTCAAAGACGACGCTCTCTCGGTTCATAATTAGATCTGCATCAAAACATTGGCACCAGGCAATATATGAATTTCCATGAAAAATACGCTCAAATCTTGAAAACATGATCTAAACAATGAGGGAACAAAAACCGAGAACGCCTCAGATAGTCGATCTAACATCAAAACAAATGTTCAGACGGTAATTCCAGATATAATCAACCAAATGATCCTCATCGGCCAAATGATCCTCATCGGCCTCGGTTTAATACACCATTTTCAAGTACAAGTGACTGTAATCGCACAAATCGGCTCCGGAGACGAACTGAAACAATCGATCAACGGATTCCTATCAACATGCGAAAAAGTAAATTGATTTCGGCCCAATCAAAGCATCGCTTGTCATTGCCGATATTAAGCTGTAAGCGACGTGGCTTGGACCATGAACGAAAAATCACAAAAAGCATAGTAAAAATACGGGTACAAATATTTCACTAAAATGTCTTGTAAAGGAAGCATCAGTTCTCCAAGGTGATTGAGCATCAATAATTCATAATTCAGCCGCAAATTACCCATTGTCACATGAGATTCATCCTTTGCTTCCTTACGCGTAAAAAACTTTAAAAAAATTGGAAATCGGTTCCGAAATTTATGATAATTATTACAATCGAAAATGGAGTAAAAATAGCTGCGATCAGAACCTGTCGGGATTCACAGTTGACATCAGGAATTAATCAGTGGATTGACAGACTTCATGAATTCTATCTTCACCTCGCCAATTTTTCCATTTTATAAACCAATTAATCGCCGTTTAATATATTGTATAAAAAATGAGAAAAAAGGGTAATTAAACATAAAACATAAAATTGTGAAAGCTCAGAACTTCTTAGAGGTATTAAGCGCCGTCATCGATGAAACATCTCCGGCACTAAATCAAATCTTCGTCATCGCAAATTAAGCTTGATTGAAAAAATAAATCGAGAAGAGATCTTTTTCATTTTTAAAAGAAGATTGAAATTCGAGGAAGTATGGGAAGAAGAATTCAAGAATATATAGAGAGCGCACGACAGAAAACCCTAGATTGTAGAAAAGGTGATTTTGTGGATACGGTGGCGGCGCCTCAAACCCTAATTCGGTGGAATTATACATATATTAATATATAACATATTTTTTTTGAAAATAAATAATATTAATTTAACCCTTGAAAATTTGTAATTTTTAATTTACCCCTTTTATGTATGTGTAAATATGTATTTTGACGCTCTCTTATTTCATGTTGATCCCTTTCAATTTAATTTTAAATAAAACAAAGAACTCAAATTTATCTTCTTTATTTTTTACTTCTTAATATTTCATTTTTTATGGACTGAATATATCATTTAACATTAGGTTATACTAAATCAACGAATTTGAGATTAAAAAAAATATTTTGAATATATTCTCATTAAAAATTTCTTAATAAACAAAATTGTGAGGCAAAAACTTGTGTGAGACGGTCTCACGGGTCGTATTTTGTGAGACGGGTCTTTATTTGGATAATTCATGAAAAAGTATTACTTTTTATGCTAAGAGTATTATTTTTTATTGTGAATATGGGCAGGGTTGACCCGTCTCACAGATTGAGATCCGTGAGACGGTCTCACATGAGACCTACTCAAATTGTGATGTACTTCAAATTCATTTTATCTCTCTTAAACTTAATGAATGCAGCCTACAATTTTGTTTTAAAATATCATTGTTGGTAATGTTACATTTCAAAAGGGAAAGATATGAAACAAATTAGTGACTATGATTTATTCTCCAGTTGGATTCAATCGCCATTAGCACCTTGATTATTATCCAAACGAAGAAAACGGAAGTGACTAGCGTAGCATAAAATTCAGGAAGCATGAGACAGATCGAATTGCTTGATTCAAGGGATAATCTTTATGGTTTCTAGATTTTTGATTCTATCTAATGGTTGCACTTTGAAATAAAGATCCCATCTGGATAACAGATGGAGATGAGATTGGTTTCATTTGTTTTTTGAATTTTTGTTAGGAAGATTAGGAATAAGCCTCGTATTTAATCACATTCGGTAAAAATGAAAGGCAAGCATAAACTCACTTTGTTACTGCATATTGCATGAGATCGGGAGGTTCTCTCTCGACCAGTCTCTACATATCTGAGTAACGCCATACTCATGGATTTACACTATCGCTCCATGTCTCGACCCATTATGAGATCCTGTGCACGGGAACATAACAAGGTATCTATAAGTTCTGAAGATAGGTCGGCTACTAGGTAAATAAGTGGTATCAGCAACACAGTCATAATTCGCTTGCTAGTTGCTACCTTCAAAATGTAGTAATTAATTTTCATATATAAACCGCTTACGGATGGAACCAACCAAGCATCAGCATTCATGACTTCGAAATCACAAACTAATAGTGAAATTTCTTTTCATTCATAACTACAAAATCACAAACTAATAGTGGAATTTCTTTTCAGGGACTTTCCTGAAGACAATATAAATGATAGACATAAAGGTGACAGTAGCAAGATATCAACTAGCTGTAGAAGACATTAAAAACCTGTAAGTAAAGAGTGAATCGTACCATAGCCAGAAGTTTGAACATCAAAACCTTCATCCTACAGTAAGACATACGAATGCAGATGAGGTGGAGATAATCACATGTTTCCAAAACCCAAAAACTCATGTAAAGGAACTATTATACCTGTAATTCCCGTATGAGAGGCAAGCTACCAGTGATAGAATATGGTTTTACATGCCCAACAACCTCTTCGGTAGTTTTGCATAATACATGGAAACCACGAGAATCAAGATCACAAGCTACTCCATACATTGCTTCGTCAAAACTTATAGCAATTATGTGGAATGAAAGAGAAAAGAATAGGCAAGAGTCCAAAGAAAATAGAACCGAAACCAAAAATGAATAAAATTAACTTGTCTTCAATTTTGAGCTATGATACGATGAATTTACAAACAGACAGCTGGAAAAAGAAGAAATAGACAGTTAAACACCTTCCCTGAGGTTCTCGTCAGGTAGACAGTATTTTGAAACAGGCCCTCCTGTGTCCAGCTTTTCTATGTTGGTGTTCAAGTCATCAACATATTCTTCAAACTTATTAATCACATCAGTTACACTGAAATGAAGAATTTATGAGGCATTCTTTTCATTTTCTTTTAGAGTTAAAAGCTTTCCAGGATCTTAATATATAGTGATATGTGCACCGCCCACCTATAAAATGGGGTCAACCTGCAACAGTACAGCAAATGTCAGATTTCAATCACAATGTGATAGATTATGTAATAGTCTCAAATTTATACTCCACCTAACATATCTTCAGAAATTGTACACTCAGCTGGAATCTGATTGATGCCGTCCCCTGGATCTGTCATAACATAGTGACTCAGGAAAGAAAGCCCACATAATCGACAAACAAACTATGGATACGCCAGGTACCGTGTTTTATGGTGGAGAAATTACAATTCCACTGAGTTGGTTTCATGGTTGATGGTGTTGCAAAGCCATAAACACTTTCACTTGGATGTGGTGGAAAGTCTTTGTGATGTGAATCTGGCCGGGCATGGCGTTCAAAGGACGGCTAAGGAAGTTCAAAGAGGCCCTACAAGGATTGATGAACAAGGAAGTAGGTCTCGTGATGCATGGGAGTGCGTGGGAAAAGCCAAAGGACATTATTCAAGAATTGTTCAAAAGACCCGAGGGTGCACGGACCCGAGCACGGACCTGCACACGGGGTCCGTGCCCAGTACAGTCGAGAAGGCGAATTCCCGAGTCTGCACGGACCCTGCTCCGGACCTCTACACGGGGTCCGTGTCCTTTGTTTCCCGGAGAATATTTTGGCCGAGTGTACACGGACCCTCATCCGGAGGCATACACGGGGTCCGTGTCCTATATGTTTTGACGAGAATATTTTTTCCTAATTTAGAGTTTTAGTTAGTTAGGTAACTAGATTTCATATCTTTGTGATTTGGTATCAATATATAGACTAATTTTCATTCATTGTAAACAACTTTGGTTCATTATTGAGTTTATGAAAATTCCTTTGAGAATTCTTTCAACACAAGCTTAAGTTTCGTTATAACTTTTGCGTTGTATCAAATCAAACTTATCAAAAGATTTATCTTTTGTGGCGTTTGTCGATCGATTTTCACGAGGGTTGCCAAGGGCGGGTTCTTTGGAGGTTCTCTTGAAGCGCGATTGTTTCTCTTGTTGATTAATTGTTGCTAGACCGCGTGATCTAGAGGCGATCGACAAAAAACCGTCTTATTCCATTTGGGGCGTGACTCGGATTTTGAGCGTGCTTTTGTGTGAGAAAAACCGTGACTGATTTCTTTAAGAGCTTCCTAGCCATAAATACTTTCACTTGGATGTGGTGGAAAGTCTTTGTAAAACCGTGACTGAATTTCTTAAGAGCTTCCATAGCGAGCTCCAATGGATTGATTGCCTGCAGGTATTCAACAAGAAAAATGACAAAAAAGTGACATGAAATAATACATTATGTAATTGTACGTGTTAGCGTAACATATCTCAAATGCTAGAAATAAACGCATTCCGACTATCTTTCAGCTTCATTCATAACGTGGGGTTGTTTGACAGATACTTCTTAGGATAAAATTACGTCTGATATTGATTTTAAACTTGAAACAATAGAGTTACCACTTACTAGTTGCTAAATAAACAATGACGCTGTTATGAACAAAACTGTCAACTTTTATCGCTCAAAACATTAAACATACAAAAGGTAACACGTTCATGCAAAGTTCATCTTATTAATCCTTTCAAATGAGTTTATATAAGAAAATTCTAAGAGGAAGTACCTTGTGGGCTGGACCACTGTGAAATAGCTTGCCACAAACGTGAAGCTTCCATGGTATCATGCCACTGGTGCCAATACATGGCTGTTTAGCTTGCCACAAACATGAAGCTTCCATGGTATCATGCCACCGGTGAACAAAGTTCACAACAGGATCTCAGAGGAAACTTTGGCCATTGATTACACCAACACATCCAAATAACCGCAGATTCCAATTTTATATAGCACATAACTCTTTTTAACTATTTATCAAATCCATAATCAATCCTCGATAAGAAGAAAGGATTTCCAGATAAATCAGGAAAAAGTTTATTCCTTCAACTTTTGACACATGGCTAAAAGTTATCTATGTAAAGCATTTGCCAGAATACATCTTGATTCAATGATTCTTACACCAATAATGTGGATAGCATTTTTTTAAAAGATGAGAGTGTTCAAAGAAATGATTTACTCTAATCATACAAAAGGTGAATTTGGAGGTAACAAATATCTGAACCTAGAATAGTTTCCAATTAAAGACTGAACTTGAAGTCAGAAAATAATAATACAAATTAGACTCAAAATGAATTTGACCA
The DNA here is from genome assembly GCF_022965805.1 of Primulina eburnea. Taxonomy (NCBI): domain Eukaryota; kingdom Viridiplantae; phylum Streptophyta; class Magnoliopsida; order Lamiales; family Gesneriaceae; genus Primulina; species Primulina eburnea. Next base: position 2,318,195 of record NC_133103.1, on the reverse strand, counting down.
AAATGTAAAAAGTAAATCCCAACAAAAACTTCACTTTCTTCAAAAAAGGCAAGAAGCTGGCATATCAATTCAAAAAAACTGCGACACCACCAAGTACAAAGTCCAAAAATAGCACTTCCTTCCAATCAACCAAAACATGAAAACAGAAATAAATCAATAAATAAAACTATAAAAAAAGCCAGCATCACCAGCAAGATATCCATGGAAAAAGCACCGGAAGCACATTAAAATCAGTGAAAGCACAGCATTGGCCAAGAGTTTAAAAATTCTAAAAATTGCACCCCCTCATACTAAGCTCAATTTACCAGTCGGATACCCACAAAGAACTTTTATTCTCTTCGTAATTCCAATCACAAATACAAATATTCACTCTCCAGCCTCCAAAAGTCGAGAATTTCATTTACTTACAGAACCGAACATTGGCCAGATAACCGACAGCAAAACAATTCCAGAGGTTGTAACAGCCAAGCAGGAAAGAGCACAAAAAATAACATAATGTTCCGATCAATCAAATGATACAAACAAAAAACATAACAAAGAAATAAAACGAGGGGACACGTTAAAATCCGTGAAAACACAGGATTCTGAAGCGAACCGGAAACGCAACACGTACCCAATCAGAGCAGTTGGCAGTGACGGCGTCCATGTGCATGCCCACGAAGGACAAGATCTTCCCCGGCTCAGTCCCGGGATACTCAACTATGAGATTCCCTCGGTTGGGCTTGTAAGTAACGTGGTTCAGGACAAGTGACTCGCCGCCGGTGGCGGTGCTGACGGAGCGGAGGACATCAAGCACGTGTCTGACGATCCTGTCCTCCCCCAGGATGAGCTCCGGCGGGTTGTTCTGTACGTAGATCGACTCTCCGATCAGCTTCCCCAAAAGGGCGATAAAGGAATCCTTGTTCAGGTCTCCTAGAGTGTGCTCTGACGCCATAGCTTAACTCCAAGCTCCCCAACTCCTCTTATATAAATAGTTGGGCTTTGGGCTCAAACTCCCACTGACATGGATAAATAGATCTCGCTCTCCGAAGAAAAGCTTGATTTTATTTATTTACATGTAGGAAAAGAGCAATTGCGTGGGCCTATCCATGTAATCATATGTTTTACTCGTACAAATATTTTTTGTGTTTTTTTTTAGCATAGTTAGTTTCTTCATATAAATATCGAGGAAAATTGCTTTTTATATTTGTATGCTAGTTTCTTTGCAATTTAATTTTTTAAATTATCAAATTTAATTTTAATTCGATATTTTTGTATTTTTTTTGTAATTTTAGTTAATTTTTCTACATAATACTGATGTGTACTGCTAACATGTGTAATGCCAATTAACACTCCCGATAAAAAATTAAAAATGCCAAAAACAAAATATATATGATTAAGATCGAAATTTCATTGCATAAAAATCCAAAATAGTAAAATAAATATAAACAATTTTCTCTGACTAGTAGCGCGGGAATTTGGACTAGTCACCCCGAGAGGTCAACATATAATTTCTAAGAACTGAAGAAGAAAATTTGCCAATATTTTAATGTCAGAATAAAGAGTAAAAGAATTTTCCAAAGTTTTAAAACAAGATTGAAATAGAATATAATCTAAAAAGGTCTACGCCAGGTAGGGAGGATTGGGTAGTTCGTTCGCTGCTTCCAAAGGTTCTTCGAATTTTAATTTGGTAAACACACGAAAACGGTTTCATTCTAAAATTTTATGTCCACTCTGTGTTTATTTCTATTTTTATGCAGCCTTAATTATTACTAATACATTTTTTAAAAAAATATTATTCCAATGGTTACGATGCTGTTTGGTCTGATCGAGGTCTTCAAATAGGTGTCGTATTATCGTAACTCCATAGAAATCATAAAAATATATTAATTGATTAGAATTATTTCTCGTAACCTCAAAACACTTGCTTCGAAGACTACTCTCGTCCAGAAACCGACGTCGCACAATATATTTTGCAACTCGGACAAGGCATCGCCTTGTTTAAACTTTATTAGGATGTTCGTTGAAATGAGTTTAATTTGACTTCCATGACATTTTATTTTTTAGCGAAAATATTACAGTGTTAAACACAATCCCTAGATTTCGGAAATGTGCAGACTTCAACAGCATATTTTTTTTAAAAAAAATTTAACAAACTGAGATTTGATTTAGAAACTATGCCAGCTCTGAAGCACGTGCTTGTACAGTCTGTTTCGTATAACAAAATTATCTTTCAATTAAAATTGTCATATAAGGCACAATATTGGGACAATATATTAAATAAAGAAATTAGGAAAAAACACAAAAAAGGAAAACAAAAGGAAAAAATGGTAAAAAAAAAAAATTTAAAAACAAAGGTAGCAGTACCAAAGGATAGAAAAAGTGGCCTCCCACCCTCAAATTTAATACATGACTAGCACTCCAACAAACGCTTTGCGTGCCTATATAGTTTGTTAATTTTTGAAATTTATTAATTTGATTTATAGTAATATCATGATTAAGATCATATTGCAAATCAGTGAAGGGCATATCGAACTTGAGGGACAAAAGCAAAAAATGAGAAACGAGCCATTCCAACTTGCCAAATAAATAAAAATAAAAAGGTAAAAAGAGGAAGAGGAAGAGAAGAGGAGAAGAAAAGGCCACACCAACAGACCAAAAAAGAGCAGTCTACACCCTCAGCCTTAATATAGAAATAGATAGATAATTCATAATAGAGACGGAGATTACTACCACATATGAACACAAAGTCATTTAAAATAAGCATCTGATCTCTTTCGTAAATCATTCTTTTCTGTTCCCTGTAACATAATAGTATACTAATATCCCCACCACTTGTGCAATTTCTGTGTGCTTGACTATCTTGATTCCTAAAACAACATTTTCTTAATGGTCACTGAATCTATAATATATCAACTTCTTAATTCTGCATTTTTTTGTTCCCAAAACATCTCTTAGGACTTTAATAATGATACCATACATTACACTAGCAATTCCTATGGGTATGAGCAAATCAGCAGAAACCTAAACGCGTGGTGGAAAAAATAGAGCAAAATAGTCAAGAATGCCAGCGGGAAAGATGAGAAAATATTCATCGCATTCGGACACAATTACACAAATAAGAGAAGGAAATAATGCTCTATCCCATCTCAAGAGTCGGACAAAAATAAACATAAAAATAAAGCTCCAACCTCCGGAAGTGATTGAAATTTAACGTGTAAATATTGGGGAAACAGCTAGCAATCAACATCGTTATTTAAATGCAGTCATTGTTTGTTGCTAAATGCCACCGTAATGTCCATCAAAAACATAATATCACTACCAGGCGCAAGAATTCGCAGGTTACAAAGAAACACGTTACACGAATAACTGAACAGGTGCTAAAGCGCACGACAACATTGATGGAACTTCAAGGTTCAATCTACATCAGAAAGCTTACAAGAATTTGAAACTTCCATCATCCTAAATGCTACATGCTACAGATCTATCCAAGTATAAGAACCAGTAGCCTGGTCTTTGTCTCATCTCATACTAAATTAAAACCTGTCGTCGAAAATCGAAATAGACAAAATACAGCTGCTGAATAATTCAAATGCCAAACAAGGCAGTATACACAACAACACGATGGCAAAGAACCAAGGCTGTATATTTCAAGAAGGGCAGCATGCAACCCATTTGCCTAGCATCATCAACAGAGTGCCACTACTACGGAAATATACGAATCAGCATCAAGAAATATAGCAGCATCACTTAGCTCGTTTATTTCATATGATGCAAGTACACATTGATTGGAGCAAATTAATCCCTCCAACTTGGGCTCGGAAAAGGGAAAAATCCGGAAGGTGATAGAGGGAAACCATAGCCGGGGGAGGGTGGAAGTGGAGGCCCTGGACCCAAAATCCCGGACTGGCTCGCTGAAGAGAATGAGAAACCGGGTGAAGTCGGGGGAAGATACTGATATCCTGGAGAAAGAAGAGGATAAGGTGAACGAGGCGACAACAGATTCCAGAAGCCAGTAGGAGAAGGCACGAGAAACTGAGAATTTGGAGAGGGCATAGGGGGAGGAGGCCTATGCATCCTAGGTGAAGGAAGAGTTGCTGGAGGACCATTCAAACGGGGTGATTCAAGAAGTGGTGGAGGTCCATTCAATCGAGGTGAAGCAAGAAGGGGTGGAACTCCATTAATTCGTGGAGATGGTAGCATAGGCACGCCAGGGTTAGGATGTAGATACGGTGGAGGCTGAGATTGGGGTTGCCAGGGACCCTGGTCTATGATCGAATTTTGAAGGTAACGCATGTAAACAGATGTAGGAGACTCGGTAGTATTGGTCCAAACATCAGTAGGGGTTGGGGGCAACCATGCAGATGGTGAAGATTGCCGATCAAACTGGTGAGGAGGGGGTGGTGGTCTCCTATAGTTGTTGGCATTAGGAGGTTGTGCCATATGCTGTACTTGTGTAGGTACTGAGAATGGTAAATGAGGATGAATTTGGACAGGAGGTCGACTAGTTGGTGCCAAAGGCGGAGGTCGAACTCTCTGTAACCTGTTATTAGGGGGTTTAGGTTGGTTTTGTAGAGGTCTGGCCATTGGTTCTCGGGACGGTGAACCTGTGAGCTGCTGAACTATGTTTCGAAAATCGTTCTTGTTAATATTATAGACTTGGGGTTGAGGCTGCTGCCTGGAAGGGCTGGAAAAGTTAGGCTGGTGCAATGGACTTTTTTTAATGTTTTTACCTAACTTGTTTACCCCAAGATGATCAGCCTGCCTGCTATTTTGTTGATTGTTAGAATTATCCATAGCTTCTCGGGAAATCAGCTACAGCTCAAGCGCATAAAAGTTCAACTTCTCTTTTCTTCAACAACAATTAGTACTTTCAAGAATCAGTGCATCAAATCGTTCCAAATGCGCAGCAATTAACCAAATAGAAGCAAATGTAAATTACCATACATTTGGATTCTTGGCCAGAAATACCTCCAACCTATATCTTGTTTCATCGCCTAAATGCCCAGAAAACCTTCAAACCCCTCAAATTCTTGATCCCTGAACATCTCAAAAATCGACCAAGAACAATAATATCAACTACTACAACTAGTTAGAATAAAACATAAATAGACCGAAAAGAACCAGCTGAATATCAAAGGGGGAGGAAATTTACTCCTTGCATGGTGGGAGAATGGACTCCAGCTCCGTGTGGATTTTGCAGAACAAGGTAAACCTAGAACGAAAATGGTAAAGGGACGCTTGTTTGGTCAACAGGAAAGTGGATGGAAAAGAAATTGGAAGTCCATTCGTTAAAAAAGGATTACATATGCGCTTCCCGGCCCCACAAAGAAGAAAAGGATAGCAGCCCCGAGCCTTCAAAAAATTAAAATAAATTTCTAAAAAATTTAATAAAAGGAACCGGGTTTAGCCCTTTTCTCTTTTATTTTTTAAACAAAAATAAATATATCCGATATCTTTGCGGTCTATTTTTCAGATATAAAAATTCATATAAGATCGTCTCACAAATCAATTTTATGAAATATATATTTAACAAGTTTGGCTCGACCTCGATTCGTTAAGTGAACTTGTTTTTGAGCTTGTCGAGAATTTTTAGCTAAAAATGTCAACAAAAATAATTTAAGAGGATATATATTTTTATTTTTTAGTGTTTCAATAATTTCCATTACACTTAAATTTAGATGTGGAACAACGTATATTGTTATTATACATTCAAAGCCCAACAAACTAGTCAACGCGAACATACAAACCGAATATCTTTAAACTCGAGCTCGGCTCGATAAAATTTTTGAGCTTGAAATCGAGCTCAAACTCGGCTCGATAAGCTTAATGAACGAGTTATTTACCTAGACAAGCTCTAAATAAATCGCGAACGGTTTGATTCGTTTGCATCATACTTACGAATCTACAAATAACATTTATGTGGATATGATTTGTAATTTTTTTAATTCAAATTTTAATTTCGCTTTTTATAAAATTTATGGTTTATAATATTTTAAATTCGAAGCTTAATTATTTTGCACATTCGTTGTATTTAAATTTTTAAAATGCGATTAAGTTTTTTAAATCAAAAAATAAATTTTTATTTTTTTTTTATACCGAGAGTAACTTTCTCAACATAATCGCATAAACACCACATTATATACAAAAAATAGAACACGACTCGTTAATTTAATAACGGTGATTAATAAACTGTTTAATATGGTTAATTGAATTTAAAATATAAAAAAATACCGATTTAAATGATTTTTAAAAAAAAAAAACTAAAACCGAATCTTCAAATTAATCAAACCAAATTAGTTAGATTTGGTCGGTTAATTTGTTTAACCAATTGATTTCACCACCCTAGTGTTAAGAATAAAGTTTGGAATAGACCAAATTTTGGGGGGCTAGCTATAAAAAAATTGTTTAGGCAACACAGAAAGTTTAAAAGGGATTTAGTGGCCATTTTTATAAGAATACTTAGACCCATAGGTACTCATAATAGAAGCAATTCTTGTGTTGGCCTAGTGCATTATTATCATGCACCCAAAAAGCCAAATAATGACAAACTACACAAGCAAAAAACATCGCCCACGTTTAGCATAGGTTGCAAGTTATTACGTTACTACGAGTTATACACAATGTGCACGGAAGAGTAGCGACCACCTTTGTTAATTGTCCAATTTAACTAATATCGATCATAAAAGAACAGATTCCTTTGGTGTATCCGTTGAATAGAATTGTAAGAGCATAACTTAGCCACTCATGTTTTTTGACCAAGTTGCACGCTGAAAGAAGCCAATTAACAACCCTAATAAATCACGTTAGGCTGGACGAAGGATCCCAGAATACATACATATCTTTCATAAACAACCAACGATTCTCAATTTGTCTGGTAAATATCACGAATAAGACGCGTTTATGGATGCTTCGATGATGCTGAAAAAAATTGTTGTTTTACAAGCATACGATCTATTGTCTGTTTCGATTTAATACAAAGTCCGACGTAATTATTTTTGGATTTCAGTTATTATAGTTGTTAAACAAGCTGGTGGGAATAAATTGAAGACTTGTCTGGGGTGCACGTACGTCCTTACGATCCTCTTATCCAATATCCTGTCATAAACTATAACAATATGTGAGAGTCTTTTACTAAATACGTTTATGATCGATTAAATTCAAATAAGTGGAACATATATATATTGTGATACCCCTGTCCCACATCTGAAAAACTAAAGATTTAAAATGAGTTTATAATATGCTACAATTGACTTCTATAGCAACTTGGGTTAATCATTTTCGTAAAGCGAGGACGAATACGAAGTAGTTGCTATAGCGGCCCATTGTGCAGTCACGCAGGCGCGGGCCCAGGCTCGGGGCGTGACAGAATGGTATCAGAGCAGGTCACCGGCATGGAACACCGAGAAATAAGTGCTATGCGGGGCAAAGTGCTACGTGCATGGGAGCCACCTCTTGAACCTGCGGGGCAAAGTGCTACATGACGGGAACCACCTCTTGAACCTGTAGGAGCCACCTCTAGATTCTCGGTGCTGGTGGATCGAGTGGTCAGGCCGCGACGAGGACGTCGCGTTCTGAAGGAGGGGTGATTGTGATACCCCTGTCCCACATCTGAAAAACTAAAGATTTAAAATGAGTTTATAATATGCTACAATTGACTTCTATAGCAACTTGGGTTAATCATTTTCGTAAAGCGAGGACGAATACGAAGTAGTTGCTATAGCGGCCCATTGTGCAGTCACGCAGGCGCGGGCCCAGGCTCGGGGCGTGACATATATGTATTTGTTATTGATGTCCCGCCTCTAAAATAATCGTTTGACATATCATGAGGACATATCATCATCTTTTACTCATATTTTTCCGAGTTAGCTCAATAACTATCCGAAAATTCGGATTACTGGACAGTAATCAAATAATTTTTTGGTTGGTTTTAATTGATATAAACATTTTTCGCTTTTTTTTTTTGCGTTACAGAGGATAAAGATTTTTCCCCTTAAAAATGGGGTTTTGAGTTTAGTTGGAAGTGTTTAGTTTCAGAATTTACAATTTGCCTGGAAAGCAACGATCAAATCAGATAATCTCTATATCAAAAATCTTATATGACTAATTAGTGAAGCTTCTTATCCAAAGCTACCTTAAATATAAAAGACAATCAAACTTGACACGGGAATCATCGCTTCAAATCCTGTCATTTTCACAAAGAACAAAATAAGAAAAAAAATATGCGCCTACATTTCGACGTCGTCTATAAATAATCAGGCATCGCGTATTGCATAAGTTCGTGGGACATCAAGAAATGGAAATCGGATGCCAAAAAAAAGAAATGGAAATCTGCACGAACTCGGAAAAGCGTGTCTTGTTGATGGTTGAAGATGCAGCAGCCAAGTGCGTTAAGAGGCGTCGTAGATCACCTCTATCCATATCGAGAGGATACAATCACGGTCAGAAATCTGTTATTACTACTTCAACCGCTGCTTCGACGATAAAACGAAGTTCTAGATTTCGAGGAGTAAGCAGGTGAGTCTCTATACATTGAAGCCAACAAATAGGTCAAAGTACAGGATTTTTTAGTTTTTGAAGCGATATGATCTTCGGTAGATCATCAAATTTATACTTTGTAAAACCAATAAAAACCAAGTTATATGACCATAACACAACTTTGACGAGTTAGAAGACGAAAAAAGAAAACTTAACAACTTAGTATCACATGCAGGCATAGGTGGACGGGTCGTTTTGAAGCTCATTTATGGGACAAAGGTTCTTGGAATGTAACCCAGAAAAAGAAGGGTAAACAAGGTACTTGTAACATTTCAAGTAATATTTAGTAAATTTCAAAATATATATTCATATAATAAATATTTCTAATATATTGTTGGTTTTTATAATTTCACAATGTCGTCTGGCTATGATTGTTTGCATGGAACACGCAGTCTATCTTGGTGAGCGCCTACAATTACTTACATAAATACTTACATATTATTGCCACAAATTAATAAACATCACGAAATTATATTTATATCTAGGAGCCTATGATGAAGAAGAAGCTGCGGCAAGAGCATATGATTTGGCTGCAATCAAGTATTGGGGAACATCAACACACACAAATTTCCCGGTATAATATAATTATATATATCATGCATGTGATTAAACTTCAGAAACAATAAAAATCAAAATTAAATATTTATACATACTATTTTTTTTCCTGCAGATATGTGATTATGAGAAAGAGGTAGAAATAATGCAAAATGTGTTGGTCCCACGTGCGGAATTTGAGATAGTAAAACCCGAAAATAAAGAATAAACTGGACACCGAGATTTACGTGGAAAACCCCTAAAAATTATTAGGGTAAAAACCACGGGCAAGATGAAAAGAATTTCCACTATAATATTTTGTGGTGTACAACTCACTCACTGTGTTTCCAAAGAGAACACACACTCTCTTAATACAGGAGAACAAAACACCTCACAAATATTATAGAACACACTCAAATATGTGTATACTGAGAGAGGAACTCAGAACGGGATGCAATGAAATGTTCGAATGATGCATCTATTTATAGATGCATCATCCAGTGTGAACCAGGAAATTGCGCACAATTTCATTACGCAATTTCCATCCAACTTTGTTGACCCGCGAAATATGCCAACACGTTTTTTTTTCTTTCTTTGATTGGCCCCTACCTCATTAACTTCTTTGTCTCTTGGTCGACATTTCTCCCACTTGGAGATTTGATTGAGAATCAAACACATCTCCACATATCCTTTCAATCTTGCCATTCCCTGCTGCTTACGTTTCTGCTAGACCACTTGAGGATCTACACCACTCAAACTTATCAATGTTTACTGGCTTGGTCAGAAAATCAGCTATGTTATCCTTAGTATGGATCTTCTGCATATCCACGCTTCCTTCTTCTACCACTTCTCGCACAAAATGAAATTGTACTCCAATGTGTTTCGTCCTGGAATGAAAGGCTGGATTCCTTGCGATGTGCAAGGCACTCTGACTGTCACAAAACAAAGGAACATTCTCTTGTTTGTGCCCGATCTCCTCCAATAACCTTTTAATCCATATTGCCTCCTTGCAAGCTTGAGTAGCTGCCATGTATTCTGCCTCTGTTGTAGATAACGCCACAACTGTCTGCAGTTTTGAAACCCAGCTTACTGCTCCTCCTGCAAGTGTAAACACATAACCAGTAGTAGATTTTCTCTTATCAGGATCACCTGCATAATCTGAATCTACATAGCCCCTGAGTGTAAAATCTGATCCTCCATAACATAATGCAGCATTCGAGGTATCCTTAATGTATCGAAGGATCCTCTTAACAGTGCTCCAATGCTCTCGTCCAGGATTCGCCATATACCGACTAACTGCTCCCACTGCTTGAGCAATGTCCGGTCTTGTACAGATCATGGCGAATATCAAACTTCCCACTGCTGATGCATATGGTACTCGAGACATCTCCATCCTCTCTGCTTCACTGCTAGGACACATCTCGGAGGATAACTTGAAGTTAACAGGAAGAGGGGTCGAGATTGGCTTACTATCTTGCATGTTGAAGCGTTGCAAGACTTTCTTCAAATAATTTTTCTGCGAAAGCCAAATCTTTCTGTTACTTCTATCTCGGTGAACTTGCATCCCTAGAATCTTGTTTGCTGGTCCCAAGTCCTTCATATCAAATTCCCTAGCCAACTGTGCCTTCAATCCTTGGACCTGATCTTTGTTGGGGCCTGCTACCAACATGTCGTCCACATACAACAGCAAAATGATATAATCATCACCAGACCTCTTGAAATACGTACAAGGGTCTGCACTCAATCTGTTGTATCCAAGGCTCATGATATAGGAATCAAATCTCTTGTACCAACACCTCGGCGCCTGTTTGAGACCGTACAGAGATTTCTTCAACCTGCAAACCAAGTTCTCTTTGCCTTTTTCCGCAAAACCTTCTGGCTGGAGCATATAGATTTCTTCTTCAAGATCTCCATGAAGAAACGCCGTTTTCACATCTAGCTGTTCTAGATGTAGGTCAAACACCGCACACAATGCCAACACTACTCTGACTGTTGTAAGCCGAACCACAGGAGAAAATATCTCATTGAAGTCGATGCCTTCTTTCTGAGCATACCTTTTTACCACCAATCTAGCACGATACCGCTCCACTTGGTTATTGCCATCACGCTTGATCTTATAGACCCATTTGTTTCCAATGGCTTTCCTCCCTCGTGGTAGTGTAACAAGATCCCATGTTTTATTCCTGTCTAATGCCTCCAACTCTTCTTGCATTGCTGTCATCCACAAGGATACATCCGAGCTTTGAGTAGCCTCGTGGAAACTCGATGGCTCACCATCCTCTGATAATAGACAATATGCAATGTTGCTTTCAGTGACATAATCTGAAAGCCAACCTGGAGGTCTTCTGTCTCGAGTTGACTGCCTCACATTGGAAACCTCAGACTCAACATGTTCTTGTTCTTCGTGCTCTGGTACTGCTTCACAAGAAACTTGACCTTCGTCTGTCTTATTCTCCACCTGAAATGTAGTAGTTTCTGAATTATGTGTGCCTTTGTCTCCCTTTACTTTATCTTCCTCGAAGATAACATCCCTGCTGATGACAAGCTTGTGAACAGTAGGATCCCACAAGCGAAACCCCTTTACTCCATCAGCATATCCCAAGAAGATACATTTTCTGGATTTTGAATCCAACTTTGATCTTTCTTGCTCATTGTACAGAACGTACACCGGACTTCCAAATGTATGCAAATGGAAATAATCTGTCGGCTTCCCGGTCCACATCTCCATCGGAGTCTTCAGATCAATCGCCACTGAAGGAGAACGATTGATAATATAACAAGCGGTTTTGACTGCTTCCGCCCAAAATGAAAAAATCTCGAAAAATCTTTTCTGATGTGGAAGATCAGTCTAGGCTGCAACCACAGAGCATACTCAGAATTTTAAGAAATTTTAAACCATGGCTCTGATACCACTTGTTGGTCCCACGTGCGGAATTTTGCTATCTCGTACCTTCCCGCCATTATGTCTACGAGTTTTCTCTCATCTTATAAGCAAATTTATGCTGTGGAAAATAAAGATACAAGCAGTTTTAAGAAATGAAAATAAATGTTGGCAAAGTCAAAGTATCCGACATTGCATTAAATGAGCAGCATTCTTTGAAAACATTAAAGATGGACAACGCGTTTGGAAATTTACAAGTCGAAGGAAATTTCCTACACACGGTTTCATACCTACGGGGAGCTCTATAAATAGAGCTCCCTCTGCTCATCTTGAAAGCATCCCGTTCTGAGTTCCTCTCTCAGTAGACACATATTTGAGTGTGTTCTATAATATTTGTGAGGTGTTTTGTTCTCCTGTATTAAGAGAGTGTGTGTTCTCTTTGGAAACACAGTGAGTGAGTTGTACACCACAAAATATTATAGTGGAAATTCTTTTCATCTTGCCCGTGGTTTTTACCCTAATAATTTTTAGGGGTTTTCCACGTAAATCTCGGTGTCCAGTTTATTCTTTATTTTCGGGTTTTATTATCTCAAATTCCGCACGTGGGACCAACAAGTGGTATCAGAGCCTTGGTTTAAAATTTCTTAAAATTCTGAGTATGCTCTGTGGTTGCAGCCTAGACTGATCTTCCACATCAGAAAAGATTTTTTGAGATTTTTTATTTAAGGTGGGATTATTTTGTCCAGTCTATAAAATTGTTGTAGACATAATGGCGGGAAGGTACGAGATAACAAAGTTCAATGGAAGTAATTTTCTGTTGTGGAAAATAAAGATGCAAGCAATTTTAAGAAAAGAAAATTGTTTGGCGGCTATTGGAGATAGACCGGAGGAAATGGCGGACGATGTAAAGTGGAATGAGATGAGTGATAATGCAGTTGCCAATTTACACTTGGCCATAGCAGACGAAGTATTGTCAAGTATCTCCGAGATAAAAACGACAAAAGATATCTGGGATACTTTGACAAAGATGTACGAGGTCAAGTCGCTACACAACATGATTTTCCTAAAGAGAAGGCTTTATACTCTTCGGATGGCGGAATCCTCATCGATGACCGACCATATCAATACACTAAATACTCTATTTGCCCAACTCACTTCCATGGGGCATAAAATAGGGGAAAATGAACGTGCGGAGCTTCTACTTCAAAGTCTACCAGATTCATACGATCAACTTATCATCAACATTGCCAACAATATTCTTATGGGCTTTCTAAGATTCGACGATGTCTTAACTGCGGTTCTCGGTGAAGAAAGCCGGCGCAAGAATAAGGAAGATAGGTTGGTATCCTCGAAGCAAGCAGAGGCGTTACCGATGATAAGAGGAAGATTTATGGATCGTGACTCCAGTGGGAGTCAAAGGAGAGGTAGATCAAAGTCGAGAAGTAAGAAGAAAAATATTTACTGCTTTAAATGTGGCGGTAAAGGGCACTTCAAGAGAGAGTGTACGAGTATCGATAAAAGTTCTCAAGGAAATGTGGCCAGTACTTCAGGAAGTGGTGAAATATTATTCAACGAAGCGGCAACTGTTGCAGAAGGCAGACACAAATTTTGTGACACATGGATTATGGATTCAGGAGCGACGTGGCACATGACGTCTCGGAGAGAATGGTTTGATCATTATGAACCAATCTCAGGAGGATCTGTATTCATGGGAAATGATCATGCCTTGGAAATCGCTGGGGTCGGTACTATCAAAATTAAAATGTTTGATGGCACCATTCGCACCATACAGGAGGTACGACATGTGAAAGGACTGACGAAAAATCTTTTGTCCTTGGGGCAATTGGATGACATCGGGTGCAAAACTCGGATCGAGAACGGGATCATGAAAATTGTGAAAGGCGCGCTTGTGGTTATGAAGGCGGAAAAGGTTGCTGCCAATCTGTATGTACTTTTGGGAGAAACACACAAAGAGGCGGAGCTAGTTGTTGCATCAAATGGTTCAGGAGAAGAATTAACAGTGTTATGGCATAGAAAGCTCGGGCATATGTCAGAACGGGGTTTGAAAATTCTCTCAGAACGGAAGCTGCTGCCGGGACTTACAAAAGTGTTACTACCCTTTTGTGAGCACTGTGTTACCAGTAAACAACACAGATTAAAGTTTGGCACTTCTACTGCCTGGAGCAAAAGCATATTAGAGCTGATTCATTCGGATGTTTGGCAAGCACCGGTTGTATCCCTAGGAGGAGCGAGATACTTTGTCTCGTTCATTGATGATTTCTCTAGGAGATGTTGGGTGTATCCAATCAAGAAGAAATCAGATGTTTTCCAGGTCTTCAAAGATTTCAAAGCGCGGGTTGAACTTGATACTGAAAAGAAAATCAAGTGTCTGAGGACTGACAATGGAGGAGAATATACCAGTGACGAGTTTGATGCATATTGTCAACATGAGGGCATCAAGAGACAGTTCACGACGGCTTACACACCTCAACAGAATGGAGTGGCGGAGCGGATGAATAGAACCTTGTTGGACAGAACAAGAGCTATGTTGAGGACTGCGGGTCTAGAAAAGTCATTTTGGGCGGAAGCAGTTAAAACCGCTTGTTATATTATCAATCGTTCTCCTTCAGTGGCGATTGATCTGAAGACTCCGATGGAGATGTGGACTGGGAAGCCGACAGATTATTCTCATTTGCATACATTTGGAAGTCCGGTGTACGTTCTGTACAATGAGCAAGAAAGATCAAAGTTGGATTCTAAATCCAGAAAATGTATCTTCTTGGGTTATGCTGATGGAGTAAAGGGGTTTCGCTTGTGGGATCCTACTGTTCACAAGCTTGTCATCAGCAGGGATGTTATCTTCGAGGAAGATAAAGTAAAGGGAGACAAAGGCACACAGAATTCAGAAACTACTATTTTCCAGGTAGAAAATAAGACAGACGAAGGTCAAGTTTCTTGTGAAGCAGTACCAGAGCACGAAGAACAAGTACAAGTTGAGTCTGAGGTTTCCAATGTGAGGCAGTCAACTCGAGACAGAAGACCACCAGGTTGGCTTTCAGATTATGTCACTGAAAGCAACATTGCATATTGTCTATTATCAGAAGATGGTGAGCCATCGAGTTTCCACGAGGCTACTCAAAGCTCGGATGTATCTTTGTGGATGATAGCAATGCAAGAAGAATTGGAGGCATTAGACAGGAATAAAACTTGGGATCTTGTTACACTACCACGAGGGAGGAAAGCCATCGGTAACAGATGGGTCTATAAGATCAAGCGAGATGGCAATAATCAAGTGGAACGGTATCGTGCTAGATTGGTAGTAAAAGGGTATGCTCAGAAAGAAGGTATTGACTTCAATGAGATATTTTCTCCTGTGGTTCGGCTTACAACAGTCAGAGTAGTGTTGGCATTGTGTGCGGTGTTTGACCTACATCTAGAACAGCTAGATGTAAAAACGGCGTTTCTTCATGGAGATCTTGAAGAAGAAATCTATATGCTCCAGCCAGAAGGTTTTGCGGAAAAAGGCAAAGAGAACTTGGTTTGCAGGTTGAAGAAATCTCTGTACGGTCTCAAACAGGCGCCGAGGTGTTGGTACAAGAGATTTGATTCCTATATCATGAGCCTTGGATACAACAGACTGAGTGCAGACCCTTGTACGTATTTCAAGAGGTCTGGTGATGATTATATCATTTTGCTGTTGTATGTGGACGACATGTTGGTAGCAGGCCCCAACAAAGATCAGGTCCAAGGATTGAAGGCACAGTTGGCTAGGGAATTTGATATGAAGGACTTGGGACCAGCAAACAAGATTCTAGGGATGCAAGTTCACCGAGACAGAAGTAACAGAAAGATTTGGCTTTCCCAGAAAAATTATTTGAAGAAAGTCTTGCAACGCTTCAACATGCAAGATAGTAAGCCAATATCGACCCCTCTTCCTGTTAACTTCAAGTTATCCTCCGAGATGTGTCCTAGCAGTGAAGCAGAGAGGATGGAGATGTTTCGAGTACCATATGCATCAGCAGTGGGGAGTTTGATGTTCGCCATGATATGTACAAGACCGGACATTGCTCAAGCAGTGGGAGCAGTTAGTCGGTATATGGCGAATCCTGGACGAGAGCATTGGAGCACTGTCAAGAGGATCCTTAGATACATCAAGGGTACCTCGAATGCTGCATTATGTTATGGAGGATCGGATTTTACACTCAGGGGCTATGTCGATTCAGATTATGCAGGTGATCCTGACAAGAGAAAATCTACTACTGGTTATGTGTTTACACTTGCAGGAGGAGCAGTAAGCTGGGTTTCAAAACTGCAGACAGTTGTGGCGTTATCTACAACAGAGGCAGAATACATGGCAGCTACTCAAGCTTGCAAAGAGGCAATATGGATTAAAAGGTTACTGGAGGAGATCGGGCACAAACAAGATAATGTTCATTTGTTTTGTGACAGTCAGAGTGCCTTGCACATCGCAAGGAATCCAGCCTTTCATTCCAGAACGAAACACATTGGAGTACAATTTCACTTTGTGCGGGAAGTAGTAGAAGAAGGAAGCGTGGATATGCAGAAGATCCATACAAAGGACAACATAGCTGATTTTCTGACCAAGCCAGTGAACACTGATAAGTTTGAGTGGTGTAGATTCTCAAGTGGTCTAGCGGATACGTAAGCAGCAGGGAATGGCAAGATTGAAAGGATGTGTGGAGATGTGTTTGATTCTCAATCAAATCTCCAAGTGGGAGAAATGTTGGCAAAGTCAAAGTATCCGACATTGCATTAAATGAGCAGCATTCTTTGAAAACATTAAAGATGGACAACGCGTTTGGAAATTTGCAAGTCGAAGGAAATTTCCTACACACGGTTTCATACCTACGGGGAGCTCTATAAATAGAGCTCCCTCTGCTCATCTTGAAAGCATCCCGTTCTGAGTTCCTCTCTCAGTAGACACATATTTGAGTGTGTTCTATAATATTTGTGAGGTGTTTTGTTCTCCTGTATTAAGAGAGTGTGTGTTCTCTTTGGAAACACAGTGAGTGAGTTGTACACCACAAAATATTATAGTGGAAATTCTTTTCATCTTGCCCGTGGTTTTTACCCTAATAATTTTTAGGGGTTTTCCACGTAAATCTCGGTGTCCAGTTTATTCTTTATTTTCGGGTTTTATTATCTCAAATTCCGCACGTGGGACCAACAAGTTTGAGATAATAAAACCCGAAAATAAAGAATAAACTGGACACCGAGATTTACGTGGAAAACCCCTAAAAATTATTAGGGTAAAAACCACGGGCAAGATGAAAAGAATTTCCACTATAATATTTTGTGGTGTACAACTCACTCACTGTGTTTCCAAAGAGAACACACACTCTCTTAATACAGGAGAACAAAACACCTCACAAATATTATAGAACACACTCAAATATGTGTCTACTGAGAGAGGAACTCAGAACGGGATGCAATGAAATGTTCGAATGATGCATCTATTTATAGATGCATCATCCAGTGTGAACCAGGAAATTGCGCACAATTTCATTACGCAATTTCCATCCAACTTTGTTGACCCGCGAAATATGCCAACACGTTTTTTTTTCTTTCTTTGATTGGCCCCTACCTCATTAACTTCTTTGTCTCTTGGTCGACAAAATGTCACCAAGGAGGAATACTTAGCCTCTCTTAGAAGGTATCATCAGCCACCCAGTCATGAAATTTTTTATGTATATTTCGGTTTCATTTGGATTTATCCACATTCTTGATCACTTGAGCTTGCATACACACACACACACACACACAGAAGAAGCAGTGGTTTCGCTAGAGGTGCTTCCAAGTATAGAGGAGTGGCGAGGCATCATAATAATGGAAGATGGGAAGCAAGAATTGGTCGTATTTTCGGAAACAAATATCTTTACCTTGGTACTTACGGTAAGTCACCTATCCATTGATCCAAATATGTGAGGTTGTTAAAATTATTGTACTTCCTGTTATTGTGATACAAATATATTGAAAACTCTATTCATGTTATAAATTTTTTGGATAACTGCAGGTACCCAAGAAGAAGCCGCACATGCATATGATATAGCTGCAATCGAATACAGAGGAATCAATGCAGTCACTAACTTTGGTCTCAACACTTACGTCAAATGGCTGGG
The DNA here is from genome assembly GCF_022965805.1 of Primulina eburnea. Classification (NCBI taxonomy): domain Eukaryota; kingdom Viridiplantae; phylum Streptophyta; class Magnoliopsida; order Lamiales; family Gesneriaceae; genus Primulina; species Primulina eburnea. Next base: position 2,300,123 of record NC_133103.1, on the reverse strand, counting down.
TCCTGATCATCAAAATCCAGCTCCATTTCAAACTAGAGGATCATTCGAAAGAGACACCGCACACGTCTACAAATCTAACTATATGTGTGTTCGAAAGAAAGAACCGGAATTGGTCGATCCGAATTCTTTTGCAACAATGGATCCCTTAATGATCTCTTCATGCAAAATCTTGGAAGAAAAATGTAATTTGACTCCCCTCCGTCCATACAATAAGGGCTCGTCTCCGACTGCATTAGGCCTTTTACTCCGCTCTTCCATGTTCAAACAACTCGTGGAAAAGAATTATTCATCTGAGAGCATGTCGATTATTGACCACGAAAACAACGCAAAGATTCAAAAGAATAGATTGGAATTGCCAGGAGAAATGCTTAGCTAATAGCTAGAACAGTGTCTCTTGAATGCCACAAAATTACAGTTAGCTGCCAAGCATTTAGCTATACGGACATACGTTGTCCGAATAAAATCGTTTCGTTTATTACAATATATAGAGTTCTGAGACTTGGAAGTGAATAAGTGATTTTGTTGACTAGGTACTAAGGTTAGCTGTAGCTCCGGATGTTAAAATTTTGTGCCAAACAAAATGCTGCAGCAGACAAAACTATTACTATTAAATAATCTAGTATTTTGGAATTTTGATTAGATTAAAATTTTAAGTTGGATATTATTTGTAATGAACGTATAGATTTAAATTTTAGGTAAATTTTGATACATGAATTTTAAATAATTTTTTTTTTTAAGAATTTGTCATATAACAAGAACTGTAGTTTTAAGGTCCTTAACATTTTTTAGTCGCAATCTGTGTATTATCAATATAAATTTAGTATATATATACGAGAGTAGGTCTCTTGTGGGACGGTCTCACGAATTTTTATCTGGAGACGGGTCAACTATACCGATATTCATAATAAAAAGTAATACTCTTAGCTACCGTTCGGTTCATGATATGAGATATATAGTATAGAGATAACTAATATTTTGTAATAATAAAATAAACAGAAAATGATAGTTAATATAATGTTTGATTAATTGATTTGATTGATTAAATTTGAAATAATATGATATTATTATTTTGTCATTGTTGAAAATATTAATAATATTATTTATTAAGGGTACTATCGTTATTTTATATTATTGATTTGATTGATGTGAGATAATTATTACGAATTTGACTGATGTGAAATAAATAATTGATAATTTGATTGATCGAGATAAATAATACTTATACAAAACAAGTTATATGATAGGACTATTTACATTAGTACTTACAAGTACGTGAACCAAACAATACATTAGCATAAAAAGTAATACTTTTTCATTAATAGCCTAATAAGAGATCTGTCTCACAAAATACGACCCGTGAGACCCTCTCACATAAGTTTTTGTCATATATTAATTATGAAAAGTTAAAAATAAAGAGTAGGTCTTTTGTGATGCGGTTTCTTCATCTGTGAGATGAGTCAACATTACCGATATTCACAATAAAAAGTAATATGTTTAGCATAAAAAGTAATATTTTTTTATGGAGCACTCAAATAATAGATCTGTCTCACGAAATACGACCCGTAAGACCGTCTCACACAAGTTTTTACCTAAAATAAATTAAAACTCATTAATTATGCATGCTATTTAATTTTCTGAGTGAGGGTTAATTGTGTACATTGTGTTGGAATACTTGCAATTATAAAAGGAATTTAATAAGATTTGAAGAAGGTGCAGTACCAAATCATAAATTTTCTATGTGACAAATTCATCGATAAAAATATTAATGTGGCTAGGTATCAATAATTTTTTAAAAATATTTATACAAATAAATAAGTCAAAAATTATAAATAAATAAATAATAAATAACATAATATAAGATATAATCAAATAATTTTCAGTGCTTTACCAATCTTTACGAATTTTGTGATTCACAAGTATTATCTTGAAGCACTTCCACTGTCTTCTCCATTGTTCCTCCGTAAGCTCAAACAATGACTCTCCTACTGAATCCCCATCCGTCTCTCCTCTCACACATATTTCCCAAATTCATCCGAAAAACACCGATACCCAGCTCTACATTCTTCTCACCAACGATCAAATCCAAGTTTCCCACGCGCTCCTCGTATAACTTCTCCTTCAATGACCCAGCCGACCCATCTTCTAAACCCAAAATTTCATCAGATTCCGGGCCCGAAAATCCCTCTGTGGTAGATGAGTGGGCTGAAAAGTCGGGTCCTGAGCCCGAACCCACGTCTAAAATCATTGGCACGGATCCCCCGATTAATGATGATGAATGGGGTGATTCTGCTGTTGTATCGGGTAATGGAATCCCGGCTGTGGACGAGGGAGATGGTGGAAACACGGTAAAAGAAGAGAGTCTTTGGGAGCTGAAGCGAGCTTTGGTGGATACAGTTTACGGGTTGGACTTTGGATTTCGGGCCTCTGCCGAAATTCGGGCGGAGACCCTTGAACTTGTATCACAGTTGGAGGCCGCCAATCCAAATCCATCGCCAACCGAGTCCCCGGAGTTGCTTGATGGAAACTGGGTTTTAGTGTGAGTTACTCTATAGTTTCCATCCCTTTCAAAAATTTAAGTGCACGAGGCCTTACATTGTTATTTTTTCGTTTGATGCGGCCTTTTATGTACTTGTTTGTGCTTAATTGAATTGCGAGATGGGAAGATTTCAGGTGGAGAGCATATATGTGAACAGAGTAGGCATGTGTAATGAGCCACCGTTTAATTAATATGGTATTATTGGATAGAGATCCCTGGATTGTTTCAATATCACGTGCTTCTAATTCCTGATAAAAGTTGTTTCATTTCAAGTTCGATGGGAGTGCTTAAGCCACTAACTCTAGGTGTGAAACGTGGTGATACTTTTACTTTTTAAACAGTATTTATCAAAAAGTTGAAGAGAAGGGGACACATGATTTGGTATGTAATTTTGGAGGAATCCGTTATTATGTTCTTGTGTAAAGCATAGATAAGCTAGTTTATACAACATTGGACCGATTCAAGGTGATTGGTTTCCTTTTCTCCTCCAGAAAACTCGCTGTATAAATTCAACCTAGTCAAAGTGATAACTAATCCTTGTTTCCTCTAGAAAATTCAACATGTAAATTAATTAATATCACTATATGATAATAATGTCATGTGGAGATAGATTTACTTGTTATGCGACTTATGGAGTCGATTCTGTGGAAAGCATGATCCCAGGTTATCAGCCTTTACTCACAATTAGTTTCTATGAATGGTGGAACTGGCTATTTATTGCCCATACTGTTGTATTTAGGTCCCACGGTGTGTCCATAAATATATGCCTTAGAAGTGAGGTCACAATTTAGACATTATGTTCAGAATTCCTCTGAGCTAAAATTAGATAGTTGTGATATGTGGAAAAAAACCAACCTCTGGCTTGAAATTGATTCTTGATTTACTGCTTGATGAGCCCATCAGATACTTGAGCACAGAAACTAGACCGACTAAGCTCCAATCTTCAATATCTAAAAGAAATGGTTGCGCAAGTGTTTAACTTGGCAATTGAGCTAACATAGTTGAGATTGTTGCTAGTGCTTGATAGTCAGTATTAAACCCTTTGGCCATTGTCGTGTTGGTGGTCGTGATATATTCTTAGAAGCGATATGACATGAGTTTTTTACTTTTTTCTCGTACATGTTCTTACAAGATGAAAGTCTGAGGCAAATGTGAGTCTAATTTGCTGGAATAAACTTGTCTAAGCAAGGCTGTGTAAAAGTAGCATTTTGGTATAGCTGATGAATGTGATTTGGTACAATCAAATACAGCTGCACGTAACTATGCGAAGTTTGCAAAAGATTAATCGGATTTCTTTTGACTCACATACAATATAGGCTAAGGCTAAGCTATAGCAACCAATACCTTCTCATTCCATGTAGGTTAAAAATTGTTTGAGAAGGGGAGTGGGCCATGGGCATGAAGCTTAATGGCAACAAAGAGTGAGTTAGAGTACTGACTGGACAACTTGTAAGAAATGAACGGTCTAAAGAAGTCAAAACAATATTTTATAACTTTAATTTTAAAATAATATTTCTTGTTTTCTTTTGAACATATGATTTTGCCTTAGTTTTAGAAAAAATGAAGGTTAGCAAATCTTTACGTTATTGCCCTCAATATTAGATTGTCAGTCGGTAGGGCATTATATCACTTTACCTAGGAGTTGCTTGAGTAGAAATCAACCTTTCTTGTAAATGAAACATTCTTTAGACAATTAATGGAAAAGAAGATTGAACATTTGATTTAGGATAGAGGGAGTGTATCTAAATTGAAAAATGAAATTACATATCAATAACAAAGTAACAGCTTGTAAGCTGCTCACCAGAGGTTTAGTATGCCTAGAAATAATCTGAGCTAGCTCACTTCCAACTTGTCATTAAAAGATTTGATGTTTGATCAATCAATCTCTATATGTTTTCAGCTTTAAATAATCTGAATTAGAATTTTAAGGCGTTCGATCAATCAATCAATCTCCATATATTTTCAGCTCTAAACGATAAGAATTAGAATTGTAAATATCCCAAATATTAAGAGAAACGTATATTGTGCTATACAAGAGAATTGCTGAATAACGAGGTGGTTTTCCAAAGATATTGAGTATGTCCAGATTATTATAGCCTAAAAATCATTCATTGTTTCTCCTTGACCTTGTGTAAACATAGAAGTTCCAGAGCATGCATAGTCATTGAGCTGTTGTGTTGTGCTGTGCAGTTCTGTGCCTCAAAATAATCATACATATAATTAGTGTGGGATGGGTTTAATCTGATTTTATTTGTGCTTGAAGTGTCTTGTTTTCATTTTAAGCTAAATAAGATGGGTGCTGTTACTTTGACGAATTTGGCAAGAGGCCTTTTTCACTATATGCGCCTTTTTAACCATTCCCGACGCTTGTAATTTCTTGTTATGTATTGCCACTAACGAAAAAGTAAAAAAAAAACTCTTGACTCTATTTTATGTCCCTTTTAGTTGTTTTCATATGTTCGAACAATCACAAAGACTGGAGCATGTTTTAAAATTTGTTTGGATCTACTATTTACCGAGTTAATGAAAAAAGTGAAATGGTTTCTTTCCTTGATATTTTCTCAGCACGTAGCTTTGAAAATTTCATTTACGCTTGTGCTTCAGGAATTACTGTGAAAACTGACATGCAAGAACAAAATACTGAATCGATATGAAAGAAGCAGATTGATTTACAAGTTTGGTAAAATCTAATGATTTTTTCTTGATTATGCACCAGGTTCACAGCCTTCTCCGAACTATTACCCCTTCTTTCAGTTGGCAGTATTCCATTCGTGAAAGTCGAAAAGATTGGTCAATCAATTGACACTCGCAGCCTTACCATAGAGAATAGTACCACATTGTCAACCCCCGCTTCTACTTTGTCTTTTAGTGCTTCTGCAGCCTTTGAAATCCGAAGCCCATCAAGAATACAGGTAGAACATTCTAATACTCTACAGCATTTTCTATTACATGACACAACAGAATCACACTATTGAAAAAGAATGCGATTGATCGAATAACTGTTTGTTTCAGCCCCATTTTGATATGTTATTTGTTCTTGCATCTGTATCATAATGGATGATAATTAACGAAAGTTCCAAATGATTTAATATGTGTATAACCAATTTCACACTGAATCTAAAATTGAAAGAGTGTTGTCTTATATTGTTGAGGAATATTATACTTTAATTAAGTATTATATGTCAAAGTTTTACTGTGGGTGAGGCAACTCAAAATCGTGTTTCTGAAGTGATTGAAAAATCGGATTTGTGTAATTCACCAGGCAAAGTTTTGCAGGTTGAATTTAAGGAAGGGTCGTTTAATCCTCCAGAAATCAAGTCTAGCGTAGATCTTCCAGAGAGCGTAAACATTTTTGGTCAAAACATAAACCTGTCATTCGTGCAGCAATTTCTCAATCCACTTCAAAATGCGGTGGCAGGCGTAGCACGAGCAATTTCTGGTCAGTCTCCACTTAAGATTCCAATTCGTGGTGGGCAGACGAAATCATGGCTTCTGACGACATACCTCGACAAAGATTTCCGGATTTCACGAGGAGATGGTGGCCTTTTTGTTCTAGTGAAGGAAGGGAGCCCACTTCTAGATTGGTAACCAGGTACCTTTTACATAATCTTTGTGACAAATAGATGATGTATATAATTTTGTTGATTCTATACCTCTGTGGTTGAACTTTTCAACAAAAGAATTACTAAAAGAGGGGATTCCAGCATTTGCTTATGCTAGGCGGAGTCTGCCTATTCTGTGTATGCTGTGTCCCAAGTACTCAACAGGAAAACATGCTATGTATATGACATTTTTTAGATTTGATTTCAACTATTATAACGTTTTTAATATAATAGAAGAGGAAACCATGAGCTATCTAATCATGGGAACAAAAGATGCAAACGACATGCGCATACGGATTTTAACACATGTCCACTTTGCTATGCGCACTTGGGCAAGAGTTAAAAGGTGAGGCTAAGATTTGTGGAACCATTTATAAATATTCAAAAAGAGTGAACTTTTAAGTTACAAACTAGCATGAAGAACGACTTCGCGCCAAAGTTCAGAGTTTTAACTATGCATAGAGAAAAGCTCTGCGTGTAAACGATATTCTCGTTTCAATTAAAATCAATGTACATTTACGTTTGGGAATAACTCTTCCACTAAGAGAGGAAGAATGTAAACAAAACTGAATCAAATGATGATGGTTCAAGAAATCAGTTGGAAGGCTAATATTATTCAATAGAGAGAAGTTTGTCTGGTTGGCTTTTTTAAAAATACATGCTGGCATGTCATGATTATGTATGAATTTTTCATAAAAATCTTTTGTCAAATTAAATTCTCGAGGCATACATTACACAATATTCATGAAACAATACACTTAATTTGTTTCCACAACGTTCTCTAGCCATATTAATTATTAGCATAAAATATTAATTTCTCCCATTAAACACCATAAGTTATTAAGTGGCAACACTAAATTTAACAATGTTTCCCTTTGCCGGGATCGTGCGCGGTGTTTGCTCCCCCTTCGCAGTAATCTAACACTGCAATCAGCTCTCTTATCACCTGCTGGCTTACCACAAAATGCACCATGCACATACGTAATGCGTGTGAAGGACAAATTAATGCTCTAATATAGAAACTTATAAAACTTTAAATATAAAATTAGGCGTCTAAATACATTTCACCCAATAAGTGTTCACAGTTCACATATTATGCTAAAATATTCTTTAAAAATGGAAGAAATAAGCTGATTTTTTCTAAAACAAATAATGCACATATACAGCATTTTTTAATTGTCCCTAAACCACCAATTGGAACTTGAGTTACCTACATATATAGCAAGTTAATTAATTCAAATTTTGGAGAAATTTATAAGTAATGCTATGCCTCAACCAAGGGGTATGTACAAGGGAAATCTTATTTAATCGGTTTATGTGAATCTAATAATAAACATGACATATTAAGGTAACCTTTGATTCGATTCATGTGATTAAAGAAAAAAAAGGTTTTTAGACTTATGCAATTCTATACGACGACGAAATATGCTTTATATGTATGTACGTGCGCGCTTGTTACATACCTTACGATGAAGATTGGGGAAACTTTCTATGTCTTCGAGTTCATGATATTCCTGGCCTGTTTAACAGATAACAAACATGGTTCTTTTAGCAGTAATCATGTATCGAAAAATTAGTCTCAAATATCTCAAAGCACTAATGAGATTTGAAAGAGTTATCACAACCTAAAGAAGAAAGACAAGAAGATGCCAATATTAGGAGAAATACGAGAAGAAGTTCCTTCATGTTTTGAGGATTTTTACGATCACTTTACATTTATGCGAATGAACTTCTGTGTGCTTTTTTTATACGGAGCCATTATCCATATTATCACTCAAAAGCCTTGTTGAATGAATTTCAGAAACCAAATTCCCACTATGATTCAAAGTCAACTATGCCATGCTAGCTATATAGAGTACAAAAAAATTTTTTCGTTCTTGTAAATATGGTTCGGATAATGCCAAAATCATGTCTAAACTACAAGCTTGATAACACAATATCAGTAATTAATAATGCGATATATTCACCATCATAGAAAAATATTTATGACGACAAACTCATTGATAGATAGATATTACACGATCACCGATCATAGATGTAGACTATACTCTAAATCAAAACCAAGATCTGGTAGATTAAATGAAGTATGTCAGAGTTGAACTCCAATCGTAAGATAAAAAAAGGAGGGGGCTTGAATTTCAACTCTTTGGCATGCATGATCGTGTGGTTGGACAGAAAGCACTTTGGATGGAGGAGGCATTGAAGATGCAACTATCTAAAAGTTGTTTCCACTATATGTTGTTTGTTAATACATCTTGCTAGATTGGAGACCATTGAAAAAGTGAACGAAACTGTGGCCGTCACATGAACAAACTCGGGGATAACCTAATTGGGCAGGTTCGACGGTTGCACGCACAGCCTTCCCACTTAGACCCATAAACGAATTTGAAACAAGATTCCCACTTTGATTTAATCTTCGGTCGCTAGGTAGCATAATTTTGTGACATTTGAACCTCACCCTTACGACAAGGGCAAATGATCTTTGACAGCTAGCGTGTTTGTTAATTGAAAGTCACCTAAAGTTGCCAAAATATATATTTTTTGTTTAATTTGTTGAGTGAGCTGAGTTATTTGATAAATAATCTCAATCAAACTGTTTTTTTCACTTAAAATCTTCATTGACTAAAAATCAACAAGGAATTTAAGTAGTGCCATGAATTCTTAACATTAGGTTCCAACAAAAATCAATCCAAACATAAAGTCTAAATAAATCATAACGATTGAAAATATCGACCAGTCGAAGATAAGGCCGAAATGTCAATGTGACAATGTTGGATTCGGTTTATGATATTTTTATAAATTAGATCAAATTATTATCAGTGTTGGTCCACAAAAAAATTCTACAAAAAACAACACACATTTCATTCACATCATATTCGTCCCGGCGAAAAAATTCTTTACAACTTATCAGAGGTGATACTATTATTTCTCGAAAGTTGAGGGGCCAATAAGCTATTCCTCTTCCAGCCCCCAGGACCCCATCGCACAAACAGAGAATGAAAAGAAAAATCCACAAAACGCTGTCGTCTTAGTAGCTAATGTCTAGTGTGGTCCTAAACACCCCATAAATCTTTTCGTGTTACGATAATCCGCCTGGGAACGAAGATGACGGAGGCGGCGAGCGCCGTGGTTCATGAGGTGCTAGGTCCACGCGTGGACGATGTGGACCAACCAATTGTTGATTACATCATCAACGTCCTTGCCGACGAGGATTTCGATTTCGGCCCCGACGGCGAAGGTGCCTTCGAAGCCCTTGGAGAGCTTCTCGTTAATTCTGACTGCGTTGATGACGACTCTGAGTGCCGCTTGGTAACGTCCACGACAGAACAGTATCATTTCAGCTGTTCATTTGACTGTGTATTTGTATTCTCTTTTGTATTTTTGTTTTAATTAGATTTACATTGATCACGTGATGGCAACGTTGCATTTTCTATCCATTTTGAACCCGATCGTAGAATTCTTATAATTTTTTCTGTTAAATCTATTATTTTGTGAGTGCAAACATTGCTTAAGCATTTATCTCTAAAATAAGTTCACTCTGAAGTTTCCTCTGGGCTATTGTGATTTTTCGTGTCGAGTTACTTTGTTCAGTTGTTAGTTTTGCATTGTGTTGAAACATGATGTAGGTTTAATGAAACTCTAGTCTGATTAGAGTAAGTATGTCACCAAATTGGAAGAATTTTGCCCTAGCGTAAAGTTATTATTTTTTTTTTTTGATAAGAAACAATATTATAAAATTTAAAGTAATAAGGTTTACATCAGTGGACTAGAAGTTCACTGTCATAGTTTTGAAGACCACCGTCCTAAAACTAGCTCCTAAAATAATAAAATCTTAGTGGTACACATATTCCCACTGTCTTAACAGATCAAAAGCAGAGACATTCTTGAAATCTTTGTGAATTCCTATCCAAGTGGCGACATTTATCTTGATCTTCTCCCAGCATTTGTCAATATTTGAATCTTTGCCTTCGAAGATCCTTTGATTTCTTTCAAGCCAAACCGTCCAGCAAATACATTGAACAACAACTTGCCAAAAGATTCTTCCTCTCTTTCCTGTGAGTAGTCCCAAATCCATGCTGAATAAATCTTTTGTTGATTTGGGTATGACCCAAACCAATCGCAACTCTCTCAACGCTTTAATCCACAATGATAAAGTGAACGGACAATGGATTAGAAGATGATCCTGAGTCTCTAAATCATTTCTGCATAAAACACACCAATGTGGGCAAATGGCTATCCCTGGGCATCTTCTTTGAATCATCTCCGAGGTTGGTATCTTACCCTGAGTGGCTGTCCAAGAGAAAATCTGAATTTTGCTAGGTACGGGAACTTTCCAGACAGCATCATAAAGAATAAATTTTGGATAAAGATTATCTGAGAAAAAAGACTCGTAGAAGGAACTCACAGAAAACAAACCCGACGAATCCCCACTCCACCGAACAAAATCATCAACCCCCTCGACTAATCTAACTGGCTCTAAAACTTCTAATAACCTTGACAGCTCCTGTAACTCTACATCTCTCACCCCCCTTCTGAAGTGGAAATCCCAAGAATGAACCCGAGTTGCACTATCAATTTGAGCAAAGAAAGAAATAGGTAAATTGTGGGAAGATGATAGCTGAAATAATGCTGGAAAACAAACCTTGAAAGAACAGTCCCCTACCCAAATATCCTCCCAGAATCTTACCATATTCCTTCCTCTCACCAACACTGCAATCTTGTTCCTAAAAGTTGGGTATATCCGGGAAATAAACTTCCAAGGGCACCTATATGTCACATTTCTTGTCAACCCCGCATCCCACCCATTTTCTTGAAACCCATATTTACTAACAATAACTTTTTTCCATAATGATCCTTCTTCTTGGATAAATCTCCACCACCACTTCCCAAGCAAGGCCGTATTTTTGAAACTGATTTTCGCAATGCCCAATCCGCCTCTTTCCTTTGGTTTACAAACTTTGTCCCATGCGGCCAAATGTAAGTGGCTATCTCCATCCAATCCATCCCATAAAAAATTCCTTGAAATCTTATCCATTTTTTCTTCCACACTTTTTGGAACCTTAAACAATGACATGTAATAAATCGGGATAGCATTCAATACCGAAAGAATCAAAGTTAGTCTTCCCCCTTTTGACAAAAAAGCTTTCTTCCATGAAGCCAATTTTCTGGAAATTTTATCTACCACCGGCTGCCAAAAATCTGCTCGCAAAGGATTACCTCCCAAAGGTACTCCCAAATATGTAATAGGCCATGACTCTATACGACAACCCACTCTTCTTGCTAACCTTTCGACTTCTTCATTCTCTCGATTAATTCCCAACAACGCACTCTTTTCCCAATTGATTTTCAAGCCGGACATATCACAAAAAGAACTCACCACTTGAACCATGAATTTAATGTGATCCTCATCTTGAGCGAAAAAAAGTGTGTCATCCGCAAATTGGATATGTGAAAAATCAATCTTTTGTCTTCCAACCTCGATCCCCTTAATAAGATTCGCTTCCTTAGCTTTGTCTAATAATCTTGCAAGTTTGGGACTACATTGGTTTTTCTAACAATTGTTGGGACTCTCTCAAACAAATTGTTGTTTGGGTCATACCAATGTAGTCCCAATCGCTTCCTTAGCTTTGTCTAACAACAACTTGCCAAAAGATTCTTCCTCTCTTTCCAGCGTAAAGTTATTATTATTGTTATTTGCATTTTTCTTTTGCTTTTACTAATCACCGTTTAGGTTTCTGGAAACATTGTTGAACTATTGTTATGATGTATCATCAGCAGAATCACGCCATTGAAGAAAATCAAACAAGAATCAATAATTAATTAACATTACTGTTTATTTATTGCAAACAAAATATATGCTTTCATGATTTTATTAACGTGGGAATTCTTATTTATATGGCATTGACCTTTTCCAATAAATAAAATAATAATCCCTCCAATTCATTTTCGAAGATGTAGTTGCTTAGCACAATGAAACTTTTAGATTTATTACTTGTCGCTTGTCTAAACTCTCTGTATGTTGCAATTGATGTTTTGAAGTTTCGTCACAGGTTTGTAGTAGACTGTCTGAAAAATTTGGGAAGCATGGATTGGTGAAAGAAAAACCTACAGTGAGAAGTCTGTCGACGCCATTGAGAATGTATGACGGAATGGATGAAGAAGAAGAAGCTCCAAAGAAGAAGCCAGAGCCTGTGGATGGCCCTTTGCTGACTGAGCGTGATAAGATGAAGATTGAAAGGAGGAAGAGAAAGGAGGAGCGCCAGAGAGAGGTAGCTGAAAAAATAAAAATACAAAATAAATATCTTCTTTAAGGCAATTCAGAGTAATTCTTAGAGTAGCATCTCACTACTGAAGCGGGAATTTTATTTTTCTGGCAGACTTGCCTCAAATTTTTAAAATATGACAAGTGCTAGTTATAACAATTTTTTGGATCACACTATATCTTAATGGTTAATAATAGTCCTCTCCAAATATTATCTAGTTAATTGCGTTTAGTTGTTTTCAATTTGCTTGGATGCTTTCATATTCGAAATTTTTTACTCCTGGAGTACCCGTCCACATGTCCATGCCCATTCTCTTCCTCCTGTTATTACAACACAACTCTGCAGATTTGAGACCAAGTGCAAATTATCTATACTTTGCAATTAATATTCGAAATTGAAATGTCGCTAGAACTTTTGATTCAATTTATGGATGGTTGAAGCGTGCACTCATCTGTCTTTTCTAATGTAAAGACAGTGGAGGTCCAGTTGTCCACATTATCTTTTTGGTCAAACATTTGCTTTTGAAAAACTGTTGGTTACTCTAGGATTTTCTTCTGTCTTTTCATATGCATTTACTGTCTTCAGCTCCTGTTCTTTCCATGGATCGATTGGGAGGGGTTTGGTGGAAATGGTAATGACGACCTTATCTGTTCCAGACTTCCAGTATGTTTTCTTATACATCACTGTATTGTATAGGCACAATACCAAACACACTTAGAGGAAATGGAAGCAGTCAAAGCCGGCATGCCTTCTGCTGTTGTTAATCATGACTTTAATGAAGGCCCAGCTGTTAGAGATATTCACATGGAGGGCTTCAATGTGTCTGTTGGGGGACGTGATCTTATTGTTGATGGTTGTCTGACTTTGTCTTATGGACGACACTATGGTTAGTTCGACGCTTTGACTTTCATTTTGAAAACACATGGTGCTTATTCTTGTTTGTAGTTGTGAAGAAGAATGCTTGACAGATCATCATCATCATCCGCCGTTTTACCAAATCAGTTGGGATTGGTTTTATGGATATTGATTATTGCCTCCCCTTTTTATTCATTTTTATTTAAAGTCACAGTGGTGTCCAAGTCATTTTGAGCGACCTCGTGCGAAGTTATTTTTACCTCCCATATCGTCCTTGTGAGTCTAATTATATTTTTCCTAAAGTATGAGCTAATGCATGCAAGTTGTTTGGTGCTTGCAAGCATTTTTGCGAGTACTTACTGAAGAGGCTAATCAGTTTCCTTTTGCACTTATCTGCAACTCTTTACGTAAATTTACAAAAGAGAATGAATTGAATTATAAAATCTTTAGGAAAATCACGTCAATATATGTTGTTATGTATTTTAATAATTTTACCTCTCATGTACTTTTATGTCTTTGAATAATTCTTTTCTGATCACAGGCCTTGTTGGAAGGAATGGTACTGGTAAAACAACATTTCTGAGATACATGGCCTTGCATGCTATTGAGGGCATTCCCAAGAACTGCCAGATATTACATGTAGAGCAAGAAGTGGTTGGTGATGATATTTCGGCCCTGCAATGTGTTTTGAATGCTGATGTTGAAAGAGTCCGACTTTTGGAAGAAGAATCTCATCTGCTTGGATTACAGGTTTAAAGTTCCTAGTTCCAATTTGAAAATGGTTTGTTGCATAAATTAACCATGGCGTCTGACTTCACTGTTGTAATCGCCTCAATTTTCTTTTAACCCATATGTCAATCATTTCTCCTTTAGAGAGAGATGGACCTGGAGGAGGACCATGGGAAGAGTAATGGGGAACTGGATGGAAGGTTTGACAAAAATGCCATTGCTCAAAGACTTGAAGAGATATATAAAAGGCTTGAGCTTATTGATGCTTATTCTGCAGAGGCACGAGCAGCTTCCATTCTTGCGGTTAGTTTCCCTTAAATCTTTCTGAACTGTGATTATAGAGTTATTGATTCACAGTACCATTGATAACTAACTAATTGATGCAAATGTTGCAGTATCTGTTGGTTTCAATTTTGAGATGGTTTTGAAGTATTTTCTGAACTTTTTGTTATCACATTTGATGGTTCTAAGCATTGTCCTTTTTTGTAATGATACGTGCTGAGACGGATGTCCTTGTTCCTTGTTTTCCTGTAGTGGCCTGTGGGAGTTTATTTTCCTTCATCTTTCTTTTTATAGCCATGTATCTTTCCGGTTAATTATTTCCTCTTCAGAAAATATTACTTGTGAGTTTTTTGTGTAACCATTGCTTCGAGCCTCTTGCGGTGATGTCTTATTAATGGAACTTCCCTATGTTCTTTTCTTACTGTCCTTCTTGAGTTACCTGTTACTGTAGACATTGTTGTCAGATTACCCTCAGCGGGGTAATCTTTTAACGGTTATTGTTTCGATCTTTCAAGATGATTGATGATTTACCACATTTCCTATGCTTAATGATGCCATTTAATCGACATCTGTGGTTCTATAACACCTTTTCAGGGTCTCAGTTTCTCTCCAGACATGCAGCATAAGGCAACTAAAACTTTTTCTGGAGGATGGAGAATGAGGATAGCTCTTGCTCGTGCCTTGTTTATTGAGCCCGATCTGTTACTTCTTGATGAACCAACGGTACGTTATGCATGCCAATACTCTTTGCAGGCTTACACAATGCTAGTAACTCGTATACTTGTTTTTCTTTCATGGCAGAATCATCTTGATCTACATGCTGTCTTGTGGCTGGAATCTTACCTAGTGAAATGGCCAAAGACATTTATCGTGGTTTCACATGCTAGAGAGTTTTTGAATACTGTACGAGTTCTCTCCAGTTTGTTAATTTCTTGAAATCAGCCGGCAACCTGTCTGGAATTGTTACTTTGGCACTTCACTCGTATACTATTTGACCTACCATTTGTCGATCACTTCTTATAGGTGGTCACCGATATCCTCCACCTTCAAGGACAACAACTTACTGCTTATCGGGGGAACTATGATATATTTGAGAGAACCAGGGAAGAACAACTCAAAAACCAACAAAAAGCATTTGAGTCAAATGAACGAGCAAGATCTCACATGCAGGTTATTTGTTCATTTCCATTTCCTATGTTATCTCTATTTATTGAGACTTCAATCATTCATTTTATTCTGTGTGGGATTTTAACAATCATATCATTTCTAAAATGTTGTGCTACAGTCATTTATTGACAAGTTCCGCTACAATGCGAAGCGTGCATCTCTTGTCCAATCAAGAATCAAGGTACTTTTATAATTTTTTTGTTGCTACCATTTATTATGATGATGGAGAGGTCTTATATCTTAATCTTACTATAATTTGTTCAAACTGGGTAATCTAAGGACAGAGCAAATGATAATTTAATGACTATTGATTTTTAACTGTTATCATCTTTGTGACGCCCCAAGCTTGGAGCTGATGACACCGGTGTTGTTCTCAAACTATATATCGAAAACAAGCCTCAGTAGTAAAAAATTATAAAACCAGTCTATTCATTCCATGAAAACTGAAAACATTGTCTTTACAACCTAAATTTAATCGAAATTCAGCGGAAAATAAATATTAAAACATAAACAGTAGCAGGTTTCTTAAGCAACCTAATCGAAACCTAAAAACTTAAAATGACGTAACATCAACAACATTTCTCTTATCATTCATCGTACAACAGATCTATCATCCCCAAAACTTGATTGGTTCTTGCTCCGCTAATTTGTTCTCATTCTTATCCGGAATGGAGTGACTGAGTGACGAGAGGAAACACTCGATATGCGGGGGATAATCCTCTCAGTTTTTAAAACGAAACATAAAATATCCATGTCAAGTATCATAACATGTATCTAAACAAGATTTCATATAAAAATAAGCATTGAATTAAATTATATCCCTCGTGGCTAAACTGTCCCCTATGTATTATTCAGCTGAGGGTGATGTTAGTAGTTAAGAATCAAGAGTAGTTAGTAATCAGAATATGTATTCCTGTTATTTAGCTCATACAGTGTTAAAACAATAATCTTATAACAGAAGTGCAGAAAACTCATATTTTTAAAACATACATATATATAACCGGTCGGTTTTAACACGAAAATATGGATTTTAATGCGAAGCCCACTTACAATTGTTGATTATTGGTCCCCAAAGTGTTTGAAGACCTTTAGAAGTTAGCACTTCAAAAGTTGCCTTTTTCGCAGCATGAAGTGTTATATACGAGAATTTGCTTGAATTTATGGGTATGCCTTTACCATTGAACTTGTTGGGTATTTATAGGGGTGGAAAGTGGTGGTTACCACCCAATGTTACCTCGCATGATCTTCATTAACTACCCACTACTAGACCATTATCATCCCCATGATTGGCCTCCTTAACTCCTCCCGTATCTCCATTAATTCCCCCCATAAGGGCATCCGCATCCGTAGTAATTAATGTATGTTATTAACTTTCCATCCCTTCAAAAAATGTGGGATCCACGAGCCACATAATCATTATATTAACACTTTCTCATTATTAATACACACTCACATTCATTTAATATCAACTTCATTATTTATGGGTCCCACTATCCACTTATTCATTTTTTTTATATTAATTAAATATATTTCTAATTTTGTTTAAAAATGTACAATAAATATTCTTGAAAATAAGTAGTATTATTATTTTAAAAATAACTTAATTTCAATATTGATTAAAATATTATTAAAAAAATGAAAAGAGCCATTTGATATATATATATATATATATATATATATATATATATATAGTCAAAAGAGCCATTTGGCTTTTTTGTTTTATGTGAATTAATGAGATTAATACTGATGAATTTTAATGCTGACATGGCAGCCAAGATTAATAATGTGTATCTCCACATTGGTGCATGAATATTAATTGATGTTAATAATTATCTATTAATGCACCAATGTGGGTGCTCTAATCAACTCTGTAACTGGTTATCTGCCCCATAATCCTTGCGGTTATAACTCCTCATAACCGCCTCATATTCCTTGCGGTTGTAACTCCATGTAATGGTTGGGTTAATGGGGATGAAAGTTGACAAGGTCATCACAATCTTAATTATGGTGCAATATACATGTGACCTACTATCCATTTCCTGTTCTGCATTAAACACATGTTGTGTACTTATCATTCTCTCCATGCATTTATTTTCAGGCTTTGGACCGCATGGGTCATGTGGATGCCATTATCAATGACCCTGAGTATGAAATTGTTAATTATCATTTCTGTTTTTTTATTTGTATGCTATTTAGGTTTATCGTTTTCAAACTTGTGAACATCTTGAAAGGCGAATTTATATATTTTACTCACCTCTCTGACTTATTACCAATATTGTTATGTGCAGCTACAAGTTTGAATTTCCATCTCCCGACGATAGACCAGGCCCACCAATCATAAGCTTCAGGTTCATTTTTGATAATTGATAAAGCTACCACTTAAGTTCCTTGCGCATCGATTAATCATCTTCCTTAAATTATCTGTTGATCCAACGATCACAATCTCTGAAGTTTCACTTCTGTCCAAGCAATAAACTTTTTGTATGTATTTCTGTCATTTAAATATACTAATCATCCACTTTTATCCTTGTAATCATTGCAGTGATGCATCTTTTGGATATCCTGGAGGCCCAATATTGTTTAAGAATTTGAATTTTGGAATAGATCTTGATAGCCGAATAGCCAGTGAGTCCTTTTTGAAGTTGTTAAACTGTCTTCCTTTTTTATTATTGTGCTGTTGGAAACTTCTATTGACAAATTTTTACTCTGGGTAAAGAAAAGGATTACATATTACTATCATGATATTGGAAAAAATGTTAAAACTCATCGAGTTTGGTTTTCTGGTTCTTTCTTCTTAGGGAGTGTTCTTATTGTATTTGAGGAATCTGTATATTTGGATAATAGAGTTTGTTTTAGATATCTTAGCATCACAATATTTGTAGACGATGAACACAACCACTAATTTTGCAGTGGTTGGCCCTAATGGGATTGGAAAGTCAACCATACTCAAACTTATTTCTGGAGAGCTTCAGCCTAGTTCAGGGACAGTGTTCCGTTCAGCAAAGGTATTGTTTTTGTTCCTCAATTGTCATCTTCTGAAAAAGTCGCTGCCTCCTTTTTTCACTCTTCAATTTCACTGGATGTTATTGACTCAATTGGTCTAGAAAATTCTAATTTTTTAATTATGGTGATTCTTTTTATCTAATGCTTCATTATGTGTTTCTGTTACGTGATTTTTGCTTGCAAACGTACGATGTCAAGTTTTATTATATGATGAGTAAGTATTTTTCCCACGAGGATTGAAAATCTGTATTCGCACTAAGTACTGTAAATTAAAAAAAAATAATCCTAATGTTATTTAGAGAATCGGATATCGAGTTTGACAATAAGCAAAATAGAAATAACCAACAAGATGATAAATAAAGATAGATAGATCAACATGAGATGAGTTTTAGAGCTTTTAGACCATTCACTATGTCTTGTTTATCTTAATTTCTATCTTATGAATCTTTTTAGTTTATTAACCAAGAATCCGTATTTATTTTCAACCCACTCTCTCAAATGTTGAATAAAATTTATTATTCAAAATAAATCTTGATATCCCTATTGGAAATCAAATATCAAATAATTTAGTTTCGCACACCGATTCTTCAAGAGACTTCAATGGAATTTAGATCTCACGAACTCTATAAATTTTCACAATGTATTTTCCCACGTTTTTATTCAAAATCTCCTCTTTCAAGTGTTAGATTTCAAATAAATATAACAATTCTGCTAATGATCAATTAATTTAATACAATCAAATCAAGAACATAGATAAATTATATGAAAAACCAAAATATAATAATCAATCAATCAATCAAAGACATGGTTTTAAGCCAAGCTATGTCGTTCCTCTAGAATTAAACGATGAAAATAATAAAACACCAAAGCATGTTCTCAAACATTGTAGAAATTCAAGAGAAAAGAGATAACACGATTTGCATCCTTGGATGTTCCCCCAAAAGTCGGCTGGGGTTTGGCTTTTAAAACCATCGAATCTGAGTTTCCTGGCTTCTTGTCCACGACACGCAGCGCTGCTGAATCTGTCCCGAATATGATTTTTTTCTTTGTAAAGCGGGGGTGTGCTGGAAATGTAGCACAGGTGCGCTTGCATTTTTGTCCGAGTTCCTAAAATTTCCGACAAGTAGTGCTGGTTGACCGACAATTTCTGTTGGGATTAATTCTAGCAAGCGGACTAGGTCAAGTTATAGTAAATGGACGAACAGTCCAAGTATCGATCCCACAGAGACTATTATTTAATTACTAAGATTCGATTATTTTATTTAATCTAGGCAAACAAAAGCGAGCGATTGATTATTATTTCAACTAAGCGAATTTTTAAACGAATTTATTCTAATGTAATAACTAAATCAAATATCAGAGAAGCTTGGACGCGGGATTTTCAAATTTAAATAGAATGACCGGGAACACACAACGGTAACAAACTCTGATTAAATTCAAGCACTGGAATTATTCGACTAGCAATTATTCGAAGTCACGATGTAATCCTCTAATTTAATTATAAATCTATTTCTAGAATTTATAATCCTATTTTCATTTAACAGTCCAATTATTTCTAATTGAATTTAATTAAACAAAAACGCATGCATTAACGATAGAATTACAGCTGTCGCCTAAAATCGCACACTGAAACCGAATACTATTTCTAGTCGGTTTAACCGTGTGTTGATTAATATTTTTGAAGCTAAATTTCAATCTATTCCCTTTCGAGTCAAGATCGAACAACAAACATGCAATTTAATTGGCCAAATCAAAAGCACGAAAATTACGCAAACATCAATCAATAACAAGAAATAATTATGAATTGAACGATCCAACGAATAAACAAAATCAGGCGTTTGTCCCTATCGTGGTCCCGATCACAAGAAGAACTACTTCATAAATTCAAAACTAAAATCAAATTTAATGTTTGAATTCATGTCTAAAAAATAAGAAAATAAAAGAGAAGAGAAATCTCAATGACGGTGCGCGGATCTTGCGTGTAAATTGCGCTGTTTTCGCCCGAGTCGCCGCCGTCTTCAAAAAGTTCAAAGCTTGCGCTCCTTTTTTCTCTCAAAGTCGGCTGCCCCAATATTCTGAACCCCCCCGTTTTATTTGGTCTTTTTCCTTTTTATTCTTCCTCTGAATCTCGAGCAAATCTTCGCCAAAATCTCGATCTGATATTGCACACACGGACCCCGTGCCTGCATCCGGAGAGGGGTCCGTGTAGTCTCTGCCTCAAAATTCTTCCGAACACTGGGCACGGACCCCGTGTAGGGGTCCGTCTCTGGGTCCGTGTACCTACTGGATTTTTCTTCCTTCGGATGCAAGTGGACACGGACCCCGTGCATGGGTCCGTCGAGGGGTCCGTTGAGCTTCTGTAAATTGTGTCTCGGAAAATGGCTGGCACGGACCTGTCTCCGGGGTCCGTTCCTGGGTCCGTCCATAGTTGTTAAGGGCGCAAGGCGCACCGAGGCGCACAAGGGCTCTGGAGCCTGAGGCGCAAGGCGCAAGGCGAGGCGCGCGCCTTACCGAAGCAAGGCGCACGTTTTTAATTTTTTTTAAAAAATATATTTATCTTAGAATAATATATTAAAATATGAAATAATTAAGTCACAATGTCACACAAAACAACAAATAATTAATAAGTTCATAATAATAAGTAACACGATTAAAAATTTTCAATCATCCAAATCAAGTTCATCTTCTTCCATCGAATTATCAGAGTCCCTATAACTTTCGGACTTGTATTCTTCTTGATCTTCACCACTTTCTTGATCGACATCAATTTCTTCTTCCTCTTCATCCAAAAGATGTGAAATTGGCCTTTTTCTGGTTGTTTTGGATGTAGACGCCCTTACCTCGTTTGAAGAAGACGAAGCACGAGATCTAAAACCATAAATCGGTTCACCAACCCCAGACGCTCGGGGTTGGTGAACCGATTTAGTTACCTTTTCAAGGCTTCACGTGAAATAAGTAAATAAAAAAAATCATTGAAATAAAATATTAAAACATAATAAGATATTAAAGACAGTGGCATCCCTGGTTTGTGTAGTTTGTTATTGTAGTGTTTTTTTTTATGTAGTTATTGTAGTGTTATTATTGTGGTAAAGGCGGTCCAATGGTTTGATTTGATTGATAACGTGTCCCACTGTCCCTTCCCTTTAGCTATGGTTTCATGGATTTAAAACATGTGTAGAACTGTAGCTTTATCTAATAATAACATGTGGCATTGTGGCTTTTGTCTGTTCCTCTTGCTATGTATAATGAGTGTACTTCATACCTCCACAGGTCAAATATGTCGGTCTAATTTAAGTTATTGAACAGTAAAAATTCAAATATCAGTAAAATATATTTTTTAAATTTCATTTTTGTATGAATTATATATTTTTTTGTTTGATGGATTTTATATATTTAAACATGAAATTTATGTAAATTACTTCAGTAAATAAAAATAAAAAGATGTGCTTGCATGATATAAAATTTGTGAGAGTAGCTTAAAAAAGTAAATATAAATAAATAAGATATTGAAAAGATGACAACATCAAGAAACGATACCTGAGCTTCTTCAATAAAATAGTTATTGGCCGCCCTTCTCTCATTCACACTCACGTTGTTGGCTTCTGTGTCTCACACTGCTCTTGTCGGCTGTCGCTTTTATTTAATTTGTGAATGGGCTGATAGGGTTTGGGTTTGGGGTTGGATTGGGCTTTCTAAATTTTAAGTTGCTCTTAAAAAAAACAGAGAAGCTGTTACTGAATTTATAAAAAAAGGAGCAATCTCAGGCGCGCCTAAGGCGCGCCCGAGAACCCTTCTAAGGGGAGCCCAGGCGCTCGCCTGGGCTCGCCTTTGTAAATCGTTGTGCCTGGGACAGCCCCAGGCGCAACACTCACGCCTGGTAGCGCCTCTCGCCTTGAGGCGAGAGGCGCTCGCCTTTGACAACTATGGGTCCGTCAACATACTGTAATTTGGATTCTGGGATGGTGAGGTACACGGACCCTGTGTAAGGGTCCGTATACAGGTCCGTGGAGACTCGGCTTTTCTATTCTTTGGAGGTTTCTGTGCACGGACCCTTAGACGGGGTCCGTCTTTGGGTCCGGGTGCTCTCTTGAGAAACTTTCCTATTTTTCCGGGTATTTCGTGACATGGCACTGCGAGCTTGACTTTTCTTTCATTCCTTTGGCTTTCACGATCTTTTGGTCAAATCTGCATATAACCATAATGAGACGAATTAAGCGCGAAACTCGGAATAAAAATGCCAGATAAGCACGAATACGACAAAATAAGATCTCTAAAATGCTATACAATTCGTGCTTATCACTGATGCACTGTCTTTTCAGCGCCCCTGCTCTCCTGGATTGTCTCGAAGTATTATTTTGTGAAGAATAGTGCGGGTGCCTTGTGAAAGGTAGCACGGTTGAGCTACTGCTTCTGAATTCTCATCTTTCCTCCTTCCTTAAGGCTTTCTCTTCCATCTTTTCGTCCCATTCCACGCCTTTTTACATCATAAAAATAGTTGTTGCTTAAATTCCTGCACAATTCAACAAATACCAATACGTATAATTCTGCTCGATAACAGACAATATCATTTCAAAAAAGAAGAGAATATAAGTGCTACAATTGAACTTAACAGTTTCATTGTGTTTTTGTTAATATGCTTGCTTATGTTCTGATCCTTTTATCTGTAGGATTAAATGTGCTAGGTTGTTATGCTATGTTTTGTTTTCAAAATGAATAATTTATTGGGATATCTTCTTTTAGCAGATGAATTACTTGCTGCAGACTGTTCTTTTAACTTGCGGATTAACCGAGTCTTTTTGCTGTTTGATTTATTTATTATTTCTTTTCAGGTTCGCATTGCAGTTTTTAGTCAACATCATGTTGATGGGCTAGATCTCTCTTCAAATCCGCTTCTTTATATGATGCGCTGCTTTCCGGTAATCTTGATTTAAATAATTGAGAAGTGCAAGTTCATTTCAATAAGCTCACCTGTTTAGTTCGTGTTCGTGTCTTTATTAATTAGGGACATCAGGCTTGCACTTGGGTCTTTAAATATATTGGCAATGAAAATTTTTGCTAGATGGAAAAATCCTTGTGGAATCAAATCCTTCAATTAGGACAATCTATTTGTCAACAATTACCGAGTGTCAGTATTAATAAATACAAATAAAATTGAATAGCATTTGTATTTGTGTTCCCTTTGACTGTATTTGAAAACTATTGTGTTGTACCCTCGAGTTCCCTCTGCTACTAAATTAGTAAAGAGCAATCTGCAATCCTTAATTGATCCTGAATCTTCATTGTTTTTAAACATGCGGCTATGATCTGCAGGGAGTGGCTGAACAGAAGTTAAGAGGTCATTTAGGTTCATTAGGCATAACTGGGAATCTTGCCCTACAACCTATGTATACACTATCAGGTATTCTTTATCCCATTTGTATTACGAGGGCTATTGAATTTCTCGTTAAATCCTACCCTGTATTCTTGAGATGCTTTATTTGAGATTTTAGGTGGTCAGAAAAGCAGAGTTGCATTTGCGAAGATAACATTCAAAAAGCCACATATTTTACTGCTTGACGAGCCGTCCAATCATCTTGTAAGCTCCCTCATGCTTGTGTCTTCTTTTTGCACATTTACGTGCCATACGCTTTGTCATTGTGTGATTGGCTTGTCAAGCATGCTGTTAATAAATTGCTTACAACTCCTTTGCATGGGTTTTCGGTTCAAGTATTTCTTGATTTTAGTGGCGTAAGGGTCAGATTAAATATGCCCTATCCATTTAGGCTGTGAAACCTTCATCTGACTGTATTTGTTTTCCTATTGCTGTTGGAAAGCTGTTAAGCTTATTCAGTATGGATATCTCAATCTAACCCCAATTTTTTTGGGGGAGCTCGAGGGTGGGGGGTGGGTTATCACAGGAGATCTTCTAGCACCATTAGTTTAGGATCCTTGATTGTCCAACCCCAGCCGTATGCCTGCAAAACTATTAACGGCTAATTATCAAATTGTAGGATTTAGATGCAGTGGAAGCTTTGATCCAAGGTCTCGTCTTGTTTCAAGGAGGCGTGTTAATGGTATTTCTAAAGTTCATATGAAATTTTACTTATAACCTATGGTTCGCGTGGTTGTTTAAACATTTAAATCTATATCGTCCGTTGGCGCGTGCAGGTGAGTCACGATGAACATTTGATATCTGGAAGTGTTGAGCAACTATGGAGCGTCTCAGAAGGTAGGGTGACACCATTCGAGGGAACATTCCAAGATTACAAGAAGGTCGTGCAGTCATCTTAGTCACACTGATTATTGATGAATTGTTTTTTATTTACCAAACAAATCGAACAAAAGCCGCCGCCACCATACCATCTGTTTTCTTTCATTTCAATATCATCCGTAATTTTTGAAATACATGTATTGTAAGTTAATTATATTACAAATTATTAAATTTTAAGACTAATAATAAAATTATATTTACTAAATCATATATTTGTCACCATTCTACATAAATAAAAGTATTAATTCGTTCGATGAATTCGATTTCACAAATCATAATACTAATGATTTTATTTGTTAAGTGATAAATAAAAACTTTTCAAATAAAAGAACATTAAAAAGTTTTTTTTGTTTTGTAATAGGTATAAAATGATATAAAATTCATAATTTAAATAATCTGGAGAGTTGTTTTTTTAAATCATTATTTTAACTACCAAATATTTGATTCATACTCATCTCACCAATAATAATATATACAAATTACGTAACAAATAAATAACGAAAAATAAATGAAGCATGCATTCGAAATTTCATTATCGTGAACTATATATCATTTCAAATTCCACATTTATTCAAAAAATTAGATGCATATTCTTCACTTTTAATTGCTTAAATTTCAATTTTACTGTGAACTAGATCTCATTTCAAATTCCAAACTTTTATTTTTAAATATTAGATACATATTCTTCACTTTTAATAGCTATAAATTGAATTTTACTGTAAACTATAGCAATTTTTACTAGTAAAAATTCTCATTTCAATTTTTTATTCAACAAATTAGATACCTATTGACTATTCCCAACTTTTAATAGCAAAAATATAAATAAAATAAATAAAGTAAGAACACTAAACTTGTAAAATAAACCAATAGAAAAAGTGTTAATAATAATTATCATTAAAGTGATCAAAAGCAGAAGCATCCGATGGATTATAATTTTTTTTTAAATACTAATCAAATAATTTTTCCGAACTTTATGTAATGACCTTTGTGGCCTCGTTTTTCATGTCTATTATCTCATCTGCCCCCAACTCCCAAAATCTCCAGGCATTCTCCTCTCTCCGTCTTCTCCAAACATCGGCGGACCTCTCCCCAACACCGATATATTATTTGCCTTTACTGTACTTGGATGTGTATTTCTTGATTCTTATATTTTGTTGAGGTACCCATTTTTGAAGATGCCAAAACCTTGTATTGTGTGTATTATTTGCGTATTTCTTTGCTTGATTCAGTTATTTGAACTTGAATGGCAACGTAAGAAGAAAACTTTTCTTTCATGGATTTTGAGCTTTCAATTTATAATGAGGCATAGTTTGTACCTTATGAAACTTGGGCTCGATTATATCTGGCCAAGATCGAAGGGAGATACGATTAAAAGACGCATTTAAATATCTAACTTTTCAAGCTTCTAATCGAGTTTAAACTTGAATTTGAACTCAGCTTCCAGCCAGGTGCCTACTTCCCATGAATTCTTTCTTTTTAGCGTCATTTGATTTTGTTACATACGATTTGTGAAGGCTGGTTATGTGATTCTCAGGTTGAGATACACCTCGTGGTTTTATTTGTATTACATCATTAAAAACATGTAGGAAATCAGAAATGCATTTAGTTTTGACAGTCCAATGGTAGCCATCTGTGCTACCGAATATTGGAAAAATACTTGAATATTTCATGTGTATTGATGTTGATGTTTCAAACTTCTGTGCTTGTTTATTCTCCACTTTGGATTTTGGTACGCCTTGCTTGGTTTCGTAATTCGAAGCTCCGATGAGCATTCTATGCATTTTCCAATTTCTGAACTGCTCCACCGCGTATAGTGGTAGTGATGTGGGTGGAGTTGAAGGGACAACTGAGGAGCTTTGTCTCGCACCTTTTTATGTGGTGTATTTCATGGTATTTTCAACAAAAAATTCCTGAGGCATAACTTACTTTAGAGATCAGTTCCATGCCAGAATTCATGTATATTCATTCCCAATTTCCGATAATTCCTTTGTTTTTACTCCCAACTCACATAAAATGTATAAACCGTCATTTTCAGCTAGTGGCATGCTATTTACATATGGCTGCTGCTTGGTACATATTTGTTAGATGTATGGTTGTAGCATCGGGTGGATTCTTAAGCGTAGGATGAAAATTGGATATCAAATTTATGAATTAGTGTGGACTTCAATTCCTGGTGTGACACTTGTTTGCATAGAGATATATAATACGTGGAGTGTAACTAACTTTTGCCTCTTTTGGGAGTTGTTCAAGTGTGCTAAAGGAGTTGGTGTCGTGAGATAGTCGTGATGCTACCCTGATTATCGTGAGTGACTTAACTTTATTTTCTATTCTTGCTTGCACAACTACTTTAAAGACTCAGTCCTTCACATGCAGGCCAGAGCGGGACTAATATAATCTAAACGACAGCTCTATGTCGGGTGTGTTGTACCTCTCCTGGCACCCCATGCATGTGATCTCGAGAAGAAATCCAGTTGACAAGATCCTTCAGAGGAGAGTTGTAAGTTTCAGTCCATCGTTCATTGCTCAGAACCACCTACATCTTGTGCTTCCCTATATCTCGTTCTCATTTAGCCTTTATCTTAACATTCATATCTTATGCTCAACTGGCAGTAGTTTCATGTCCACTTATCTGTTGTATAGGTTATCCAGCACTCTGCTTTTGATCTAGGGACAGGTCAGAGATAGAATTTGGATGTCCTTGGTTTTTGGCTGATTCATATCTTGCTACGTGCTACTATATTTTTGAACGGGATGTTCGGATAATGAACACAAATCCATGCGGCTTGTGTACTCTGGGTACCTCACTAAACGAAGGGTGAATGCTACACCGAGTGTAACTTCCAGTATAACGTAGAATCTCCCGGCCTGGTCGGGGTTTGCTTCATTGAAAACGAGTTTGGTTTTTTAATGTGTAATACATATGTTTGTTCGTAAAAAAAAATTATTCAGAAGTATTTATTCAATTTACATTGACTGTATTTATAATTTTTGTTCGATGCCAAATATAAATTGATATCAAATAACCAAATTTATAACGAAGTTAAATTGTCTTTGTAATGTTCAATTTATGTTGTTTAAATTTTATTATCTAATATGCCAATTCCTTTTTCAAATCTTTTTTTATTATTCATTTAAGAATAATGTTGTAAAAACTCGTATTACATTTTTAATTAAATTCCAGATTATTAAATCAATTCACTTTTAATACGGAAAATATATCGTAGGGCAAACTTGTAAGACCCGAATCTTTCATACGTCATAGTATCACGTGCATTGATTGTGCTGGATGCAAACAAAAATGATTCCGAATATTTTGTACGTCATGGTTTTTCTGTTATATACTTTAGTTAGGGATGTATTGCGTCCTAATTTTTGGATATTTGAGTTTGAACATATGAGATTGACTCTTTTATAATTGAGTTGAACTTGAAATTTATTTAACTGAATATATTAATGACTCATAAATTTATTCAAATTTTATCGAGTCTAAATGAAATTAATAAATATAAATATATTATTAAATTTATTAAAAATAAATTATATATTTAATAAACTCTAATATTTTTATTAAAATTTGTAAATTTATTTTGATAAACAAATTTAATAGATTTTTCTATATATTTTATAAATAATGTTCAAAATCAATAAATCAAATATCAAAACTATTATTTTTCATATGATGATTCGTGAATTTATCAACGAACATATTCATAAATTAACAAGTTGAATATTTTAAAGCTTGAGTTTGTTTTTGTTTTTTTAACGGGCCTCATTAAACAAATTCAAAGTTTTATTGAATCGAACTTCGAATAACTCACAAATAGTTTAGTTCATTTATATACCTAATTTTTGTCGATTTAAATACAATGTAAAGATGCAAACACTCTGTTATCGATTAATTAATTAATACGTATTACTCTTACTTTTTTCTTTTTGAGTGGGAATTTATCAAACACGTTGCCTTTTTGACATTGTGCACAGAAAGGTAATTATAGTATTATTATAAGGTATAAACAAAAAAAAAGTTAATATGATAATTTACTAATGGGAATTTATATATTTTTTAATGTAATTTGCACTTTATTTTTTTATTTATGATCATGTTATTGATCAATTTATGGACTCTACTTATTGTATTTTTTAGTTATTTTTCATCAAAATATTGACGTGATATCAAAAGGGTCAGCTATGTTCAATGTCATACTAAGAATTTTGGTGACACGTCATGATTTTTTAGTGTCGTGCTATCATTTTCTTACGTTATGTCATCACTCTTATAAAAAATAATTAAAATTGAAAAAATACAAATTAACATATTGAGATCGTAAATCATCAATAAAATGATTTAAAATATTATAAATTACAAAAACAAAATGAAATTTTCTTTACTTATACCAATGCAATATAAGTAAATAGTGTTAGATGTAAAACCACATATACAAGTTTTCATGCTTTTCTGAATCCCATAAAATATTTGAAGAAAGTTGAAAGGTGAAATCACATGCAAAAGTCGCAGAGGTAGGTATAATTTATACGAGGAAAATAAAATATAGTAGTAATCTAAACCGGATTACGTCAAAATGACTCAGATCCTCGTAAGAACTTGTCTTCTCTCACGTACATAATATCATTCTTTGACGCCCAATTCTTTGCGTATAAAACACGTAGATATTATCTAAAAAATTCTCGTCGTACGGTATCATCGGTCATTATTACCTTTTATATCAAAATAATTATTTTTTATTATAAATGTGGAGAGATTTGACTCGATCTTCTCGTTCGAAGATACCTATATATACAGCATTGCACGTGTTATCCTTAAAATTCCAACGCAAAATTTGCTCCAAAATCTCCATTGAATTTTATTTCATATACAGCCTTTCTTCTTGTTTTGTCAATAACAATATTAAATTGATAGCAGTGATCATGTGTAGCAAGGGATCAAAAACATGCCCAAAGTCATGTAAAGATTCGAGCCCGGTAATCCCCACGACTCCATTGATCACTTTCCTTGAACGTCTCCAAGAAACTGCATTCAAGATTCATGCGCAACAAACGGAATTTGATCCGAAACACTACGTTGATCTGTCACTGAAGAAGGATCTCTGCGTCACCGTAGAAGCTTTCGAAAAGCTTCCAAGAACTGAGAATGGTTCGGTTACAGTTAAAGAGTTGAATAGATTCGTGGAGGAATATTTGAATGGTGACGCAGATGAGGGTTTGATGCATGTGAAGCCGGAGGATTTCCTCGCGGAACCAGAAGAATTTTTGCTCAAAGTCGAGAACATGGAGGTGAGGGAGTGGGCTTTGGAAGTGCATTCTCTTTGGAAGAATCTGAGCAGGAAAGTTTCGGATCGGGTTTTCGAAAGAACCGACTTCTATACTTTGCTGCCTCTCAGAAACCCGCTTGTGGTTCCCGGATCACGGTTCAGGGAGGTTTATTACTGGGATTCTTATTGGGTTATAAGGTTTGTGTAGCACTTGTCCCTTAATTTATACAACACACACAGACATACGCGCACACACACACACGCATATATATTTAAAAGATGTGAACAAAATTTAATTTGGTTACTTTCTATTCGGTTCAATCCGATTGATGACTTGTTTCTTTTTTTGTTGGTGTGATGATGCAGAGGGTTGTTAGCTAGTAAAATGTATGATACAGCAAGAGGAATTATTTGTAACCTTATTTCACTTGTTGAAGAATACGGCTATGTTCCGAATGGTGCAAGGGCTTATTACACTAACAGGAGGTATACATACATGTTATTGATCATTGAATCAATATCACCACCTTTTTGTTACTTTTCTACCTATTACTCCTCATGTCTGCAGCCAACCTCCTCTCCTGAGTTCCATGGTCATGGATGTGTACAATCGGACACATGATTACAAGTTGGTCCTAAAATCCCTTCCGGCATTGCTCAAGGAGCACCAGTTTTGGAATTCGGGTATTGATAAAAGCTTAATCTCTTTCGCGATCTATATATATATATTAATGTATGTTGTTGCATATATATCTGATGAGTATTTTTACGAGTTTGACTCTTGTTCTTGGTATTGTGGGAAGGGATGCATAAGGTGATGATACAAGATGCAGAAGGTTCACGTCACGCATTATGTCGCTATTATGCAATGTGGGATAAACCAAGGCCAGAGTCATCAAACATTGTACGAAAGTATCTATTTTTACTTTTTTGAAATTCTATATTCACAATATAAAAGAATTGGTTGTGTTTCTTCAGGACAGGGAAACGGCTTCCAAGCTTTCAAATAGTTGTGAGAGGAAACAACTTTATCGTGAATTGGCATCAGCTGCAGAATCTGGTTGGGACTTTAGCAGTAGATGGATGAGGTCCATGTTTAGTTTGTGTATGAATTTTAGCAGTGTGAAATTTCAAAATATAATCTTTTACATGGCCCTCTGTATATATATTGGTCTTGTTTAGGCTTTGTGATTTTGGCCATTGGTATTTAATATTTGACTGAGTTTAGTTTTGAAGGAATGGATTTGATCTTACAACATTAGCTACGACATCCATCATACCAGTGGATTTGAATGCATTCATTCTCAAGGTAAGGTTTATAAAAGAACCAGTGCATATCGGTTCATTCAGTAACTTGTAATTTTCTTGTGATCATCTGGTTTAATTTGTGCCATTTCTCCTTAGATGGAACTTGACATATCATCTTTGGCACGTATTACTGGGAATGCTAGAACAGCTGCACGCTTTAGAGACTCAGCGGAGGCTAGAAAAAGGGCCATAAATTCAATTTTGTGGAATGCGGAGATGGGACAATGGCTCGATTATTGGCTGAGCGATTCGCTGTACATAGAATCAAAGGTACTGCTTCTTAGATTTGAATATTTCCTTGTTTTCGGACCATAAACGATTTTCAATGAATAATTAAAGGAGGTTTAGGGTAGTTTTTATGATTTTTTTATACTACTCCCTTAAAAGATTGTATTCAAACAAATAGGGAAACTGCATGTTGTTTCTAAAAAATTTTGTTGCTGATATTTTATTTGTGTCCAGGACGTTTACATATGGAATGCTTCAAATCAGAATAAGAATGTGCTAGCCTCGAACTTCATTCCCTTGTGGATCCAGTCATTCAATTCAGGTTTTTCTTTGTTCTGTTTATGATATACTGTGGCTTGACTTCACAATAGGAAATTTTCACCAGTGAAATATCGACAATAACCCAATGCCAGCCCTTTGCAAAGCCCTCTTTCGTTGCATTAGTTATTAACAAGCATACCCAATATCTTAAGCCAAAATGGATAGGAGAAGTTAAACGCGATCAAAAGACTAGTCTTTTAGGTGGGAGAATCTCCCACTCTTATAATCACTTCACAGATTCTTGTGCCTCAGACATGAGACCATGACATCGTTCAAAAATAAACATTTTCTTTACTTTGAGGTTCTCAATGTCGCTACTTCTGGCATTTAAGTGTAATATCATCAGATAGTACTAATGTAATTTTTGTGCATGCATGAAGATGTTAAGACCGTGGATGAAGTAGTGCAAAGTCTCCAAAGTTCAGGGCTCATCTATCCAGCTGGGATCGCGACTTCTTTGACAAAATCAGGACAACAATGGTAAAAACTTTGATTTAACATTTTCTTATAAAGAATAACTAGTTCGAGTTTGAAAGAAGCCGAGCTACATACAAGTCGCGGGCTTGACTTTAACTCGAGCAATGGATAGCTTGAATATATGTCGACTTTCATGAACTTGTGTTACTTAATTTCCACGAGGTGAAGCTACAAATCTAAATAGTTGTAGCTTAAATAATCAGGGATTTTCCGAATGGCTGGGCGCCGCTTCAACACATGATAGTTGAAGGGCTTGTGAGATCTGGTTCTAAAGAAGCAAAAGTTGTTGCTGAAGATATCGCAGTGAAATGGATGAGAACAAACTACGTAGCTTTCAAGAGAACAGGGACAATGCATGAAAAATATGATGTACAGAAATGTGGAGACTTCGGAGGCGGCGGTGAATATGCACCCCAAGTAAGTAGTATATGTTAGTATCTCATGATGCTTCGAACACTTTCCTATTTGACTTCCATTCTCATTTGCAGACTGGTTTTGGGTGGTCAAATGGAGTTGTTCTAGCTTTCTTGGAGGAGTTTGGATGGCCTGAACAGCGAAAATTAAACTTCTCATGAACAAGAAACACAAAGATTTGCGGCTTAATTCTGGGTTAGAAGTCGAGATAGGTTCACATGCTGCTATGTAACAAGTATATGTAAAGCAATTGTTGAATCCATAAATTCTGAACTTAGCATCCATCATTTCCCCGCCAGGCGAATTCTTTTTTTATTTTTTTTTAAATTATATTCTAGGGGTGAGAGGACTCGAACCTGAGTCAATAAAGATGAGACCATTAGAATTAAAGCTCGGTTTCACCGCCAGGCGAATTCTTAAATGACGAGAATCAAGTCCAATCTTTACATACTAAATTCATCTTCCATTCTCTGAAACACAAATTAAAACTTTGATTGAAATTTATCTTTGAACTATCTTAAATTGTGAAGATTTAATGTTATTGAAAATGTAATAATGAAACATCACATCCCAATCTCCAAGAAGCTAGTTTCCCAAAATCATCCTTTCATTATCTGTCCATTAACTGAGGGCTATTTTTAAAATTCTTCCAAATCGCATAATATTATTCCCACAAAATTTAGAACCTTAATTCCCAAATTTATTTGGTGGAGAATGATATTCTGCAACATTCATTACTGATTTGGGAAAATTCTGGGTTATGTTTCATTTTGGGTAACTATTGAAATCTTACTTCATTTCTGCCATGTCCGTTTTTTATATTTTATTATCAAACTGAATATAATTAATATTATATTTTAAATTTAATATGATTGATAATAAAATATTATAAAGAGTAAAATATAGTTGTTATAAACAGCAATTGGCATAGGCATAAAACCCTTGCGAGCTGCCCATCTGAATGGTTCGGAAATGGCCTCCTTGATCTCCGAAACACTTCCCAAGTTTACAGCCGAAACTCTAAAGGCTGCGGCCAAACTGTCTGAGCGCTGTCGCATCGTCCCCGTACATCTCCGCCGTGCCATTGACAAGTACCTCCAAGGTAATAAAAAAAGAGAGAGAGAGAGAGAGAACAGCTGAACACGGAAAATAATAAGTTTTCCAAATGTTAATGGCCCGATCAATTTTTTTCTGTTTAATGTTTAATATTGTTGTCAAGCTATTTACTTTTGCGTTAAGTTTTGTTTGATTTTCTAATTTTTATTTTTGTTACAGAGCAAGAGGTTATGAATATGAAGAGAAAAGTGTTGAGCTTGTCGCAATCATTCAATGGGATTAAGGAAGCAAACTCGCTTCTTTCTGCATCGACCTCGAAGGAGCTGGTGGAAGACCCGCTCAAAGCGAATGAATGTTCACAGAGGTGGAAAGTTAAGTCTGCTTATGGGGACATTGGCCTTAAATATCAAGAAGACCAGGCTATCGCTTATGTTGCTGCACGCATGCCTGCTGTATACTCTGCTCTTTACCGCGTCCTCAGTGAGGTATAAAAGTGAGTGTACAGGTGATCTTGAGCATGGCTCTGTCTCTGTACGAATTCATTTGTTATTATTTGTACTAGACTGACATCTACGACCCCCAAAAAGATACTTTACTGGTTTAGGAATGTAAATGCTAAGTGTTTGGTTATTATTAAGCGAGTATACTTATTATTCTTTCTATCATATATAGTTCTTCAAATGTTTCTCATAGCAATGCAACGTGCACTTTTGTATGTTCTGTTAGAAAAATAATTGATTGTGTTAAATGTTTATTTGGAAAATCACGCCTCTCAGGAAAAAAGGAAAAAAAATCAAGTCACTTGATGTTTAGAAATTTTTTAGGGATACTCAATATTGAATGCTATTCACTCTCCAGAATTAATCATGATCCAGTGCTTGGACTTTTTGAGTTGTATACAACTGAATTTTTTGCAAGGGACATGCCAATTCTAAAGATGGTCAAAATTTTCTTATATTGAATGTAGAGAGGTGTAAATAAATTTTGGGTTCAAATGAATTTCCAGGTGAGAAGAAGAGTTCCTGATTTCGTCCCAGCGAAAGTACTAGATTTTGGGGCAGGAACCAGTTCAGCATTGTGGTGAGCATTTGGTTATTCTTTCTAGGAATTCAATGATTATGTGTGAGATAGAGTTTCAGTTTTATTCGAAATGAGTTAGGGCAATGATGGAGGTGTGGCCAGGGTCATTGGAGCAGATTAACTTGGTGGAGCCATCACAATCAATGCAAAGAGCAGGACAGAGCCTGATGAAAGGTGCTATTATGATAAATAGAATTGTGATCTTCTGAATGATTGTTGCATTCTTGTACATATGGTCAAAATTTTTTAATACCATTTTTCTATCATAGACTTGAGGTTATGGGTAATGCGCGGCTGCCCTCACCATCCGAGTGTATGTTAAAAACAAATTAAGCTCTATGTAGGTGAGATATAATAACAAGATTTGGTGGTGGTTGCTGGAAATTGTTCTGCTCAACTAAAAATATTCATTATGTCTACTGCAGTAACCTGTGGCATCGATGTTGGAGAAAAGGAAATAGTATAACAATTTGTGAAAAGGTGGAGAGAGAAAAAAAAAAAAAAAAAAGAAACGCATGATAACTGTACTTTGAAACATTGATTTCAAAAACTCCTCTCAACAGCCCAACCAATCAAAGCCATAGACTTTTTGTTTTTTCTGTGAGATTGAAGTTTCTCATTATCTTGGGTATTTGAAACGTCATTACAAGAATGCTATACAGGTTGACATGATATCTACACATGATAGTAGATGAATGCCAATGCCGATGGTTCTATTTAGTTATGATCATTAAAAAAATTAGAGGATACCGTCTTAATCCTTGGGAATGGGCCAAAAAGTTAAAGTAACATTGTATCCACCAGGGACATGTTTAAGCATCATTTGATTACTCTACACATTCCTGGGTCATTGAGTTATCTAAATTTACCTTCTGATTGGTAAATTACACAAGGTCTTACTATAATTGTACAATTATTTTCAAAGATTCTCCTTTTTCTGTTGTACTTGCTGAATCTTTACAATATAAAATCTGAGTCTCATTGGGTTATTCTGATTTTCATATTGGTAAAATCGTAGGACTACAAAATTTACCCCTGATTCATAGCTATGATAACATCCAGTTGTTGAGTAAGCATATTAACAAGTCTGGAAGGCGACATGACCTTGTTATTGCTGTAAGTATGAATATTATTGCTCTGCATCCTTTTTCATATTGCTTTAAATATCACAACAGTCCGTATTATGAGTTAGATGACATTGGATACGAGTGGAATGAGTTCATTCGCGGAATAAGATTTTTTTTCCTGCTTCTCCTTTCCTATGAATTATGTGGGCATATGTGGTTAACATCACACTGTTTTGGGCAATTGGATGAAGTCGTACGTGCTTGGAGAGATACCATCTGTAACGGACAGAATTACTCTTGTGCGCCAACTCTGGGATCTGACTGGAGATATCCTGGTAAGTTGTATTTTGGATTATATCCCATTTATTCTTTGTCTATTTACTTCTTGCACACTTTATGTTATCATTCTTGAAAACATGCCATAAGTCCGTGTTCTCCAAAGAAACATGTTTGCATTGGTCAATGTTTAACGACACACTTAAAGATATTTGTTGAAACTATCATCATATGGTTTTCTTGATTGCAGTCAAATTTTGGAGCTGTCTTGGCAGCATAATTTAACTTAGGCAATCAATGTGAAACGAATTGAGTCACGATAGAAAAATGTCTGCAGTCACTTCTCTGGCATATGTTTGAGGTCAGAGGTAAATTTTGGGGCGATTAAGAATAAAACTAGAGATGCAAAGTCAAGTGCATCCAAGAAACTCTTGTGGCGGAATATGTAAATGGGCGGATGGGGAATTTTTTTTCTTTATATTTTTTCTTCTTCCTCTTATATTTTCCTCCTTTCCCATGTTTCTGTTTGAGTTTTCTCCTAAAAATGTATTCTGTTTTCTGGAAAAGAATTTTTGTGCAAATTTAAAAAATTCTGAACAATCCATGGGTTTTGAAACTATTAAGACTCCATTGTGAGCTGTTGGATAATCAACAATTTTTCCCAAATTTGCGAGCTGCAGCAAATATCATGCACTGCCCGTCCAGCCAAGAAAGACCTGATATGAGCAATTGTGGATCTAGTATACTATTACGTCTTCAAGCATATGTGTCCTTCATGTAACTACCTTGGTTAAAGAATACACCACATTTACTCTTACCAGGATCAATACCAAACAGTGATCTATTGGTGTTTCTAATTATTTTCGCTTTTACTATTCCTTCTCGTTTATCTTTTCTCATCTGGTTTGACGGTGGCACAAGTGGTTGCTCTTGACCAAGCTCGAGTTCCCTTTCCTGGATAAAAATAGCCTGTCCTCACTCATTGCATAATTTGCGTTCCTGAAAATATTAACAATGTAATTTTGTTATGGACCAGAGACATGCTTGTATTTTACTGAGTAGGAGTTTTCCATGGGGAATCCTCTGATTTCAGCAAACATGGGAGAGGTTTGCAAGTTTCCATGAGATATCTTTGTCACGTGTTATAGAAAGTTCTCTTGATGACTTTTACAGTCAGAGCTCCTTTCTTTCGATGTCTACACTGATTATTGATGCGCAAAAAGTTGAATTACTTCAGAAAAAAATTACTTTTTAGTTTGCTAATCAAGTTTTCTGACGTGCTACAGATTCTCGTTGAGCCTGGGACACCACAAGGATCAAGTATCATTTCTCAAATGCGATCCCATGTCTTATGGATGGAGAAGAGGGTAAAATCTCGTTAATGATCAGTTTCAACTACCGGTGTTTGTAATTTATGGATTCTTCTTTGTGTTATTCTTCTCAAATTTAATCTGGTCTTCTATTTTTTTATAGAGAAATCGCAAATTGCAAAATGCTGCCAATAAAGTCTCCAAGGATCTGTTGACACTTAAAACCGGTGCATTTGTAGTAGCTCCTGTGAGTTGATGGTTTTCCAATTTCATAACTTGCAGTGTATTATACTTGAAGCGGAAAGTTCCTTGTGGGTCTCTTCTGGATCTCAAAACTTTTTTTAAGCTGTTGTTTAAAATTGATGATGGTGTATTGGTATTACAGTGTCCCCATGATGGACCGTGCCCGCTGCAGAATACCGACAAATACTGTCATTTTGTTCAACGCCTGGAGAGGACATCATCACAGCGATCATACAAGGTTTTTGTCAAAATTGCTCTCTACTGCTACACGTGAACACTCAGTCCGCCGCACAAAGAGATGTAGACTTAACGTAATTCTAATTTTGCATCCATAGTGAAACAATTTGGAAAAATAATCGATCAATCTTTTAACCCTTTCTGTTAAATACCCACTTCAACTTCGTTGATACTGTGTTTTTAAGAATAGTTGAAATTTTAATTTGTTTCACATACCTTGCTGTCGAAGATGTCATGACATTTGTGTGGCAAGGAATTTTACATCCCATGTTTTTTATATAACCAGTTTTTCACTCTTGTTTCGAGTTCTTAGAATTTTTGTCTATGCATTTATTGTGTAGCGATCCAAGGGTACTCTACGTGGCTTTGAAGATGAAAAGTTTTGTTATGTTGCTTTCAGACGAGGATTACGACCAAGGTTAGTGTAATTCATGCTTGTCACATAAATTTATGTTCAATATCATCATAAAAATTACCGAGTCTACTTTCCACCTCTGGGTGAGATGTCATCTTAAATATGATGGACACCTCAAAACGATCAACAAGGACCTTTACAATATCTTCTTCAAATTATGCTTGTGAGTGGTGTACCAAAAACTGGGGAGTATCAGTTGTTATGCCTTGTCTGATTTAACCTTAATTCTGGCATAGGAAATTTCAAAAGGAAAAGGGTGGCAGATATTTCTAATTCTTTGTACACCAAACAGTAAAACTATAAGTGACGCACACAATATAAAATGATTTAAACTGCTTTCTTAAATAATTTTGTTGAAAGCATATGTGTTCTATGTCTTGGCTCTGACTGGAGAGTGGATTTTCTTAGGCTAATATTTTGGGTTCTGGCCATTAAATTGTATTCTCGTCGGAATTCTTATTCTTATTTCAGCTCGAAGAGGCCGTTTCTTGTTAATATTTGCTGCTTTTCAACATAAGATAAATTCTCGCAACTGTACTATTGAATCGACCTCATCAAGTTTGAGCCTATTCCCCTTAAGTTGGACGGACATTTCTGTTAGTTTTAGTGAGCACGTTCCACATAGATTGGTGATATATGATTAATA
The DNA here is from genome assembly GCF_022965805.1 of Primulina eburnea. Taxonomy (NCBI): domain Eukaryota; kingdom Viridiplantae; phylum Streptophyta; class Magnoliopsida; order Lamiales; family Gesneriaceae; genus Primulina; species Primulina eburnea. The sequence continues at coordinate 2,261,088 of NC_133103.1, read as the reverse complement.
TGTTCGATGATTTTTTATATGGCAGATTTGTGGTTTTATGGATATGTGATTTATGATTTTGTTTAAATATGTTTGAAATTTTGTCACATCTTCTTAAATTCATCCGTATAGAACCCTTTTTGCCATCTCTATTTCCCATGATTTTATTGTGACATATCACTTAATGCATCTTAGATGGTTGAAATTAAGAATCAATATTCTAATTCATTTCTTTTCCATCTCCTGATGAATACGTTATGTTCCTCATTTTAATACTATCTCTATTTGGTAAATCAATTGGTAATCTTGAGCAGAGAACCTTGGCCACTTGATGGTATGAAGTTTGATACGTTAAAAGAGATGCATGCTAAAAGGATACCTGAAGATCTAGAGAAGGATGTTGGTGAGTGTTCCAATTTTTATATTGGACTTAAAGTACTTAGGATCATCTCATGCTTGTTCTTTGCCGGTTTCTATCCTCTGACGAATACTGAGTAAATTTCGAATTGTCATTCCAGAGAGCCAATTTTTTACCCTAGAAGGGCAGAAGGATCCTTATGAAGCAGATGAGAAAACCGTTGCATCTGATTCAAATGCGTTGGAAATTGATTCATCAGTGGAGAACGATGATGTGGAGGAAGAACACGACGAGGATGAAAAAGGAGAAACTCCTCGCGCTGATCTTGGAAGTGGGTGGGGAAGAACCATTTATATGCCATTTCGAAGGGGTAAACGAGTTGAGCTGGATGTGTGTCGTTCTACCAATGGCGAAGGAACAGAAGGCTCCTTTGACCGTGTTGTCATTACGCAGAGCAAGAATCCCACTTTGCATCATCAAGCCCGGCGATCACTTTGGGGTGACCTGTGGCCACTTAGGAGCGAACAAGCTAAAAATTTTTACACCTAAAATATTTATGCAGAAGCTATAATCTTCTTGTTGTTGGTACAAAAAAAAGCTTTTTGTACTAAACATGTTATTGATTTTATATACATTGTTTTTTCTTAGTCGCACTTCTAATATTTTACATACATTGTTATTTCTTAGTCACACTTCTAAAACTACACAGTCTCAACTTTCACGTTTGTGTTGGGTTAATTGTTTGTACTTATCTTGATTGATGGACGTTGTTATTTCCGACTTAGTTATTGTATAAACTTCCATTTCCCCTAAAAAAACAAAATTTCACGACACCAACAAATTTTTGGATACTACGCTTCTGAAACATATGGTCTCTTTTGCAATTTAGAAGGGTTTGTGCTATAACGGCAATAGGGACAAAATTACTTCTACTTACTAAAAGTAGTAAATTCTGCTTTCATAACATATGTTTACGCAGATGTCTATTCGTACATATTTAAGTTTTGTTATATTTCAAATTTTCTTTACATTATTATAAATTTTACCTTTACAATTTTAAAATATTATAATTATTTTGAAGTAACAAATATAATACCCAATATTCTTATTAATGTCAGATTAGTTATCTTACAAATAAAAAACTATCAATTATACAATCATCACCTTGTACACGAATACAACGTATTGCATTTTTTCCTCGAAATCAAAAAGAAATTAACGTAAAAAAGGGGGCAGTGCAAGTTGATGGATATCACTTTCAGCATGTGCTTTGTGTTTATTATTATTATTATTATTATTATTATTATTATTATTATTATTATTTTATTTTTAGTATTATTATTATTATTCTAATTGGCGTTGAAGTTATCAAACGTCGTCACATTGCCAAGCAAATGGACTTCTTAGCCAACACTTTTCCATATTCGTTGAATTCGATTTTTAACACACAAATGAAAAAAGATAGCTTATTGTATCTAATTCCATCGGCCAACTAATTTCCTTTCTTGGGTCCTCGCCGAATGGATTACTGGTGTAATAGATGCCTTGGCAGACGGGCACCACTTGGACTGACAAGCTCTGCACCACTTGGACTGACAAGCTAATCCCACTTCGCCATTTCTCTGCATTTATCACCAAGTTGAAACTATTTCGATTCAAGATCAACGAAGAAGGCCCATTAAACCAAAATTAAGTCTTGCAGTGGGTTTGATGTGCTTTTTAGATGCTCAATTGATGGCGAATTTGGGCGACGTTTAATGGCGAGTACCTTTTCAGTTCTTGTTTTGTTAGAATTTGACGTGTTGTTACGAAAAGTTGTGTGTGTTTCTCTCTTCGTTTTGTAATTGCTGATTAAATTTATCGTTTTGAGCTTCAGATGCGTATTTGATTTCGTTTTTTGTCTCTCCTCTCAGACTTCAGGGCAAGTTTTATTGCTTAATCATGCTCTATAAATACCCAGCTATGGCTTATGAACTTAATGCTTTTATGATTCCAATTAACGCAAATTTGGTTGATGGTGAATTTAAAGGACCGTATGCATCATGATTTACTTTTATTAAAATATTTATGTATGTTTGCTCCACCAGAGTCAAATTTTCGTTCCAGTAAAAGTTTTTATCTTTCGTAGTATTGTTAAACTTTGCAGGAGTAATTGATGTCTATTTATCTTGCAGTGTATAGTGAATACCTATTGATCTATCCTTTGCCCGTCTCATGCAAACTAAAAAAATATGCTTAAAGTTTTACGAAGCGTGGTGGTTGGTGAGTAGAAGTGTGATGTATGGAAAAGCAGAGGTCAACTTGCTTAAATTTGACGACCAGCAAACGGGTGATGTTGCTATACGGTTAAGAAGTAAGGAGGGAAGACAGGAATTCTACTATTCACATTCACTTATTCTTAAAAACAAGAGCAAGCACTTTGCAGATAGACTTTTGAACCAAAGTTCTCATGCTTGTGTCGAGATAGAGTGCTCGGAATTTGATTATGATCACTGTGTCAGACTTTTAAAGCTTCTTTATCTTCCTTCAGACTCGGTTTTGGACGCGTTGGATTCTGTGCAATCTGCTCTTGGCGTTCTTCAGGTGGCTGAAACTTTACGGTGTGAAGCAATTGTCAACAGTTGCATTCAGTACCTGGAGGCTGTACCTTGGGAAGATATTGAGGAAGGTGATATTGTTAAAGTAGTTTCACGATTAGGTCCCATGGCCGTGCCTATACTAGCAAGAATCCAACCTGTAGATATAAATGCCTCGAAAGGTGTTCTGATCTCTGCAATTCGCCTTGCCACCTCTACTGACCACCCTTTCCCTCCTTTTGGAGACGAGCTTAGAATTTCAGCCCAAGAACAAGTCGATTACATGCTCCGGGATGATGAAGATATTCCGTTGGTCACAGCTGACAATGAGGTAAAAATGGAGGCAAGAATTGGCCTGTCAAATACATTTTCTTTGTTTGAAAGAGAACTATCCTCAGTTTTGAAATTCGACATCACATGCACGGTAGCTGAAAGTAAAATTATGCAGAATTTATCTGATCTTGAATGGGTGTGCAACATTCTACCTAAAATGGGGCTGATGGACGAATTTGTTTTTAAATGGATTGATGTATCTGATAATGTATTGTTGGTCGTCGAAGACAAGAAACTAGAAAATATCATGTGGGGTTTAAAAGTTAAGATCATTGAAGTGACGTCAAAAGTGCTTGATACAGTAGGCTATGGAAATGTGATTCTTCCTGCGCCACGACGAGTGAAGCTGCTCAAATCATGGTTGCCATTCATTAGAAAACTGAAGCCTATTCTTGATTCAATGATCGACAAGGATATGGAATTCCCTTACAAATTGGATGAAGATACGTGCCAAAGCATTGAAGGGGCAATAGTTTCCTTAGTTTTGGCGCTACCATCTGATGATCAAGCAGACATTCTTACAGATTGGATGAATACAGAGCATGTAACATATCCTGATCTGAGCGAAGCTTTTGAGGTATGGTCTTTTAGAACGAAATCTGCTAAGAGAAGATTAGTTTCAGGTTTGAACAGAGTTGACGATGCAGCTGTTGTACTCTGATTTTCTCGTCTTTTTTGTTTGGTTTTATGAATTTCTTAGCATGGCTGCATGGGGATGTTTAATTAATTAACCTCCATTTTACCTTGGTTTTGTATCCAACCTACCTAATTTTTATCTATTTAATAGACATTTTTATCTATGTCAAACCCATTCTTCTGTAGTCTGTACGCAAACAAAAAGCACCATCTCCTTGGCTATGGTGACAAAAACAGAGTCGACTGAAAACATACCAGAGCCTCAGCATGCCTGTGTTTAGTGGATACAGCAAATTTCCAGGAAGAGTCTGCTTGAGATTTTTGAGCTGGAGTTTTCCAAAACACGAAACTGGTTGATGTGGACATGATGGATAAGATGGAAGTGCAGACACAACATGCCAAAGAATGAGAGGGGGAGGCATTGCTCAGCTGTCGAGTCAATGGTGGAGGTTGGTGCAACACGGCAGCACTCGAGGATGGCATTGTCTTATGGGTTGTTTGCAGCCAATGATTCTTTGCGAGGCAATTGAACAAGGGTAATTAATTTCGTGCAGATAGTTTTTCGTGAATAAAATTATGAAAGTTAAATAAGGTAAAAATTCATGGACATTTAACAACACTGGAAAACAAGAAACGAAGTTAATATCGAACAGTCATCGGAAGAAGATTGATCATTTTCAGAATAGGTCATGCATGATTTAGGAAATTAAAGACGATTCGTGTAGCTATAACTTTTATGTACGTGAAGTCTATGCAGATTTGACGCAGGTGAGCTCCTCAGTATCCACTCGGGAAATATATTCAGGCCGACTTGAAGAAGTTTGGTTCATCGTTTAATTATAGAGCTAGGGAATTTTGTATTTCGAGAAACAAGTTCAGACAGTTAAATAGTTTGTTTTCTTTAGATACTTTCCCAGAAAACTGCCATGTGCATTCAATAAAAGAGTTATCAATACCTTTTGAATTCAATTACCTTCTCTACTTTCAATGGATGGAAAATTACAAGAGAAGGCTGAAACAAGAAACTTTAAGATGGCATTGACTTATTTCTCAGATGTTATGATGGAGCATGTGTAGTTTGTAAGGTGACAAAATTATAGTGATCATCTTTTATCAAGAAAGAAAAAAAAGGTGTGTTCAATTCACTTTGCGTCTAGAAACAGTTCAGTTAATGGGCCTTTATGCATCCAAATCTTTACTTTACTTTTGTATTTCTGAGCTGAAATCTTTATTCATATCAGACACTTGAAACTTAATAATCTCCTTCAATGAAAATTGCCTGAGCAAATATTTCGATAGTAGTAATTACTGAGTCAACGGTTTATCGTTGTACCAAAAACTATATATACAATTCAGATATTTTTAAACCGTGAGATAATTTTTGTTCCTTAACAAGGATGTTATGAGTTGGAATCATGAGCAAACACAGCAAAGTTTAGCAGACAACTTGACAAATTATATATAGATGCTAAATTTATAGACTTGTAAAAAAATATCAGTATTAAAAAAATAAGCTTATCTTGATATCAATCTTAAAAAAAAAAAAACTAGGTCCACGCTAGATATTGGGAAACGAGATTGGTAGGTGCTATGTGGGGAGGTAAAAAGTAGATTTAATAATGAGGGAGGCAAAAAATTATGATGGGAGTTGTTTAAGTCAAGATTTTGCATTTAAAATTAATATATTATAAATGGATGCATCTTATAATTTAAAATAAAGTATAAATAAAATTTGAAAATTAATCTATTTAAAAAAATGGGGTTTTCTGGATCCGCTCAAACATATATGGACCCATTTTTGTTATTGGTTTATAGGCTGTGGCCAACATTCTTAGCCAAGCTAGCTCTCTTGATACAAACAATATCATGAGAAATTATTGATGTTCCTCACCATAAGCCTCGGATTCCCTATTCGTGCTGGCTCCTTGAATTGCATTCACACAATACTCTGTCCTGTATTTTTATATCTTGAACTATGTTATTAATTCTCATGGCGTTTCTATTTAAAAAAACTGATAATAAAATGAATTCTCGAGCGTTTTACTTGGAACAAGCTTAAAATTCATGTCAGTTCAATTCAAATTCCTGATTCAAGTATGTTTTGTTCAGTTTAAAATTTTGATATTTGATGAATAAAATCGATTACATCTTGATCCTACTATCAATATAGTCTAATAACTGGAAATATTATTTTTTAAATACCAAGTTCATATCTAACTAGAGTTTAATGTTCTCTCTTTTTTTATAGTACTTTTAATGAAATAATATTTACTCTTATTTAATAGGAAATTCAATTTTTTTAGAACATATAAAAAAAATCAGGGAATAAAATAAAATAATTTTGTGCAAGAAATGTGAATTATTTCCATCTTGGCAAAAAAAAAAGTGTAAATTATAGGGGGGAGCAAGTGACATGGAGTGCATCAGAAAATGATCCCTTAAAACCCCACAAAGACTACAGTGTCGATGGGGCCCACGACGGGGGTGCCCAATCTCGTGCTTCGCTCCCTCACCGAATATTCTCTGCTCGATGTCTCGTTCTACGCTCCCCCAATTATTATCTCAACCTCCTTCTCCAAATATTAATTTCTTTATTAATACAAATTAAAAATAATAGAAAATTATGATTTTAAAAATTACGAAATTTTGATAATAAATAACTAATGAGCCATATCAATTATCAAACAAGAAAAAATCGCTCATATATATATATATATATATATATATATATATATATATATATATATATATATATATATATATATATATACATATATTATATTTATATATGTGTGTGTACATTAATGAATCTGAAGTTGGATGTGGTAACTGGAAGGTCGGATCTTTACTTAGAAAGTTCGGGTCGAACCTTCGAAATCTGGGAGCACAAACAAAAACGTTAGAAGGGGTCGGAAGGTTGTTCTGACGTAGTCCCTCAGACGCTCAAGTCAGAGAATAGCGTGTAGCGCAAGTGAGTATATGAATGAATAAATAATGAATGAAACATGTTATTTATAGGAACAAAATATAGTCCTGATTTGGTAGATTTAGATTCTCAAAATCTCTTACAAAATTAGGTTAAATCTTAATGGGCTTTACCTTTCCGGACTTCGTTTATGTGGGCTACCCGTTAATGTCTGAATGTGAGATCTCCTAAGCAGGAGCTCGTCTGTAGTCTGGACCAGGTGGAAGCTCGGCCGAGACATATATCCAATCAATAAAATACCATAATTTGGGAGGTCTACACGTGAGGTCGGCACGGGGAGGTCGGTCATCACTTCATGTGTTACGACTACGAGCGTCGAGGAGGTCGGCCAATATGACCTCCTGGATGCCATCCTACCCACATCGCGTGTGAGAAGACTCAGAACCTTCTGAATATTGGACCACTGCCCTTCTGGCTACCGAGAGTGGGCTCAACACATCTCCGATCGAGAGTATCATATATATTAAATTTATATTAATACGATGGAAATTTGATTTTCTCATAATGTATCCTAATTTTTTGCCATCGGTATCAATAGAAAAAAGACTATTGATATTTTGTATTATATTTCGCAAATTTTGGATTTTCAGACGTTGATTGATTGGTATTGCTTCCAACTTTGTTAACGTTTTTCTCCTCTTTTCTTAAATCAATTTACTAACGTATGTATCACATCAAAAAGCATCAAAAAATTAATCAAATTTGTTGTTGATAAAAAAAAATATTAAATCAGTCTCTAGTTATTATTTTAAAAATTGCAAGTACCCATTTCCTCTACATACTCAACATACGATGTGATTGATCCTAATACTATTTTGGATTAAAACTTATATATATATATATATATATATATATATATATATATGATAATTCGACAGATCAGTGTTCCTAAGCATACAACAAATCTCTTGTAATTGATTTGCCTGAAATAATAATGTCTAATAACAACCAACAAAACATAGTGCACACATGAAAAATCAAACGTTTTGTTTCGAAATTGCTTTTCTAAATTTTTATTTATTAATTTAATTAGGGTACTAGATTTCACATGCATCATTAATTGTCCCAGGAATAATGGCAATTCATGATCATTCAATTCCTCAAGAAAAAAAGAAGATATCCTCATTATACACAATTATCTTTATTTTAATGTTCCCTATCATTCGGTATAAATTAAAATTTCATACAATATTATTTAGATCTTTACACCAACCAATCTTGCGAAAAGTTTAAATGACATTATTTCTAATATCAAACATATTTCACTTTTATACGGTAAAAATTCAGGCGCATTTATCTCATTTGGAATAGGGTTTTTATGCTTGTTAAAACATATATTCTAAAATATTATTAATTTTATATGTTTTTAAAAACATATTAATTCTAAAATATAATCCGTGATACCGTCTCACACAAGTTTTTGTCATTAAGTATATTAAGTGTTCCTTCCACAAGTCGGTAAATATTTGTGTTATATCTATATCACAACTTGGTTAAAATTTAGCATTTTTCTGAAAGGAAAAATGATCACCATTCAAAAGGTTATTGGCCACTTGTTGAAGTGTTTCTAAATTTCAAAGGAAAAGGAGGACCTTGATATACATACATATATATACATACATACATATATATACATACATATATATATATTTCTGAATGAATTTGCAACTTTTTCGGTCATAATTATTGAAATTGGACATTTGATATGATATTAAAATCGCAGGCTTCTTGTGGAAAAACGTACGAAAGGGACATTATGTAAGGCATTGGGGCTAAGATGTTGGGTGGTTCATATTCATGGTCAATGCCTTTATTTTTCTTTTATTTGACCTTCGAATTATTCATTAGTAAATCATGCTTCAATATTATTACCTATTTGCTTCCTTTACAATGTATCTAGCTAAAATTAAATCGACGTTCCATATTTTTTTTTATGAACGTATTTATATTTGTGAATTAATCAAATAAAAACATTTTAATTTTCATTTAATTAGTGTACGTTTACGACTTAAGATCTATTTTTTGTTGATTATGAAAAATTACAAAAAAAAAAAATCAGAAGGAGGTAGTATATGAAAACAAAAGAGAAAAAATGAAATTAAAATAGATAATATTTAATAAATAATTGATTTTAATATTAACTTTTTTCTTAAAATCATTTTTGTGGAAACAGAATTAACATCCCACCAACTTCTTAATTTTGATTCAATTGAGCGAAAACTAATGCATAATTGATTTTTTTTTAAAAAAATTTAATAATAATAATTTTTTACTTCTTGCAAGCACTCCCTAAATTAGGGTCCACCCCCACCCCAATCTCGTTTTTTATAAATCGAATATTTCTCGTTTAATTCCCGCGATGATTAAGCCTTCATCTAGCTCTCATACTCGGTTATATCAAATTGATCTGAAAATTCTCATCCGATTTTGTGGGTGTCAAATATTTATCATAGTCATCGCCCTTGCTTCAAATAAATTTAGAAATGGTAATAAAATGAGCTGAATTTGTCATCCTCATCCCCGACTTGACTTGAATTAAATCTCCATACTCATCAACGCTTCAAATATCAGTTGAATTAACCGATAAATCTTCAAATTCACTTCAATAATATTGACAATAATCCAATTACATATATAAATAATAATTAATATTACTTGATACAAACTTTTGTAATTAATGGTTATATTATAATAAACAATTTTAAATAAAACACATAATTATAATGAAATAACAAGTTGGATTATGAATGAGATCGATTTGAATGTTATAAATTTGAGTTTTTGTTAACTAATAGGAAAACTAATTATTATTAGTAACAACAATGATATTATTATTGGGACCTCAGAACGAGTGCATTGATGAAGATAACACATTAACATATCCAACCCGATTGGCTTCGAGGATTTGGAAATTTCCTTAACCTGGTCTCATTTTTTGCTTTCCCCGCAGAATCTCAAACCCACCGAGAAAATTGACATCATATTTTACATCGTGGCAAAAACTTGTGTGAGACGGTCTCACGGGTCATATTTGTGAGACGGATATCTTATTTGGATCACCCATTAAAAAGTATTACTTTTTATGCTAAGAGTATTACTTTCTATTGTGAATATGGGTAGGGTTGACCCGTCTCACAGATTATGATCCGTGAGACGGTCTCACATGAGACTCACTCCTACATCGATTTGTTTTACACATTACCCGTGGCAGTAACATGTGATCATCCACTTCAACTCTACGCTACTATTTAATTTTTTATTCCAATAAAATCAAAATTATATTTTTATCTGATTGGTATGGAAATTATAATTTTTAACTTTCATTTCTATTTTTTCCGTATTGATTAGTTGAACTCTTCATTTATATGATATATGTGTAATAATTCAGCAGACATTCTGACATCACCAACCTCGAAAACGGCCAACACCGTTCTCTATGCTCTGTTTCGAAAAATTCCATAAAAATAAGAGTTGTCATAAATTAGTTTTTTGTTTTAGGTGAAGATATTCCAGGCAATAAAGACAAACAAAGAACCAATTAATGAACCCAAATAGGTACAAGAGGGTACCATGTAATTATTTAATTAATAATAAAATCTTTTTTATTTTTATTTTTATACATTAATTAAAATAATTCTTATATAATAAACTATTAAATTAGAATTTTCTGCTTTTTTATTTTTTTACTAAATATTTATTCAAATACTGAATGCATTATACGTATTTCATTATTTATATAGTTCTACTTTAATGTCTATCAGTATCGTATTTATTTTTTTATTTATTAAACATGTTATTGGTCAATTAATTTCGAAAATCCGCTCAAGCGAGCTTTTTAAAACACTAATATTTCTATGGTTCTACTTTAATGTTTATCAGTATTGTATTTATTTTTATTTGTTAAACATGTTATTGGTCAATTAATTTCAAAAACAAATATAACTTGAAAATAAATATTGTTAACAAATCTTCGTACTTTTCTATAATTCATTGATTTGAACAACATAAAAAAAAACTATTTCTCAAACAATTTAATTATTTTGTTGTATTTGTAAAATATTATGGAATATTAATGTACTCTCGTTCTCGTTTGCCATAGGGAAAGAGAGAGGCAAAGCGAAATCCTTTTTGCCTCCACAGCCGATATATACACATACGTACGTATCTATACATTTAACTTTCCCTTTTATCTTTCTTGTCTTCTTTCGCTTATTTTTATTTCCCATCTCCACTCTTCGTCTCTGCGTTTTCTTCTCCTTTTTAATCCATTTGGGTTCAGAATTCAGACAAACACCCAACAATCATCTCTTTAGTTTGCACTTTTTGTATTTCACTGCCGTTTCTTTTTTTCTCTTTGCTACTTCAAACACCCTCTCTATAAACCCTTCACTCTTTTCCCAAAACAAAAACTGGGTTTTACTTTCACTTTATTTTCCTTTCTTGCTGTCTGAACCTCTGCGGAAAAAAAAGATTTGATTTTTTTAGAAGTGTATTTCTTGATTGGAATCAAAAAAACGCAGAAAAAAACTGAAAAAAAAGACTTTATTTTGGGGCTGAAAGTTGGATGATAGTGATTTCTCGGTAAGATAGCTTCTGAGAAGGCAGTACTGCTGCCTCTGCATTCTTGGTTTCTTCTGCAAAATGGGTGCTCAAACGATTGATTCAAATGCAAAAGAGACATTAAAGAATCTTTGTTGCAGTAATGGATGGAGTTATGCCCTTTTCTGGGGCTTTGATTACACAAATTCTTTGTAAGGATTATTAAATACTCTGCATGTTTCTACTATGTGTCCTAAAGTTTTATTCTTTTATTACATTTCTCCATTGTTCATAACTTCATTTTTTTCACACACACCCACACACAAATGGTGTTGTGTGTTTATTTTACTATAAACCCTTAATTCCTTTATTAGTACCATTTTTTCCTGCGTATTTTTTTAACTAAGTACAGCTTCTGCATGCTTCTTTTTTTTGGCCTCTGAAGAAAATCTGGTAAAGTGCTATCTGTTCCTAATTTCTGGTTTTTTTCCCTTTCATAACATCAAAATATGGTTTCAAAATTAGAGGTGAAATTTATTTTGTTTAATGGACTTTTCTCGGATCAATGATTACATCTCTTTAGGATGACAAAATGCAATATCATGTATTAAAAGTCCTTCTTGAATATGATTATTTTATTGCATAAATAAATGCTTTGCCTTTACTCTATGTCAATAATTATTTTGATTATATTATTTTTATTTGCATTACTGTTTCCTTTTTTAAATTATTTTCTCCATCTTGTATAGATTAGTTTAATTAATCTAGTTATTTTTTTAATCTGTTTAGTCTGTTTTGGGTCATCTCAGGTTGTTGACATTGAAAGATGCATATTATGAGGAACAATTGGGAGCTGTGATTGATAATATGCTTCTACAAGTGCATGTTCTTGGAGGAGGGTAAGCTTTATTATTTAATATTTTTTTATAATGTTACCGATATTAATTTTGACCTTAGAATTTTCATTTTATTTTCTTGAAAATTCTATTTTATTTTTAAATATTACCATACTAATTTTCAGGTTTTTTTAACAGTGTCATTGGTCAAGCAGCGTTTACTAAAAATGATAGATGGATGTTTTCCGAAGATCACAATGAGAGGCAAAGTTGTTTAGGATCATTCCAAAGTCTTGAGGTTTTTCAGGTATAAATCTTCCAAGCATTTCCTCTTAGGATTTTAAATAGCATTTTATTTCTGATGTATTATTCTAATGGAAAATGATTTCACGTCGTTTTATAGGATGATTCTGAATTGTATTGCCAATTCTCTATGGGGATAGAGGTGCTAACTCTTTCTTCTAATTGAGAAAATTATACATTTCATTTATTTCAATCTTGATGGATAAGCTAGTTTTGGTGATCACAAAAATTTATTTTGCAGACTATAGCTCTAATTTCAGTAGAACCATTGGGGGTTGTGCAATTTGGTTCTACTCACAAGGTTAGTCGTCGTTTCAACAATACAATGTAATGCATCTCGCCGAAGATACCTTTTTCGAGTAATTGAGCTCATGGACTCAAATTTGATTTGCATTTTTAAGAATTATAAGGGATCCATACTTTGGTTTATAGATGCATCCTATTATCCATGATTACCGTCACGTTGTAGCTACATGCAACTACGACAATCACAACCCCATCACCTTGATCATAAGCACTTTTTGAAAAGTGTCCGAGCTCTCATTTATCCTCTTCCCGAGAAACAAGCGGGCTTTCTTAATCGAAGCACCAAAACGTTTTATGCAATGCCTGGTTTGTGGACAGCTAGGCATGAGCTTTACAGCATTAGATCGAGGATTCTAGATTCCACGTCTTTGGTCTGATGAAGACCACAGATGGAATCAATCCAGTATTTCTTATCACCTTTATGAATATCCATCAAGCATTTCTTTCGAGAAATACAACCAGACTTTGCAATATATACATCAATCTTTCCCCTCAACTCTCCTTTCATTCACCTCTTTACTCTTTCTCCAGAACACTATTCCCAACATCCATCTGAAAAGGAAACAACTTTTGTTGTATTTGTAATATAAATGAAGTCTCACTACTTTTTATCACCCCATGGAAAGGTTCCCCATCAACTTTTATGATATATACTACAATGATTCTATCTAGATCCTGCTTAAATAATGAGCTAAGGTGGCTTCTATCTTATTATGAAGATCACCATATATGGTGTTTGCTTAGTTATACTACTACCCTTCTATTGACTGTCCAAATTTTGCTGCAGATTCTTGAGACAAAAGATTTTGCAGAACAAGTGAAAGAACTTTTCAGAGTAATGGGTGAAGGTAAAAAATTCCAGTTGGCGGAAAATGAGCCCGCAACTTCAAAAACTCAGTTCCATGAGCCAACCACACAGTTTTTGTCATCGCTGTCACATAACATTTTACATTCCACGAATCAAAATATTCTACATGATACAATCTCTGAAGGTTTTCGGGACTTGAATAATCCGATGGTTGCCTCGTCTCAGTTAGATAATCTCATCTTAGAGTCTGGGATCATTTTTAATCCCCGGGCCACCAAAGAGCTTAGCAGCAATAGTGAGTGTTCAGTGATAACTTCGTCTTGGCCTCATTTGACATCCAAATTGAGTGAAAATGCCGATTTCTCAAATTTAAATGCCGATGTCAACTCGGCTTCCACTTCATCACTAGAGCAAGATTTCTCCGAGGAATTTATACACTCTCGATATTATGCTTTGTCGCTCGATTCAACTAATTGTGGGATTCAAAGGCCATCCAGCCTAATGTCTTTGGAGGAGTTATTTCAAGATAATGATTTTGAGGACCTCTCTAAATATTTTCCAGGAGATGATCTTGCTCAATGGTTTTCTTCTATGCCAGGCCAAAACAACACCTCATTCCCTGTTCTACTAAGTAGTGATCTGCGGGGATGTAATCGTCCAATTGATATCCCAGAAAAACTTGTGTGCAATTCACTAAGTTCTATTACAGATACATTTGGAACAGACCATGTAAAAGAAACACAACAGGATTGGAGTGAAACTTTGATCCCGATTGTAGATTGTGATGATTTGAATTTTGGTGCAGATGACACCAAGTCCATTTCTGAGAAATGCGTACAGTCTCATGTTGGGAAAATATCTAATAGCTTGTTCTCAAAATTAGGCCTTGACCTCATTTTAGATGGTTGTGCTGGTAATTCTTGTACATTTTCACAATCAAGATTTGATATTCAGTCATCCTCTCCTGCTAAAAGAAGAAAAACTGAGAGCTATTTGTTGGGCCACGACCAAGTCAAATATCAAGACTCTCCTATCTTCGATGAAAAATTGCTTAATAGTGCAGCCTCTTTGAAAGAACCAGTTGTGTGTATTGGTAACAGATGTAGCTTGAGTACTCAAAATTCTTGTGTATCAAAGAGCCAAGATGAGCTGAAAAAATCTGGGAAGAAAAAGGCTAAAACAGGGACCAAACCAAGGCCAAAAGATCGTCAAATGATCCAAGACCGTCTTGTGGAGTTAAGGGGACTCATTCCTAATGGTGAAAAGGTAATGGAGTTAATTCTCTGTTTGATAAATCTGAAGTACAGATTTACTAGTTTCTTGACTAGATAGATATTGATTGATGTTACAGATGAGCATTGATCGTCTGTTGGAACGAACGATAAGACATTTAAACTTCATGTCTGGTCTCATAAAGCATGCTGAAACTCTGAAACAAATTGACAAGCCAAAGGTGAAAATGTCTTGCTTATCGTCTATACAACATTCTTTTGTTTTATGCATGGACTTGGACCTTCTATTAGCAAGAATAATTTTTAATGATGTTCTCTGATTAACAGAGCGGGGCTGTACCAGAAGACAATTTCAATAGTTGTGGCGGAGGTGGAATTACGTGGGCATGTGAAGTAGGCGAGCAGATGATGGTTTGTCCTCTGAAAGTTGAGGATCTTAGCACCCCTGGTCAAATGCTTATAGAGGTATGATAGAACTATGACACACAAAAAGACATCGAAGAATGTCTATTATCTTGTTTTGTTTCCCTCTCAAGGCAAAGTTCTGAGTTACCAATTAAACATGGCACTTAGGTTGATGTGATTTATCATCTGAGTTGGGTCGTAACTGATTATTTAAGCTTTTAGCATAAGTTTCCTCCCTATTTAACGACTTTCAATTCATCATATTTAACTTTTCCCTGCAGATCCAATGCGAAGAACAAGGTTTCTTTTTGGAGATTGCAGACTTAATCCGAGGTTTTGGCTTGATTATCCTCAAGGGAGTGCTTAAAGCTGTTGAATCTAATATTTGGGCTCACTTCATAGTGGAGGCCGAGGTAAAAAAAAATGAACTACTAGATGCAATAAAATCCAAAGCCTCAACATTCCTTTCTTCCTTGTTGTCTTTGTACATTCATGTAAGCTTAAATCCTTTTCAGGAAAACCAGCATGTCACACGCCATGAAGTATTTTCCTCCCTCATTCAGCTTTTGCAGATGAGTTGCCAAAGTGCAGGGAATGCAATTGATCCACTCGGTAGAGTCATCAGCTCAGGTGTATCCTTGTTCAACCATCATAAACCGACTGTTTCGTTTCCTGTCAATTTAATCAGTTGACACTCTTCGTTGAGTGCCAATGTTCGCAACGGACAGATCGCCAGTCGAAAATGGATAAGAGAGGGAGATCTGTGTGTTACAATTAATTTGTTTTTCATCCCCTTTTGTAGTCAATGTATGGTCAGGATTCTAAACTAGCAAGTGTGATAGGTAAATATCTATTTTTTTTTTAGGAAGATTAGTGTGTGGTTTAATAGTGTACAACAGGAAACATTTGTAACAGGGAAAGAATGATTGTGTTCTTCTGAATGATGGATGTTCTATGTTTCATTCACGGATGGTAACAAATGAAGTATCATTTAGGCTAATTTTTTTTTTTTAATCTTACAATTATTTAGTTCTATTTTGTTATTTATGTCATAATCAAACAACTTGATATCAAGAAACATCTTTTTATTCAATCCTAAAATAGCGGGTACTAGCAAGTTTAATATGCTACTTCAAATGTAATAAACAACAAGTAAATTACATAGATTTGTTATTATTATTATTTTTAACTATTATTACAAAAATATATTTCAGTCTGACATGACGATCGAAGATGACTTGAATTAAAGCTAGCGGATTAATTCTTATTACGATCAAGCATTTTCCGGACTGGGCATCTAAATGCTTAACTTGGTTACGTTGGATTCGTTAAAACACATGTAGATTTCATTTGTATGTGGTACTATTTATATTATAAATAAATAATCAATTATCATATTTTTTTAATATGTTGTAAAGTATGTTATATGTGCACTCATCCATATATATATATTATAAAAAAATAATATTTTTATATAAAAATTAAAAATTCATATAATAAAATTGACTGATGATAATTGTTTTTTAAATAATTATAATATTGCCTACAGTTTCAGTCCATGCTAATTTGCATGAGTTTGAAATTGGTAACATGATTTGACCCAAAATAGTCCTCCACGTTATAGTTAGACGGTTAGACTGTCAAATGTGACGGGATGTGCCTAAAGTTACTGACCGAATTTCACGTCCATTTCCGTCAATTTTCTTCTCCTGGCTTAATCGAAGCCCTCAATCAATGAAGCTGGAAGAGATACTTACATTCCGATCGGAGATACTTACGTTCCTCCGCCTAGGGTCGCCGATTCTGCCAGAGCCAAATAATTTCAGATGACGGAAACTATTATCGCCTCAACAATCCCGCAATTCACCGGTAACTCCCGCATAATCTGCCGCGTGTGAGTCCACTTTCAGCTCCTAATCATGTTTTTTGACATTTTACTTCTTTGATTATATTACGTTCAGGCTCCTAATTCAATTTTTTTTGTGCGTACGTATTTTTTCATGACCGCATTTTGTTAAATTTGATGTAGTTTTTTTGTTGAAGTTGGGGTTTCCTTTTTCGGTTTATACTTTGGTTTTGAATTGAGCTTTACCTAGTATTCTTTTTAGTATGGGTTAATTAACTACTACGTGGCTGATAGAATATGGCGATGACAGACATATTTACGCAGGGGTGATTGAGCTAGAAAAAACCTCTGCGCAGATGATAAACTGCGAAATTCAGCTAATTCTATTAAAGTAGATGGAATGGGGATGGATGGGTCTCTGTTTTAGACATGAAATTAAATTACTCCGGATTGTTGGGAAATTCAAATCAAAAGCCCCGGAAGAGTTCCAGTTAAAATGCCACCACGTCTAATAGTTTCATTATGTATTTTTTTAGTAATTTCATTTTCTTGGTACACTTGGTGGATCCAAGTAAATTGACTAAAAGTCACATTCAGAAAATCAAGGATTTGAGTTTATGAGGCTCATCTTCTAAGGGTGGTTGCAACCATAGCTTTTAGTTTGATAACAAGCATGCAGTTGATATTTCAAATATCTCTAGTAGTTTCAAATATCTCAAGTAGTTGCTTACTCCCTGCAGGCTACAAGGAACCTATAAAAAAAATATTTAATTGTGGTATCCATAGTGCGTATATTTCCTGATAAACTTGCTGATTATCAGCACTTTGTTGCAGGTGTGAAAAGCAATTTACACAATATACATGCCCTCGGTGCAATATTCGGTATTGCTCTCTGCAATGTTACAAGGTAATTACTATTTGGCTAGGATTTAACTATAAACTAGTGAAGTAACTAATTATTTGGATTCCGTGGCAGATTTGAAAATTTCTCAGATCGTACTTGTAAATCGGTCTTTAGTTTGGCAGATTCATACAAGTTTCGATAATGTGTTAAAATTTTCATATGAGTGAAAATTGATAGTATTGATGTGCTCTTTGTTTCTTCCTTTATGATGATAATATTTCCATATGGTATTCGTGGCAGTCCCATAATCCTCGTTGCACCGAATCTTTTATGAAAGAAAATGTTGTTCAAGAACTGCAACAACTGCAACCTGATGAAGCAAGCAAAAAGAAAATGTTGGACATACTTAAACGGTTCCATGAGGAAGCAGAAAAAAGTTGCATGGATGGTGATGGTATGTCGATCCTCCCTTCAGTATTTCTTGCTGTCATTGGCACTGTGAAGCTGTCTTGTTAAGGTGCATCATTCATTTTGATCGGAGGAGGCTATCCAAAAGATTTTATTCTATTCCGAAATATTAGATATTCTTAACCAGCCATTTTCCATTATTATTTCTTAACTCAGAGTCGGATTCTTTTTTATCGGAGGAGACTATCCAAAAGATTATTTATGGTATGTTGTCTATATAGGTTTCTTTGTAATGGCATACAAAAGTATTCTGATTCACTTTATCTTTTACTAACTGGCAACTTTTTTCTTGCTTTCTTGACAGGAGGTCGATTAGGATACAATGAATTATCTACTGAAGAAAATAAACATTTCCATCGAGCAATAGCCTCAGGAGAGCTTAGCAAGATGATTGAACCATGGAATCCTTGGTGGTTAAAGCCTTCTACTAAATATATATCACTTAGCTCGTATGGGACCCAATTAGTCAGACCTGCTCTGAAACAAGATTTGGTGGCATCTTCTGAAGATGTTGCCAATGGTGATCAATGGCACGACATGCTTTCTGGACCTGAAACTCCCATTCCACCTCTGAACCAACTCACTGCTACTAAGCCATCTCCACTTTTAACAGTGCATGCTGTTGACATTATATACTGTTATTGTTTCACCCTTCGTCTTTACAATGGGGATTGGAAATCTGATGCCTTTGAATCAGCGACAACTCTACTGATGGTATCTTCTGTTTTGGATCAACTTGCACACCCGGAGACTGTTTTTGAAGCTTTGTTGCATTGCTTCGAGCGAACATGCTCTACTGCTTACAAGCACATGGGCGGTTTGCCGTTTGGACTGATGCTTTTGGATGATGTTGCTTGCCTACTTTATCTTGGAGGTGCAGCTTTAGTCTGCTTGCTGTATGACTTGCAGAAGATGATTCGAGCTGCCGAGAGACAGATCAGGTTAGAGAACATGAACAAGTCGAAAAGGGCCGAGCTGAAGACCAAGTTTAAGCACGTGGAACGGAAAGTTTACTTCATTATGAGTTGGGTTCATGAGCAAGCAGCTGAGGCGTGGTCTATCTTGGCCAGTATTGTGAATGCTGAGAAGGCTTCTGTTATGGAGTATGTGGATAGTAAAATATGCACTGCGAAAACGAAGGGAGAAGTAGGACGAAACAGGAAGCCATTGGTTAAGGAGGTTCAGAGCTCCCATGACTGAATTCTATTGTGTGTTCTGTGGCTAGTCTTTGGTGTTCATGAATGGAAATTCATTGGGCAATTTCTCGTTGACGGAACCTTTCAGACTCATACATAGTGGTGTGTCGTACAAGATCGGCTTGAGAAAGTGTTATATATTATTGGTAATTTTTCTAAAATGATTTCGATTTAGTTTTTTTCTATATATTTTATTCGGTCGTTATTTGTATAGTGTAGATTAATTGATATACAACTCCGCGAAGATGCGTCATTTTGATTTCTTGATAGCTATGAGCAGAAATTAGTTGATACTTGACAATAATTTTATTTGATAAAATATTTCAACATGAAAAATATTTTATCAGAACATATTTTATCAGAACAAAACTATCATATCACAATGTATACACAATGTACACATAATTAGCAGTGGAGATGAAAGTTGAACCAAACTTTTCAATAAAAGAAATTGTGTACACATAATTAGCAGTGGAGATGAAAGCGGAACCAAACTTTTCAATAAAAGAAAGTATTGAAAAAAATAAATTGTTGAAACTAATCAATTATCAACAAGTGAGATACAAATTTAATTTTAAGAAATCTTACATTACCAAACGGAACATTCACCATAATATCAGAAGTTGTAGAGTTTGTTATCTTAACTATTATATGTGAAGAAAATATATTGACAATTCGCGTCGAACGCAAAACCCATCTCGAATTCGAAGATAATTTAAACCAATTCAACGAGCCCTAATTTCACCGTTCGTTACAAAGATTTCTGCATCGTTTTGTTTCAGACGCGATAATATTCTAGAGATGGGGGATATATCCGATAAACTGGCGTATTTTCAGACAATCACCGGCATTGAAGATACCGATTTGTGCACTGAAATCCTAACGGCTCATGGCTGGGACCTTGAATTAGCCGTATCCTCCATCACCGCCACAGAAGACCGCCGTCCATTCTCCCTCGACGCCACAGACACTGCCGCCGTCACTAGCACAACAGCAGATCGAGAGCCCCAAGATATAGGCTTGGTCCTCCCCCCCGGCGGCAACAACAATCAACCCCCTGGACTCGCTTGGAAATTAATCACGCTACCTTTTTCCATCGTTTCCAGTGGTCTAGGGTTGATATCCGGCGCAATTGGCTTGGGTATGTGGGCAGCTGGTGGTGTTTTTTCTTACTCACTAGGGATGATCGACTTTCACGGCCATGCGCGGGCGGCATCCACTCCTCTGGTTTCTGTGTCTCAGTCTGCATCGGAGGCTATGGATTTTGTGTCGAGATTTGAAAGGGATTATGGGAATACGCGTCCCAATTTCTTGGCCGATGGTTTCATGGACGCATTGCAAAGGTCTAGGCAAGAATATAAGCTATTGTTTGTATACTTGCACTCGCCAGATCACCAAGACACGCCAGTTTTCTGTGAGAACTCTTTGTGTAATGATGTTTTTGTGGCCTTTGTGAATGAGAATTTTGTGGCGTGGGGTGGAAGTGTTAAGGCTAGCGAAGGGTTCAAGATGAGCAACAGTCTGAAGGCATCCCGGTTTCCCTTTTGCGCTGTGGTTATGGCTGCAACAAATCAGAGGATCGCATTGTTGCAGCAGGTATAAATATAGTTAGTACATAGTTTCTATTAGTATGGCATTGCTATTTTCCTTTTTACTTGGTTTTTTGACAATAGTGATCAAATTCAAATTGGTATGCTCTGATTTTTGTAAGGAGATAAATATTAGTATACCACTGAGGATTAGACGCCCTAGTACTAATGTTCTAGGATAGAGGAGGGACCCCAATTTAGTTATAGTGTTAATAACCTTGAGTTTTCAGCGAAAATTTTATGGTTCCTATATCTTTAGGCTTCTGTTTATAAATGCAGTAGATGTTACTTGGTTTATTAAATATTTTGCAAAAATGATTTTCTTAATTTAATGCCCAATGAATCTTCTACCGAGTATTTATATCTTGGTAACTTTTGGTTATACTTTGATCTGACCTAAAATTCAAGATTCAGGTTTTATTTGTTGCCCTAGTGTTTTAATTTAGAATCAGTCAAGATGGTAGTATCACCCGTAGCTGGTTAAGGTCCTTTATTTTTTAAAAGACCTCAAGGCAAGGGCCACAAGGCTGGCACGCCTATGCTTTACACCGCTCGGGAGTGCTTTGCGCTTTTGGTAACTTTGATATCACCATGATTGCATGATTTATCAGCTTCTGAAGAACTTGGTGTATCTTCAAGATTTTGCTCCTATTTGTTTTGCCCCAATGTTTGTGACTTAGAAAGTATTCAGTTGTTAATATCATTATCACTGCACAATTCGTCAACAGTTTGTTTTCTCCTCTACACTCTCTTCAAAGGGATGCATTTCTTTGTTTTGCAGTCTAATGTTTGCATTCCTTTATGAATTATTTCAAGGGATTAGAGGTGGAAAATATCTGGATCATTGTCAAATGAATTTCATGAAGATTGACTTTCCAAATTTAATTTTATATGTTCACCAATAATTTCTGTTGGTACTATAGGTCAACTGTTCTGGTTCACCAATATTCGCACTTGTACTTTTTTCCTGCAACTTTGTAATTTACTGCTGGATTCTGTTTCATCGATATTTTCTCTTATACTTTGCTTCTGCTTATTTATTAATCTGTAAAAGTAAGGAAGAGTTTTATCACATTGTTATTCCACTTTTATCTTTAGTACATCCTTTAGTTGACCTCTTGTTCCGCTTACTGCAGGATTCTGTTCTACCTTATGATAAGCTTAAGAAAACTGGGCTCTGAGTCTGTTCTTGAAGAAATTTTATTTGATCCTCTACGATATAGTTTGTTGTCACACGAGCTTTATTTATAGATGAAATGGTTTTGATCTGTTGTAGTTCATGCATTTGTTGTTGCCTTTCAATTTTCAATATATGTGTGATGTTCTTTCATTTGTGAAGTTTGAATGAAAGAGCTAAAATGGCAAGGGGAGAAATATTGAAGATTATGGATGTGACCTACATATAAAATCTTCTCTTATTTTTTTATGTGAATCTCCATTGCCCAGTCTAATATGCTATTTTCTGAGATGCTTGTTTCTCTCTAGATGCCACCTTAAAATTTGGGTTCTATGATATGTTCTCATCAAATTCTTATTGTCATTAATTGTTTAGATTGAGGGGCCTAAATCTCCTGAAGAAATGGTGACAATACTGCAGAGAGTGCTTGAAGAGAGTGCTCCTGTTCTTGTTTCAGGCAGACTTGAAGCCGAAGAAAGAAGAAACAGTATGCTTCTAAGAGAGGAGCAGGATGCTGCATATCAAGCAGCACTTGAGGCTGATCAAGTATGTCGCAGTGTAATTTGGTCATTCTTATTTTAATGTCAACTTTGCCGAAGCCATCAGTAATGTTCCTTTGTTGTCTCTTAAAATTTTGTCCTGTAGAGGTACCTCTTTTTAACTTTCTTTGATTTTCTTTGTTAGGCTAGGGAGCGCCGGAGGAAAGAGGAGCAAGAAAGACTGGAACATGAAGCTGCTGAAGCCGAGAGGAAAAGGAAGGAGGAAGAGATAGCTCGTGAAAAAGCATTGCTGGAAGCTGCTGAGAAAGAAGCTGCACTAGCTAAGATGCGGGAGGAGAAATCTTTATCACTAGGCGCAGAACCAGAGAAAGGGCCTGATGTTACTCAAGTAAGCCCGTGTTCTAGAATGTTTCCATTAATTAGTTGTACTGTGATGCTATGGTCTGTTTTAAGTTTATTTTGGAAGGCCACAGCAAGTGATTTTATCACATACCAGCCCATTTAATAGCCTGGGTCTCGTACTAAAGTAGATACAAAGTTTGGGAAAATTTGAAACATTTTAAAGAATTATTAATTACCACTTTCTATATTTAAAATTAAACGACAAATGGACAAAATCTTGGCTGTATTTTTTCTATGAAAAAGGTCATCAACGCTTCTTTAATACATTTCAATCTTCCCAAAATCTGAATTTGTTTTAGTAGGAGATCTGGTGTCCCACAAGGAGTCTGCCGGTGCTTGTTTGCTAAGTATAGTTGAAGAAAGGAGATTGTAGGAAATTGAAGAGAGTATTTAATTGGTTCGTCCCAACATAGGTAATGAAAGCCGAAAAACAAATCAAATAAATAGGAAGGAATCCCTTCTCCATTTCCCTTAAATCAGTGATCATCTCATCTTCATGCTTGTGTGACCACTTACACAAGTGACTTTTACCATGAGTAGCATGCTTGCTCTAGCTTTGGTCCCTGCCTTTCAGAAGCAGAGAAAGCTCCTCCCTCAGTGTTAAGACATTTTCAGAGGAATGATGTTGATTGAGATTTGTTGATAACGGGAGGGTGGGAAGATAACTGATGTTGCATCAAAGGGAGACTGGGAAAGGATTGTGTTAGAACCCAACAGGGCTTAGAAGTTCTCTGCTACGATCTTTTTGTTTGAGATACCTTTTGTATCTTTTCAGGTTTTGGTTCGTTTTCCTTCTGGAGAACGAAAAGATAGGAGGTTTCATTGTACATCCTACCATACAGTCTCTGTATGACTATGTTGATTCTTTAGGCTGTTTGGAAGCTGACAGCTACAGACTCGTCTCCAACTTTCCTCGCACTGTTTACGGGCCGGAGAAACTTGCTTTGTCACTGAAAGAAGCAGGATTACATGCGCAGGCTAGTCTTTTTGTGGAGTTGAACTGATGAAAGCAAGAAAACATGTATAGCGTGTATTGGGGCGTGATCAAGAAATCCATGCTTTATGGTAGGAAACATAAACTTGAAGGCAGATTCAGCATGATAAAATGTGACATTATTATCAAGAAATCCATGCTTTATGGTAGGAAACATAAACTTGAAGGCAGATTCAGCATGATAAAATGTGACATTATTGTTTCTAGTTCAAGTGTTCTACCAAAGAATACGGCGTGGGTTGGCATATATGTTCGGTCCTGTAGATTGGATAATTCGTTGCATCCTTGATGTTTTTTCACAATTCAATGACAAGTTTTAATTTGTGATTTCTCGAATCACATCAATTCGAGGAAAAGTTTGCAACTTGGTGGGTTAAATGTCTTAAGGGTATACCCTCAAATGCAAGTAGACATCAACTTTGTGTGCTCACTCAAATTCAAGTTTTTTGGAAGAAATATTGCTCAATTTAGACAAAATTTATCAACAGAACCATTTAGCTATAAACCTACGGCAAGCTATTCTGTCGATGAATGGAACTCTTGTATCTCATATGTATTCTCTTTATCAACGATCTTTGATACGCATGGATGCGCCGGCAGCATAAAATAATTTTGAATTTGTGTGCGAATGAAATTATATGTTACCGTGTAAAATGAGTTTAATGATATTTATTTATGGGGACAAAAAGGAAAAGAGGAAGAAGCATCATTGCATTAACATATCATTTAAAGAGATCTAGGAGGCTTCTCAAGCAAAGCTGAGAGAAAAACTTCATCCTTAGATTTAGTGGTTTATGAGATCTATCTGTGTAGGTATTATCTTCACTTCATTTCAATGAGTAAGATCTTGTCGCACACATAATTTCAAAAGAAAAAAGTGGGTCCTATATATGGACAAATTTTGGCCATTCATCCTATCATAGAGGCAATGCTTATATGGGTAGGAGTAGGATGAAATAAACCAGATTTAGGAGCAATTGTCCATCTGTGTTTCTGATATCTAAACTGCAAAAACATATACATGTAGTTATCCAAGTCTTTCCTTTTACAGAAGAACTTATCGATCCATAGCAATCCGCCCGGCCTCAAAACACGATCCCAATCGAACGAGATGAAATCTAACAGCTGTAAATTGAGCCATCCATCCATAAAGCCTGCGGTGTGAATCAAGTTCATTGTGTTATCAAAGAACGGTAAGCGTTGGTTCCACGTCAAATATAAAGGGATCAACCCTCTTAAAGCGATGGTTTCACCAATAGGGGCTCCTAAGTTCAAGGCTGTCGAAACAATGGTCACGTTTTGCTCTCTCATTCGTGCTGCAAATGTACCCGTCCCTATTCCAAAATCCAATCCGATTCTTATTTCACCCTGTTTGGTTGCCAAAACATCTTGGATCAAGAAATCTTTAGGAAGGGTGGTGTTTGTAATCCACTTGAGTTTTTCCCTGTCCATTTCGAAACATTCGGTGCACTTTGAATAACCTCGTTTTGGACTCTTGCCAGATAAGCACTCAAAGTTTCTGCACTGATAATTACTCCACCGCACATTTCTCCCCTCAGGTATCCTCCAAAGGGACTCGTTGGTTGAATAAGGTCTCAAGTATAGTTTAGAGGCTCGTGCAAAGCACCGTCTTCGAGGCAATGGATCACACCTGTGAACCATAAGCTTTTGAGCCAAGTTCCAATCATCCTTACAATACGATCCAACATGCACATCATAGAGATGGGGACAACATGCTTAAAATCATAGAGATGGGGACAACATACTCGACCCACTCCACCACAAACACAATACAATAACTCACTCAACCCAAACTCCACCCAAACATCAAGACTCGACCCAATCCCTCGACCCAAACATCAAGCCTTGAACCACCACTTGGGTCGAGCTCGACTCAGATGTAAATAACTCGACTCAAGTGGGTCGAGTTCTTTACAAGCTCGGCCTAGTGTGAAGTTTCGACCCAAAATTCGTTGTCTGTGTGCTGTGTCTCGAACAAATTTCATAATTGAACATAAAAAATTCATAACAAATTTCACTCTAACATGTTCTCTGGACTGAATATTTATTGTATCTCAAAGAGTCGAGCCTCCATGTTATTCGTGTACTGAACGTGGGTCGAGCCAACCTCCATGGTCGATGGCTCGACCCAAACCTCCGCTTTGGTTCGAGCTCGACCCAAAACCTGCAAGATGGGTCCAGCCAACCTCCACTTTGAAGGTTTTGGGTCGAGGTCGACCAAAACAATGGGTTGGGTCTTTAGTTCATTTGGCTCGACCCAATTAATTGTTTTCATTATTCAAAATAAATTGAGGTGTATTGGAATTATAAAACTCTAATCAAAACTTCTTAAATTGATCACATGAATTCAACTCAAAATCAATAAAAATACCAAATAATTGTTTTTATCCCTACAAGAACTATAAGTGAGTATTATAAAATTTGTATAGAAGTAATATTGTAATTTTACAGAAATAAGTTTCTTTCGAGACTGTGATTCGTTTATTGGGTAGAAGTGTGAGTGGGTCGAGCAGGGTCTAGTGGGTCGAGCATGGGTGTAGTGAGTCGAGCTGGGGTAGTATCATGTTGCATATTTCTAATGGGCCATGGATTGAGTGAATCGAGCATATTGCATATTTCAAATAGGCGTGGGTCGAGCATGTGGAGTTTGGGTGGAGTGAGTTTTGTGCTTTTGGGTGGAGTTTGGGTACATTTTGGGTGGAGTGGGTCGAGTGGATGGATTTTGGAGAAGTGACTGCAAAATAAAAAATTAATTGTAAAAAATTAAAATTGTTTTGTGTTATAATAGAAAATTGGGTTAAGACTCGACCCAAACATCAAGCCTCACCCACCACGCAGGTCGAGTTCTTTACAAACGCGACTCAATGTTAAGTTTCGATCCAAGACTCTCTCTGTGTTGTCTCGTTGGATTTCTTTCAAACATAGACTCATTGTTACTTGTGCGGTGAAAAATCAAACAAATTTGATAAATTTGACAAAAATGGTGATGGAAAGAATGATAGAACTAGAAAGATCAAAGGTTTGGAGTGAAAGGTGAGTTGTGAAAATTTTAAGTTTTTCAATTTAATAAAATTTTGTGTTTTATAATATATAAAATTAAAATTAAAATTCACTAATCAAAAAAATTAAAATTTAAATAAATTTAAATAAAAAATTTTGTTGTTTTAAGAAGGAACGATTAAATCCTACCTGGTTCTGTAGAATTATTAATCGACTCAAAACCTCGGAAGAACCCTTCACTGGACAGTGGAAGGCGATGGAGACTCCATCTTCGGAAGCCACAGAAGATTCGATTTCATCTATAAAGGTAATGAGGCAGCGGCTCGAATCCCGCATCGACACCCTCCACGCCGCCCAGCTGCACATCATCGCCTCCCTTCAAAGTGTTGTTCCCGACATCGTTTCCTCTCTCGATATCTCTCTCAAATCCGTATCCACTTTCAGCAACAAGCCCTTCACTCCGCTCAGCCAAATCCTACCCGCCAAACCCAATTTTAGCAAACCCCACGTCCCCTTGGAGAACTCAAAACTCCCCGCCCCTGCCTCTCTTTGGAAGCCCTCGCCTAAAGAGAATGAGCGGGCTTTGATCGAGGAGAGCGGTGGTTCGCTTTCGGTTGTTAGGTCAATGGTGGCTGTGTGCTTGCTTGAGAGGGTTCCCTTTACTCCAATTGATTCCTCCACATTGTTGAGAAAGTTGGAGAATGATTCGTCGGCTAGTTTAGCTGAGAAGGTGGCTCTGAGGGAGTTGGGTGGGGAGTCCGGGCCAATTCTGGCGGTGGAGATGGCCTTGAGGTCGATGGCCGAGGATAATGGTTGTGTGGACTTGGATGAGTTTGTGGTGAGTGGGAAGTCTGGAGTCATGGTTATGAACATTGATAGGACTAGGCTTTTGAAAGAGTTGCCCTGAAACTAAGCAGATGAACGACGGGAATTCTAATGATAGGAATAGAGTCATGGAAACCCCGAAAAATGGGGAGATTATGAGTGGCCGAGGGGGTTTTGGTATGGGAAGGGGAGTTCCGGATATGTGGGTTGGGGGATCGATGATGATGGGACCGAGAGGTGGTGGCGCGAGAGGGATGGGGATGATAGGGGGGGTACCGAGAGGCGTGGGGATACCGCCCCCAATGCATAGGCAGCCCCCAGTGAATCCAAGTGTTCTTCAAAGTGGGAATTCAAATAACATTGGGTTGAAACCGAGGACCGAGGAGGAGGATATGAAGGATCTTGAAGCTTTATTGAATAAGAAAAGTTTTAAGGAAATGCAGAAGTCTAAGACGGGGGAGGAGCTTTTGGACCTTATTCACAGACCAACTGCCAAAGAAACTGCGGTGGCTGCTAAAGTATGTGTTGAGAAAGATGGATAACAAATCAATCATGTTCACTTTCTTCCTAATGCTACCAAAAAGGATTTTGTTTTTGCTTCCTTCATGCTTAGTGTATTTAACTAACTGTGTTTATGATGGGTTTAAATTAGTTCTGGACGCCAACAATCAGCTGAATACTTTAAAGTTATTCTCTTTTATTATTATTTGATAATCTCTAGATTTCTCTTCCCAGATAATATAAAAATATGGTTCCATTGTTCTCATGACTCTATCCGGGATGCTTTATTGCCCATATGGAATAATGAAATCTTTATATACTGTTGACTGAATGGTGTTGCTCTTGAATTGCTTTAGTTCAAAAGCAAAGGCGGTTCTCAAGTAAAGGAGTACTGTTCAGCATTGACAAAAGAAGATTGCCGACACCAATCTGGTATGTTCGTTGCTTGTGAGAAGGTTAGTATAATGTCTGTCATTTATGAATTTAGCACATGTATAAGCCTTGTTCAGTATAAAAATCCAAAAAACCTTGATGTCATGGTTATAGCAAATCTTTTAATTGATTTAGGTTCATTTCCGACGAATAATTGCTTCACATACTGATGTAAACTTGGGAGACTGTTCATTCCTCGACACTTGTCGTCACATGAAGGTAAATTATACATCACATGTTTTTAATACTTACAAGTATTTATTTAGTTCGATCACAGTTCTCACATTGGTGCATGATAGTAGACGTGTAAATATGTCCATTATGAGCTCGACTCAACTCCAGATGTAGCACACATGATGATGGGACAATCTACCTTACCTCTGAACAAGCCATTGAAGCCTCAGAGTGCTCATTATTGCTCGGAAGTAGAGCTTGGAGAACCGCAGTGGATTAACTGTGACATACGCTCCTTTAGAATGGATATTTTAGGGCAATTTGGAGTTATAATGGCTGATCCTCCATGGGATATTCACATGGAATTGCCCTATGGGACAATGGCTGATGACGAAATGCGCACTCTGAATGTTCCTGCTTTACAGACTGATGGTCTGATATTCCTTTGGGTAACAGGCCGTGCTATGGAGCTTGGACGTGAATGGTATTTTACCTTTTCTGATTATGCTTTTGTAATTTTCATGAAAATTTTTGTTATGATGACCATAATTTATTCTTTTGGTGAATATTTTTTATTTACCATTATAAATAATTAGATTATGATGTGATATTTACCTTCAACAATGAAAACACCTCTAAAACCAATCTTTTTCTTATGGAAAATTTTGACATCGTAGTAACTGATGTTGATTAAACCTCTGTTCAATTATGTTTCTGAAGTTTGGAACTTTGGGGGTACAAGCGTGTAGAGGAGATCATCTGGGTAAAGACCAATCAACTTCAGCGAATCATCAGAACAGGTCGTACAGGCCACTGGCTGAACCACAGCAAGGAGCATTGCCTTGTTGGGGTGAAAGGGAATCCTGAAGTGAATAGGAATATTGATACTGATGTCATTGTTGCTGAAGTACGTGAAACAAGTCGCAAACCAGACGAGGTCAGTGGCTTTGTCATCCTTCATATGGGCAATTAAGAATCTGACTAAATATGTCTCTGATTTTGATATATGCTTGGAATAGTTATCCACATTCTGGATGCCGGACCGTGCTTACTAAAAATCAATTTAAAATAGCTTCAAATAATCTGACTTTCTTATATATGTATGCCTAATATATTTACCTGATGTGTTATAGATGTATGCTATGCTGGAAAGAATTAGTCCGAGAACTAGAAAGCTGGAGTTGTTTGCAAGGATGCACAATGTACAGGCTGGGTATATTTTCTTGATGATCCTTCATTTTTTATAATTTCGGCTGTTGAACTTAACAGTTGGTGATATTTTGTGTCGATTTGACGAAATCCCCTACAGAATTGATTCAATGCTCCTAAGCATAAGTTGCTCTGTGACACCATCCATATCTTCAAAGAAATGAACAAGGCGTATTTTGAACCCATTATTCTATAACTATTCTTTTCTAGAAAACGCATTTAATCATTCCATATACGGAAGTTTCTCCAGACACTTTAGGACAACCTTTTAATGGTTTGATGAAGAAGCAAAAGCCCATTTATCCACATCCCCAGTCGGTTCGTTTGGTCTAAGTTTCAAATTCAGTTGTCGAAGACTGATACATTAGTGTTTCTAGTTGACATCACAATGAATATAACTGGGGCCAAAACCAGCAAAATACAAAAAATGGACATCTTGTATAATATTTCTATCTTACATATGCCCATGCCCTGAATGTGTACTTAATGGTTGAGATCTTGAAGCCAATATGCATTCTTTCAATGGTTTCAAAGTCTATATTCAACACAGTTAATTATATATTAGTTGTTACTTCTTCAGTCTTGGGTTAGAGTAAGGAAGCGTTTTCCATATTTTCCTTGAGTGAAAAGTTTTTGTCCCGTTCTTGTTGGTAACTCTGATACGTTCTGCATATGTTTCATTCACTCTTTTTATATTGACTGATTCAGGCAATTACATGTTGCCCCAAAATTGGAAAATACCAACAATGTTACAAGTGCCAGATGGCCACCTTCGATCATTCTATGTCAGATTCGAAAAAGACTGTTCACATGTTTTGTTAATGTGCTGTTTTCAGGTGGTTATCGCTCGGGAATCAGTTGCAAGGGGTCCGGTTAGTAGATGAAGGGTTGCGAGCAAGATTTAAAGCTGCTTACCCGGATGTGGAGGTGCAGCCATCATCGCCACCAAGAACGGCAATGGCCATGGAAGTCGTGGAAGGTGAAAATAAATCATCATTAGAATCAAAGGCAATGATTGTGGATGGGGAAACAGTAACCTAACTCCGTTGCATGATCCGAATGCAGGTTTAAGAAGATACTGCTGCTATTTTTGTGCAATTTTTTGGTGTTTTAATTAGGATAGGCTCAAAAATTCATGTTTATAAGATTTATAATTCAGTTTGAAAGATATAAATAGCATGGCTAATGCATGGTTGTTGGGCAATGGACGTTTAGTGTCCATGAAATATGGAATTAGTGGGGCTGTTATCTGTCTCGGGTTTAAATCTATCTATAAATATGGAGACCATTTCTACATTTATATACCAGGATTTCAAGATATCCCATTCCAGTTCTCTTGAATTTTTGTTTATTGCTGACACTTCTGTTCACATTCCAATTCAGGTGATTAACATTCAGGTCCGGATTCAGAGCATTTGAAGTATTGATTAATTGTAATTAATCCTTACCTATTTTACCCATTGAATCCTGGAAAATGAAACCACACCGAGTCTCAAAATATTGTATGAGGGCGAACCTGTTGTATGAAAACTGCGAGACAAAGGCCTCGGTATTTTTTTACTCGATTTAACGCAAAATTGTCTTTGCCAATCATAAAATAAGTTTTTGTTATATACTGAACTGGAGTCTTGTATAGGTTTCTTGGAGTCTATGTTACCGTCGCCCTTGTCTTATTTATTTATTTTTGTTATTCTATCTCCATTAATGGTTGCGATTATTGTAATTTCATGCAATAGCATTCCCACAAAATATTGGGTGCAGAATATTTTTATTAAACGCTAAATATCGATACCTGACCGACTGATTCATCATTAATACTAGCTACTCTGCACACGCGGTGCGTGTGTGTACAATATTTTTTTATAATTATTTATGGACTAAAATGAAATTTGACAAATTATCGAGGTACTAAAGTGCTATTTGAATAATTGTAATAAAAAAAATAAAAACAAAAATGTTTTTTGAAATTAAAAAAAAAACAAAAATGTAATTTTGATATCAAATAGGGGCAAAATAGAGAAACCAAAAAACAGACCAAAGACACCAAAAACAGTTATTCTAATATGCTTAATCTTAATAAATAGTAAAAGATTATGTATTTGTAGTCAGTTTGAAGTTCTACCAAATTCCAACTCCGTGAATTGCAAAATACAACACTGGAACGGAAACGCAGCTCGTTTAAAAATATTTATATAATCATACTTGGTACTTCATTTGAATTAAAATATTTTCCTCCCAAATATTCTCCGTATGTACATCTATCTTCTGAACAAATTAAATAAAGATGAAATCTGAAATATATTTGTAGATTATGCATTTTTCAATAATATTTTTATTTTGCGTGAAGAAAAACAAAGAAATACTAGTACAATTCCCTAAAAAAAAAGGTTATACCGGTACAAAGATTCAAATTCTGTATTCGTGAAAATGTATTTACAACATATTGTAAATATGTAGAGTTCACATATATTCAACAATCCCCGCCTGGTTAACCAGTGAATTCAATCGGACGGGCTACTAAGTTTTCCAACGCTAGTTGACACTTTCGGCTAACATAAACAAAAATGGGATTAGAACTTGCTACTTCGTAAGTCCGATGGCAGAAATGAAACCCGATATAATACCTTCTAAACAGAACAACTAGAGTTATTAGCCACTCCACTCAACCACGCTTGAGTGACGCCAATGCATGATAGATTTATAAAACGATGAGATATTTTGTTCATTCATCGTATTCTTCATCTTCACTCGAGTGTTGATCATCTTGAACAAGTTTCTGGGGATCATTCCAACCCTTTATCTGATTTCTAAAATTTTCGGATGCTGATGATAGATTATGGCGGCGGCCTTTTTTTCTATCCTTTACGAAACAAAAAGTTAAAGAGCTCAAACCAATGAAAGATTAACCAAGATCCTTATATATTTGTGTGTGTGTCGCACCTCTTCATAGTTCCTGTCATTCTTCTTATGCGTAAGAGATGAAACACATTTTGCTGCTTCATTAAATAACTGGAAGCCCTGAAGATCTCCATTTTTAATACTTGCTTCGAGCTGCCAACAAACAAAATAAAAAATAAAATAAAGGTGTTAAAACAATGAGTCAGATTTAAAAGTCGTATACCTGAATGTGAGCGATGCAAAGAAGAATGCTACCAATCGGCAGCCAGCTCTCCTCTGGGGATATTGATAAATTTGGCCTACGGCACAAAAAGATTATACATGTATTTCAATGATAATAATACTATTCAAATACCGGCACAATAATGTGATCTGAATAAACACATTCTAAATAATTTTAGTTTTCTTTTATTTCACCTAACATCCAAGTCGGTTCCGATTCTCTGACACGTCTCGTATCCATGCTCTATAGTTTTAAGTCAAGCCAAGCCAACTAATGAAGCAACTTGTACACAAGTCATATGAATGCTAAAAATGCCTTAGTATTAACAAGTGTTCTGTAACAAATATAGAACAAGGACAATTGAAGCTCTTCATCAGTGTCGATCCAGAGTGACATATTTACTGAAGCCATACGATTTCACCATCTCTGCATTCAAGAATCTCAAACAAATGAAGACATTTTATGCATCAAATGATTGTAAGCTCGTTGACGTACAATAACATTTCTTCAAAGAATATGCAAGCCTCATTCTCATTTCTGACCACTTCCTAGTAAAATACATCAAATTAAAAATTCCAATGTTTGATAACTATACTTGGAAATGCACCTTGATTTATCTCCCAACACCATTTCGCAGCAATTTTCTCAAATCATGTTTTGGTTCTTCACTACATCTATAACAAACAGGCAAGGAGATAAATTTCCCATTTCCATTCCATGTCTCCACACAAGAGAAGCACACAAGATTCACTCAAGAAAACAAAGAGTGAAAGGGTGAAACCTCAAGTAAGGAGCTAAATAGACAAGAGCATAGACTGCATAACGTCGATTCCCAGTATCCAACCAAGCAAACACCCAACTCTACACGAGCATAAGAACAAGCATATAATAAATATATACGAAAAACAAGTAAATCGATACAATCATCGAATCACTAATAAGTTTAAAAATTAATACCATCCAATTGAAATAAGGAATGAAGCTAATGATTCCCATCACAGCAAACCTCGCGTCTGCTGAGTCAATAAGTGATTCTGCTTCCGCATCTTCTGGTGAGGGAGCCACCGGAAAAATCAGAGAGTTAAGGATACACGCGCCAATTGCCATCGCCACCGGCGACTCAGCCGAGAACTCCGCTTTGCACTTCCCACCCCTTAACCTCCTCTAATCAGAACAGAAAATAAAATAACTTCAGAAATAAAACCCTTTATTCTTCCGCTAATAATTATGTCATAGACGTATGCCCACAAGTTCTAGAAGGGATTTGTCATTAAATCAGAACAAACCAAAGAGCCCCACATACTTCTAATCTAATGAAGTTAAAGCGCGTATCTTTTGTCCGCTAGAATACCACACATACCTGTCTGAGTACTTTCAGTTGATTATATCTGGTATAACGAGGTTTGAGGGATGGTATAAAACTGGGTTTTAGCGAAATGGAAGCTGCCTGAGACGCAGTGGAGGTGAGAGGGACCATTGGTCAACGCCGGTGGCATCCAATGTTCGGCAAGGGCGATGATCGGAGGGCTATTTGCTGATTATATTCTCTAATTTCTTAATTGATTAGTAGTATTAGAATTGCAATCAGAAAGTATTTGAAAACTGTGCAAAATATAGTAGTGGGAGCTCAGCTTTGGTCGGTCGGTCGGTCGGTTGGTTTGGTTTGGTTCTCTTCGTCTCCTTGAAAATGGAGCATTTTATATGATATAGTGACACTTAACCATTCTATATAAATTATTACATTAATAATATATATATTTTAATACTATTAAGATTTAATATATTACTTACAAATAAAAAAATTCAAGATATAAAATAAGAGTGAGTCTCATGTGAGACCGTCTCACGGATCTTAATCTGTGAGACGGGTCAACCATACCCATATTCACAATAAAAAGTGATACGCTTAGCATAAAAAGTAATACTTTTTCATGGATGATCCAAATAAGAGATCCGTCTCACAAAAACGATCTGTGAGACCGTCTCACACAAGTTTTTGTCATAAAATAATATGAACACATTAAGATATTGATGCATTTAATATTGACCATAAAGGAACAATAACAGATTTAAAAGGCAAAAACATTTGTTTTTATTTCATTTTTATTGAGATATATAGTATATACATAATAATATGACAGGTTTCATAGAAAAAAAAATAAACAATAGAATGAACGTGTTCTTTTCAAAATTTTTCAATACATAAAATATGGATTGAGAGTGCTTAAAAAAGGATTGGCGAGAGGCATTAGGCGTGCGACTTAAGGATATTGCAATTCAAAAAATATGGATCGAAACTGTTGGGTATGCGACGGGAAGTTCTCGTAATAACCCTGTGATATTGCCATTCATAGCCCCCACACCAATCTTGAAATCTTAACTTCAAGAAACCTACTTAACAAATTTTTCTTTACATGGTTCGTAAGTCAGTAGACTTTCAGTTAGAAAACCAACCTCGGCAGTAGAATCTCCACTATAACAGGCAATCCAATTAAATTCATAGATTCAGCACATGCTCCCCTAAACAGGAGTATCAAAACAAAGAGGAAATGTTCTTGCTTCCTATGTTATGTCCTTGGAACTGATTTATCAATTGGAAATGGACTCAGAATTCCCATTTTGATGCAGAAATCTAGGGCTACTCCAGCAAATGAAAAAATCAAAAGGCTTTCAGAAATGTATACAGCACCATCAAAAGCGTGTGTCAAAATGCTGCTTGCATCTAGCTCCAATGGGGGTCCACCTTCCACCGCACCTAGGCCTGCATCGAGGATAGAATCACGGAGTTAACACATTCAATGTCATCTTCATAAGTTAATTTATATTCACTCCTTTGAGTTAGGAGAGTTCCTGTTGTGTAGGATATGGACACTATGGTCACATACAATTTAGACTGTTCTTAGGTTATCTTAGAATAAAGTTATTTGAAACTAAGAATTTCAAATCCATTCAAGTCGTTCGAAATGCTTTTGATATATAGAGATTTTAAATTCATCCCCTCAAATTTGAATCTTATGAATGAACAATTGTAAGAATTTCACATATATCCAATATTAAGTGAGGACTTTTGGGATCTGGATCAAAATCTCATCACTTTCTCATTTTATAGGGGGTTCATTCCTTCGGTGTTGAAAAACCGTGACTGTAGTAGTGTCTCTGTTTTCCATTTTTGTACTTGCATCATGACTCATGCCAATTTATCTAGCAAGTGCTGTGTATCACCTTTGACCAAGCCAAAGGCAGCAGCTGTCCCTGATTTTAGATGAAAACTGTCCAAGTCTCTTCTGATAGCATAGCGGAAAGTTACTCCAAAAAGTGCACAACTAACAAAGGTGATTCCCAGAGGAAGAATCAGCTGTGGGCTGCTACCAACCCGAGTTACCGAAATGGGAAGTTGCGCAAGAACGCCAGTAAAAGCAGCGATCGATGCAGCTTTAACAGATTCCAGTCTCTCCTTATCTTTGGCTGAGTCAACCTTGCCTTGTTCTGTCAACGAACGCTCTGCTTCTTCCACCATCAATCTTGCTTCCAATATTTCTTTCTGGCATTCTGCAATCTTCAATTGTTATATCAGTCAGCAAGCAGTAGTTTTAAGCCACACACAATTAGATCAACTCGTCAGAGTAAATGGGTTATTTCTGGAATTCTACCATCTTCAATTGTTATTATATCAGTCAGCAAGCAGTAATGTTAAGCCACACACAATTAGTTCAACTCATTGGCGTAAATGGGTATGGTTAGCTCTGCTCAGCTGAAATTATTCAAACTACGTAAGTGTCTAGCAAAGAACCATTATTAACTAGCGTTTAGTTGAGGTTAGAACATATTTTATACCACCGATGCTTCAGTCCAACAACTAATTACTCTACTCAATCATATTTCGGTGACCAGAACTGTCAAAATAACCATGGTTCATTTGTCATGAGGAAGGCTTTATCATACATCATACATGAATTGGCAGAAGAAGCCTGTATTGTTCCCCGCTTGGAGGCCAGACACATGAAATCAAGTACTTGTGCAATTTTGACAAGCCCCGTAAAAGAGTACATGCAAAGTGAGCCGCATGATTTCGGTATTATCGATATTCAATGCATCTAACAGATGCGTATTTTCTTTCTAATTCATGCTATCAGAGAAATCCTTTTAGTCAACCCAACTTCAATTAAAGCAGAGTTTTGCTATAGTAATTCTTTTCTTTCCCAAAAAATTCCAACCCTTATTGTGAGTTTTCAGAAAAAGTTAAAAACTTTCGACCCTGAAACACGTCAACAATAGCATTGTAATTTCAAACCTCGGAAGCTCTTGATTCTAGCTGCTTGACATAGTCCTTCATAATTCTGGCCTCGATTTCTTGCTTCTCAATATCAGCAAGCTCTCTCTTAGCCCTTTCGACCCTCTGCGAGGCTTGCTCGAGTCCTTCCAACAAAAGCCGATTTTCTTCCTTGCTCAGCAGTAGGTCCACTCTATCATCCACCATATCAGACAGCAAATCCTTCAAACTCTCACTATTTTCACTTTCTGGGGCGCCGTTTCTGCTGCATTTCATAGTCATGACTGGTCTCGAAATTGACAAAAGCGTTTGGTTGATAATTGAGGGGGTGAAGTAAAATCTCTCTTGGAGCAGAGCCCTCCAGTAGGTTGGCGGAGGGATTGTGGTTACTGCGGTTTTCATGGTGGGATATGCGCTGGAAAAAGGATTGGAAGATATCAAGTGTTTCATATCATTCGACGTTTCCTATTATTTCTGGTACTTTACTTGAATAATTATTATATATTAAATCGTCGAATTAGCTCCAAATCAATTCCAATCTCATGCTTACAGTTTACTTCTTGAATCTTATATATCCATAAGATTAATGGGAGTAAAATTTGTTGGTTTTTTTTTTATCTTAAACTTTCAAATTTCATTTACAACAAATATAATAAGATTAAGAGGTTGATCTATAAGATAAAACAATTTATTTCAGGTAAAAACTAAATACTAATTTTTGTCAAGTAAATTCTACATGCTAATGGACAAAGGCGGTAATAAAAGAAATAAACGAATTCAAGTCTTGTATACAGAAGAAATCCTCAGAATGATTTTTAAAAAAAATGTTGCACGTATGTATTTAATTTTTTTTATTATTATTATGATTTTGAGAAGTTTTACATTCAATAAAATTGGCACGTCAAACGCCGATCATAAACCTCGTTTTATAAACTACCATCAATAAATATACAAAAATCTCCTGGAACAACAGGCTTTCTGGTTTGTAAAGCGCAAGGTCTCCGAGAAAATATTTCGAACCAGCCACCTGAATTACCCAGTTATTACACCCGCCAAAACATCACTCTTTCCCCGTGCAAAAATTGTGTAAACTAGTCGAATAGCATCAATCCACCCCTCCAAAGATTCCCAAGAATCACTAACCTGCCCAACAAAATTGAAAAGATAATTTTCGACACCAGAAAGCTCCATACAAACCGATACAGAAGTAAGACATGTTCTCCGAAATTGTTAAAAAAGGAAGATATACCAAGAAAACTGGTTCATCAATTGTTTTAATGCAGAGGCCTGCACCAGGTGGCAAGGTTAAATCAGCACAAGCTGATACACTGACTATATCCGCGACATTCACTTTTATTGCAGGTTTGCTAATAGGTGAATCTGCTGATTTTGATGAAAGGCTTGGTGAGGATTGCCTCTGCTCCAGTTTGATCATCTGAAATTTGCAAATCATAATTACAATCAAAACTAAAATAATAATAAATTGTTGAAACCTCAAACGATGTCCTCCCATATTAATTTGAATCCGAACATATTTTTTCCAACATGATACATAAAATTGAAAATACAACAAAATGAACATCAGTTAAAGACTAGCATTCTACTGCCACAAATAAACAAGATAAAATCAAAAGTAAAACCACAACTTAGAAGTTAACCAATTCAAGTTATTGAGCTAAAGATATTAAAGTTCCTATGCACAGGCTAGTTAATAAAATTAGCGGAGTGGTTGAAAGGTTTTATTGAAATTGGCGAGGGGGTCAATTCTGAGTTGAAAATAGAATGCTTTGAAATACTTGGATTACTTTTACTTGTATATTCAATCACAGATCGAACTAACAGTTGACAAAATTTAAATGATTGAGAAGAAAACAAAATTGACAACCATCTACCACACCTGTTGGAGCCCTTCATGGTTTAGTACAAACTGAGTACGTTTCCAATCACCATGAGGTGCAACTGGAATACCCACAGGTGGCGCAGTCAGATATCCAACCTTAAGATATGGTAGAGGCAGCTGAAAAACAAAATTCCAAATATTCAGATTCTCTATCCATATATAGCACAAAGTGTGAATAATGAAAGTAAATAATAACAAATGTTGAGAAACCAGCATACTTACCATAGAGCGTACAAGCTTCAATGCACTAGTGTAAACCTGTTTGACATCACAGATGGCATGGATAATGTCCAAAAAATATTTTCAACAGTTAAAAAAGAATTTGCTAAGACTTGATCCTTTTAGTAATTATGAGTGGAAAATATGTGGATGATTGTACCCACCACAAAAAGTTTGGATGCTGATTGGGTTTTGAAATTTCTTATTGGTTTTACATTGAATTCAGTGAGACGTACAGACGCATTACAGGAAAGAAACCCCTTTTTAATCTCAGTGCATCTCCATTTTTTAGCAAAAGCAGAAAGTAAATAACTTATTTTAACGAGATGGAAAACCGAGCAGATGGAAAGAACAGATTATAGGAAAAATAAATGCATAAAAGAGAAGGCCCTGGCAAGGGTAGAGTTCTGTGAAACAATACTAGAGAAGAATAGTCGGAGTTCAAGGAAGTGATGCAAAAGATTGTCCTGCAGATGGAGAAATTTGTTGAACAAAAAAATATAGTAATTACAGTACAAACATTGAAATACAATTTAGGGGCAGCATTCAAGCAACATAACAATAACAAAAAATGACAGATTTGAAAAGGTAAAATGATGCTTAAATGAGATGTGGTTCAAAAAGAACGTGCATACTGAGTAATTAGGTTTCAGCGCATGTGCAGCTGCAATGTAGATAGCAGACTGGCTATACAACTCATCAGGGGTGACCTCCTTTGCACTAACGTGAACTCCAGTTCTTGAAATATCCTCTGCTAACCCATACTGCAAATTGAACCACATATCAGCATGAGTCATATAATCAGTCCATAAATCACATTATGAACACTAGGGTAAAATTAATATGAAGATAATGCTAACGTACTGCCAGGTCACGAAGGACGAGGCAAGTGGTCAACTAACCAGGACAGTTCCTAAATTGTAAATTGCCCGGTGGAAATCAAACTGCAACTGAATCGCAGCACGGAACTGCTTTTCACAGATGAAAGGCATTAGGTTATCATATGAAAGGGAATCAAATGCAAAAAATGTTTAATAATACCATTAAGGCACTCCTACAGAGCCAAGTGAAGTACATACCTTACTAATAGCAGTTTTCACTATGGTCTGTTTTTCACGAGCAGGAACGATGGCACTCAGTTCCTGAAACATGGATTTGACGTATAAATGAAAGGGAAAGAGTTTCAGGCACAAAAAAGCATTAAAATGCAAAGTAGATATCCATAAATAATCTTACAACAGTAATAAAAAACATCAAAATATGAAAGAGGTTCTTAAAAGGTATATACAGTTCTTAAGTACCTGCAAAGCAAGTCCCCAATTGTTAAGCGCCTGAAAATTTATCAGAAGATTAGATAAGATTAGTAAAATAGTATTATAAAAAACAGCAGAGCTACACGTTAGATTACAAAGGTAAAAAATAATGTGGAGATCTTGGATGTTAAATAAGCAGCTTGAGGACCACAATTCATCTATTTCATCATCTGAACCTAAAAAATGATTCGAGGTAACTCTTAATTTGATTTAGAAACTCAAAAATTACCTGGGGACTGTTCCAATTGAGTCGGACTGCCTTTTCATAATTTTTCGTAGCCTGAAAATTTAAGAACAAAAGGAAATTTCATAACTATTTATTACTTGTATGGGTGGCACAAATGTCTTGGTATGTAAGTCTGACGTTCACTATAGTCAGAAAAAGATCGTGGTAGATTCAGCAGCACATGATGCCTACTCAAGTCAAAGTTTATAGAAGGAACATGCTAATCAATTTATATGCACACATTATAGAATCATATAGCATTATCGAT
Organism: Primulina eburnea; assembly: GCF_022965805.1. Taxonomy (NCBI): domain Eukaryota; kingdom Viridiplantae; phylum Streptophyta; class Magnoliopsida; order Lamiales; family Gesneriaceae; genus Primulina; species Primulina eburnea. The sequence goes on along the minus strand of NC_133103.1, from coordinate 2,219,296 downwards.
TTTTTTTAAAAGGATTCAACCTGTTTCCAAAGTTCTTCGGCTTCCTTTGTACGGCCACGCATCTTTGCCCGATCAGAGATTGCTATAGCCCAGTTATAGTAAGCCTAATATCATTGTCAATATTTAAAAATCTTTAATTAAAATAGGACACCTCTTATTAAAAAATATCTATAAAAGAAACTGGAATAAACAATGTGTGACCAGCTTAAACAGATCAACCATAGGCATAACAAACATAAAACATGACATCAAGATAGAACTTCCCATCTGAGTCATGTTTCAACTAAAAGATTCAAGTGCTTAAAAGGCCAGCATGAAGATGAAAATTCTAGTAGAAAATATTTGCAATGCACTCGCTCATTCTTTTCAACAATCACATATCTCATTGTAAAACAGGGCTCACCATAATTCTTGAAACCAAAAGACATCGCAAGATTTTTCTTTCTATTTTAACAATCAACAATGGCTAAATGGCCGGATGCAAAAAAATAACAGAAAACTACATCTGTTGATACATACATCATTTAGCGTAGGGCAGAGACGGGTAGCCTCCTCGTACTTTTTACACGCCTCTTCAAGTAAAGCATCCTTAGAAGGAGAACTGGATTCTGGACTCACATTATCAGCACTTTCCTATATGCACAACAGAGTTCAAAGTATTCAAACATTAACAGCTATAAGAGGATGGAACTTCACATATTGACCGAGTAATTCAAGGAAAGGTATCCTAATAATTGAGTAATTCAAGGAAAGGTATCCTAATAATTTAGATCGAGTAACTATCCATGTTATTACTATTAATAGATTTTCAACTGTGACTTAACACAGTTCAAATGTATCTGTCTCAATTATTTCCTGCAGCCAAAACAAATTTAATAAGAAAAAAAAAGCTTTTAACCATATTAGATAAGTCTAATTTAGACACTCGGACCTGAAGAACCAGTGCCCAATTGTACAAAGCATCATAATCCTCTGGATTTCTCTCCAGCGCACTAGCATATCTGCAAATAAATTCCCAATGGTGTAAGCGAAATATGCAGCCTGTGTCACTGAAAGGGTTACAAAGCAGAACAATGCTTCAATGATGGCTACATTGATGTTAATCTCATGATCGTGAATATTTATGATACATTTCAAGCAACTAATTACTCATCTTTAAAAGTCAATAAACATGTACAATGAATATATGGGCATAAACCCAAAATAAATGAACATAACCGTGTATTTCACAGGGAGGTCAAAAACTAAAAATCAAATACAGTAAGAAGGCGGTTCTTGCAGCTACTAAAATGTTGTGATATAGGATCTGGTGCAATTACAAAAGGAATACAGTGGAGCCACCCACCCACCCACATGCACGCACTTGTACAGATTTCAGTATCGCAATCCGTATCAGTGAGGAAATAGAGCCAAATCTTAAGCAGTATAAGTGACTTAGTAACATCATAAAGAAAGGAAGAAAATGAAGTGATATGTGAACTGAAATTTGCTGAATAATGTGGTTCAAAAAATTTGCAACTACCTTCTCGCAGCAAATGTAAGAACCTTTTGACGAGATCTACCTTCTTCATCAAGACCAGTAACACTATTAATCAACTCCATAGCAGCGGTATTCTGTTCAATTTGCTGCTCCGAAATCGGTTCACTGAAACAACATATGAAGCCACACAAACAGTCAGAGCTTATTCGCACAGTAAATTAAAAGAATGATGGAGAGTCCCTGTTGTCTATTACTATTATTATGGAAGAGCACCACATAATAACCATCTCGGTCTCTTCGTGTGTTTTATATGGTTCTTCCTAGAATACCCTTATAAAATAACCATCTTAAGTCAATATTTTGAATTTTTCCTACAATTTTCTAAAATACTTATTTCAACTAATTAATACCCATATTAATTTTTAAAAACATGTGATATATGTGTGTGTGTGTGTTGGATTATTACCAGAAAAAAACATACATAAGAATTTTTTTGATGAAACATGGTTAAACAGACACAATATATTCATATAAAAAAAAATTACAGAACATGATGCGTGCAAGAATCGCTAGTATGTACTATTAAAGAGAAGGAATCATATAGAGGGAAACGGGGCTTGGTCACTTTATACCACCATTTTCACAAACAAGAAAATCTATATCAGCTTCACAGACAAGATATCTGACAAAATAAGATAAATGATGCAAAAAAAGAGCGGACAAATCAAATGTGAAAATAAGGACTGGGAAAAGGCTGCATGTAGCACAGGAGAAACATTACAGTTGCAGAAAGATGCCATTGCTATGATGCGTAAACGTAATTAACATCTAATGCCATGCAGCAAACACACGGACCAGAAGGAATTAAAGTTTAGTTAACAATGGGGTGCATGAACTCAACACAAACTCTTCTCTTTACGGAGATTCACTCATCATATACTGATCTGATTATTGAAAAGATATTAGAGATAAGGACACACAAAAGAGACAGTGACATCAATGCAGAGAATACTGATTCAGATAACAAAGACATTAACTTTCTGCAGCCGTAACCTAATCAGCAACAAAAACATATGCCCTCGCAAACAATTAGCATAGTACTGATGTATACACTTTAATTGTGCCCAATCAAGAATGCCTTTTCCGTAAATATATATGTATGATATGGTGATTAGATTGTACTTATGGAGTTTTAGTTTTACATGCCAAATCGTCAAGATTCATTTTTTTTTTCAAGAACCATAGTTCTTGAAGATCTAAAACTACTGCATTGCGGCTCTTCTTCACGTCTCATTAATCCTGGATCAGATATTTTTTATCAAAAATAAAAAAAAAATTTCCAAGAATTGCACTTGAGCAATGAACTTCTAAATCCCAAAACACCTTAAGCCTCAAGTTCACGGACTTCTGATTAATTTGCTTAAATTAATTCAATCGAATTCAGTAAATGATCTCCTGAATTGATCAAACAAAAATGAATCATTATTTCTTTTCCTGAAATTGACAGACCAGACCTATGAGGAGTATCGACCTCTCTTGCGTCCTCGTTCTTTAGATCTCCATTTTTCAATTCATTCAACAATTCCCGCATAGTGAAGGTCCTATTCCCCTCTGCCTTAGTCAGCTTCGCTTCATTCCCGGTAGCTTCGTTAGATTGCACAGCACGCGAGTCAACATCACTCAACTCTGACGAAATTTCTTCTTCCGGTGATGCTTCCGTATTGACTGGTAGAGCATTGACGAGATGGGGATCTGTCTCAGCGGCAGGCGGTGCATCAGTAGCTTCGAGATCGGAGGATGGAGGTGAGACAATGGCTTCCGCACTGGATGCCGGCGGTGCATCAGTAGCTTCGGGATCGGAAGACGGCAGTTCGGGAGTAACTAGAGTATCGGAGGATAGCGGTGCAATAGCAGCTTCGGAATCGGGTTCTCCATTTTGTAATTCCGATCGATAATCTTTAGAAGACATGGGTTTGAAATTGGATGCCTGAGATCTGTTCTTCTTCGAAGCTTACTTCTCTTCAACTGGAAGGCTTCTTATGTTTTGTCTTGTTTGGTTCATATTTCAGCAGAATTCGAGTTTGATTATAATTTTTTGGAAATTTTTTCTGGTTTTATTTTTTTCCCCTACACTTTTTTTATTTTATTTATGTTAGTATTCTTATGTTGCGTGATTTTAATATTTTTTACTTTAAATTATTTATATTTAAATGAATATTAAAATATAATTATAAATCTGATGTTTAAGAAGTAGGGTAAACAATAACTTGCATTAAAATTTTAATATTGTATTAATATATATAATTATTAAAACAGAACATGACATCAAAAATTAGTCACTTTAAATATATCAAATTTAATAATATAATATAAATAATAAAATTATGATTATGATTATTATTTTCTATCATTTAACATTATAGTTTCTGGAGTTGAATATTTGACAGGGGTGTCAAAATCAGACACGACCCATCAACCCGACACAGTTCAACTCGAAAAAAATAAGGCTTGGGTTTGAAATTTTTGGATTCGGATCAGATCGGATTGGACCCGATAGCTGATCCAAAAAAAATGATCGGTTTGGGTTAGATTCGGGTTGACCCGAAAATTTAATTTTTTAAAAAATATATAATTAATAAATATTACCTATATTTTTTTTATATATTTTATGTCTGAAAAAATATTATTATATATTTATATTATAAATTTTCATAATTTAATATTTATTTTGAATATTTTTAATTTTTTAAATAATTACTTATTTGATTTAGTAAATATATTTTAAATTTTAAGATTAGACTTTCAAATTTAAATCATATATATGAGAGATATTTTGTTATTATGTGTTTAAATTAAAATATTATTATTTTTCTTTTTTTTGAGTTTTAATGATTTTTTAAAAAAAACTCAAAATCGGATTACACTGGTTGATTCAGGTTCGAATTGGCTCGGATTCGAGGGTTCAGGTCGAACAATTTTTGAATAGTACTAATGCTCGTACCGACCCGAATTGACATTCCTGGATATTTGTTTGGTGGAGGAATGGGCCGTTGTGGTGGACAAAGTCTTCAAAAAACTGTCGGGCCCAAAACCTACTATGCCATCTCTAGCACATACAGGCCCCCCGATAGTGGATCTTTTGCATATTGTGAGAGATTATGTCACTCCAATCCCCAGAGTTACAGCGATAAGGATATTCCCCATTCCCTGTACATGCTGCATACACCTAAATTATTACAACAAGCGATAACAGTCGATATTTTAAAAATGTCTTCTTCTTCTTTTTACGATATTTTAAAAAGGTCTGAGTGGATAGAATGCAAATAATTGTTGGTGCAAATATACGCTGATTGAGGTATAGTGACCGATGTCATGGAGTGCATCATTTCCCATATTGCAAATTAGTGGTGGGGTGGGGCGATTGTGAGTGTGTGTCGGTCCATGAGATTATGGAAACACGTGGGCATTGGAAATTCCTACCATTTCCAGATTAGATTATATTAGATTGCTACACATGTTAATACATTTCACCAATATTCCATTGTGCAAAAGTAAATGGGAATGTTCACGTCAAAAAAGATATACCACTATGAATTATCAGTTTGAGCATTTGATTGCAATGTCAAAAATGGTAGTGTACATTATATTATAATCGAAAAGCGACTTCGAAACTTTGATTATAGAAACCAAACCAAATTGTCGATATTTTCTTTTGTGTTTTAACTGAAAAGTCTAATTAAAATTAAATAAAAAAAACTTTAAAAAATCATTATATATTTTTCCCAAAAAAATTGGAATTAAAATTCAAGGTTGAATTTGATTTGAAGTAGATTAACATACTTGGGAAAGAATATTTTCCTTTGTTACGACATGTAGTTTAAACTAAATCGAATCACCTATTATGGTTCAATTTTGGCTAAGAAAAATGATTAAATCGAAATCGAAATCGAAATCGAAGTCAATGTAGAGTACAGATCCTCTCACGAATATGCGGATAAAGTTCATGAAATATATTAATGTTCTTCAAAATGTTAAATCAGAAGATAAGCGTGACCATTGCAAGTTGGCAAGTGCATATCCATTATATCGTATATATATGTACCCCACATGTACTATAAAAGTAGAATGATATTTTTCCCCAAATATCCAATAAATAAAATAAATATATTTCTTACTATAACCCCTTGTTCTCGGTTTTATACCCTTGTAAATATTATATATATTATATTAAAAATGTGTTTGAGAAATGATTGACTTAATAAATATTTAGTATGTGGATTTTGAATTATATTATATTCGATGGATTTCAAATTCATCGTATTGATATTGAATTCAGGAGGGTGTGTTAGTTATAGACTTTAATGACTTTTTATGGAGGTTTAAAAGTTTAGAGGTATTCAATGTAAACTTTTGTAGAATTTGTAAAAAGTCATGTGATATTCAAACTTGAATTTTAAAAAATTCTACAAAAGTCTATAGGTATCCAAATGTCAATAAACTTTTAGATGACTCATGGAATTTTATTAGTACAGGAATTATAGCCTAAAGTACAACAATAAAATGTTAACAAAAGTTTTTGATTCAACCTAAAGATTTGGATGTACATTTAATACAAACTTTAATTCATTTCTCATCTATTTATTTTTCCTTTTATTTGTACTTTTTAAAAACTAAAATTTATTTTTTTTATTAATTATTATAAAACATTTTATTTTAATTATTTTATTTAATTTTAATTAATATATCTTAAATTATTGTATAAGCAAATTCATACTGATATTATACCAAAATTTTCGGTATAACGAACCAAAAAAACCTTACATTTTAAAAAAATTTATAATTTATTGTTTTAAAACTTTTGTATATTTTTTCGGTATTTCGGTATATACCAAAATTTTCAAATTGGATATCGTTACCGTACCGAAAAATTCGGTATTGTTACCGTACCGTATCGAAATCTTCGATATACTTAAAATTCGGTAAAGTCAATATTTTTTGTTACGGTAATCTCGATATACCGAAAATTCGGTATTTTTTCCCACCCCTAACAGGGCTTGTATTGACATGTGCTATATCACACAATTTTCTTTGAAAGAAGTGTCAATTTGATGAATTTCAAATTGAACTAGATAATGAAGCTCAATTGTCTTCATCAGCACAAGTTTATGAAGGTGATGACTTTGATCAGTTATTTAATACTAAAAAACAGCAACGAGTAAATGCTGATGCATGGAGGAATATCATAGCCAATGGAATGTAGAACAATGTTGATCAAATTGTCAGTAATGATTAGATTTTTTTTAATAAAAGACTACTCATTATTTTGAGTGTTCTTTTAATAAAATCTTATTATGAACTTATAAAAATATTATTCATTAATATGTTGAATTGACATAAAGAATTGAAATTTTGATTTCAATAAATTGGATAGTTTATTTGTCGTTTTTCACAAATTAAATTGATTTAACTTTTAAGTAAGTAAAATTCATTTACATTCATAAATAAAAATAATAATTTAAAATTGAAAAGGTTATCTATGTCATATCTTGATAGTAAATTTTTATTTGATATAAAACTACGTTTCTGAGATTTTAATTAAAATATATTATTTTTGTGCTAGGATTTATCTAAAAAAAACATTGTAAAAAATCTCATATTTAAAGTAAACTTATATTCCTTCACTCGTGTCCACAAATGGAACCCTGGTTAATATATTTTTTATTCCTAACATGTCTTAAATTCTGCCCGGCTGCTTGATTCCGGTAAGTATCAAACAAAATTTTCCTTATTTTATTTCCACGCGATCAAGAGCAACGTACACAGGAGGTACATAAACTCATGGATAACGTTGCTGCCAAAGCAAGATAAGGGCCTTCAAATTAATTTCTTAATTGGGATAATCTAAATTCAGATCATATATCCTCAATGATGTTAACTCTGAATTCCTATTATCTTTGTGTAGTTGGTGCCAAGGTATCATCTTTTGCTCCTTCATATTTTTTTAATTATGTGAGAATTCGTAGTTATTACTTTTAGATATATATTAAGGTAAACTCCACGATAACACAATAACATACAAATAATGTTAGTCATGTAAATCGTATCGGAAAACACATGTACGACAAGCTCGTCCAAAAAATTTTTGTGCGAAAAAAACGCTCGCCTACTATGCCAACTCAGATATCCTCCCAAACTCCTATTGTATATTTGTTCATGTTACATGTGTTAAAAGGGGACGGCAGCACAATTTGTCATTTGGGAAGGGAACAAATTAATGTGGCCTCATTCTTGATGAGCTGCCTGCGTAAGCCACGTTATGGGAAACGTGACTCGTGTGAGACCGAGACAAATTCGATTCATTTTTCTTTTTTATTTGTGTGTGTTTAAAAATATATCGAGCACTCGAGGATTCCCAATCGTTGCAGTTTAAGAACACCTAGCAATTATAAAACAAGCATACAATGCTAGTTAGTATAAATTATTTCAATGAATCATCCTACGAATCCTCAATTCAAGCTGAGTGGTCAAAGTGTCACCTAATATTTTTGGTTTGTTCTGTATTTTTGCTTTTGGGGGATATGTCTTCACGTGAAGAATCATCCACCTTCTGCAAATAAGTACGTTGGGTGATTCAAGATTTACATTTTTACATACAGCAAGAAAATGTTATAGCGAAAAATCCATCGTTGTGTTTAATTTCCCACTTTGGAAATTCTTTTATAATCTACTTAAGTTATATATGAACTTTTTTAAAAAAAAAAACTGGTTAATTCGCAGCCACTACAGGGTGTGCACTGGATTAACTATCGGCTTATACGTAGTAATCTGTAAATCATGTCTATCAAATAAACTATACTGAACAAACATTATGTAATAGGCTCGTCCAAAATAATATTGATAAATAATAGAATTTATAACCAATTAATTACAAATACATTTGTTCCACTAACTTAAACACCACTCGTGAGCAATTAATTATAGATAAAAAATTATGTGAGATGGTCTTACGTGTCGTATTATGTGAGATGGATATCTTATTTGGGTCATTCATGAAAAAATATTATTTTTTATACTAATAATATTACTTTTAATTGTGAATATCGGTAGGTTTGATCCGTCTTATAAATAAAAATTTCTGAGACTATCTCATAAAAACCCTATATTGATTATATACATACGCTTATTTAGTGGGAGGACGATATATTTCAGAAACAAAATTTCGTTTGGATTGCAAATAGTTGCACCCTGGATTTTTTAGTTAATAATATAATATTGATAGATATGTCAAACAATATATTCTGATTTTGACTAGTTGATATATCAAAAATGCATAATAACCAAATAAATTGACATTTGTAAAAATTCAAATCTAAATTATATAATCAAAATCATTTGTTATAGAAAGAAGTCGATGCACGTGACTAAATCTAATGGTATACCACCTCTTTGGGAGATGTTCTTTATATCTTCAAAATTTTTGTTCCAATTCTCATTGAAAATATCGGAAAACACAGACTATGGTTTTAGAAATAATTATGGTCAATATTTGAACAATGCAGGATTTTTGTTCAAAAGGTGTCTATGTTCATTTAATCCAACGCCAAGTACCCTAAATCAAATTGAATACATTATAGTACCCTAAATCAAATTGAATACATTATATTATGCACATATAGCAGTATTTACTCAGAAGGGAAATAAACTTTATTTCTTTATATTATTTATGGTTTCCTAGAGAAACACGAAGACCGATGACTTCTGTTTTCCTCCCCCTTTTTTATTATGAATAAACTCCTTAAATTTATTTAATTTATAAAATTTTATATTTATTTTTTAATCTCTTCACATCCCTTATAAATAGGTACTCCCGTTTCGATATTTTCCTCACCATCCAACTCTCATTAGTCATTACTCATTAACAACTGCAAAACTCTCCTCCTACCAACTCTGGAACAAAGAACACTAAAAATGGCGGCCGAGGCGACTGGCAACCGTAGCATAGCCGAATTTTCTAACAAGAAAAGAGGGTCTTCCGATGATCAATGGGACCAGCTTGCCGCGGCCAAGAAACATCAGTGGAGCAAGGTGTCGCAGATGCATGCGGTGGACCCGGCGGAGGCGCTGGCCAATGCCCGCCACGAATTCGGCGAGCACGGCGGTGTTAACATGTCCATCGAGGCTTCAGCCACCTTCACAGTCATGGAACCCGAGACCATGGCCAGAATGTTCACCGGTGAATTGGGGCCCGACCGGGATTTCTTCATCTACAGCCGCCACTTCAACCCGACGGTGCTCAATCTCGGCCGCCTCATGGCTGCACTCGAAGGAACGGAGGCTGCCTACTGCACCTCTTCCGGCATGTCCGCCATCTCCTGCGTCCTCCTCCAGCTTTGCAGCTCCGGTGGGCACGTGGTGGCCTCCCGCACACTCTACGGAGGGACTCACGCGCTCCTCACCCACTTTTTCCCCCGCGCGTGCAACATAACGACGACGTTCGTGGACGTCAGGGATGTGGAGATGGTGAAGAGGGAAATAGTGGAGGGCAGAACAAAAGTCCTGTATTTCGAATCGATGTCGAACCCCACACTGACTGTGGCTAACGTGCCGGAGCTGTGCAGGATAGCACACGACAAGGGGGTGACGGTGGTTGTGGACAACACGTTCGCAGCCGATGGTGCTGTCTCCGGCGAGGTTGGGGGCGGACGTGGTGGTGCACAGCATCTCCAAATATATTAGCGGTGGCGCCGACATCATCGCAGGTATTTTCTTGATTTGTTCCTTCTCGCACGTTCGATTATGGCGTTTATTAATTTTCTTAAATCTAAAGTTATGAGTGATTGTGACCTATGTTTTACTCAAGATAAATCTTTTAAATATTTATTATTATTATTATTATATTATATCTGATTCTATTTTTCGATTATAAGATAAGATTTACCATAATCTTATCATATATTAAATCGTAATTAATTAATGATTCTGTTCTTATGATTTGCTTCGTATTTGATGGATTTTTTTATTATGTTTTTAATTAATATTATTATCTGTTTAAAGAGTAGGTGTCTCGTGAGACGATCTAACAAATCTTTATTTGTGAGATTGTCAACCTTATCGATATTCACAATAAAAATAATATTTTTAATAGATAACTAAATAAGATCTTTTTACATACGTTTTTGTCTTGTTTTAACCACATATTTATCCATAATAAATCTTGTCATGCATGATTGCATTTTATGTGGGATTACCGTTTTGTTTTTGCTCACCTATCGGAAAATAAAGCCATCAAGTTTTACTTGGTCTACGGCAACTCTTTTATACATGTACATGTCTTGTTGGCTCCTTTTATATATGAATAATTAATAATAATGTCACGTGTTCTTTTTCCCACCACTTGGGATCCCTCATATTCTACATTTTTTATCATCACGAGCGGCACACACTTGTCTTTTATTATTTACCGAATAAGCCAAAGGTCATTGTGACTGTGGACTGTTTTATCCACTTGAATTCATGTGATTTACACTTTAAAGTACGAGCGGATCACATGATGATGCAGCAGCCTTCTTTTGGTATCACGTGTCCCCCCCTCGCACTCATCTCCTTCCGATTTTTGGTTGTTCCAAGCATGAGATTCTATGCTAAATCCGAGTAGTTTAGTGAATGCGAGTCTCACATGATGAAAATCTACCGGGTTAATCAAATTCTCTTGCAACAATATAATATCATGTTATAAAATAGTAACAAAAGAATATATCTTCTTATGGTACATACATATTAAGCGGAAACAAGTGAAGGGACATTTAATTATTGCCGTAAAAATGATTCATCCTGACCATGTGGAATTCTGAGGAGTAGGTACAAAAGAGGAGTAGGTCCAAAATGCTATATAAGGATAGAGTAATGAATCCACGTGATGGACGACAGTTGGTTGTTGATGATGTCTCAAAAAGTGGTGGTTATTTCAGACAAGGGAATATACTATATGTTATCTTGATGCTGGATTCTGAATATTTCCATAATGGCTTTGAATTGGTGAATTTATTTGGATATGTATCAAGAAATTTAGATTTGTTTATTTTGAAATTCTATGCCCCCTAATGAATGAATATGTGCATGCCCCTCAGGCGCTGTGTGCGGTCCAGCCAGCCTAGTGAATTCTATGATGGATGTACATCAGGGGGCTCTCATGTTATTGGGGCCGACCATGAACCCGAAAATCGCATTCGAACTTTCCGAGAGGCTCCCTCACTTGGGCCTTAGAATGAAGGAGCATTGCCATCGGGCCTTGGTGTATGCCACCAGGATGAAGAAGCTCGGTCTCAAAGTTATCTATCCGGGTCTGGAAGATCACATTGATCACACCCTGCTCGAGTCCATCTCGAATAAAGACTATGGTTACGGTGGCATTTTGTGTTTGGACATGGGAACCGAGGAGAAGGCCAATAGGTTGATGAGTCTTCTTCAAAACTGCACTCAGTTCGGGCTGATGGCTGTCAGCTTGGGCTACTACGAAACCCTGATGTCGTGTTCCGGGAGTAGCACGAGCAGCGAAATGAACGAAGATGAGAAAGAATTGGCTGGCATTTCTCCTGGGTTGGTGAGAATGTCGGTAGGCTATACTGGCTCGTTGGAGCAGAAATGGAGCCAATTCGAGAAGGCCCTCGCTCGAATGCAGGACCCGAGTTTACTTCAAAAGATGTAACTCGTTTTATATATCCAGTACTCTTCAATCGCAAAATGTTAGTAGTTAACTTGGTATGTTTGCTATGTGAATGTGTGTGGTATTTTGTCACATATATCTTTAAAAAGTAAGTTTGGATGCTCTTGTGTTGAATATAATGAGAGGTATTATTGATTAATTTGCTTTGGTGTCCATTTTGAGCATGCGTATTTATTGTGGAAAGAGCTCACAATTAAAATTAAACTTCAATATTAACCATCAAGTATGGTACGTACAATAATTTCGATCTTGAGAATTCTAATTAAATTCATATACGCATCTTTCTTTTCCTAATTAAAGTTGTTCACTAATTTGGGGAAACTTTATTTAAAATTATAATTTTGTTGACTATTTTTTTTTTTTAAATTCCTAATAGTCTTTCTTTATAAATCTTCAATCATATTTTTTAAATGTTTTAAAATCTAATCAAATCATATCTTTTTTACGTATATATTTTAATTTTTAGATGACTATAATTTCTAATAAAAATTATAAAATAAATCATTAATTTGAAAACAAAAATATAATTATGTTTAATCTAACTATACAAGCGTGCAAGGAGAAATCAAACATGTATACGGAAAGAATTCAAAGGTGAACATTTATTATGTGAGGCCCACTAGAAAAATATATGTCCCTCACGGATATTGATAAAATATTAATATTTTGAGTGAGTCTTATGTGAATCTGTGAGACGGGTCAATCCTATCTATATTCACAATAAAAAGTAATACTCTTAGCATAAAAAGTAATATTTTTTCATGGATGACCAAATAAAAGATCCGTATCACAAATACGACCCGTGAGACCGTCCCACACAAATTTTTGTCTAATATTTTAGGGAATTATCTTAAGGGTATGATCTCATTTTTCGGAAAGAGCAATAATAAAAAATTTGGACAAAAAAGAGATTTAGCTTATTAATTTTTTATATTTGGGGGAAAAAAAAAGCCCAACGTTGTATCAATGTACATGTGTGTTCGTGGAGTGGGCCGTGGCAAACTTGTTATATTGGTTGAACTTGAACGCAAATACAGGAACAGCTAACGGCCCATCTCCAGTCTTCGGAACAGCTAACGGCCCATCTCCAGTCTTCGGAACATGGACTCCTCCTCACAGAACACGGCATCAGTGGTAGCTGAAGCCGGCGGCGTCGCTACCGACGGTAACGGCGCTATGATTCAGCAGTCGAACGACTTATCTCCTATGCAATCTTCTGGCGTATCCACTGCAGGGATTTCTTCGGACGATCCGAAACAAAATTTAACTCAGGTCATTGATTCGATCCAGAAAACCCTAGGCATCCTACACCAGCTCTACCTCACCGTTTCATCTTTCAACGTTGCTTCCCAGCTCCCTCTCCTGCAGCGCATGTAATTTACGTACAATATGTTTACTCTCTGAATTTTTGAAATCTTTCATATTGTTTGATGCTAGGAATTGAGGAGTAACTTTTTCAGTCAGATTTGAAAAGATCTGACCAATTTGTATTCATTTGATAAATTCATGGATACGAACGCTCTCTTGAGTTGTAGCAATCTTTCTAGTTTGATTCACGAGTCATTTTTCTTTGATTTCTTTTCTATTTCTGGCTCAAGGAATACATTGGTGTCGGAGCTGGATAACATGACCAAATTAGCTGAAAACTGTAACATTCAGGTGCCCATGGACGTTATAAAGTAAGGGTTGTTCTTGATTTATCGACTCATGGTTTAGTTAATATCAATATGTAATCGTGTTAGATTGAATGGGCGCAGTTTGATTGATGATGGAAAGAACCCAGATGAATTCACTCGGAATGTATTGAATAGTTGCATTGCCAAGAATCAGATTACTAAAGGGAAAACAGATGCCTTTAAGGTTGGTGTTTTCCTTGAACACTTTTATAGATTGACTATATGAAGACATCCGTTTTTCCTATGGCAATTTACCGTTTTCACGTCTCAATGTGCCCTGAGATAAACGAAGCTGATGACGTATTGTTGTGATTAGGTTTATATGAATGAGGTTAGGGATTATACAATTAGCCAGAGGAAAGCTTGAACATGAACTGATTTCAACCTTTACTAACATCTTAGTGACGTGGATACAATGATATATTTGATCCTTTATTGATTTTAACATGGCTATGCATTAGTGCAGATCTTTTAATTTCTGTCCATTTAACTATTAAATCGTGTACTTTTGTATTGCTTCGTATTTGATGCAGGGACTGCGAAGACATCTACTTGAGGAACTAGACCTGGCATTTCCTGATGAAGTTGAAGCTTATAGGGAGATACGTGCATCATCTGCAGCTGTGAGCTAGATTTAATCCTGGTTCATCTGTTTTCTTACATGCTGCAAAATATCAATGATTAATTTGTTGATTAGTATATGCTGCTTTACTTTTTCCCCATTTTTTTTTTAAATTTTGATTTTGGTGGGAGTGGGAACATGATTTTGCTTATATGGCATTTTTCGAGGGAAACTCTCTTGATCTTATCTTCTTGTTTCATTGCATTGACAATTTTTGAAAATCGATGTGTTATCTTGTTAATTTCAGAATTGTCAGTTTTGTTTTATTTTCTTTGCTTTTTTAGATTACCCGTCCCCCAGTTTACAGCTGTTCGTTCATTAGTAGAGCTGATTTTTTTAAAAAAAATTGACAAACGGAGACAGGAATAAGGTATTGGAAATTGAGCTCGGAGTGAAATTTCAGGTCGGGTGCATTTTTTTCAAGTTAGTTTCCAGGAAACTGTAAGGAGTCAAATATTTCACCAACAATGTTAATTCCTATATTTTGATCCACAGTTGCTTGAGGCTTCACCATACATGAATTCCAGTGTGCTAGATTGTGCAAAGATTTAGAACTCCCTTGCTCGTGGGTGCATTGTGTATTTTACCTCACAAAATGGCTATATTTTTCCTTTTAAATAAATTACCCGATAGGTGTTGTTTTCTACAATTTTTAAACTGGAATATGTTTTGACCAATGTCTGCTCCGTGTCAATTTGCAAAACTTTAAGTGAATTCTAGAGCACGACATGGTGCAAGTTTAAAAATATGACATTGTTCTAGGGTGGAGTGTTGCTTGATCAACGATCTTTGATTTGCTTTTTTAGTTCGAATGCTAAATATTTTTTTCTCAATGTTTGCGGCGGTTGGTAAGCTTTGCAAGTACAGTTTTGATCATTTAGCAAGAAACATGTATTTGGATTTGAATAATAGGTTTTGGACTCATTGAAACTTATGCAGGAGTCCAAGCGAATAGCGCAATTACAGAACAGCCTGCCAAATGGAGATGTTAAAGTTAAGTCTGAGATTTGAGAAGCGCAGGGTTACGAACCAGACGATTTGCGTCCGTCATCGGTTTAAATTAACGGTGTGTTCTTCTGGATCTTGTGTATGTAATGTTCATTGTTACCCCGTTAGCTTATAATAATGTACATAGAGGATTATGTAATTACAATGTGATGCTGCTTTGTTATTGAGTTGTTGAAACTTATCTATAATTTAATCTGAGGGGACAAGAATAAGAACAATTTGCATAATATAATATTCACTCTAAATAAAATATTTGTCTCTAAGGTATCACGATTCATTTATCACCTGTGAATATTTTATTGGGTATCTTTACATTAAATAGACAATATTTGATACTATTTGTAATTGCTTCATTTTCGTGTAGTGTTGATAATTGCAACCTTTTAAAATATATACTTTGGAGAAAAGTAGGCTTGAAATTAGTGGACAACTGAAAACAATGATCAAGGTTAATTAAGTTTCGTGTTTTCTTGGGTAGATTTTTAGTCAAAAAGTTGTATCAAAAGTTCCTCTTCTCCACGCATGTCGATAACATACGACGACTACGTGTAGCGTGCAACTTTCCTGGACTTGCGACCAAATGTCGAGACATAAAAATCAGCGAATCATTTATTTTGCACGTTGATCTTTCTTATAAAATGGAGTAAGTTTTTTTTGAGACGGTTTCATGAATCTTTATCTGTGAGACGGGTCAATCCTACCGATATTTATAATAAAAAGTAATATTTTTAACATAAAAATTAATATTTTTTCATTGATTACTCAATTAAGAGATATGTCTCACAAAATACGATCTGTGAGACTGTCTAACACAAATTTTTCCCAATAAAATGTAACTTTGATGAAAAGTCCGGGTCGCACAAAAAGTACCAAACCCTAAATTTGGCCATTCGAGGATGTGACTTTTGGTTTTTTGTAGCAGTCTTTTAACGATATTGGAAATACGCATTCAATTATTAACCATTTTCATTTCAGCAATGAAGTCAAACCTATCTCTTTCACATTTTCGTGTATCAAGGGTCTTGGTTGGTTTTGTTTACGAGTTTTTTTATTTTGAAACGATAAAATAATTAATATAGATGTTAAACTATGTTTTGATAAACTATTTTAAAATTTAAAAAGAGTACTTAAATCGATGGAAATTTTAGTTAAAAGTAATAATTATGTCAAGTTAATGCAGAAAGTAGGGAAAATAAATTTTAGAAAAAGCCAATAAAGGTAAAATAATAGCATTTCTTTCTTTATTTTTTTGAGGTGAAAAACATTTTTGAAAAATAAAATTAAACAAGCTTGACCTAGCATTGCTTGTGAAAATCTTGTCGGCATCTTTTTGCCAAAAAAAAAAGGGGGCGAATACAATTGATATATTGTCGTGGATCACAGGATATTGGAAAAACACATACTAAAAAAATAAAATAGTTTTATCTGATGTGGTTGCTTAAATTTCCTCATCTATCTCTGCTTCCACAGCACAGATGGGGCCATAAACATGCTCGACCCTTTTGTATTGTATATCAAAGCTTTCAAGAAAAGTTTTAGCACTATTCCTTCTCAACTTTGTGCATACGAATAAAATTTGCTAGCTTTATTAACCTTCTAATCGGGAGCCATGGACTTACTTCATCTCATCCACGAGTCAAATAATACCATAAAAATTATTTTCTATATATTTAGAAAATATTTTCCCGGTGGATATATGAAAAATAAAATGTCTGTATTTGAAAATGAGTTCCTACCAAATTTGTCTGCCAGCATCTTCTTTGTCCTCAATTTCATCGATTTTCAGTCAATGATTCTTTCTCCAACGCTGCAGAACAATATCAATTGGGAGTAATTTAATTTCTCAGAGTCTATATTATTTCTTGTTATATTTTGTCCTGTTAAAAATCCCCATTTATAGAGAATTGTGCTTATTTTTTGTGCTAAAATGTACAAGTATAGTTCATAAATAAGCTAGTTAAAATGTTTTTTTTTTAAATTTTAAATTAAATATTGGATTACTAATAGACAAGACGGGCAAAAACAACACGGCAGATCTAGATATATAATTGTAGGGTCTTCGTGTTAATTGCTTTGCTTTTATGACTCTGTATATATTTGTCCCTTTTTATTGTTAATAAAATAATAAAAATCCCTCTTACACGAACAGCGTTCTTCTTCAATCTCAATTCTCTATTTATCACCTATATCCCGTTATTCTCATAGAACCCACATTCCTCCACACACTTTCATTCCTTTCTTCTTCTCTCAACAAGACTTACTCCCTCCAAAAACCCTAATTTTCAGCCGTATATGGAGGAATGGGAGGCTTACTTTTTGAGGGGAATGTTGTCTGGCTCGAGACCATCGACAAGATGTAGCATGTTTAAACGTAATAAGAAGACAAAGGTTCAGAAGTTGTTGATTCTTGAACTATATATTGATACGTAGTGTTTATGACCTCGGACCAGGCTTCATTCCCCTCAATTTCTTGCTCCCTTTTGATCTGAATTCACTTGTTGAGGGGGTAGTAAAATTTGGTTAGATTTATGAAGATCTTCTTTGTTTTAGCTAATTTGGATACTGTACGTGTCGCAGTGTCGGATCATTTCTGGTGGTTTCAAGTTGATTTATGACATATGATTGTTATCCATGCACGAACAGGTTGATGTAATGATTAAAGATTTTACACCACTGCAAAATAGACTACCTATACGGAACTTTTTTCCATCATTGCCAGATGATAATTTTTTTGAATATATTGCCAGTTTAATGATTTTTGTAATGATTCTACATCATGATCTGCTCTGAAACTTTTTTATCAGCCCCTTTCATGACATTGACCTTTTTTTTTTTTTAGCTTTTTCCTTTTTCGTCAATGCAGCTTCTTCGTTAGAACATTTCCCTGTGTACACGAAAAGGTAATTTCTCATGCTTAAATTCAAATCATGCCAACTAATTTGCCCCTTTTTTGGTAAAAGACACAGAAGGGCTGGGACTGAGTTTCGTTTTAGTTTGAACCAAGCTAGATCTGTAGAGATCATGGCGGCGAAGGAGCCGGAGCGAGCAAGCAGGGTGGATAGAAGCTTACTGTCGGTTGACTTCTCCATTTTTTTCCCTATAAAGTCCCATATTCTTTTAAATTTATAATGATGATTATAATGTTATAATTATGATTAACCTGACAAAACTGTATATACGATTCATCTTTCAAAAAATTTTGACTTTCAAGAACTTCAGCGTAGACTCCGAGATCTTGGATTCACCCAGAAAGAAGCTAGCCCATCAAATAATATCATGTGCTGGTCTTGCTTTGGTTATCATGTTTCCAGATTGGTTCTCAAGGTATCATGTGTAAGTGTATTATGTATGTTTACTAAAATTGAGGCTGAAAATTTCAGAGCAAGAAAAATGATTTTCCACATACGTCATCAATAGCGTGCATTAAAAGCATGATGAGAATATTACTTTTAACGGCGTGCACCCACATGTGTTGTTAATATTGTTGCAGTTACAGAAATAATAGTGTTTATTCATTCGACTAAATGATTATTGCCAAACAAAAAAAATTACATTGGACTTTTATGAAATCTACCAGTAATTCATAATGGCAGCTAGTTTCATATACCGTGAAGGTGCACATTTCCCATCTATGTGAACCTTTTAGTTCATCTGTATAGTCAATGCTAATAAGCGATGGAAATGGAACCCATGATCCTTTTTTATTGATTGAAATGGTTTACTTTCAAGGCCAAACATGTATCTCAAAGTTATATTCGAATATGTGTTTTAATTCTAAAGACAAAAAAGTTCGCAAAAAACTATGCCTTTGGAGGATTTAGTTCAATCTACCGTAAGGCATTACGCTAGTTCATGATAAATCTAACGAAGATCTTTGCATTTAAAAAAAAAAATATGACCAGTGCAAGTATGAACCCCACATATTTTGATCAACAGTAAGCAAGACTCCCACTTTAGTATGTCATTGAATCCGTTCAACATTTTGACACCTATCCACCACCCAACAGAATAAACCCACGAAATACAATCATAATCAATACGCCAACGAAGTCCTTGTACAAGTAATTCCTTTCCCCTACACATAAGACGGATCGTATCCCAAAGTAGCTGCAAACAAGTCATCATCTGGAAATTATCAGGCCTTGTAAATGCAAGCTCTTGATTTGGATCGACATAATAACTGCCATGTTGCCCCACCAGAATCTTATAATCAATCCATGGAGGTCACCTTAATAAGAACTTCTTGCTGAGAAAAACTTGCTTTTCCACCTCGCAACTTTCGATTCACCTTTGCCATCAAGTACACGTTGCTTATTTCGAATACTTAATATTCTTCATCTCAATTGTGGAAGGTCCCCCCATGATTTCCTCAAATTGATCATTTGTCCAGAGGCAGTTTCCTTTGCGCAGATTAAATATTATTTTTATATGTGCCTGCCAGATCTTATGTGTTGCAAGTTGATTTGATGATAGGAGTGATTAATATATGTCATAAGTTGCGATTTATATGTAACATATATAGTTTAATTAATTAAGCATTTTCGATAGTAGATCGAAGGGGTTGATCACCAACGTACACTCAACTAATTAAATTCCAAATATATACCTAATTACAAGGAAAAAGGATTAGAAAACTTGAAAAATCCCATCTTTTCCTATACCCTAATATATATATTTATAAATAAAACTTTTCCCTCTCTTAATTATTATCATATCGTTCCTCAACAACGGGCATTTCTCCAAATTCCCTCAAGCTCTCTAGCAAAAGCCTTTTGCCTTCCGACAACAATGGTTATGTGATCCTTGTCCTCAATAACCTTAAGATTAGCCCTAGGGATTCTTGCTCGCATGTTATAGCTGCATTCGACTGGGATCAGTTCATCATCTCGGCCATGAAATATCGTCACATCACACTTGAGTCGATTCTTAACCTCGTCTATGTATCCTTCGATTTTTCCGGCCGTCCCGCAAATTATATTGTGTAATGTATGCCAAGCAGCGTTGTGAGTGTGAAGGAAGAACCCCTCCATCAAGTATGTTCTCATCCTGGAAAACAAAAAAGAAGAATACAATCACATAAAATGAATAAAAATTGGTGTTGGAATAATTATCTCTACTATTATATTATTAAGGGATAATCAGATGTGATTTATATTACCTTAGGCTTATGGTATGTTTTGCAATTATTTCTTCAATATCCTTTTAATTTTTTTTTTCAAAAATCCACGTCTAAGGGAGTAAGCATTAATTAATAACGAAAACATGTTATTAATTAATTCTATAAATTGATAAAAGGGGAGAAAATTGAATAAGTCTAGGATTAACTAATTAAAAAGGATATAGACGATCGAATTAGTCCACATGATTATCATTGAAACGACAAAAATAAATCTATTTCGAAGATATAGCAATGAAATTAATATCCATTATTGCATGTCTGTAAATACATAATGAAATCATATAAAAATTAGTCTTTTTTTTCTTTTACAAAATTTAACATATATATTCTCATCTTATTTTTACAGCTAGCTATTGGGCTCATACAAAGCAAGCAAATGTGCATGAGAATATATTTCAAGTCAAATTTGTGGGGAAGTTAATGATTTAGTTCGAAAAATCAAATTTATGCATCGCTGCTGTATATAAATGTAGTAATAGAACACAAACTAACATAATTAAATGGAAAGTACCACGTAAAATGTATTAATTTTTTAGTAGGTCTCTTTTGAGACGGTTTCACGAATCTTTATCTGTTAGACGAGTCAACCATACTGATATTCACAATAAGAAGTAATACTTTTAGCATAAAAATTAATATTTTTTCATGGATGAACCAAATAAGAGATTTGTCTCGTAAAATATGACTCGTGAGATCGTCTCACACAAATTTTGGATAAATGAAGTAAGAAGACGAAAAGTGGGAACAAAATATTTAAAATAGCATAAAATTGTGGTATATTAATTAAAATAAATGATATATAAATAAAAAGCGCACCTGTTTCTTGTGAATAGTTTGGTGAGAAATTCCCACAAGCGGTGATTTTTGCAGATAAGAAGACAAATGGTCCTGCTAATATGCTCGTACCAGCAAGCCATCGACGCGCCAAATCCAATCAGCGGCCACACGCGCCGTGGGGCTATCCGTCTCATCATGTATTGTGTCGCTTGTTCTCCCTTCGGTGCCGGAAAATATGGCTGCCATGCATAACCATTTTTGCTTTCAAATCCATGTTTTTATTTATTCATTGCCATTAAATTAGAGAGAGGGAGAGATCGGTAACATATTTAATATTTGTGGACGTGGGGTTATTGGAATCATCATAAAAAAAAAAAATTTTTTTGTGACATGCATGTATTGTAGAGCTACGGAGAGAGATAGAAGAGACACGCGGCATCAAATATGGAGCGTTACGAATAATATATTACTTCATCTAACGAGAATCTAAGTCAGGAGGACCCCATCTGCATTGAAATCGACGAGAAATTGCGTACCGGCGCGAGTAGAGTCAGCGACTTGACCGAGTTGGGATGGTTCACAGCAAGCGCGAGGGCCAAAATGCAGCCGAGTGAATGCGCTACGATGTGGAAGCATTTCACTTTGTATGGCTCCATTACAGACCTTTCAATCATGTCCAAATGCTCCCTCAGAGTGTACAAAGAATCTGTGGGTTTCGGGCTCCTCCCGAATCCCAGCAAGTCCACTGCAAGTAATCTGTACTTGGATTTTGCGGTCTTGGAGAAATTTGGATATAGCGTCTCACTCCAGAAAGCAGATGATGATATGAAGCCATGGATGAATAGCACATCTTCTTGCACGTTATCTGCTCAGAAATTTCAGTTTCTTGAATAGCCAATTTGAAATGTGCAGTGGGCACAATTATAAACATAAATAAATCCATTTAGGTGTATCTTTCCAATTTTTTTTCATTCTATCGGAAGTACGATGTTTCACTACATATATCAACGTCAGGATTGTGACACATCAAAAATACAAATATCAAAGTTGGGATCGTGACATATCAAAAATACAAAAATAACGAGATACAT
This sequence comes from Primulina eburnea, assembly GCF_022965805.1. Taxonomy (NCBI): domain Eukaryota; kingdom Viridiplantae; phylum Streptophyta; class Magnoliopsida; order Lamiales; family Gesneriaceae; genus Primulina; species Primulina eburnea. Next base: position 2,196,740 of record NC_133103.1, on the reverse strand, counting down.
ATGAAATTTGACAACATAGATTATAATAAAAACAATTTTCCTTAAATTAAATATGCAAGTTGTTCATCTCCCTCGTGCTTAATTTTGTTGAGCAAATTAAATGACGGGGCTTCAATTTGTTTTTTTCTTACCTATCGCTCCATCAGCTTTGACAAAAAGAGTCTCCTCCCTAGACGAAGTCCACGAGGTGCAAGTTTCGCAATTGCAATCGGACCACCTGGGCACGGGGAACGTTTGCTGCGCTTGCAGCATTATTTCGATGATAGTCGAATTAACGGTGTAAGTCGGTCGCACCGCCCCAACTCGTCTCCTCGTTTTCCTCGAGGGATTTCTAATCACCGTAGATTTCGAGGCTTCGGACACAAGTGAGGGGCGAGTGTATAGTGTGTCGGAGATTTCTTCCAGCTGCAGCTTGCTGCAGGTTAATCGAACAATTTTCGATTCGCCTTGCTCCGAAACTAGGATCTTGCCACTTCTTGTGATCACTTCTTTTGAAGATGAGCAATAACAAGGCTTACATTCTGACTCGATCAAGAAATCAGCGACCCTGTACACGTAGCACAAGACGAAATCCAGGACGTCCAATAGCGCAAAAACGATGAAACTCATGATCTCATTCAGGAATGTCCCCGTCATTGTTGAGAACTTTTGGATGTGATTCTTCGTCTCCATTTCTATTCACAAGTGACAGCAGATTATTTAGTCTGGCTAGCAATTGGCAGGAAAAATGAGTGACGAATTTCTTTTCCTTAAATCACATCAGATTTCTTTTCCCTTTAATTCGAGAAAATGGCCACTCCCACAGGCTACGCAGGGAAAGAAAACATAATGTGAGAGTGTTCTTAATTATTGGAAACAATGCAAGAAAAAATATTCAGAAGAGACGAAGAAGCAATGGGATTTTTTTTTTAATACTTGAACAAAGACACGTAGAAGCGATTGAATTTATTTTAACACTGAAATCATTTTGCAAGACATGGGGAAAGAAATAGGGTTGGTGGTGGTTGAACCTCCAGCAGAAGAAGATACAAGTTTTGCTCAAGAATTTAGACTAGCTAGACCCAAACTTAACAAGCTAAATAAAATCGGTTCGTAGCTTTTCATTTTACATAAACACTAGGGGAACTTTTTATAAAACCATTAAATTTTAAATCACAAAAAATCAAGACAAAGCAGCATGGCTTTCGTGCGTAAAGTAATTTCCAAGTTTCTTCCCTCGTTATATTACGTATGGTATAGACAAACCAAAATTAATGACGCAACCATTTTCAAAGGGAATAGGTCCCAAACTTGATGCATTAATTGAAAGTTGTTTAGGCCACATGACTCCCATCTCTCCAACCTCTATATTACAAGGACAAAATTCTCACAATCTTCTAATCCTTTAATCAATTACGAGTTATTAGCTAGAGATGCGAATGCATGTGAAATCACTCCCCTCATCTCATGAGGAGATTAATCTCACAAACTATTTATAACGTATGTTCGGGTTCGAATTTATCATGGCAGGATCGAATTCAGTCTAGTTTAGATAACCAGTAAAATTAAACCAGTGATCTAATTTCAGCCTTGCCAAGATGTAGAAATTAACAATAACCTATTTGTCTCGTAGGTTGTCCTAATCCAAAAACTACGTTGTCTCGTATACGAGCTTCGTGATGGCTAAGGTTGTCATCTTCATGCATGGAATTAAGGTGACATATGCAATTTGAAGGGACCAATTCTCCAACTTACACCATGTTTAATTTTCATACATAAATTTTGAAAAACTAGAAAAATGCACGTGCGTTGCACGTAAAAACCTAAACTACTGAAAATATATGTACGAAATTTTGATAATATTTATTTGAATTAAAACATGGCTAATAATATTTCTCAACTGAAACAAACCAAGCCATAAAAAATAAAAAAATCATGACCATAGACGGTATATGAATAAGAGAAATTATCTTATCCACTCGACACACTTTCCAATATGCTTCTTGGTTGATTTTGACAACTCAACAACTCTTTGTCGTAGTTTGTTATAATATGCATATAACTATTTTGGTATGCTCAGCAAGTATCCGATCGTCTTTAACATCTTTTATGTTATTTACAATCTTTATCCGGGATCTGACATGCTCATAGTTTGCTTCTTTATCACGATATTTTTTCGGTTTTCTACATTGTTTCTATCTGATAATCTTATTTTTCCGAATATTTTTTTGTTGTTAAATGATTTTTCAGTTTTTGAAAATCATCAACTATAACTCCTAAGAAAAAATGATTTTACTCGTGATAAGTTTTCACTTGTGACTAAAAGTATGTATAAAATATATATTCTTCAACAACATAACCAATGAATAGTGTTGCACCTTCTTCAAATATTGTGATATTTGTGATATCATTTTTATATATTTAGTATCGATATTATCAACATATAGCTATAAGGTTAACAAAATTTTTAACAACTATTTCTCAATCACTGTGAGAAAAATACTTGAAATCTCTTCAAATGGCTATATCTTAGAATTGTGTCCTCATTTAATTTGACGCAATTCAAGAAAGTCATCTTGATCGTCATTTTTTGGAAGCTTTGAAATAATGATTGCGTGCATCATGTCATGAGGATGATATAGTTTCAATATTATTTATTGCGCTTAGAACATAATATTATATTATTCATTGAAACAAAACAAATTTTCTTATATCGAGTTTATATTTTGTTTTATAATATTTTATATCTTGTGGAACGATATACAAAATTAATTATTGTATTTTAAAAATCTTGAGAAGAGATACGAATAATGTAATTAAGATATTCATATGAGATATCATTCAAATATATGTCAAAGTATTTGTCTTATTCAATATCTTATCTAATAATATAACCATTTAGATTTCATGAGCATTTTATGATAGTCAAAATTAATTTGATGAAATATTGTAGAATTTTATTTGAATTTCAATATTTGGCTAAGTGAATTTATTTGACGAGGAGTTTTCTATGCTACCATCATATATGTTATGAATTAACTGGTTAGAAAGTTTGACTAAAAAAGAGACAAAAACAATCTCGTAGTCACCTCGAAATATATCGAGATAATATTGGAGGAAATAAAGTGAAACTGGCTTAATGTCTCAATAAAATACACAGAATTGATCTATTATATTGTGTCAACAAAGTTTTAGAATTGTTCTCATACCATTATAAATAGAATGAGAATTATGCACAATTTGTTTTTCATGTATTTTTTTTTTCTGAATGAAGAATTTTTTCTTTTTGAAAAACTATTTTATTGAAAAATATTAACATTTTATATGGCATCCATATGTCGCACAAACATGAAGTAGCAACATAATCATTACATAACACTTACATACACATACAATTCTTCAATTTCTTATTCATTGTGCTTCGTTGAAATTTAAATCTGAATCATTCTTGATCTTAACATTTTGCTTTAAATATGATTTAATATATATTTATATGTTTCATGTTTTACTTAGTTGGACATAATTTCAAATATCTATAAAAAAAATGTGCTTGAATTATATCATACAGAAATTAGGACATAATATGTAGGACCGAGCGCTTGCTGCTTTACCAAAAGCTATAGCTAGTAGTAATGGTGCAAATCAAATCTTTTAAACCGCACATCTGCTCAAGCACCACGGTTCGGCCGCTTTACCAAACAGAGACAATTATTGCACCCAACAATCTTCCTCCCAAGAATTGAACTCCTTGCAATCAATGAGAATCGAACCTGTAACGCCCCAGATTCGACAACTGTCCTCACTGTTTCAAGACGGGTCTTTCCAGCGTGCTTATGTCATCACTCACACGCACCCTGGGAAACTTCCCAGGAGGTCACCCATCCCAAAATTGCCCCAAGTCAAGCACGCTTAACTTTGGAGTTCTTATGTGATGTGCTACCGAAAAGAAGATGCACCTTCGTGATATGAGTAGTACCAATCAAATCTTTTAAGCCCTCTTCAACTGTTCAGTCCATTACATTGCCCAGTCTCGGAATCCCTCTCATTCCCGTGTGGGTCGGTTCATTCATGTTCCCTCCACCTAGAAGCCTGCCAGGAGCCGCTCATTGTCCGTACAACTGATGGCACCGGCGATCACCCCCCGCCCTCTTCGGCCCCGGGCCTCACAGAACCCATGACCTTGGCTCTGATACCAATTGTAGGACCGAGCGCTTGCCGCTTTACCAAAAACTATAGCTAGTAGTAATGGTGCAACTCAAATCTTTTAAACCGCACAGTAGCTCAAACACCACGGTTCGATCGCTATGGTGCAACATGTCTCTTTTTTTTCATCCACTATGTTTGTCTTAACTTTTTTGTTCGAAATTTGACGCATTTCGTAGACTATATGTATGAAAAAACAAGAAATTATATAATTCACAGAAATCATTTATTATTCTATTCGTACAACAGAAGACCCAAAATATGTGGCTTTGATTGATGTACTCTCATACTTATTTTATATAAACAACAAGGCACATCATATAATATCAGAAAAATCAATTACAGCTAACAATACTAACCAAAACGTATAAAAAAATCATAACGCAAAGAACCTCGATAAGAAAAAAATGATAACTCAAAGTTTAAAAATAATTTATTTAGTACAATAACAAAGAAATTGAAGTATAAACGAGCAATAAAAAGCATAAATCACTCTCCAATTAAATATTAACTCATATTATTCACAATTTGTATAAATTTTCCAAAAAAAATTTCAAATAAAGAGAAGACACCTTATTAATGTCATCGTTTTATAGATATTCATTCCACTTCTTTAAAAAAAAAACACAAATGAAAAATGGTGACTTGAAATCATAATAAAACCATTTAGAAAAGCAGCCGTAAAAATATAATACAAAGTCACACAATTTTTCTTAAACCATAGAAAAATATTATACTATTGACAAAATATATCTAGCAACAACAAAACATGCATTAACTTGTGATATAATTAAAATTTAGAATAATGCATAATTATTGAATTAGAACAAAATTGCATGCCAAAAATCTACTGGATATTATATATTTTAATAATTTATCCATATTTGTCGTTCATCAGAGGACTCTTAGACCTACCAAATTTTGTAGTTAACCTATTATTTTCATAATAAATAATATTACAAAAATAATATAAGCAAGAACATAAAAACTCAAATTAAAATGTCTTCTATCAATCTAAGTAAAAAAAATTGATTAGAGAATATAATAATGTCGTAAAAAAAATAAATATTGATTTATAGACAGAAGTTTGGAAATAAATTTGCCCCAATAAATAAAAAATATTATCTCTTGATATTCTGATACATAAACCTATAAATAAAATTTGTATTATTTGTAAAAAACTAAGATTATGAAAAATATAATTAATACATAAATTGTAAAAATAAGTTCGAAACCTCTATTAACATAATTTTTTGTATTATTTATTTTAATAAAAGAATGTATAACACTATTACTATTATTTGTAAGGTTTTTTCACAAAACCAATTCATTTTATAAATAATATTATTACATATTGATTTGAATCATTAGTTGTTGAACAAATACTTTGATATTATTTGTAGTCATGCCATGAAAGTGAGTGAAAGAGTAATAAATAATAATTAGTCAATGAATTAATAATAATTAACTAATTACAAAAAAAGAAGACAAAGTGTCATTAGATTACAATTTGAAAAATATAATTAATACATAAATTGTAAAGATAAGTTCGAAACCTCTATTAGCGTAATTTTTTGTATTATTTATTTTAATAAAAGAATGTATAACACTATTACTATTATTTGTAAGGTATTTTCACAAAACCAATTCATTTTATAAATAATATTATTACATATTGATTCGAATCAATGAGTGAAAGAGTAATAAATAATAATTAGTCAATGAATTAATAATAATTAACTAATTACATAAAAGGAAGATAAAGTGTCATTAGTTTACAATTTTAATGAGGATAATAGAGGAAATTCACAATTCAATTGGTATATTTATATAGTCAATGAATTAATAATAATTAACTAATTACATAAAAGGAAGATAAAGTGTCATTAGTTTACAATTTTAATGAGGATATTAGAGGAAATTCATAATTCTAGTTGGTATATTTATATAGTCAATGAATTAATAATAATTAATTAATTACATAAAAGGAAGATAAAGTGTCATTAGTTTATAATTTTAATGAGGATAATAGAGGAAATTCACAATTCAATTGGTATATTTATATAGATTATAGATAGATTATAGATTATAGATAGAATAAAAGCTAATTGAGGGGGAGGGATCAATCTTGGTCCCGAACAAAAATAATATACCCTTGCTTGTAGAGGTGTCAAACTATAACAATTTAATTATTAACATGTAATTTTCATTTCTTACAATTATAAATATAAGTGTCCAATTATAATTTAATATGCACAATTATATACTATCTTCCAATTCAAAAATTTTAATTCTTGTTAACACCTCGAATTTATAGAGGTTGAGATTCTTCATATAAAATCACCATGAACATTAGATGAATCGATGGAATCAACACTTGTTTCAAGTATATGTCATACAAAAGTAACTAAGGAGAACATTATTAAAAATTAGAGTTTTAAACAAAAGTTATATTTCATGAACCTTTTTAAAATATATAAAAAAATTAAAATTGCCAATAACTTGTTGTTTATATGACATTAAAGTCTTAGATTTGGAATAAAGTCTTGAGTTCAAGACTCAATTACGAAAAACATTTCGCGGAAAAAAAGGGCTTCTTGATAATAATTTTCCTACACCGATCGAACCGATTACCTCATTGGTACTTTAACACTAGAATCTGCTAATTATTTTCTTGGACCAATTCCTTCGGACCTGTTCAAAATCGTACCTTATTTCTGAACCCCACTTTCTTTGTAAGGATGAAAATTGCAGTTTATATATCAACAATTTGCAACATATTTGGGTAGTTGAAGAATGGACAGTATTTTTTTCCTTGGGACGCATTCCCTCTTCACATTTTTCTTTGCTCTAAGTTTACAAATCCTGCCTGGTTTTTCTTACACTTCATTTGTGTTTGGTGATTCCTTGGTCGACGGAGGCAATAATAACTATTTATTTACGCTATCGAAAGCAGACGCTCCACCTTATGGCATCGATTTCACGCCCTCCGGTGGCCAGCCCACTGGAAGATTCACTAATGGTCGTACCATATCAGATATTGTAGGTAATTAATTACTTATTTCAAGTGCTTGCACGATTATTAAATGGCTTCCCTAGAATGCGTCTGTTGAATGTGTTTCATTACCACTGTTCACTGTATTTAACGTGTATTACGACATCGATCGATATTACGTTATAATAACAATAAAAGCTTCATCGATGCAAATATTTGTGGAATAATATGCAAATGAAGAATTAATGCGATTGAAAGATTTACGGGACCTATCAGTTCACCTGTTGAGATATTCATATATATCAAGTAAAATTTACATCTCATGTAATGTGAAAATATATTCAATTATTTAGTTTTTTTAAAATATAATGTGTGTGTGTGTGCGCGTGTGTGTGTATAAACAAACTTTTCATTTGCAATTTTCTTATTAATTCCATAAAAATGAACTTTAAAGATTCTAGAAATGTGAAAATCCAGTAAAAAAATTCTTGGTGTATGTAGGTGAAGCTATAGGAGCTCAATCATATCCTCCTCCTTATCTAGCGCCTAATGCCGCCGCCTATTCCATCCACACAGGAATTAATTATGCTTCGGGAGCTTCCGGGATCCTGGATGAGACTGGAACTTTATTTGTCTGTATATTTTTTCACTAATTTTTCCTCAGTTAAAGCATATAAATTATACATTTATACATGCAGAAATATTTTTAAGGTAAACTAATTCTGAAAATTTGTCACAGATAGGAAGATTGCCATTAAAGGAGCAAATCAACAATTTCGAGAAAACGAGAGAATACATTGTGAGTGTAATGGGAGTAACAAACACAACCAATCTCCTCAAGAATGCAATATTCTCCATAACAATTGGATCCAATGATGTCATAAACTATTTCCAACGTCCGATGATTCCATTTATAGGCAGCAATAGTGTTTCTCCAACCAAGTTTCAAGATTTCTTGGTGTCCAATTTGACCCTACAACTCGAGGTAACAAAAATGAAGTGTGAATTTTATTTCAAGTTCGAGAATAAGAAGTTGTCTCCTAAAGTGATATGCTATTTGGACTGGTTGAAACTTTAAACGAACAGTTTTTAAATTCGAATTACGTGTGAAATGGTTAGAAAAACCAATCCTGAATGACATAGTTAAGTTTTAATTTTCTTTTTTTAATGATAATTTCTTGATGCTTTATGTGATCTCTAGCCCTGATAAAAAGGTCGAGTCACATTTTCTGATCATTAGTTATATTTTTCGTAAAGCAACTGTATGTGTTAGGAGCAAGAAAATTCGTCGTTGTGGGCATCGGACCTCTTGGCTGCATACCCTTTATCCGAGCCATCAATCTTATTCCATCCGGAAAATGCTCAGGTGAGGTAAATGCTTTGGTTCAAGGCTACAACCAGAAACTGCAAGCGAAGCTTGATCAAATGAATAAAGATTTATGGCCTAACTCCGTCTTTGTATATGCGAATTCATATGACATTTTCAGAGATATCATCCTTAATTATCAAAAATATGGTAAGCTAGTTATCCAGATTACTTCTCGTTTCTTCAAACTTTTCTTTCGTTCTACATGCATGCATGTTCTAAGTTTAAGACACATTTTGTCTATCCTAATAGATATAAGACCATGCAATGATATTAGCTATACCAAACATCATATATATGTATAGGTTTTGAGGATAACGACGGGCCTTGTTGCGGAGGATACTTTCCACCGTTCGTGTGCTACAAAGGGAGAGATCACGTGAATTCGAGTTCCTATTTGTGCAGTGACCGGAAAAAATACGTGTTCTGGGATGCATACCATCCCACAGAGGCAGCAAATATAGTCGTAGCTGATCAATTAATGAATGGTGATAAAAGTAAGAGCTACCCTATGAATATTTGGGAGCTTTACAACTTTGATTTCAATTGAATAATTATTTCATGATGTAACTTTTGTATGTTACAAACAAAAAGCTGTTCATGAAACATGTGATGCTGTCATTGGTACTAATTGCCTCAAACTCCATAACCACTTAGATTTGCATGTTTATGTAATAAAAAATTAATTTTTTAACAATTATTAAATGGATAAGATTTCTTTTAAAAAAATAAAATATGACGAACGTGTAACAAAAATTTAATAATGTGGCGGCATGCTTGGTGGGGTACACTAAATACAGGTGTAGAAATCAAAACAATTATTTTGAAAGTGACAACAATTGAAGAGACGACCGATTAAAAAATATAGAGCACACAATTTTCTTTAAAGAATGTGGAAATTAGTAACATTAAAACAATAAATGCTACCGTTCGTAAATCAGTCGGCGGTGGGTATATATATATTATGGATGACACAATTTTATTTGGACACTGTATATTGACTTGGTAAAATGCTTTCTTTTTACATTTTTATTATTATTGTTTGATTAAGTCTTTGCCGTTTTATTAAAAACTTTCCGTCTTTTTGCTAGCGTTGCATCCATATATCTGATATTTTTGTTTTATTTTTAATTTAATTTTTTTATGTTATGAATTATATAATCATTTAAAAGGCAAAAACTTGTATGAGATGGTCTCACGGGTCATATTTGTGAGACGGATCTCTTATTTGGGTCATCCATGAAAAAATATTATTTTTTATGCTAAGAATATTACTTCTTATTGTGAATATGTGTAGAGTTGACCCGTCTCACAAATTGAGATCCGTGAGACGGTCTCACATGAGAATCCCTCCATTTAAAAATCCAAAAGTTTTTTGGATACATGTCAAATAACATATTTTAGTAATTTTAAAAATTTTGGAAAATTGATATGATAATGATAAGATAATGTATAAATTTACTAAAATATATTTTTATAATATTTTTTAAAATGAAAATAAAGTATTTTTATAATTTTAAAAAGGTAATAATGGAATTTTAAAAAATTCATCATCACACCAAAGTTTATTACTCTAAACTATCTCAAATTTAATAATATATTAATATATGGATGCATGTGTTGCGTGTTTCTTTAATATTTTTTATAATTTACTTGTTTTATATTTAAATAAATATCAAAATATAATTATAATAAATAATGAGAGAGTATACTGCAATTTTGATATATGAATTAAAAAAATAAAAAGAAAAAAGACACATGAATTGAATCTACGACCTGATGAGGAGCAAATACTCTATTCGCTAAGCTACAGATGACTTACATTAAAGTTTTAACAATTTATTAATATATAAAATCATTGAAACAAAACCTCACCAAAATTTATTACTCTAAATATGTTAAACTTAATAATACAGCGTAGATATGTACATATATTGGGCCTGAGGTACTCCAGCAAAACTTAATTAACAGAGGCGCGATCAAGGTTGTGGACCTTATTTGGACAATACAGCGTCGAAGCCTATATATATATTGGGCCTGAAGGGATCTACACTAGAAATGCAATATGTCTGATTCTTTTTCCATCAAAAGGTGGAATATTTGGAGTAGTAAAATTATATAATTATAAATATCAGTCTCGGTTGATCCACTCGTTATTTTAGCCAAATAATATTAAAAGTCCTGTGTTGCTTCAGAGTGGTCCAATTGGCAATAAAATTAGCTTGCAACACTGGGGGGATCATCTTCATCTTCTTGTTTTAATTACACCAACATCCTTAAATTAATCTTAATTTGTACTTGCTTTACAACTTGTTAGTAGTATTTTACTTTTGAATGATTTTTAATGAAAATTACAGAAAACCTGAATAAAAACTTGTTCTTAATAATTTGAGTCACTGACGAAAAGTTGATATTGGAACTATTATTTCTAATAAAGAAGACATGATAGGAGACCATCCATGTGGAAATTCGATGTAATTAATGATTAGACAGATTGACCACCCATGTTACCATTTACGCCTTTTCTTTTACATGGGACACACTACTTCGGAGTGGATGTCTTAATTTTTATAATATTTCAAACCCAAAGAATCTCCATGAACTTGTTCAAGAGAGAAGATAGTTTTAGAATAACTTCGACCCGAAAGAGTAGGAAAATCAAAAAGCAAACCTCCAACTCGAAACTTTGGCATATTTTTTTGTAGCTTATTTAGTACTTCAACAAGAAAATGGTTCCAAAAACAGTGAAGCAAGCCATACTTCCACCACAAGATGATGACTAAATTTTTGTTGAATTTTATGAGAGAGGTGAATAAATGAGATTGTTTGGTCCGAAAGATGAGACGATGAATGATGAAAGACATGATAAAATGTGAGACAAGCTAGTGAAAGCGAAAGGGTGTTTACCTTTCAAAGAGACCACCTCATTCCCACCATTCACCGTGCATATGCTGTCATTAAATACACAGAAAGAGGTGCACCAGCATGTGATGCACTTAACGTACTTTTCCCTCTCCCTCTCTTCAAACTGCCTTTTGATCAAATGCCTTGAAATTATGGGCCTACTCCACTTAACAGAGCACAAAAGCAAACACAAAAGCAAAAGAAATTAGTGATATATTATCGGTGGCCAGGAATATCAAAGTTTCTACGAAAGAAAAGGCATCCAATCTTACCCAAAAAAGATCAAGTTAAAGCAAGATTTACACCCCATGTTAATGGAAGATATGATGGTGGTGATGATGAAGATAAGAAGACAAGAAGCTTCCTCTACCTCTGTTCATCAACACAATAACCATACCAATTTCCCTATCACAACTTCAATTTCTTGTCCAACTTGGAAACTTTATGAAAATCCCTTTTATATCTCTCAACAAAATCAAACGCTGCAGCATCAAGAACACAGCTCAACCGATAAAAAGCAAATTCACAAGCTCCACCTCCCTATATCCGCCCGTAAAATCGCAGCTTCTTTCTGGGATTTGACGTTTATCAAGTCTTTCATGGAATCTGAACTCGAAATGGCTAAGGCGCAGATCGATAAGCTGAAATCTGAGCTAGAGAGTGAGCGAAAAGAACGTAAGAAAATGAAGTCTTTGAATAAAAGGCTGGCTAAAGAACTGTCGGAAGAGAGGAAGGGTAGAGAAGCATTAGAGCGAGTATGCGGAGATCTAGCTAAAGAAATTTCATCTGATAAAGGAGAGAGAGCGAGATTGAAGAAAGGCATTGAAGAAGAAAGGAAAATGCTGCGTGTGGCGGAGGTTATCAGAGAAGAGAGAGTGCAGATGAAACTCAAGGAGGCGAAAATCCTGTTGGAGGAGAAGTTCATTGAGCTGGAAGTAGCTAAAAAGATGGGAGTTGAACCTTCTTTATCATCTTCTTCCGAAGCAAAACAAGAAGCGGGGATTCATCATAATCAAGAAACCCATGTTCATACAATGGCGTTTATTCAGAAAAGATCGTCTCCAGAAGCCGAAAATCCTCACATAAAAAGAGGGATTAAAGGGTTCGTTGAATTCCCGAAAGTGGTGCGAGCAATTGGGTGCAGAAGTAGCAAGCATCTGAGCAACAAGTTGGAGTGCCAAAAGGCTCAGTTGAAGATTCTGCTTAAACAGAAGGGGCCGGTGAGATTTACTGGCGTGATTTCAAGATAAGATGACATATTTTGATTAGTTTGATGTGCTAATTATATTTTTGTGATCGAATTTTGTCTCTCTTTAATCGGTAGCTAGCAGATTCTTAAGCTTGCTGTATGTGAATATGGTGGCTTATCATCCTACCGACTACCGAGAAGAAATCTCTTGAATAGATAAGAAAGCAAAACTAATAAGAAAGGAATATTTTTTTAATATATATATATATATATATATATATATATATATATATATATATATATATATATATATATATATATATTTATATATGCCAACACAAAGTGTGCATAAACAACTAGTTATTAAGTAAATGATAACTCCTTATATTGAGCCAATCAAAAGTTTTGATTATACAAACTTAGCAAACTAGTCAATTCATAGAAAGCATATCAAAAGACTATTCGTGCGATATCAGAAGACCTCTATCGATTCACTGCAGATGGTTCTCTCATCTTAACCATCTTCGTAGATCCGTAGTCGAGCATGGCGAAAGCTCTCCACCAATACTATCAGTGTAACATGAATGGTTCGACTGTTGCTCCATCCCTACATAGCCTGCTTTTACACTCTTGAAGCTTGGACTTCTCAAGTTCTGGTTCAAGGTACCGAAACCCAAATTCGCATAATACGGCTCTGGTATAGGGTAAGTGAGACGTTTTTTAGCCGACCCTCCACCACGATCTCTATCGGGAGTGGAAGGCCTTTGTCTTGGTGCACTATGTGATCTAATCCGGGCTTTAGCCGACTCGGTGCTAGCCATGTAACTAGGCATCATTGTGTTGTTTGAGCATGGCATGGAGCGTAGACTCGGGGTATTTGCAGTCGAGTAGCTACTTTCATCTTTTAGGCATCTAGAGCTCGAAGAACGAACTTGCGGGGGTCGTGGTTTTGATATAATGGATGGGGTTATAGGAGATTGAGTGATATTGTGAAATGATGATGATCTATGGTGAGATGAGACCGCGGCATGTGGGATAGATTGTCTGTGAAGTGGGCTTTGGCAGTTCGATTTTCGAGCATTTGACAACGAATATGTGGACGTCGTTTTTTGCGAATCAATCTCAACGGTTTTGAAAGAGTCTCTTCTATGATCTGTTGACGCCCTGCTGCTGATCTCCCATTGCTTTGTTGCTGTTGTCCACTTATCAAGGTAACTTGCTCTGTTTTCGATCCCGTTCTCGTTCTCGCCTTCCTTGTACATCTTATTCTGAAACAAAGAAATGGTTTTTAAAACCTTTCAGATCAAGAGATAGAAAAGGTAAGCAGTGAAACAGAGTGGTCTGAAGTCAAATCACACTCGAAAATCACGGAACAGTTCATATTCAAGAACTATGTTAAAATTTTAAAATTAGTTCATCTCCATGAAATCTGACTTTTTTAATGGTCGGTGTTTTAACTTTCGTTGTATTCTACTATTCTTGTTGATATTACAGTAATATCCTTTTAATACTTCTTTCTGCACCTCCATGGCATATATCCAGACACCAAGAACTAACTACAGGCGAAAAAATAAAACAAAACTGGTGATGACCCACCGGCCAACCCCAATACTTCTTGTAAGCAAATCTTGGTCAAATTCTGACCAAGGTGTGAGGGACCTCGAAATGTGAGAAAACTGTTGTTTGCCCATTTTTTATATTTATCTCATGTCATAAGCCTTAAAACATAAGAGCTCAATCCCAAAAGTTAGCGTGAAAACTCCATCCAATTTATTAGTTATTCCACATTTTATTGCAGATCTCATATAAGACATGTAACGTAACAAACATTTTGAGAAACCAACACCCACAATGGTCCAAACACATTTTTTTGTGGAGCCAATATGAGACACTTGACACTTATAGCCTCACTCTATCAGTATTACACCTTGTTAACATATAAAAATTATAGTTGAGCCATACTTCGTAAGTTTTTGTATCAATAGTATTAGTATTTTACTAAAAGTTATTGTAAAGACAGACCTGCTTGGAGAAAGCAAAAGCCAGGGTATTTTCACGCGTGGATTCAGCTTCATTTCTGGCTTTTACAAAGTCATCGAGCTCCTCAAGTGTACTTGGGCAGTCTCTCCATTCATCATTGGCCCAGCTTCCATCTCTAGACTGCAAAGTGAGCATCATCAAATTACAATCAAACAATTGTATAAAAAAAAAAATATTAAGACAAATAAATTCAGAAGAACATACCATGGACCTCCTGTTTCTTATGTCTTTAAGGTACATAGAACGGTTTGTTTCCCCAGGCATCGATCTTCTTCCGCCATCATGTGAAAGCCGGGAACGTTGATCACGCACTCGGGCCTGAACTCGAAGGAGAGCTTGCATGCATTTCATAGTCATATTAGCTTGTTTTCTTACATTCTGCCCCCTTATCAGAGCTTGAAGTTTCACTATTCCTTTAAGCGCTGCTAGAGCTCTTCTTGCCTACATTCATCAAAACACTTGTAAGGAACTAGACGCCTATAATGGGTCAAATCGGCTAATAAATTGTTTGACTCGAGCTCCACGATTATTGACATTGAGATTTTTTGTTATCGTTCGAAACCATGAATTCTTTTTTTTTTTTTAGCCTCCTATCTAGAACTTATTTGATCTTTGACTAATTTGACGTCGAGTTGGAAGTCTATTGTCATGGAACGCTGTTCTAACACTTACATTCTTCAGTCAAAATATTAAAAGTCTTTATAACTTTTCTAAAATGGAACCAAACTTCGTACAAGCCGAATCAACTAATGTCAATAACGAATAATATCTAAATTTTAGTCACATCAACTATTAGCAACCTCCGTAGGAGCCGCAAAGTCCAATTTGAATTCTAAAAACTTATGAACCGGAAACATAAGCCTACAAATTTTTTGAAGTCACGTTCATTTATCCATGAAATTTCAAACAATGAATCAATTGAAAAACAACTCAATTCAGATGTTCCAAAAAGGTACCATCTCTGATGTAAGCAATCTAATAAGTCTGTAAATGACTTACTAGGTATCCCCTAAATGCGGTTTGAATGACTTTGGCCGAAGAATGCTGTTTAAATGAAGGGGAATTAGTTGGCTGAGTCAACCTGATTATCTCCACCGCCGCTCTAGCAGTTGCCACCGCAGCTTCAGCCGCCGCAGCCGTGGCCGCCGCCACGGCTATGGCATGTCTATGCTCGGAAGCCAACACAGTTTCATCAGTTGTAACTACATTTCCTTCATTTACATTACTAGATTGCTTCTTAAACAGCCACCTCCTCTTCTCCGACTTCTGCGTAAAACCCACGAATCCAAACGAAAATTTTCGTGAAACACATTACACCCACAAATTACTACGCCGGAGAAAAAAAAAGGAAATTTGCAGAATTAAACATCACCTTTTCTTCTTCTTGTTCTTGGTGATTTTGTTGCTCCATTTTCCTTCTGCAGCTTTTCTTCTCAGTGTCTTTCGTTGGGGACCTGAACGCCCTTTTCACAGCTGTCAACCATGAATTACCTCCCGTCTTTCCCATCGAAAATGGCGTGAAAAGTTTGCGGAGATGTTCCACGTACAGAGTGGAGGAAGGAGATGCAGCTGGCTTTATAGAGAAAATGAGAAAATTATATAATATATATAACACACACACACACACACACAGAGATTCGTTTATTCCTTGATCTTATTTGCATATTTATAATGGAAATTACGCCCCTAATAAAACAAATTAACGTCGTGGATAATTATATATAATTAGCTAGTGAAAAACATTGAATAGGCGAGGTTTATACATATTATTGTTTAAACCTTCACTAAAGGAGTTTGCCTGCAAGAAAGTTGGAGAGCAGCGGAATAATATTTTTAATCTAAAAACTTCCAAAGTAGAAAAATAAGTGATTTTCGACTTAAAATGGTAAATGGGTCGTTAAAAATATGCGAGAACCGTAGGTATTTTGTAGTGGCATTGGGAAAATATGAACAAAGAACTGATGGGGTTGTGGTGTCAGAACTAAAGGACATAAATGTGTGTGAGAGAGAGTTTCAAATGAAAGAAAGCTGTCACATAGGAATCCACTACTTACATTAGTATGAATAATAAATACAAAAAATTCAATTAAGGTATAAATAATGAATTCAAAAGAAAATAGGTGGGCTGCCATTATTTTTCTCATAAATAATTGCTGACTCTCCTCATGCTTTCACGTGCTATGTGTCATAATGCAAGTGAACTAGCCACAAAAGAAAAGGTACAAATGCGTTGGGTGTTTTTCACTCTCGTTTTAGGAGGCTTTCGATAATTTTATCGGTATAGAAAATAACAAATCATTTAAAAAAAAATAGAGGGTTTTTTTATTTTTATTTTATTTTTTGGAAGCCAAGGATCTTGGAATAATGTGTGCGTTAATTGAAATAATAATAGTAATCAAACAACATTTTATTCCCAAATTATATCGGCAACTTTAAGACATGTGCATGTGCAGGGGAATCCAGATTCTATTTATATTTGTTTTGGTTTTATGGGTAAAGGGACCAGTGACAGTGGCGCATTTACCTCTGGACTGGTCAAGCAATTTTGATCTCTGTAATTTTAGTTTCCCAATCTCCATTTCTTGATTTACTCTTGATTTTATAATAATCCATAATCACAAGGGGTCGAACCATATTGCTTCTTTGATCCTAAAATTGTAATTATAATAACATCTTCACCCATATTTTGATAGAACATTAATTATACTCTAAATTTATAACACATGATTTTCTTCCATTAAAATCTTTCAAGCATCCAAATCCCAACTCCCAGAGCTGCGCAACTAATAATACTGTACGGTCATCTAAAATATAATTAATAAATGGAATTAGTGAAAACTTGTCCGATATAAAAATATATATATATATATACAGTAAATGATTTTCAACGGTACAAACAACGTACATAAATCGATATAAACTCAATATGCCTCGTTAAACATAGGTTTTGTCGTATTATCTGGTAATAACGAGACAAGCGATAGGTTTTCGATTATTCAGATAAGTCAAAGGATACGTATGCATATTTTTTTTTCTAAAACACGATTAATAATATTAACAAAGTATGATTATTGGGAATAGATATACTACTGTTACTTTTTAAATAATAAATAAAAATTTAATTTATATATAATAAGAAGAAAATGCTTACTACTTTTTATTAACAAAGTAAAATTATAACCTATAAAAAAAACAAAGTAAGATTATATATATAGTGCATGCAATTAGTGCACAATCTCGATTCAAACAGATAATAATGACGGGTTAAACTTTCTGACCTCAAATGAGGGAGAATTGATTTTGTTCCTGAAAAAAGAAAATCCTTCGACTAATAATATTTGAGTGAGTCTCGTTTGAGACCGTCTCACGAATCCTAATCTATGAGACGGGTCAACATTATCGATATTCACAATAAAAAGTAATATTCTTAGTATAAAAAGTAATACTTTTTCATGGATGACCCAAATAAAAAATATGTCTCACAAATACGACCTGTGAGACCGTCTCACAAAAGTTTTTGCTATAATATATTTTTATTTTATCAAAAATTTTATCATTACCCACGTAACGAATTTAATATTACTGTAAATAGAGATAGAAATGTGAACGAACCAAGTCCCTCACTTGTTATTCAAAGTTTAATTTTGAAGTTGCTATAAACATAAATGTGAACGAACCAAATCGCTAGCTTGTTATTCAAAGTTTAACTCAATAAAAAAACTCGTTTAACTCGAGATTCTGACCTGTTTAACGAGCCTATTACTAATTATGGACACATACGTTGCATAAAAGGTGCACTCACGAAATCATAACTGAAACTATTAGGTTTATATAAGCAGTTCAGTTCCCATTAAAACTGTAAACGATGGATTTTAGAATAGATCTCAAATTGAATGTGAACGCAGATTGCCGTAATATTTATTAAAAAAAATGGGTCGCTGTGTTTCATAAAATTTCTGCGGTATCTTTCGCTATATTCAAAAAATAAAGTTGGAATTTAAGCGCTAAAAACCTCTCCTGCTAAAGTTTGAAAATTGAATGAACTTTCGCCTTAACTAATTATTCCTCACTTCCTAGTACTCTCTCTTCATTCTGAAATTTTGTATTTTGTAAAATCCAAGAAAATGGGTTGTGTTTCATCCGCACTGCTCCATCACGACGAAGAATTCTCCCAAATCGGCGGCTCAGCCGCTTTTAGCCACCACATTGTCTCCCTCACTTCCACCACTTACGGTTTGCTAAGTCTCGACCCACCGCCGCCAGCCCATCGGCATTCTCCCACCACCACAGTCCCTCCCACCCCAAACCCTCCGCCACCGCCACCGCGCACCACACTCGGCTCCCTCTTCCCAAGTCCACTTTCAGAACCCCGTTCACTTAGATATCAGCCTCTTGAAACAATTAACTCTTGGGATCTCATGTCGGGCCTGGACTCAGACCGTATTCCCAGCTTCCGGTTCTCCCCTTCACCCTTTGTTCCTTCCAAAATCTCTGATTCTCCTCTCCCTAAGCAATCCCTTTTTTGGAAGCTTAAAGAGGAAAACATCAACCCTAATATCGGTAATCCCGTGCGAGAGTCATCTAGTTCAAAGGATTCAAATTGCGTGGGAGATTTGTTTCATCGGTTTGAAATTATTTGCCCGCCAAACGGGGAGGATAAAGCTGTTATGTATTCCACAACATTGAGAGGGGTGAGGACCACTTTCGAAAATTGCAATGCCGTAAGATCAGCGTTTGAAGGGTTAGGGATTTTGATTTGCGAAAGGGATATTTCCATGGATAGAGGTTTTAGGGATGAATTAAGGGACTTGATGAAGGGGAAAGAAAGCAGCGAACTGATACCACCCCGAATTTTTGTGAAAGGTAGATATATAGGTGGATTTGAGGAGGTGGTGAAGATGCTCGAGGAGGGCTCTTTAGGGGAATTGCTCAAGGGATTGCCTAAAGTGAGAGTGGGGCATGTGTGTGAGGGGTGTGGGGGTGTGAGGTTCTTGCCCTGTTTTTCATGTAACGGGAGTTGTAAAATTGTAGCGATGGTGAATGAACGAATGGAGATGGAAGGGTATCAAGCGAAGGGGACTGTGGTGGTGAGATGCAGTGATTGTAATGAGAATGGATTGGTGTTTTGCCCCATTTGTACTTGATCTATAATGAAAAGTTGATAACTTTGCTTCCACGACCTCTCTGTTTGGTTTGTTTTCTACTCGCTTTTCATGTTATTTCAGTTGATTTCTTAGCATACGGAGTTCTGTTTCATGTTCAATGCACTTTCTTAATTGAGTTTTAAAGATAAATAACAGAACTAGGAATTGTTACAGAATTCACATCTATGGTTTAATTGGATTCGGTGTTCTGTACTCAAAAAGATTTAATTGATCACAGTACATTATCACTTATGAAGCTTTTACTTGGAAATCTGACATATTAAACGTTGTTCTTTATTTTCTGCAATGTTATCCTATGGTCTTTGCAGATGACATGGTGTAAGATTTTATCAGCAGCAACCCTGGCTTTAGGGCTGTAGAATTTTCAAATTTATGATTTAAATAACTTCATTAGGCAGTATAATGATCTCTTGGTCCAGCTTAGTTCCTGCGTCCTGGAAAGACAAGTCTACTTTGGCAGTACAACCGTTTTCAAATTTGAGATTTGACTTGATGAAACACTTGTATAATGTTGTAAGGAATTCCCATCTGCACGATGGTTCAATCTACATGTGGGGAAAGATATTTGTTCACATAAGGATCAAGAATCATTCATGTTGGAATTGCAATAGTTACTTTGAATCTTAAGGACAGGAAAGACTGCACGCATCTCAATTAAGCCAGTTCATGATTGAATTCCAACCTGTATGCCTTTGGTTGTAAATTCACTCGCTGCATATATATCCCTTCCCTGCAAGTTGCAGAAATTGTTGTTGAAAATAAGGATGTCATGCTGATTTTCTTCAATGTAGATTTGTTAACGGCTTAACTCTCCTAGTAGAATATGAGATGCTCATGAGAGAACGGGCAAATTCTTCGGTGTTAGTCCAACTTCCAGATCTTGGGGAATTTGTGAGGTTATCAACGGATGTTTGTTGTATCAAGCTGCACACGTGAATATATCCTCAAATCCTAAAAAAGGGTACCAAGATCAAGTCCCCATACCTCCAATGTATCAAAAAAATTAAAAAAATAGGTACAGGCTCACTACGAATGCACAGAATACTCATCTGAGTGATCATGTTTTTGTTATCTACGTCAGCTAATGCATTTTCTGTAATGTGATCATGTTTTGCCCTTTGTACTTGAGCAAATTTTCTTCTCTTGCATGTTGTGTTTATATCTAATATATCCGCAATGACGGTAGTATGCAGCATAAAGGGAAACTTCAAAGCATCTGATGCATGAAAGCTTCATTGTTGGGTAGATGATTGATTATATTCTCTGATTACGGAGCTAGATTTTGGTGCTACTCATGAATCAGTTTGATACTGAGTTTCTTGTTTTAATACCAAGGGGATGAACAATGTATTTTGTGATACCCTCATTATGAACCGAATTTTATGCTATATTTAGCTAATACTCAAAATGGATGGGGGAATACCAGTCATAAAATTGTCTGCAAATTTGAAATTCGTCGTTTTCAAGAAATTGGTGAGGGGTCTGTAATATTTCAGATTTAGTGTTGCAACTCACAAGCTATATATTTGAAAGGTGCAATAATTTGCGTATTGCTGCGAAGTCCAAATCAGGCAAAATGATTCCAGCTGCTCATTTAGCATTTTCGCTCGCCAGGAGATTACTATATCTGGGTGGGTCATGACTCATGAATTGGAGGAGGAAAAACAAGAAATAATAAAATTCTAATATACAAATTTTTACGTTCCAAAAAAAAATCCATTTAAGTTTAAACAAAAAATAGTAATAGACTAGTATAAAACATATGAATATTTTTTTAAGAAGATTAGTGAAATAGTTAATTTTCACGATAAGTGTATATATTCTATATCTTGCATTATTAATTAGAACTGTCAAAACAGATCAAGTTTGTCGGATTGAAACGTATTAAGGTGGAATAAGTTAGCAATTTTTTGACCAGTCAAAATTTGGCTTCCTTCAGATAATAGTAGATTGCAGTGAGTTGCGAGTTACTTATGATCCCGTCCAGCAAATTCAATACAAAATTTGTTCAATTTATCTGATTGACTTGTTAAACTATATAAAATAGATGTATTAAGTTGATATTTATGCGTCGGTTTCGACGGTGTTGATATCAATTCAAGTGATGACAAGTCATCGGTTAAAGTTTTGAATACTTGACTTGATGAAATTGTGGTTACGAAAGTGAAGAATGGTGGGTTTGTTATTTGTAAAGGTTTGCGCTAAAATGTAGGCATCGATGGGTGAAAGATAGTGAAACGTCACAGTTTTCGAAGAAACATGGGAAATCAGTGTGATATTATGTATCGTCCTCTACAATTTGTGGACACTAATTGCCCTCAGACCCTGCCCTTTCTTGTCAAATGATTAACAAATATTTTCCTTTTTTCCTTAATGAATAGCATTTTGACTCTTTAATCTCCCACTATATACGCCTTTGTCGGTAAACCCCACTTTTATATATATATAAAAAAAAAAAAAAAATTGGTGGTGGGCATCCAAACATCATGTGATATTTTCATTATTTTTTGATTTAGTCGTATATTAATTTGGAAGTATTATTATACAGTCAGATAAAGTCCGATCCATTTATTATTTGTCTTAATTCTATTTTCTTACAAGAATTGGGTTTGGATAAAATCCAACTTCTTGCCACTCTTAGCAATATATATATTGATAGTCTAGGATTATTAATTAAATATATGTGCTTAATCTCTACCAGAACGGTGGAGGGTTTTGGTCGAACCGAACCGAATCAACATTAAAAAGTTTAATTAATGATTCCAGATTTGAAAATTATCAGTGGATAATAAATATTGTTTATACAAATATTAAAGACGTACGTACGAAGGCTTGAAACAAAAACACAAGAATCATGCATCGATCATTTCATCAAATCACTTGAAAAATCAACGAAAGGATAGGCTAAATACTTTTCTTCAGAATTCAATAAGAATCCATTTTAGTGCATCAATATGAATTAATTATACCAAATTTGACGAGACATTTATTTACACAAAAAATTTACAATATATATGAGAGACACATATATGTTCTGCATGCCCACGTTAAATTAATGTGTTTTTTATGTAACTGATAAATATAAATATTTTTGTATTAAATTATGGTGCATCGGTTTTAAAAAAAAAAACATTGTCAAATGGAACCTTTTAGGATATTTGGGACAGATGGATCTAACAACTAGAACCCACAGAAACATCAATCACTATTACATCCATATTGCTTCTGGCATCACATTATATTGTATTCGAAAAAATAAAAAATAAAAAATTAAAAAACAATCATCAACGTTATTTTATCCATGAATTTCAACGAGTAAACATTTCTTTTCTTAAATATATATATATATATATATGGAGATACATTATAGAAAATATAATGCAAACAAGTTAATCTTATTCTTTACAAATTAAAAGGTACATAATAAATTCGTAGCATGCATTTTTTTGTTTGGTTGACAATGATGCGGCAACAGAAGGGCATGTTTTATTAGGTACAATAAAGATACTATGGACCCATGCATAATATAGATATTCCGAATCAACCTTAATTTAATAATACAGTAATCTCACGTACTTACGTATGTATTAACGAATTATTAATGTCATCATTATAACAGTTTACGACCCCAAAATTCAAAACGAAAAACCACTACAATATATTTTGTAATTATACAGATAAATGGCAAAGTGGGTCTGTAGACGATGAAGACAAGGACGAAGATCGAGCGAAGCTCCAGAAATCTGCGTCGGAGCCGGAGAGATTTTCTGGTATGATATGATCCGAATGATTATGCATGTTTGGAAATTGTATTTCACCAGTGTTAATATTACTTCCGAATGAAAATGAGAAATCTTCATCGATACTCGGGTCGTCGTATGATGGAAAGTACTGCTTGGAGCCGTGGCCATCTAGCTGAGACGCCACGAGGCGGTCCAACGCCACCCAATTACTTGGTTCGTTGTCGGGTTTGATTGACAAAGATGACTCCATTTCGGTTGTATTTTCCAATCCCGGCAGGTGCACGAAACCAGAAGGATCGTGATTTTGTAAGTAGAGTGCGCCGCTGTTTGTTTCGTTCTCTTGCTTGCAGGAAGAAGATGATCTTCCCATGTACATGAGCAGGTGGTCCAGAACTACGTCGTTTTGGGGGTGGTTTCGGGTTAAGACCGAGGTCGAAGACGCCATCATGTGCGGCGCAGGGCTTTCCAGTGCCTTGTGGTAGTTTTTCTTCTTGAAAACCCGACAGACCACCCAGCCTTCTTCTGGCCCCGCATCTCCGGTTAAGTTATTTGAAGCCTGCCATTTGTTTAATTTAAGAATATAATATAATCAATTGTGCACATACATATATATAATGTTAATTATTATGTAATAAGGTATTGAAGTACCGTAAATTTCTGTTGAAACTGAGTGAGATTCCAATGGGTTCAATTTTGGGTATTTACTTTGAACCCATTGGAATCATTGACACAAAAGCTGGAAATGATAGGAGAAAAATATGAAAGTCGCACTTAGTCCCGATTAAAGTATATTTCAAATGATTTGTTAATTAGTAAATTTTTGGCATCAACTTTTCGATACAAGCATACCCTCAAATAAATTTAAGTACATAGCTATAGATTTACGTTGTAAAGTATTATGTGTATTCTTAATTCTGATAAAGTTCAAATATTTTTAGACAAGAGAGACACTCAGAGATATGTGCAATTAAAGGTAAAACAAACTTGAGGGGATCCATAAGATGTAAAAACATGTCGAGTAATATTTAATTACCAAAAAAAAATGGGTGAAAAAAAATCTTGTAGCTTACATTAGCAATGGAGTCATGAGTGTTGACATGATCATCCAACCTGTATTCATGCATGATCCAGTCCGATTTCTGGCCATGCGGAGCCCTTCCTCTGTAGAAAACCAAAGTCTTTCGCATCCCAATCCTCCGGAAATTGCTGTGTATCACCTTGTCACGCCCAGTAGCCTTCCAAAAACCCGCAGCAGTGGCCCGATTAGTTCGAGTCCCGGTAGGATATTTCTTGTCTTTGTGACTAAAGAAATACCAGTCATTTTGAGGGGTTGATCCTATTCTGCATTTCTCTGCAATAAATAAATAAACATCGACATAAATTTATGGGAAAATATAAAACTAATCATAGTTTTTAAATTCGATATACCTTGAATATCCCAGGGCTCAAGTTTGTTAAGGTCGACATCCCGAATGACATCAAGATCGATTTTCTCGTAGGCCACTTTCTTTCTGAGGTAATAGTGCAGAAGTTCTTCCTCGGTCGGATGAAAACGGAATCCAGGAGGCACCCGGGACTGGTCATTTACGGATAAACTCATGTCCTGATCCGACATTGTAATAGTATTCTATTTTTATATGTTTTTCAAAGTATATACTCGCTCTTTAACTAGCTCCTGCAGATCAGCTTAAATATGCAGGAGTGTACATTCTAAATCAAGGCAAGAAGATAGAAAAGATGAGGGCTCCTTTATTTGCGTGTAAGTAGTGTGTGGAATTAGGGGAAGATAAAAGAAAGAGTTGCTGTGGGGAAAGGGTTTGGAGGAGATGATGATTTATATAAAGTAGTAGGGCTAAGTTATTTGCATGGGAATTTAGGTTTTTGGTATGATGGAGTTAGAGTGGGGCCTTAGCTTCTTCAACAATACCAACCACATAAATCCAAAGGATATACCATATAGGGAGATCGAACTAGCAAGAAGGAAATCTCTTCAAAATAATTTATTTATTTTTTATAAAAGAAGCCCTCGTTCTAAATCATGGGAATATATATTTTTAATGTACGTTCCATTATTAGATTTGTTTTATATGCAGGATAAATATGAATCATTAAATAGGATAATGTCCTTAATTGTTTGTATCTTGTGCTATAACGAATGGATATTTCCGAACTCAAATGGGGAATGAGTGTAAGCCACTTTGGATCATCGGCGACGAAGAAGAAAACATGCTAAGATATTTATTTCTATTTTGTTAATGTAATGCATCTCTAAATTAAAAGAATTTATATTATTAATTTTGAGTAGGTATCTTATGAGACGGTCTTACGAATCTTTATCTGTGAGACGAGTCAACTCTATTGATATTCATAATAAAAAGTAATAATTTTAAAATATTTTATATATATATATATATATATATATATATATATATATATATATATATATATATATAACATAATGATGGATCCGACTAAAGAGTGGAAGAAGGGCCCACGATAGGTAGCATAAAGTGGGGAACGGGACCTACGTTGGGCGTTAGAGGTCTCAATTGTCTAAACTAAGTCCATCCCAAACCGTGACATTCGACCTTAAAATCTCAAAGAAAAGCTCCCTCCAAACAACCATTATTTTCACGCCCATCACGTAAATCATATTCTTTTCTCTCTCTCTCACATGGCCGACCGAATGATACGATGTCAATCTATCGTGTCTATTTTTGTGTTCTTCATCAAGTTCAATAGATAGATTAGTTCATTAGTCAACACTGTAAGTAGACAATATATCAAAACTATATATATGTATTTATATGATAGAAATTTTGTAATGTCACATTAGCATTTATCATTAAGAAAAATGTTTGGTGACTAAAACCTCTGACAAATTAGAAGACATGTCAGCTTAAATGACGAATTTGACTATTTTCCGAGATTGAACGAGTCCCTAGTTTCTCACATATAGCTTCTTCTTACAGTAATACCATTATATTATTATATATAATGCAGCTGATCATTGTGTATGCATGTGTGAATAGAGTCGTGGTGACGTCATGTGGACAAATAATTGAATCATGAAAACTATGTATTATTTATAACTAACTACAATATGGGTTCTCTAGCGTTTGCATTTCTAAATTAATGTATGGATGCCAGCTAGCTACCCGATTAGCATCCAGACGACAATGTTGAAAAGAGACGAGTGATGTCTTCTACTAGCTAGCAAGAAAACCAAGGAAAAAATGAAGGCTGGAGAATAGCTTGAATTGCAGTAAGAACGTCAGCTTCAAGGACCACTTTCCTCCATCCGAGTTTGATAGCCTGCAAGAGTCCTTCCTTCACTGCCAACATTTCAGCAATGTGAGGTGAAAATCTACCTGAACAAAACTTTCCTTATTTTTTCGAAAAGATAGATATATGTCGAGAAATATGGTGAAAGGAAGGACGGATATATTTTTCCCTTTGTTTTATACATTTCTTTCTCAAAAAATTCTCATTGTTATGAACTGATTTCTTTCACTAAGGAAAGTATTAGTACCAACCTTGCACGTACGTACTTACCATTAGAAGTGTTTATCGGTCGGTTCGGTTTTATTTTCGGTTTTTTATTTCGGTTTTTTCGGTTTTCGGTTTTATAAATATATAATCCGATATCTGAACTATTTTTCTCCGGTTTGGTTCGGTTTTCTACCAAAACGGTTCGGTTATTTCGGTCGGTTAATTCGGTTTTGGTATAATTATTTAAATTAATAATATAAATATATTGTAAAATATAATATGTTAACTTTTTCCATATTTTCTTAGTAAAATATTTAAATATAAAGTCTAAATTCATTTAAAAAATAACAATCAACTAAAAATTATTCAAAATGGTTTTTCATTCACTAAATATCATATCAAAATATATAGTTGGGTGCAATAATTGTACCTGCTTGGTAGAGCGATCGAACCGTGGTGCTTGAGCTGTTGTGCGGTTTAAAATATTTAAGTTGCACTATTACTACTAGCTATAGCTTTTGGTAAAGCGGCAAGCCCTCGGTCCTACATATAATATAAATAAAAATATAAAAAATTTACTAATTTAATTAAATTTCGGTTTTTTCGGTTTTGACATATATAAGCCGAAACCAAACCAAATAAACTTCGGTTTTAATATTTATATCCGAATTACAAAATTCGGTATTCGGTTCGGTATTCGGTTTTTTTGGTTTAGATTTTTGGTTTTTTCGGTTTTATCCGAAGTTTGAACACCCCTACTTACCATAAGAGAATAAAATCTTGGTAATGAAGCTTTTATTATTTTTTTTTAAAAAAAAAGATTTATTGTGTCAATGATTCTAAAATTTCTCGAATTCATTTAATTTAATTTCTTTTATTCAAATTCGGTTTTTTTGGTTTAGATTTTTGGTTTTTTCGGTTTTATCCGAAGTTTGAACACCCCTACTTACCATAAGAGAATAAAATCTTGGTAATGAAGCTTTTATTATTTTTTTTTTAAAAAAAAAGATTTATTGTGTCAATGATTCTAAAATTTCTCGAATTCATTTAATTTAATTTCTTTTATTCAAATTAGTTAAAATTAAGTAGAATATCGAAAATTTCAGTAGTTAACAGTCTAATATGATACAAATAACGTTCAAATTATTAAAGATATTCTCTTCCTCGCAACTAGCACTTCGTGTAAGGTTAATTAGTGTGTTTACATATATATATAATGCGTTCAAATCCATAATATGTGTATATACATATATATATATATATATATATATATATATATATATATATATATATATATATATATATATATACGTACGTTATTTGTACGGTATCTATTTTACGAATGGTAAAAATACATATAAATGTTTGTGCTCTAGTTTGATCCTACGTATCAATAATAAATGGCTTTATATTGCTAATATTTGGTTTTGCGCATGTTTTGCATGCATACTTGTACTATGAGATATAGCTTCTTATTATTATTATTATTATTATTATTATTATTATTATTCAAAACACCCTTAATTCACCAGACCCACTTGTACGACAAGATCATTGCATATTCTAATATCATGGGACGACATTATGGCATATTGACAACAATTGTATTATCGATAGTATCAGTTGTTATGGCAAAAAAAAAAAAAGGTCAAAAATTGGCATTTTTTAGGAAAAAAAATAATTATAAATGCTGTATATATAGGTGAAATGGAATTATTACATGTTTATTGGGACACCAAATATAGATTTTTTAGAATAACCTCACTTACTTAAAATATTCGTGTTTTTTTCATTCAAAAGTTTGATCTTCGTGTTTCATCTATAGATTTTTTGTTAATAATTAATACGGAATTAAAATTTTCATATGCATATGTGGATTAAAATTTGATTGGAAGATTGAACAAAATAAGATACAATTGCAAAACTTAATAATTTGGGTACAATGATGGACTGTAAAACCTACAGAAACTATAAATTTATAATCAGTATTTTTCATTTGATTTTTAAAATACGAGAGCATTTAATGCATGCCTTTATTAAGATGTTTTTTCAAGTATTATGCAAAGATATATAAATATTTTAAAAGTAAATAATTTGCAACAATATAAATTACATGTGTATTTTAAATATATCTGAATTCTGATTATTATGCATGTGTTTTTTTTATGATTATAGGATTTAAAATACTTTTCTTTGTATTAAAAATATCTTAATTTGGCCACAACCTTTGGGGAACGGATCCCTTGCTGTGAGGGTGCTGTGGATTAAAACGGTACCGTTTTATTATGATAGGGAAAAGATAAAAATTACTTTGTTGTATTTTTTGTCAATAACTTTGAAATCGAGATTGAAACAAGCCAAAAATCTTATTGATGACCCTATATTTTGATGGATTATAGTTCAAATATTGACTTTGTAACTAAGATTGGTGTGAAATTTTATAGCCTAGATGATGCTTGAAAATTTTAGATTGAATATACTGGAACTGGATTCGAGGTAAATATATCGAGTTGAATATGGTAAGAGATTTCTTGTGACTATGTTTTGATTGCAAATAATAATTTCTTTAATTATTGGCGATTTTAGTTTTTTTTTCATTCAGATATGATGTGACAATGTACACATAAAATCAAATAAGCATCACATCGATAAAAAATAAATTATATCGTGATAAAATAGAAAATTAAAATCGTAAAATGTCAAATACAAGAGATCAAAAATTACAATTTTACCAAATACATGAATGAGGCTGTTTATCGTATATATTGCGGTCATTTTCGCAAACAAGTCTGACTTATCAATCAACTTGACAAAAATGTTTTATCATAGTTACCGTTGTGTCGTTTTCCTTTTGACTTTATGTTTAGCTTGCAAATTATACCAATTCCCACCATTAACGATACGTTGTACGTGTAAATTCATTATTTGGGTCTTTTGTGAAACAGCCTCATGAATTTTTATCTGTGAGATGGGTTAACTATACCGATATTCATAATAAAAAGTAATATTCTTAGCATAAAAAATATTATTTTTAATGAATGACCCAAATAAGAGATCTGTCTCACAAAATACAATCTGTGAGACCGTCTCACACAAGTTTTTACTTATTAAACAAAGATAATATATTGTTTTTACAACACTCTTAACTCTTTTTTTTTTAAAAAAAATCACCTATGGGGATTAAAATGCACGTTTTATACGAAAATTCCGAGTCTCGTTTGGTAGTTAACGTATGTGGGAAAGACGGTACCAATCGATTGATATATAGATTCGGTTTTCATCATCTTTATGCATTGTAGCATATCCTACTGGCGTAGCATAATTGACTTGGCAAAAACTTGTGTGAGACGGTCTCACGGGTCATATTCGTGAGACAGATCTCTTATTTGGGTCATCCATTAAAAAGTATTATTTTTTTATGCTAAGAGTATTACTTTTTATTGTGAATATAGGGTAGGGTTGACCCGTCTCACAGATTATAATCTGTGAGACGTCTCACATGAGACCTACTCAAGTGACTTTTTGTGGGTAATTAATTTTGGACATTTAGTTAATTTTTATGAAAAATAAAATCATGTGATTATTTTGTTACGGTTAGTGATTATTGTTCGGATAATGTTTGCATTTTTTAAATTTTAAAACATTAATGAGGTACGATAGTTATGGATAAATGACGAATTTGCAAAGATAGAATTTTATGATATATTTTTATTAAATTATATGAGAAAAGTATTGCTTTTTGAAGTTGATAAAGATATCGTTTGTTTCGTGGTATGAGACAAATAAAATGGAGATAACTAATATCTTTTAGGTAAAAACTTGTGTGAGACGGTCTCACGGGTCGTAATTGTGAGACGGATATCTTATTTGGGTCACCCATGAAAAAATATTACTTTTTATGCTGAGAGTATTACTTTTTATTGTGAATATGGGTAGGGTTGACCCGTCTCACAGATTATAATCCGTGAGACGGTCTCACATGAGACTCACTCTATTTTTTAATAATAAAATATATAAAAATCATAATTAATACATTGTTTGATTTGATTGATTAATTTGATTAAATTTGAGATAATGTGATATTATCGTTTTGTTTTTTTTAAATATTAATAAAATAATTCTGACAATATTCATTTTCAGAATGACTCTCCCCTAAACCATAATTAGATTTGATTGACAAGATTCAATTTCTCTAAGGCCGCCAATGAACTAATTAATTAATCAATAGCCGTCTTCACAAAAGTCTTATTAATATATAATGAATTAGCAACATATATTCTCGTTCCTATCAAATCCCAAGTCACTCACAGCACTACTAACTAACATATATGTTAAAACATACAGCAAACAATTGTGCTAATTAAACGGAAGTAGTTCATGCATTATACATCAGAGCTAAGAAAATTTAATTTTCGACCTCATAACTTGCAAATTTTCTATTTTCGATCATGTTATTAGTCAATTCTCAATAAATTAACCTGATTTTTTCTAAAAAAAATTAATATTTTCCAACAAAATGCTCATATGACTTCGGAGAATATTTGCGTGTCACCAGACATTGATGACATGTCAGATTCCATATAAGCACTATGGTGAAAAAGACCGAAATTGAAAAAAAAAAACTACATTATATTATTGACTGATAATATATATTATCAAAAAAAAAAAATGTGCAAGTTACTATTAGGAGCAAGCAAGTCAAGAGAACTGATCATGAATGAATGCAAGAACAATTATTATCCATGAGTGCTCCCTTTTATCACTAACACAAAAAATAAATATACAGATACCGTTATTACATGATTACCATCTCCCTCGATCGTCTTATCATCATCATAATCACCATTTTATCTTTCTCTCTTGATTTCTAACCCTAATCATGATTTTAGCCAACAATTGACCAAGCAACCACTTCACTTTTACTTACCAGCACTCCCCTCCCTCCCCCTCCTCCTCCCTCAATTATTTCCTGTCGGCCGTAGTTGAATTTGTATACACACACACGAGCATACACACATATTTTACGTACATATCAATGTGTATTATATATGTGTTCTATCTTTATATGCAGACGTGAATTAAACATGATATTTAGTTTATAAATTATCTAACAATATTAATATTGGGATAAATATATATGATTACTCAGTTAATCATGTTTCGTGATCTACTGTGTTCATAATAATACCAGACTATTAATTCGTTGCACTTAATAATTATATCTGGATTAATGATCTGTAAATCTACTCGTGACGTGTAAAAAAAAATTACTCCATTAGGAAATATGGCAGAAAAGCTGACGTGGGATGACGGCAGAATTTGTCATTCAATATTCTTGAAGAGGCAAGTGCATATATTATATTTATTATTATTATTATTATTATTATTATGGATCGGAAAAATAATTTGTTGTGATGTTGTAGTTTGCATGAAAAGCAATCTCAGTATTGCTGTCACTGTTCATTAAATTCAATCAAACCTTTGATTGAACTCGAGAATTAAGCGCTAAATTTAACAGTATGTTCACTGATTTTCAAGTCCCCGACCGAGCTTCTTCTCAAATCTTGCATCTGTTTTACACATCATGAGGAGAGTTAATCATACTGGTTTCAAGAATATTTAGTTATGAAATATCAATGTCTTTTTACCTTATATTTTTATAATTATATCGAGTTTTTAGCTTTTTAATTATATCATCTAATTTAATTTCCTCAATTTGAAAAAAAAAAGGTGTTAAGAAAATAGAGAATAACACGTGATGTAAAATTTATAATCACAAGTAGGGGCGGAGCTACATGCTCATGTACCCAGGTGGCCCGATTATTTTTTTTAAAAAAATATATGTAAATTTTGTATAATTTTAGAATAATATGATATTATCCCGAGTATATCAATTTAAAATATTCTAGAGTTTAAAATTCTAACTCGGGCAAAACCATATTTCTGACTCCGCTATTATCAAAGTAGTACGTAATGTTTTAGCGAGCTTTAAACTTTTTGACAAACGAGAATAAGATATTGATATCTTCATTAGTAGAAGTGATTTAACCCAACTATGTTGATCTTTATGTCGCCGAATATATGAGGAAAGATGCCTTGAGGATGGATCTTGTCTCTCAATTATTGAAATGTCAAACAGATTTTTTTTGACATTTATCTGTTGGAAAAAGACGAAAGTGTGTGTGTGTTTTTTTAGTTTAATTATGGAAAGGTTCAAGACCCGGATATCGCGCATTTCACATACAAATAGCCTCACATGGAGGTAATTATTCGCCTGTAATCATCATGTAACAATGACAACAAAAAACATATAAATGTAAAATGCCCGGAATATGAATAAATGATATAACAATGTAGTCGTTTGAATACCTGCATGTCACCACAGCCCACAAGCTTACCAGTATACAAGATGCTAGAACAAAAATTTCAGAAACCTTCCCTCACATCCCATGGCTGTGTTCCAGCCAGGTAGGTCCCATGGCACCTTCTCGTAGCCATTGCACCTCTACCATTGGTGTGTTAAAAGTCACTCTTTGTGACGCAATTATAAAGGGATACGTTCCACAAGCACTGCAATTAGTCTATACATTATAACACAACGAAACAAGTTTGTGGTAGACGTTCTTAGCTGCGGGTGAAAAACCAAAAACATATGTTTCGGTTACAACAGGTATGGGTAAGAATATAACCATGATTTTAGTTGATGCACAAGCTCAATGAACGAGATAAAGTATGTAGTATGTTCGGGATTGAAACATGGTGCGACAATTGAAATGAAAACTACGTGCATGAGTCGCAAGATCAGTCGCACATTTCAAGGAATAGATCAAATAAGGTATCAAACCTTCTGACATTAGATCACACCTTTACCGACTATATATAGTATAAATCAAGTGGTATGCTCTCAATTGTGTGTTTGGATCAATGATTACACATGAGTTTCTTCGCTTGAGCAATGTCGAATGAGTAATAATCAAATTCAAAAATTTAACAAATAACCATTGTTGCCCTAATAAAGTTTTCTATAAATTATTATCATAAGATATAGGGATGTATCAAAGTAAAGAATTTATGTTATTATACAGATTTGGAATCATTAACAGGGGAGTAAGAAATCAAGTAATTCATTAAATTTTAAAACTTATACAATGCTTTCATTATTATTTGTTTTATGAATTATTTGATAAAAAAATTAGAATGAATTAAAAGGTTATTATTTTATAGCAATGTTATTACAATAAATTAAGAAAAATTCATTTTATTGGGTGATGATATATGAAGTAAATTGCTTACAATTTTTATAACAGATCGATCAAGGATTTTGCCCTCGTGAAAATAAAAACTCCACCAAAGGTAGCAAAGCCCGCTAACTGATCGCCTTCATAAATATACATCCGTATTAAACAACACTCCAACTTAATTATGATCATTGTTTTCAAGAAATGTCTACCTCTGTGAATTTCTCACAGGAAATTGAGCTTTGATTGATCTAATGAACCACAAGATCTGCAAAAGCAGTTACATTTCTTTTAGAGTACATGATAAGCTTCAAAAATCAAGTTGGAAGTTGTCCATGTTCATCAACTTGAATCTTAAAAACTTGTTTCCTCACAATGATAACGTCAAGACAGTAATACAGCATGCAGTATCAAAGCTAACGTGTATGTATTCAGTGATCTTAACACCAAAAGTGATTGACAAGATACAAGTACTGCTTCTGAAGAATTGAGTAAGTGTTCAAATTTCAACTTCATACATTGCATTATTTAGGAGGATGAGGCACCAAGTTTCCACTGGATCAAGAATTCTACCTTCCTTTCTTTACTTGTTACAATGCATTTGTTCAGTAGGAGGAAGCAAGTGTCAGACAATTGATATAGAAATACATGTACGAAACGACAGATATAAACTGTAAAGATCACCATTTACCTGTAAATTAAAAAACCGTGGGAGAATTTATGGAGCATTTAAAGCTTGCAACTCTTCACTGATATTTACATTCTGAATTGGTATCTGTCCAAAACTATAACCAAGGTCATAAAGTGTATCTGTGTTTTTATATGTGAAAAATAATATAAAGTTAGACTGTTTATGAGATAGAAAAACAAGGAAATGAATGTAAACTAGTTTCCAATTCTGCAAAACACATGAAGTAAGCCTGTTTGATAAAATAAATTTTGCTGTGATCATCTTGTACACCACCCCAGTCCCCAGTCCAATTGGCCTGATGAAAGAAAAGGTGATTTGATATTGAAGTCAAATTTCAAGATATTTTATTTTATTTTCTAGTATAACTTTACCCACGCATGCACTAGATGTTACTCAAAGTTGGCTCCTAAATCCTTCACCAATGTTGTAAATGACGGGAGGCGGTGGTGAGCTGGCCAGCGACTGCCCGCCACCGGCTAGGCGGTTGAATTATTTTTAGCAACTTTTTATAGGTATTATATATAATCATGCAATGTAATTACAAATAATCATAATTTTTAATGTAACATATATAATTAAATAATGTTTATGCAAAAAAAAGGCTTCATACAATATAATACAATCTAGACAAAATGCAAATAAATATGTAAATTCAAACTAACAAGATAACTTAGGTGGAGGCTAACGGCGGCGGTTTGAGGCTGATGGTGGAGAACACTTGAAACCAAAAGTAAATAAAAAAGAATACAAAAGAAAGTGAGATGTTTTTATTATATCTAGAGTTTTTTAAATTGATTGACTTTGACTGATTTTTAAACTTATTAGACTTTGACATATAACTAGGATTTTAAAATCATTGACCACCTCGGCCACCTTCGCCGCGTGCTTAGCCGCCTCACCCGTCGGATAGCCTCGGACAGTTTATAGAGATTGCCTTAGACAGAGGTGGGGGCGGTAGAGGGTTGCCTACCACCTAGACGGCCGCTTCGACTTCCATTTAGAACAATGTCCTTACCCAATCGCTAGGCCATGAATATTGAGGAAGACGGCAAACAATTAGTTCTCAAAAAAGATTTACTACAAGGAAAACAAAGAGGGAAGGAAACCATCTGAACTGTTCGAAATGATGTACCAAAGACAATGAAGAGAAGGGAACAACCAAGTTCAGATGTCCAGCTCTTTGGATCACATTCCTCACTGCTCAGTGCTCACCCAAAAGCTACTTTAACCTTAATTAAAGCTCTTCTTATTTGCAGGATTCATTTCCACACACTAAAGAATTCTATCTTAGCCAATGCACGATCTGGGCAGCAATATGAACTCCTAAAGAAATTTACCTTATCTTAGCACTAAAACAAGAAGAACAATTATTTTTCATGCTTTTGGAGCATAGCTATATGAACTTAGATATAGATGTTACAATAAATATTTAACAGAACACGAGAAAGGTATAACAAAATGACAAGTAATGAGATTTCAAGTTTTTCAGAGGCATACCTCTTCAGACTCTGAGGTAGTTGTTACCTGCAGAAATAACTGAAAAATTTACAGGCACGAGCAAGGTTGAATCAAACGCAAAGTACTTATACTTCATGTTTCAGAGACCAACCTCTTCAAAGTCGAGGTAGATGTTACGTGAAGAAATAACTGAAAATTTTGCAGACACAACCAAGGTTGCACCTTCTTGTTCCTGCAACAGCAAGAAAATTGCATTTTCCTAAGTACAGAGTTTTATAAATGTGGGTTTTACAGAAAATACTATGAGAAAAAATGTTTTTTTTTTGAATAAGAGGAGAAAATAATTTCATTCTACTAATAATAAACAAAATATATTGCGTTCCGATATGGAATTTGGATCCCCAACCAGAAAACTTTTTGCACTCACTAGACTTTGTGTTGAAAACTGAAGCAAATACCGCTATACTACTCATAGCTAGTTATTCCAGTAACTAAGAACGCACAAGGTAAAGCAAACTTCTTGGTAATTAACATCTAGTTGAAAATCAAAATTAGTTATAAAATTTTTCTTTAGGTATTTGAAATGTGGTAAAGAGGTGGTAGTAGAGTTTAATAGACTTTCTGACTTGAACACCCAGAAAAAGTGAAGCAAGAAACTCCCCATTATCCTTCTATGTGCAGAAAATGATCAAAAATATTGTAGCTTCATCGTCCCACGGATTCTCATCAAACATCACATGTACAAGAATAACAAAATTTTTGGAGAAATCGACTTGTTATGCTTGCATAAAATGTTCATAGAAGCAGTTAGTTCCGAACAATTTAATACAACTTCGTTATCCACATTTTACACTTCCTTGCAATCCAAGAAGAAATATGGAACCAAGTACCTCCAGCGATCTGGGGATGCTCCACTTGACAACATTGCGGATTCATCACCGCATTCAAACTTTTGAAAATTTGGTCAACATGTGCTCAAGATAACAGATATTCACATTGCAACAACTGTAACTGAGTGGAACCGAAGTACTGTCGACAGGAAAAATTTATACAAATCCCTTCTGCCTCAAAGAAAGGAAGAGTTGCAGCAGACTGTAGGAGAATGAGGACATCGGGGGCCGATGTATACTGCAAGCGCCACGTTCCATCCAAAATGCGGAGGTCAATTGGTTTCCTAGCATCCAAACTTTCAACATCTATTATCTATCTGGCCAAACACAACACAATACATCCATTTTTTACACAAATTTCAGTACCAATCAATAAAATAAGTAAACTGGAGTTTTAACTTAGTGTGGAGGGAACAAAACATGCTAATACAACCCCGGGGGGGGGGGGGGGGGGTGGAAACAAACCAGAGTTTCTTCGATGGAAGAGCGTTGATTGGTCGTAGCGATTAGGCCGCGTTTGGTGTCGGTGACAGCTCTGAGCAGCTCAAATTTTCTATCTTCCAATCGAATCGCCGACTTCAGAATGAAGAGCCAGCCATCATCACAGCAAAAAAAAAAAAGTGGGAACGGGATAACGAAGCCGGGCAAACATAAGATTACCTAGATACCCAAGGCGAGGCACGGTAAAGATTGTAATCGAGTTTAACGCGGAAGATGAAAAGCAAGATAAAGTTTACTTGGGCAAGAAACGTGCAGTGGCGGAGGAAATGGAGTAGTTGAGTGGCAACGGCGGCCAACAAAATAGTCCATCCATTCACTCCAATCTCTTTGCTGCAGCCGACAATAGCGGTGGGAGAAAATGACGACAAAATCGATTTAGTTCAAATATTAACATTAAATTAACATTAAACATACCGAACAGAATCGTATCCAAATTAAACAACTTTTTGGGAGAATAGTCCAATCGTTTCTAATACAACAGTGATAAAATTTAGTTTTAAAATACTATATTAAAAAAGTTTTTACGATAGGTTTGAACTCGTTTTACAAACTTGAGTTTTTATTAACAATGTGAGTAATCGTTGTTATTTTTTGATATGTATTGAATAAAATTTCGGACTAATACAACAATTTGTAAATTACGTTAATAAATCATATTGGCCAAAAGATGTGTGAAAAAAGCATCCAATAACATGTAAGTTGGTCAATCTCCATCAGTTTTGACACAATCTATAAATAAAATTTTTGAAAAATTCTATTGACAACGAGACCGGATATAACCCAGTTTGAATTAATCTGAACCAGACTAAAGCTCTGAAGTTTATCGAATTGACAAATATTAAACCATACAATATATAATATTTGAACACCGTCATGATATAATTTTTGATTCAACTAAAATACTTTCAAATTTCAATTTAAAAAAAAATATTACTGAATTTAACCAAATCGATGTTTTTCTTTGATAAATAACACAATATCAACTTCTTCAAAAGTCAAAACACAAAAGTATATATAACTAATTAGTTATGTTATGTAATATGTACACGTGGCGGCTAGTTATGTGAACCGACTTTATTTGGTTGACCCATATTCCGAACGCCTTCCCAAGATCTTCACTCGCCTGAGTTTAATTAAATCGGGGCGGGACAATCGGATGCTCCAATTATAAAACCGGGTCGCGATATTTTGGAGCTCTCACGGACGCCACTTCATTCACCAACCCAAATTACACTGTCCCTTCAATTCCGCGCTATGCTCACAAACGGAACGATAATTCTTTAAATCCGATGACCTTTTCCATCGGTAATTGTTCGTAAAAAGGTACCTTTTTTCTTATTAGTCATTCCCGAATTTGTGTTTCGGTTAAAACATATGGTTAAATTAACCTGGATTTTGAGTTTACAATCGTTTGCTGTAGTAGTTTGTGGAGATTTTGGGTTTCATTGATTGAAATTATTTCTAGGTTTTGAGGCCTTCGGTCGAGATGAAAAATCGTTCGCATAGGCTTTCCACATCGGAAGCAAATGAGGACTGGGTTGACGGATCATGGACAGTTGACTGCGTATGCGGTGTAAATTTCGATGATGGTGAGGAGATGGTGAATTGCGATGAGTGCGGGGTGTGGGTTCACACACGATGCTCACGCTATGTCAAAAGTGAAAAATCTTTTGCTTGTGATAAGTGTAAGAGCAGGAAAAATGGCACTAGTGGCGTTGGAGATGATAGCGAGGAGACTGAAGTTGCCGAGTTTCTGGTCGAGTTGCCTACCAAAACGTTGAGGATGAGCAATCCAAACCCAGCAAGTGCCTCCTCACGTAAGCCAGCTAGGCTTTTGACTGATATACCTATGGAGGAGAGGGTTCACGTGCAAGGGGTCCCCGGTGGAGATCCTGGATTGTTTTCTGGGATTAAAACGTTGTCTATTTTTGGCCCTGAGCTGTGGAAGGCTACTGGATACGTGCCTAAAAAGTTTAATTTTCAGTATTCCGAATTTCCTTCCTCTAGTGATGGTGAGGTAGAGGAAAAGAAAGAAGATTTTGTCACAAAGAGAAGTGAAGAAGATGCTAATCAGTGTGATAATAATGCTGGGATTTTACTCTCTTTGTCAAAGGAGGGGGAAAATACCTTGCCTACTCCAATAGTGGATACTGTTGGTATAAAAAGTCCCGAAAGAGGTGTCTGTTTTGAGAAAGTGGCTCCAAGACAGAGGAATAAATCTGATGGTGAAAATACTGATTTTATTTGCTCTGAGGATAATTTAAATCATAGAAGATCAGTGCAGCCTATTTTATTACACTGTGGCAAGCGCAAAAAAGAGAAATCCGGTGCTTCCAAGGATCAGAGTGAGAAGAAAAAGGCAAGGAGCAATGAGAAAGGGGGAGATGTTAAAAAGCGAGTTGTCCGTGCTTCTAAAGAAGGTGAGTTAATTTTCATTTTGCTTTCTCTATTTTGAAGTTTTCGTTGCTATTGACATTATATTGTGATGTTTATTGTGAATAAACGTGTTACAGAAAACTAGTTGTGACTGGCTTCCTGCATTTTCTTGCATGAACTATGTTATGACCATAGTGTTTTTTAATATCACGTTTCACATTATCAAGTACTGAGAAACGATTGGAATTTTTCAAGATGAAGGGCTTAAGGTCAACAATGGCGCTCAGTGTGGCAGAGGTGTTCTTGGTGATCAACAATCTTATGGTCTTGGTGAATGTGCTACAAATTTAGCATCTAATGGGCGTGTTCTAGATTCTTTCCTCGGGAATGAAGTTTCAAGCGATGGGATATCAAAGAAAGGGAACAAAGAGTTTCAAGTTCCCGTGAGGTCAGTGAGTTTATCTGACTCTAGTAATAAAGATTCAGACCTCAATTCTGGGAGCCTATCTGTGAAAGAGGAGGTATGTGTGTCTGCATCTCACTTCTTGTAATTTCTTAAATTAAGACGAGACAACATGGCATATAGAAAGTATATTTATCTATGAGTTCAAATGTCGGAGTTTGAGACACTTGACGGGAGTAGAAGACCGAATTTTATTTTATTTTTTAAAGAGAATGAAAAAAAAAAAGAATCTTTCAGTTAATACCTTGTCTGTTAATTGTTAAGGATCTCATGTTTAACTTATGGAATACCAAACCGCCTCTGACTTTGAATTTATTTGGACATTTCTGTTGATTACATGCCATATTTAGTTAGTGGAATGCAAAACTATGTATACTATATTGTGTGAACTGGTTACCAATCTGTGAATTTTCCACGGATGGCTATTTTGTAGCTTGATCTCTTAGCCTGGTCTATTATGTTTAGAATTTGGGAATCACTGCCTATGTACCTCCTAATAAAAAGAATTTTAACTCTGAAGGGGAGTAGAAAGGGGCATAGATTCTGAAAGTTTCATGTTTCATGAAATCGCTATCAAAACAACGGGGAAAAGTAAAAGTGAACATTAGTTCCAGTCGGACCCTAAATTCTTGTTGGTTGGTGATCATTTATGTTTTAAACATGGAAAAGAAAAGTTGAAATCTCAAATTTGCAAATCTAGCTTACTGTTTCCTTTTACCATGGAAACTGATATCCATAATTGATATTGCCTTTCCTAGAAACCATTTTAACTTATTATGCTCTCAAAGCATGCCTAAAATCTACGCTGAATGTTATATTTTAGGATTTAATGCACCTGACCACCTAACACTATGTCATACCTAGCATCGTTCTCGCGTGTACTCACCAAATTTTATAGATTCCATTCTTCTATATAAAATCAATTCAGCCAAAAAAGAGCCATCTTTTTTCTTGCAAATAACATTTTTCTTTGGCCAACACCAAACACTTCTCTGCCTTCTTGCAAATTCTTCCTCCTCATTTGGTTAACCTCGGCACTCATCAAGGCTCAAGTACTTGACCCGAATTTATTGCTTAGTGGTTGGATATTCACAGCATGTTACAATCATAATAATCTTTAGTGCCTTCAAAAATATTTCTAACTTATCTGCCTTAATAAAACTACTTTAGATATGTTATAGAATCTCTATAACCTAGTAAAAGAAGACAACAGTCTAGAATGTTGAGAATTACAGTTATAATTTAAAACACGTCAATCAACTATAGAATTGTGTTGGTTATGTTTATTTGCATAATTTTCTTGTATGTTCTGAACTGCCACTTTTTTGTTTATATTATATATTATTAGGGTCAAGATATCATTCAGAGTTGTAAGGATATTGGAGGAGGATCTGGAGTAGGAATTAGCACACATAACAAGGATTCATTGGTTGGAAATGTGACAATTGCTGGTCCAAATGCTAAAGAGACTAAAAATGGCCAAGATTCGAACATTGAGGAGGCCAGCTCATGCCCTAATAAGAAATTGAAAGCAGAGGTAGATGTTGATGATTTTGGGTCTTTACCTTTGGATCG
This sequence comes from Primulina eburnea, assembly GCF_022965805.1. Taxonomy (NCBI): domain Eukaryota; kingdom Viridiplantae; phylum Streptophyta; class Magnoliopsida; order Lamiales; family Gesneriaceae; genus Primulina; species Primulina eburnea. The sequence continues at coordinate 2,154,472 of NC_133103.1, read as the reverse complement.
TGTGAAGTTGAACACTGCAAAGCCTGATAGTCATCGTCCAGAATCCTCTGATTTTATTTTCTCTGAAAATTGTAAAGTGATTATTTCATCAGGTTCTGAAGCAGCTGACCACAGGGCGGATGCTGATAATAAGAATCCAAATGTTGCTATTATTACTAAAGCAGATCAATCTGATGATTCACTTTGTAATCCCTATCATTCTAAGCAAGAACCAACAGGTTCAGAGGGTTCCATGGGAGCAAGAAAAAGGTCTTCTGAACTTGCACACACTTCAGAAGTGTCTAAGGAAATGCTTAAATCGAGTAATGCAGTCACAACCAATTCAACATCTTACCAACGTAAAGTGGTGGTTTCAGTGGGGAAGTCCACAACTTCAGCCAGTACCTTGTCCAAATTCTCTGACAATCATTTGAAACCAACTGCTCAAAACCCTAAAAAGAAGGATATATCTGAAAGCACTGCTGAAACTACTAAAGACAATTCAGCTAATGGTTTGGTAAGGGATGCCGGAAAATGTGGCAGGCCGAGGAAGTTTGTGAAAGAATCTTCAAGGTTGAACTCTCCATCAGAAATGTCACAGTCAACTAAGTTGTCACAGACTTCAGATTCCAAGAAAATATATTCTGATTCTAAGGAATTCACCCTTCATTCTTCTTCTAAAGTACCAATGATATCTAAGGTAAAAACTATCCCAGGTTCTGCGGAATGTGCTCATCCAGCACAGGCTGATGGTTCCACAAACCTGCAGAGTAAAGCTGCTGCTTCATTTGTACCTAGCAAAGCTGACAAGTTATATCATTCTGGTAGTCATCCATCTTCTAGAGGAAATTTGGCTTCAGTGGCTGCGCCATCTCCATCAAATGTTCCTGCTGCCTTGAGTGATGAAGAGGTACAAGCCAAAGCAAAATTAATTTTCTCTTCCGTTGTCTTATTTTCGAGAAGTTTTTATCACCGATAACCCTTATGTTCTATATCTCGGCAGCTTGCTTTTCTGTTGCATCAAGAACTAAATAGCTCCCCTCGAGTTCCTAGAGTCCCACGCATTCGTCATGCTGGCAGTTTACCTCAGCTAGCATCGCCAACTGCAACAAGCATGCTGATGAAGCGAACATCTAGCAGTGGTGGAAAAGATCACGGCATGGTAAGCAAGCTTAGATTTTCGATTCGTTAGCTTCTTGGTAATTTTTGTGTTATTGTTTGAGTTAAGTGGTGAGTCTAATCTTTCTGGTGATTAGTCTTCTAGGAGAAAAGTCAAGGATTTTTCTAGGGATGGTTCACATCATAGTCAAGAGAGAGACAATGAGGCTAAGAAGATGGACCGAAAGCCTTCTTCACCTGAAAGCAGGAGGCGAGATACTGGATGCAGCCTTGATCGGCTTTCTAGAAGAGAAATAAATGGTGGTTCAGATAAGGCAGTGCACTCTATGAAGATGAGAAAAGTGAGCAGCTCTTTATCATCTTCCAGTGATGCCAATGGACGCAATGTATCAACCAGTCACCCCTCATCTAGGAATTCCTCTGATGATGATCCACGGATACTTGGGCATCCAACCAGTCGTACTTTACCAGGTTTTTTTATCTTTAAAAATTAAGTCCTCTTATCAGACACTTTTCTAGTTTAGAATACTTGGAGATATTTTCCCCTCACTTTGACAACACTGTAACTTGTAGGTTTGATTGCTGAGATTATGAGTGAAGGAAAGCGCATGACTTACGAAGAACTCTGCAATGCTGTTCTTCCGGTATTGATAAATTTGATTTGATAATTCACTTTCTTTTCTTGCCCCAATTCTTTATCTCGTGATTAAGCTGCTTAAAATTTTTTGTTTGCTCATACTCAGCATTGGCCACACTTGAGGAAGCACAATGGAGAGCGTTATGCATATTCTAGTCACTCGCAGGCTGTACTTGATTGCTTGAGGAACAGAAGCGAATGGGCTCGTTTGGTTGATCGTGGTCCCAAAGTAAGTCTATTCAACTTATTTACCTCCGCAGCTCTACACCGTCTAACTGTGAAACCCCTATAAATACTGATTTTGGTTATTATATATAAAAGTATCCGTCCATTTACTTCTTCGATCCTTCCTTTCTTACTTTAATGACCGATGATCGTGCTAAAATTATGTGCGCACAACGTTTGAAACATTGTCGCTATTGTGTGCATTTCTACGTACATACCTTCATCTCGAGTCATGTTTATGATCACATAGAGAGCAAATAGAATGATAAAAAATGAAGAGTTAAAGCCCACATCATTTGAAGATGATACTCAATTAGATAATCTTGGCATCCTCTTGTGATTCAATGTTGTTTGAAAATATGAGCTTCAAATATAATCATGTAATTGTGATAGTGTGTATCAATTATCATAGATAGCGTTTTAAACATGTCAGTGCAATCATATTTGATCTTTTTTTGGTATCCCATGTTCATTAGGAAGTTGTATGCATTGGCTGTACCCTATCTATGGACTTAAAAAGGATGGTCAAATCATTGTTGTATAATAATTTTGAGATGGATCAAGTCAGTGTATATTCATGCGTCCTTTTATAGGTATAGGCTTGTCTAGGGATCCAGTATTTTACTTTAGTCTGTTGTTGAAACTAAATGAAATGCCCTTGTTTTATCACTAACAAATTCCATATTGAAGCAACAGCATTATAATTTTTTTCTTATTTGTGCCTTTTCTCGTTTATTTGTGAAAACTCGTTTGAGCTTCCTCTGTATCTTTTTGCTTGTGGTTTTATTTTAGAACTTTAGGGTATTTTCGCAATAGCCTTTTGGTTGTTGATTTGCAACCAAAAAGCTTGCTAACTTTTTTCAGAATGGTCACCTGTGGATGTTGTGTTTCCCATCTATTTTCCTTGTATCATTTCTCTCTAAAGCGGGAAAATTTTTTGTTGTTATTTCCCATTCTTGTCTGTTGGATTTGAAATCAATATTGTTTGTTGCCTCTATGTTTGCATATGAATCACATCAACTGAGCTTGAAGTTATCTGTTCCAGACCAGTGGGAGTAGAAAGCGACGCAAGCTTGACACCGATTCAGTGAGCATCGATTCAGAGGATAATGAAGAAAGCAGAGGCAAGGATGCAGGGAGCAAGAGTTTTGATTCTCAACAAGAAGACTTTCCTAAGGGTAAGCGAAAAGCCAGAACACGTGGACGACTGGCTTTAGCTGGAAGAGGTATTGTTAGAAGAAGACGGAGGGCTGATGTTGTCAGTGATGATGAAAGTGAATCGTTCTCAAGTTCTAGTGAAGATAGTATGTCCAGCGAAGAAGAGATACAGGGCGGTGGGACATCCATTGTTGGGAACGAGGCCTCTGCTAGCTCAGAGGAGGGCCAATAGATCCCTGATGATTACTAGATAACATGTTGTACAGCTGAGGTTAGTGTTTTAGCTTTAGTTAAGAGCCGCTTTTGACTTGGTTTGTTGAAATGTCTCGAGGTACTTCTATGCGATCCATCTAACGTGTAATCTCAATGTTTCATTCATTTACGCCATTAGGATAGGAAAGATATTTTGAACGTGTATGATGCAACGTAAGATTGTTGTACATATAGGTTGCTATTCATTGTTTTGAACACTCGTCAGATTTCAAATGTTCGATATGAAAGATCTTGTCCTGTTTGAAGTTGAGTTAATTGTATCAGTTATTTTCGAAATCGGAACTTTTGTTTCCTTATAAGCTCTCATGAAACAAGGATCACAAATCTCTTGTGGGTCGTTCAACCCCGATGTGCCCCCATGTGTGACACGACAAGGGTTGATATTATCTACATGCAGATATGAAAGGTATCTATCTATCTATATATGATTGTTGTGGGTTAATGAGATGCTGCAGAGAATGTATTTCTCTGAATGCAAATTCAATAATCATCATTAATTAAAATATGTTTCATAAATTTTTGTTTTTAAATAAGAATAATTAATGCCTTCAAAATGGTTGAAGTAAATCAATTAATTTTTTCTCGGAATAAATTATATCAAAGTTCTGAAAATACTGACGAAACTTTCATCTATGTGGAATTACGTTTATATTGGTTTTAGTTTTAATAACTGGGAAATTTTGGATTTTAAATGATAATCAATAAGCTAAAATGCCGATTAGGAGGGTCTAAGTTTTATCTGCATTTACTCTATGGGACTGATTTTCAGTTCACCTTCAGTAGACTTTTCGTGGTACGGTTGTGGATGTGATGTCTAATACATATATATTTTTTAGTTATGCCGAGCATGTTTATTGGAATCTAAAAATAATTTATAGAATTAGAAACATTCAAAATAAATTCAACAATTTTTTTCTAAAATTAAAATGTTGATGACATTTGATGGTTAACTATATTATATCTATATTATATATATATATATATATATATATATATATATATATAAATATTTATATTGAATTTAATATTCATATTTGTGTAATGAATTTTAGTGGGCCGCAGACACATAAAACATCGGTAGGTGGGTTTGAGGCCTTTAAAAAGCCGACTGCGACAAACAGGAAAGCTGGTCCATCGGGGGAAAAGTCTAGAATTACGTACACGAAGAACTCTCTAGATTCCCTTTTCTTCCCCTTCGCGATCCAATCCGAATTTTTTATGTTGCCTGTAATCTAGGGTTCCTCAATTAGCTCGTCGCAGATGCGTATATACGAATTTGTATTGAATTGAATTTTTATTTTCTTGTCGTTTCTACTGGTCCTCCCCCCATCTCCGGCTGATCCGAGTTAAGTTCGATTACTCCATTCTTCAGAATTTTGACGCGGAGATTTTGTTTTCGTACAAATGACGTGATTGGGGTCCTGAGATTTGTGGTTTTCTTGTTTGCGGTTTAGATCATGACGATTCCAGACTCATCGGGGTGTCATTACATGATGGAGAATGGATCTATAGAGTTGCCATGCAAGCCCGAGGAAGAGAGGAGGATTGTGCAGGAATTGACAGCCAAAGCCGAGGCTAATTTGTGCGAGGGAAATTTGTATTATGTCATATCGAGCCGGTAAATTCGTTTGCTTGTTACTTGGTACTTACCATGGGCAACTAAGTCGTTATAGTTTGCTTTGACTTATTCGTAATGTATAGTTATTTTTTTTTTCTCTTTTCCTGTTTCATTGCCATTGGGTAAAAGAAAGAGGTAGACCTTTTATTTCTGTGCTTGTGTTGCATTGTGTATGTTACGACGCCTATTTTTACAGGTGGTTCATGGCCTGGCAGAATTACACCGGGCTCATGGTCGACACTTATCCATTTGACCAGCGTGCTATCCAATCTGTCTATATAACATCATCAAATACAGAAAATAGACCTGGGCCAATTGATAACAGTGACATTGTTGTAAATGGAACTGACGCTAAAGATGATGATCCAGAGCTTCTCAGATGCCTTGAAGAAGGGCGTGATTATGTCTTAGTTCCTCAAGAAGTCTGGGATAAGCTTCTGAAGTGGTAATCATGTGGACTTTAAATACGAATTCCTTTATATTTCGCATATATCAAACATAATTCCCGGCTACATTCACGAGAAAGGTTCAATTATTAAGAAACCATTTTAAAACACAGTAATTTTGAAGCTGATTGTATTTCGTCATCCTCATCAAGAAAAATAAAAAGAACCTGAAGAAGCACTTGCAGATGGTAACCTACTGGATGCGGCCGTTTGAAGGATTTTAGTAACTTGATTTTGCTGACTCTATTTTCATATTATTTAGTGTTTCAACTTTTGTATATTGGTGGTACTTTGGTAAAAGCTCATCCTTTGTGTGGGAGAGGGCTGTTTGCTTCTTTGCTGATCTCCACTTGTTGTGTCTGATTAATCTGTTATTTCTTGCATTCTTAGGTACAAAGGAGGACCATCATTGCCGCGAAAGATGATTTCTGTTGGGGATCAGCAGAAGCACTTCAGTGTGGAGGTATTCCCGCTGTGCCTCAAGTTAACTGACTCCAGAGATCAGAGTGAAGTAGTTGTAAAGTTAAGTAAAAAGGTACTCCGAAGTGTACTTTATGGCTTTCTTCATAGTTACATGTTTGTGGTTGATCCAAACAAAGAAATAATGTTTCATTAGATATATCTTAGCACTATAGATTGAACAAATATGCGAATGCTTTTCTTCATTAACTTTATAAAAACATGTTATTGTTGTTCCAATTTCTCGAACCTTGGCCCATGATGGGGCTTCCAATTTATTTATGCAAGTTTTTGTTCTAGAATTTGTTATTGACTTATTGTTGTGTATAGCCTATTATATTTATGCAAGTAGGCCTTCTTTCCTATGTGGATAGCCACGAACTTGATGGGATTCTTTTCTTGTTTCTTGACAATCTGTGTTTGTGGGCCTGATAATTTGGATGAGAGTTATCATCAATATTGTCTCACGAAGAAACCCTTGCGCGTTTTAATCGTTGCCAATGTATCTTAGACGTTAGGTCTCATATTTTTGTGTATCAGAATAAATCCTTTTGTCATGATATCTGAGCTACATCTTACATATTTTGTATGTCAGGATTCTGTACGTGAACTGTACGAGAAAGTTTGTCGACTTAAAGGTTTAGACACAGAAAAGGTTTGTTGAAGCAGTAACAGAAGTCTGGTACCTATGTGGTTGTGATAGTATAAAGATCAAAGCTTTCTTCTTATTTTATCTTAAAAGTCATATGCAGGTGCACATCTGGGACTGCTTCAGTAAGCAGAAGCAAACCATATTAATTTCCTCAAATCAAACCCTGGAGGAGTCTAATTTGCAGATGGATCAAGACGTAAGCCCATGATACATTGTTAATATTGGAGAAATGATTTTATTTCCTGATCCATACTGTCAGTTTGTTGGGTTATATAATGCATGTAACTCTCCGTGTGTGGACTATACCATCGTTTTAACATATGGTCTTCAAAATGTTATTAGACTTTTATTTTATTTTCTGATAGCTGATGGGGTTCAATTATGGTGAGCTGAAGAGTTTTTCTTGGCCTTTTTCAATAAATACTGGCATCAATCTTATTGGTCTAATTCAGAAAACAAACCTATCTAAGACCAAGTTTTCCCCTTTAAACTTTCTCCTGAAATAATTTGTTTCTTAAGGAATACTTGGATGTACAGAATGCAGTGAAGGTTTGGTTTTGTAGGGAAAAAATGCTTTTGTATTGCTAGTAAATTTCATTGGAGTCGACTTATATGCTTTATATGTTCCGTCAATTCGTCTATCATGGGATGAAACAACCAAGAATAAAGTACTCCAAGAAATAATGCAAATGTCAGGCTTGGAAGTATGGATTCAAAATGGTCTTGACTCTTGATTTGTTTATTTCTATTGAAAAAACTAGTGAAATTTTTTGTATATTGATTTCTTCTATCTTAATTTTGTTTTTTCTTGGTTGTCTTATGTATCTATTTTATGGTAAAGGAAACTATAACTTGAGTAGATGTGATACCAGTTTTATTGTCCCAAAATACCTCTTTATGCATGATTTTCTTTGAAGCTGTAGTTGTGAAGTAGTAAAGATACAAGCCTACAACCCACATGTTTTGAAAAGTTGGTAATATCAGTTTTATAAATTCTTCCAATCCAACAGTGTTCATGGTATCAGTTATATGCATACAATTTGTTTTTTATGGTAACTATGTGTGGCATCAACTATGTTAAAATATAAGTCTTTCCTGCTGGTCTCTGATGCAATCTTTGACCTCTTGTAGATTCTTCTTGAGGTGCCAATTGATGAATTTGGCATGGATTCTACTGGGAATGGCTTGCCACTGGTTCCCGTTGAACCTAGAAGATCGCCTATTTCAATTGCCGGTGGCCCGACTATGACCAATGGGTATTCAACTAGTTATAGCTCCAACATATACCAGAGAAGTACTTTTACGTCCTCATATGGAGATATGGAGGATGGACATGAAAATTTGAAGCCAGTACAGAGAGGAGATAGGGGAGGTTTGGCAGGATTGCAAAATTTGGGGAACACTTGCTTCATGAACAGTTCCATTCAGTGTTTAGCTCATACACAGCACCTCGTTGAGTACTTCTTGCAAGATTACAGTGATGAAATCAACAGGCAAAACCCTTTAGGGATGCATGTAATTGTTGTCCCCTGAAGTGCAAGGTTTTATTTGCTGTATATTTTTTGTAGCTGTCCTAACCCATTGTTTTTTGTCTGCAGGGAGAGCTTGCACTTTCATTTGGTGAGTTATTAAGGAAACTCTGGTCCTCTGGGCGAACCCCTGTTGCACCTCGTGCATTCAAGGGGAAGCTTGCTCGTTTTGCTCCTCAGTTTAGTGGGTATAACCAGCATGATTCACAGGCAAGGACTGCAACTTTGTGGAGTTTTGGGCAAGAATTATAGTGATGTTTGCATTTGTATTCACATTTTTTTTCCTGCTCGTTATACTTCAGAGGATTATGGATGTTAGTATGTTGCACTTTTTTATGTTTACAGAATTTTCTTGCATGTTACTTGATTACGATCATATCTATTTTTTGATAGATTCGCTTATTTAATTGGTTCTTGATATACTGTTTTGTGTCATAGTTGTGATTCTTAGTGTTTTTTAAATCATTAATTTATATCATACTTTAGGCTATTGGAAATAATAGGATTTATATCCTTTTTACCATTGTTTTAGTTTTAATTAAATGACTTTTAGCACAGGTAAGGTGGAGTTGTCACATAAAAATTTGTTTTTGGAAATTTACAAGAATTTTCTCTTCAGTGTGATAATTTACTATCTGTTGACAATTTAATTTTTTCTCAGGAACTACTTGCGTTTTTGCTTGATGGGCTGCATGAAGATTTGAATCGTGTTAAACAAAAACCATATATTGAAACAAAAGATTTTGATGGTCGGCCAGATAAGGAAGTTGCTGATGAGTTTTGGAGGTATCACAAGGCCAGAAATGATTCAGTGATTGTAGATATTTGCCAGGTGAATAATCTTGTCCCATAGCTGCAGCTATGCATTATTAACTATTAGATTCACTTGTCTAGATTTTTAAAGCCAAAGAAATTGGATGGTGATATCAGCGTCCATTTGTGTATCTCTATCAGAAATTTTTCTCTTTCGTGCAGCTGTCTGTATTGCTTGTTTTTCTAGCACATGTTATCATTCTTGTGACCAAAAGATGCTGGTTGACCTTGATAGAACTGACTTCAGGGTGTTTCTAACTATTTTTGGAAGATTTCTCGTAAAGAAAACTGACTATGCTAATTGCTAAGGAACTACTAATAAATAATTTTTTACATTTTTTTAGGTTACCTAAAACTCAAACCAAAGTCAACTAAGCGTGCGAATTTTAAATTCTGTCTTATGATAATTATGTTTTTGTTTTGTTTTCTAAAAGAAATTTTCTTTAGAATTTTATATTCACGGAGTATTTTCTTCTATAACATCTGGTGTGGGAAATTTTCAGGGTCAATACAAATCAACATTGGTTTGCCCAGTATGTGACAAGATATCAATAACATTTGATCCCTTCATGTACTTGTCCCTGCCTCTTCCTTCAACAGCTACTAGGTCAATGACAATAACAGTATTTTACGGTGATGGAAGTGGTATTCCTATGCCATTCACAGTTACTGTTTTAAAGCAAGGATGCTGCAAAGATCTTATCCAGGCTTTGGCTGTGACATGCTGCCTACGCAGTGATGAATACTTGCTCCTTGCCGAGGTAGGTTTTATCTGAATTCCTTTCCTGTTGATGAGCTGACGGTGAGCGGGAAATGAGCACAGATCTTTCACTCGCCCTGTTTATTTGAAACCAACTTTTGATATATAGGTCTATGAACATCGGATTTATCGGTACTTGGAAAATCCATCTGAACCTTTGGCTGATATAAAAGACGAAGAGCATATAGTTGCCTACAGGCTCTCCAAGACAGAGGCAGATTTAACCAGACTTGAGATATGCCATCGATACCAGGAATTGTAAGTTACTCATCTTGGTTGTGGAGCTGTTGTTATTTTGTATGATTGATCATATTGTCATTAAGTGAATTTTAAAAAATAAAAAATAAAAGGTGCTTCATAAGTCTTTAAACGTTTTACCAGCATCTGGATGTCTTATATGCAAATTGATTGATTTTTTGTGGTTTGTCTTGCTGTAGGCATTATTGAATTTACATTTGAATTAACACTAAATTTGAAAAGATGATGGATTATTGCCACGTAGTCATGATTTTAGATAATTTCTAATGAAAGATGCCATGTTTTTAGTTTTAAATTTCGTGGCATTATGTGATGGTTACACTCAAATTCTTTTAACATGGAAAGAAGTTCAATATATTCATAGTTATTTGGTCATAAGCGACTACTGTCACAATATGGATAGTCTTGTATGCATAAGTTGTCAAATGATTTTTCTATATTCCGCATTTGTTGATTTAACTTTCACCATCTCTTGCTTGCTAACTTTGACACACTTTTCTCTTCAGTGAGAGGAAGCTGTTCCTTACTCCATTAGTTACTGTCTTGGAATCCCCACAGTATGGGTCTGATATTGATCTTGCTGTTGAGAAACTGCTTTGCCCTCTAAGGACAGCATTTTTCACTTCAGCAACTCAGAGTGGCAAAGAAAATGGTTCTGCTTTGATGTCAATGGAAGAGCAAATGAAAAGTTGTGACGAATTGGAACACACGATCAAATCAACAGATGGCAAAGAGCCGGGGGGTATGTCCAGCAGGGAGCTGTCATTCCGTCTTTGCATCACAGATGATAAGGGTTATGGGTGCAGACCAATAATGAAGGATTCACCCCTAAGACCTGCTCGTTTGATAAAAGTTATGTTGGACTGGACCGAAAAAGAGCACGACTTGTATGATGCTATCTATCTGAAGGATCTTCCTGTGGTTCACAAGTCGGGAGTTCTTGCAAAGAAAACCAAGCAAGAAGCCATCTCTCTCTTTTCGTGCTTGGATGCATTTTTGAAAGAGGAACCTCTAGGCCCCGATGATATGTGGTATGGTAGACTGTAATTATATGGTTACCGTGACCTTGACTGCACTGTCTGAACTATTGATCTTCTTACCTTGTATGATTTATTAAATGATGTGATGTGCAGGTACTGTCCTCGATGCAAGGAACATAGACAAGCAAGTAAAAAGTTGGATTTGTGGAGGTTGCCTGACGTGCTTGTTTTTCACTTGAAACGGTTCTCGTACAGCCGATGGCAGAAAAATAAACTCGACACATTTGTCGATTTTCCCATTCAAAATCTTGATTTGAGCAGATACGTTAAGAGTAATGATGTGTCTGAAGGTTCACATGTTTATGAGCTGTATGCTATCAGCAACCACTATGGGGGTCTTGGTGGTGGACACTACTCTGCTTATTGCAAGGTAATCGCGGGAGCTGGAATACCCCTAAATCCTTATTCAATGCCCTTGTATGATTATTTTTTATAGGACACTTTGCTTGAGAGCAAGTATAACTTGAGTCTCTAAGTTGCCAGCCTTGTTTTATTCCAGTTTTAGGCTTCTTGTTTTTGTAACGTATCACATATTTGTTATGTTCTTGCAGTTGATTGACGACAAAAGTTGGTATAATTTTGATGATGCTCATGTTTCGGCTGTGAGAGAGTCTGAGATCAAGACATCTGCAGCTTATGTGTTGTTCTACCAAAGAGTTAAACCTAAATCAAATGGTGCAGTGGGAGAGCCATCATCAGGTCGAAGGGCATTTTAAATTTTGCCTGAATTAGTTTGGTGTCGTGGTTAAAGCTGTGCGCATTGGGAGTTTTGACAATGAAGCATGGCGGTTTTGTTGGTGAGGGCCGGAACTGTTGAAGCAAGGGGCATGAAAACTTTCCTGAAGAGCGGTACCATAGCATAGGAGCAGCTCGGGTAAATGTCATGTAAGCTAGGAAAGAGATCATGTTATATTATTGATAATATAAAGTCTATAATTGGATGACCAGAGGCATTCATTTCTTTTGGCAATTTAATTGGAACCTACTGGCATTTCCATTCTGAAATCGGAACTCTTAACCTTCTGAGTTTGGGTCTTTTGGGGATGAGGGTACCGAAAAAATAATTTTGTAAGTAGTTTTTGGGTTGGATATTATTTTTATTTTTTAAAATTAAAAAATTGGTTAAAAATGATGATTTTGTTGAATTACAGGCGCACAAAACAAATGTATATTATACTATTTATTTAATTTGAAATAACTGTACAGAAAGGAGATATTCCCACATCATCGTAGTTGATCTAAGAGCATCGTCATTATGATTTTGGTAGCTTTTTTTATTTTTTCTAAAAAAACCCTGCATAAATTCCTTAAAACGAACAAAAGTACATAAAAGCATAGCCAACTTTCCTAGTAGAATAGAACAGCTTGTGTCCCTAGCTTGAGTGAACAAGATGCTTTCTCTGTAACTCAAAACTCCACCAAAATCACAACAAAATAATAATAACAAAAAAATAAAATGGAGTATGGTTGCCAGCCCAAAAGAGCAGACGCCATCTTTATCATCAGCAGTGCACAGCATTCAATTGAAACTTCAAGGCAGCTAGTTTGGCCATGGTTGGGCCCACGGTCACATTTTCTCTCTTGCTTTTTAGGTGTCTCCAAATTCAAAGACTTTTATGTTATTTTCTCTATGAAGGGTGAAACCCCTTTTGAGCTCTTTCTCCTCGAAAAAGAATCAGAGTTGATATTGCAGCATGGTCAAGACCATGAGGCACAAGATAGATAAAGCGCCATGAAATGGTGGCCTCTCCTACAACTCACACAGTACAATTAATCAGTACACGTGTATGCCACCTAATCAAACAACTTCTTGTCGGTGATTAGATATTCGTAGGGCGGATTTGTAATAAGATTAAACATTGAAAAATCAGCAAACCTAAAAGCACCATCATGACAGTGATCAAAGGGCGAAATTTCCCTTTTTACCATAATGTTACTGGAAAATTGTCCTACAAGAATACCCTGCGTATCCACGTTTGATGGAACCTAAATAGCTAGTTCGATTGATAGGTGGATTGGGTTTCGAAGGTAAAGCACGGCTGGTGATAGGTTTTGACGTGAAATCAAGAATACAAGGGAAGAACAGAGTAGTATGCCTAACGTTTACAGGCTGGAAAGGTAGACAGGGATTTTAATGGAACAGAGAGGGCGAGAAAATCTATATGGGGACACTGAAACTAGACTCACATGGGGCAGTTTGCCCACAACATAATAAGACACTCTCTTTTACATACTGTAGTATTATCATTTACATGTTGATAGGACTGACACCCATTTCCCACTTGTTGCCACCAACAAATCTTCTTTTATTTATTAAAAAAAAAAACAACAACAACAATATCTTCTTTTATTTAAAATATTTTTTTTAAACACCCATTTTTCATTACCTCTTTTAAAAATGTATTATACACTGTTTTTATTAGTTGGGGACGGTATTTGCTGAAAGTAACAATATCGGCGCACATTAGTCGCAAGCGAGGTAGAAAGTGAGGCAGGTGGAAATTTAACACCAATTTTTATTTATTTCTTTGGGGAAAAAAAAAACTCACCGCGTCATCTGCGGTGATTGAGAGGTAGCCGTTGGGAGGGTTTCCCGCCGGTAAATAACCAGGCGACGTGGTACCGCCGGAGCTTCCGCCACTCGAGCCCGTCGAATTACTGCTCAACAACCCCGTCACATTAAAACCCAGGTCATACACTGGTGTCCCATCTGGCTTGAATAGCCCAAAGTTTCTCTCCGAGGTCGGGCCGGGCTTCATGTTCTCGTTGAACAAAGCAAACACATAGATGTTCAGGTCCGAATTTGGATTCAATGGCGTACCTTTCTTCTCCGACATCAGCTTCAGCAAGTTCCCGTTATACTTTCTGGCATTCTCCGGTGATGCTCCGGGCTCATCAGCGTCTCCTTTCGAAGGCCACCCAGTTTCCGAGATCTGCAAGCAAACGTTTTTGTACCCAATCTTCTGCAATGCCGAATGGACAGCGTCAATCTGAGCATACAACATGTTTTCGTAATGTAGTCCCGAAACAGGATCCACAATTCCGGAGCCCGATTCGAACAGCACGAAGTCCAACGGCACTTGCTTGGAGTCGGCCTTGTACGCGAAATATGGATACGCGTTAATTAGAAACGGGGAGCCCAATTTGCAGTTAAAGTCGAGAATGCAGGACAATTTCTGAATCAGATCTCGGCGAAACACGCCGGACGAGGGAGGATACGAAACTTCCAAAATACCCAAATTGTGGGCGGTGGTCACCATGACTTGCTTGTCGAGGTTGACGGAAACAAGGGCATTGTGAATGTTTTCCATGGCGGGGAAAAGGTTGGCCGAGAGAGTAGTGTCATTGGCTGTGAGAACTTCGTTCCCGACGGCAATGCAGGTGATTTTGGTGGCCGGTAAGTAACATTTAACGTTGTTGTTGACCCAAGCTTGGGCTTGCTTCGGGTCCTTCATTTGCACCAAGTACTCATTACCCAGACCAACGATGAACTCAACTCCGGTGTTGGCGAAGGCCTTGAGTACGTGTGGGTCGGCGTCGTAGAGCTTGAGCCTGGTGACGCCGATGGATTTGAGGAGTGGGACCACCGATTTCGGGTTGGGGAGATTGTTGGCTATCTGGCCGTAGTTGATCCCCAGAGACCACGCCGCCGTGAAGAACAATGACACTGCAAACAGCCACTTACTGATTAGAATGAAGATGATGAAAATAAATATACATCCACAGCTCAAAATTCATTCTTTCTCCAAGAAAAATACTAGATTTAAAGAAAGAATGCTTTGCATATTAGAGAATAACAGCAAGAGTACCTGAAATGAGAAGCATTAATGTAAATAGAGAGGAAGAGTATCGGAAGTCCATGGTGAGTGACAATAGAATGGAGAGGGGGATTCAAGCAAGGACTGAATGGTTGGTATTTGGGGAAGATACATTTATTACAAATCTTTCTTTCTTCTTTGTATTTTGTGAGGCTACCATTAGTTAAAAATATCCCCTTGTCTTTTCCTTCTTTTTTTAAATTAAAAAATAACCTACAAATAATAAGCCTATTCAAAAACTTAATACAAATGATAGGATCGAAGTTACATATCATTGTAGGCAAGTTACATACTCCCTTTAAGAAAAGATACACATTTTTAAAGTATTTTTGAGTGCCAAAAGGTTGAGAATATACTCAAAATGTCAAAATAAGGGGGGGGTGGGGGGGGTGTTTACTTTTTGTTGGACATAAGTATCTAAGCGATATTAATACAAAACCTGAATTTTATAATCGATATTAAGTATAGGAAAACCGTTTTCCCAAATATACATAATCTTCTTTGTAAAAGTAAGAACAAGAATTTATTTGCAAGAAACTTTAATTGATGTAATTTAACCTGAATACGGTTGATTTTATGTCTATGGACTATGCTCCATGTACGTGGTTAACACGGTGGGGTTTTTCCAAATAGTAGGTTTTTTATGAGACGATCTCATGAATCCTGTGATATGGGTCAACTCTACCGATATTCACAATAAAAGTAATACTCTTAGCATAAAAAAAAAATAATATTTTTTATGGATGATCTAAATAAGATTTCTGTCTCACAAAAATACGACTCGTGAGACCGTCTCACACAAATTTTTGTCTTTTCCAAAACAGGATCCCGTGCTTTATATAAGTCGTTGTTAAGAATTTAAAATTTTGGAATATAAAATATTTTGCTGTATATTTTTTATATGTTTTTTTTTCTCCGGTTGCTTTTTGTAATTTACTTTCTAAATGTTTTTTAAATGATAAAATTGTGTGGATTTGCTAATTTTGCTATAAAAAAAATATATTCTGAAACGAAAAAATTTTAGTCTTGAATTGAATAACTTGTCATTTATGTAGTCTCATTACTTGAATATATTTAAACCTATTTTGCTTAAAAGTTTGGCTTCTTAATTTTTTTTTACTTTTTTGATGAAAAAGTAAATTGATTTAATACGAAAAAGGGTAAGTGCTGAAAGGTAAAAAGTAGAGGTGATATATCCGCCAAAATAAAATGTAGTGGGAATCTGCAAAATGTTGCAGATTAAAGGGCCATCTAATTGAGTAAAATTTTAATTTTTTTCAGAAAAGTTTATGGTTTGAAAGCCTCTCAGACCAATAAAATTTCTGAATTTGAACACAGTCGACATAAGATATTGTAAAACCCTCAAATCCTCGTGGTTTTTTTAAAATTAATTTTTTTAAAAAAATTAAAAAATAAAATAGATGGTGCAGTTTTGCAAAGCTTAATCCTTAATTTATAAAATAAAAAAAATGAATAAAATAAAAGCAGCTTGGATGCTACATTTTTTGCAATGTCCATTATTATTAGTGGTAGATTCTGCAAAATATATTGATTTACAGCGTCCGTCATTGATGGTGAAGTTTTACTTTAATTTTGAAAAACTTAAAAGTCAACCTTATTTTTTTTTTAAAAAAAAATATAAGGTTTTACTCAGCGTAGTCCTCATGTCAGATTATTATAATAATACGAAAACATTTGCCTAATGAAATAGAACTTTTTTAAATTCTTAATCATTATTAGAGTTTTAAAATGTGAATATAAGCTTTTCTAGATATAGTTATTATATCATGAATTAAGTATTGTAAAAGTTCCACAAAATTAAAAGGACTACATTATTTTATAACAAAAGGTAACTAAGTGGTCCTTGGGATTTTTTTTTTCCCGAATTCTTTTGAACTTTTAAGTTTTGTGCAGTTGACATTCAAATATGAAATATTCCTCTCCCAACGGCTACTTTCTACTTGGTGGTGGCCGTCGTTATACAAATATTTTAAATAAATAAATATTAGGGTATTCATATCATTTATGGCGTTTAATTCTTTTGGCTTGTTCGATTTTAAGGCTGCGTTTCTTTTCTTCTTGCAACGCAAGATTATTGACTTTTACACAAAAATATGATTCAATCTCAACCCAGCAATAGCCCATGTGATTAATGTTTAGGCTTTATGTCATTTAACTTACCATTTACCTTTTCATCTCCGTTGACGATTAGCTAACTGTGAAACAGTGGCTGGAATTCTTGTATTATATCAACTGTTTTTTAAATCATCATAAATGAATGCCAAAAAGCAAGTGAAACCATTTTCTTGATGTATGATGGAGGTAAATATCCTTCGAATATTTTGGTGCCGGGAAAGAATGAAGAGTTGCTTCAATTTCCTTTCTATTTCATATATTATCCCATTTTCTCATCCCATGTAAGTCTGCAAAAAGCTTAGCTCCAAACCTCAACAAACATCGATCCAATCATAAACATATGTTATCATAACTTTTAACTAATAATTGACTACTGTACATAGAACTTTAACACAAAAGAGAACATAGCTTCTTCAAGTTTGTTACTTATTACTGCTTCACTATTATTTATATGCATCTCTACTATAGGACCACAAAACCCTATCAGAAAACAACCGGTTGTTACACAGTTTTTCCGCTGAAGATTCAGAGTACTCAGTCTTCACAAGTCTGTTGAATTTATTTGCTGAGGATAACAAATAAATCTAGAGCTTTCAAGGTGCCGGAACATTTTCCTTGGCGAGGGGAGCAATTTCCTCCCCGTCAACATCGGACACAGCACCAGAAGCACCCAAACTTAGTAGCAACGACTCCCACTTCTTAGCAGGTCCCTATAATGAGTTATTACATGCCATGAGTTGCACAAACACAAATCTTTTAACATATTCTGATTCTTTGCTGACAGATCGAATTGAAACTAAAGCAATAAATAAAACACAATTTTAGGGATTTCATGCGGGTACCTTCCAGGAGAAATCTTGTGCCATGCAGTTTTTTATCATTTCCGTAAATGCTAGGGTTCCGTAGACCATGAGAGCTCTTCCAACAGCTGTTGCTATCTTCAGCACATCGGCTGGGTCAACAGTTTCACACTGCTCATGCAGACACACACAAAAAGTGATCGTTTAGAACTTGAAAGAGAGAGTGGCTAAATGAAGCGCTAAATTCAGCCAATAGTAGTAGACAGAGAGTCTAGGATAATTGAGATAATTGTATACCTCAATGTTGAAATCTCCCATTTGGAAACCTGTATATCCTTCTTTCACGGTGTCAACGAGACCACCAGTCGATGAACAGATTGGTATCTGATAAAAGCAGTTAAATCGTGAGATCATGTTATGAAAGTCAAGCAAACCGAATTTTTTTAAAAAAAAACAGTTTCTTGATTTTAGAGTCTTACAGTTCCATATCGCATGGCATGTAACTGAATGAGACCACAAGGCTCAAATCTACTTGGAATCAACATAAAATCTGCACCAGCAGTTATCATGTGAGCCAAGGGGACATTGAACTTGGCCACTCCCCTAGCTTTTTCAGGGTACAACTCTTCAAGTTGTTGAATCTGCTGCTCAAACTTCTTTTTGCCAGTTCCCTTAAGAAACAAAGGATGGATGAAATCATTAAACATAATCTCATGCTTCGTCAATGCAAGAATGCAGATTAATTTATTACTCACTAGGATTATTATTTGAACATCCATCCCTATGAACCTAGAAATGGCAGCAACGAGAATATCTGAGCCTTTTTGCTCCTCGAGTCTGCCAATAAATCCAATTACAGGGATATTCCTGTTTACAGGCAACCCAACTTCAGCTTGAAGAGATTCCTTCAGCAATGGCTTGGCATCCATAACCTGAAAGTAAGATGGCAACAAGAAATCAATATCTAGGAACACAAATGATAAGCAAATGAATACATAGAAAACGAGATTTAAAAGATCTATCTAATCTATAGTAACCTTGCTGTGGTGTAATAATTGTCAGAACAAGGACAAAAAAAATGTATAGAATCTTACAGTAGTGATATCATAGTGATAACTAAGGTATTTATCAGTGGCGGGATTCCACTCTTGAATATCCATGCCATTTGTGATGCCACATAAGCCAACAGCACGAGTATAAGTATCACATTCTACACCTTTTGCAGGCCCAGAAATAAGTTCTTGAGCATAGTACGGACTGACAGTCACAAGTCTGTCTGATTCTAAAATCCCAGCCTTCATCCAGTTTATTTTCCTTCCCTTCACAGGTTTATCATACCTGCAACAGTTATGGACAATCATCGAACTGAGAAATTCGATCACCAGATAAAATTACCTTCAATTTTTAAGCCAAGGACTAATTTGTCCACAATCTTGTAATGCCCTTAATCCAAACAGTCGAGCAAATGGACTAGGGATCGGAACAGTTTTAGATTTTCGACATAGCCCATTACATTAGTTCAAAAGTCTGAAAAACGGAGGCCTGAATCAAATATCCAAACCCTACAGGTGTTGACAGGAGGAGATTGGTCATGAAGGCCCACATGATAAGTACTGAAGGCCAACAAACTAAACTATAAAGAGAAATACTTCTGCAGAGAGTTCAAGACATCATACTATGATAACTAGATAGAATACCACTAATCCAAAAGTCTGAATCAATGAACAATGGAAAAAAGTTTTGTATGTACCCATCCATGAAATCGAAAGAACTCTTGAATTGATCGGGAAGATTGAGAAGCGAGAAATCTGAGAATTTAAATCTTCCTTGATACGCCATGTTGTGGATGCAGTAAACAACCTGGAACCATTTTAGACATGCGTCAGAACTTAAATGCTGCCATATTGTTAGCTTCAATCCACACGAAGAAAATGTAATGTTTTCACCTTGGCGTTCAAGTATAGTCCTCTGGATTGATACATACTCTTTAGGTAGCATGGAAGCAACGCAGTGTGCCAGTCATTGGCAATGAAAACAACATCCTCTCCTATTAAAAAAAATCACACAAATTTAATTACCTTATTTTTATGCTGTAGTGCTTTATCTAGATCAAATTTCAGAAGATACCATATGGTCCTGAGAAATATTTGCTGCAATTCAGACTCAAGACTCTAGTAGCCTCTACAGCAGCCTAAAAATGTCACACGGGGAGCATGTCAAACTTGTGAATTCATCTGAATAGAGTGAAAGAAGTGTAGAAAATTGACAGAATATAGACTCACTTGGCATAATAAGCTGAACCGAAGTTGATTGTCTTCGTAATCTGTTCCAGCATTTGGGCCATAAAGCTTTGACTTTGTTTTCCCCCAAACCTTCGGAAGTACAAAATCACAAACATAACAATCCAGTCAAATAATGATCAAGCTATACAGTTCAGCTAACAAGCCACGGATTCAAATTGCATAATTTACTCACCTTCTCCAAGAACCAAGGATGATCGACAAAAACACGATCAACTCCACGTTTGTAGCAGTGGAAAAATCTGACAGTCTCAACTCTGTCTCCAACTTTAATCTGCAATTAGTTCATGATTATGCACAATGACCCTTCAAAAAGAAAATGTAAAAACATGCAACCCAGCAAAAGAATTAACCTCAACAAGCACATTAGTGTCCCAAGCGTCTTTATACTGATCATAACGTGGACAAATTGTCATCACTCTATGCCCAAGTGCCTGGATGATAAATCAAATTCATAAGATTATTAGGGGATAGTACAAATAGTGATCAAAATGATGATGAAAAAAGGATGCGTACAGCCAAAGCTGGAGGCAACCCTCCCAAAACATCACCAAGCCCGCCAGTTTTACACCATGGAGCAACCTCAGTCGACACCAAAGCCACAGACATACCCACTCCACAGATAATTGTTCCCGATGTCTTGTCCTTCTCGGTTTTGTTTACAGCGCATCTGGACGGTTTCGAAATGACTTTGCCACTGATATCAATTTTGTTTACTGATCTCAACCCATTGTGAGTCACAGTTTGGTTCCTCAGGCCTATCTGGGCCAAGTTTGTCTTGGTATCAACAGAAGTTGCTCCGCCATTTATATGTGACACAAACTGCGAAGCCGTCACAGCTGCCATCTCTAACACCTCACTCTGAACAACAAAACACATATAAGGATAATTATAATTGCAAATACCTCAAAAAAGTTAAAAATTCAAACCATACTTCTCAAAGTAAGCTAAAACGTCAGGTTCTCAAACTTAACGGACTACACTCAACTTCAGAGAATTAGACTCAACCAACTACAAACGTAAAACAAAACATGCAAACACATCGTTACAATCACCTTATAAGTAAGTAACCTCCGTTGAAATAAACAGTGAAGATCATGTGAAGCATAAAATTAGGAACCGAATCATCGGAAACAAACATAAAATCCGAAAAAACAGAAGGAAAATCGTAACAATCTACCTGAGAAACAGCGAAGAGAGGTGAGGAGGCTAGCCCGTGATTGTGCTACTGATGAATGATTGAGGAACGGGCAGGAGCCTCCCCATTTGTAGTACTGCCTCTCTGACACGTGTTAAGGTAGCAGTGGCCGGGGGTATATGCGAATAAAAAATTAGAGGCCTTGATTTCATGAGGTTGGAGATATTATCTTCCTCCGACGCTAAACGACGTCGTAGGCTATTATTATTATTATTATTATTTTATTTTTTACATTTAATTCACGGCTATTATTTTTAACACAAAATGCCAATGGGTGGAAAGCAGCGGGATTCAAAGTAGACCCACCCCTCACACAAATTTTTGTAGTTTTTAGTCAAGTTGGATCGATTTATTTTTAATCCAAATAAAAAAATTTATAATGGCAATGCCCTATTCTTTCTAACAAACTTGTTTTAAAATCTCATCATTATAAATTGTATTTGTGTTCCATTTATGTCATACCAAAAAATATTATATAGTCATCAAAAAATATTTCAGCATTCCATGACCTATATGTGTTTTTTCGGATAAAATTCGGTACAAAAGATTGAAAATCTGTAATTAATATAATATTTGAGTACTAACTATTTTATATCTGGTACAAAAGATAAAAATTTTGAGTGTAGTTGGAACAAATATATTAATATCAACACTTGATATAATTGTTTGTCTGTTCAAATATCATATATTAAAACAAGATGGAAATTAATATCATACATCAATATCATATTTTTAATGCTATATTGAATTTCATCCGAAAAATATGAGTAATTAATATCAATACTTGTATATATGTTATGGTACTCAAAAGTAATATATTAATTTCATATCTTTGAAATATTTGTATCCTATTTTCAATGTTTTTATACCGAATTTCTTACTATAAAAACAACTCGGGCTCAATGAGTGCATAAATGTCTTTTCATGTAAATAAGAGACTGATAAAAAAAAAAATCAATCAACCAGAGACGGAACACATCCTACATTGCCAGTCATACGTATTTTCGTATATTCCAATTTGTTAATGCATTTCTCCAAAATTATATTTAATTTTTATGTAATTTTTCAGATACAAATTAAATACCTACAACTGAGTTCTGATTTCTTTTTAACTTGTTGAAAAAATAAATTTCAAGTTACAACACATGGAAATGAGTTGCATGTATATTTTCAATTAGGCAAAAACTTGTGTGAGACGGTCTCACGGGTCGTATTTTGTAAGACGGATATTTATTTGGATAATCCATTAAAAAGTATTACTTTTTATGCCAAGAGTATTACTTTTTTATTGTGAATATGGGTAGGGTTGACCCGTCTCACAGATTGAAATCCGTGAGACGGTCTCACATGAGACATACTCTTTCAATTATTATTAGCTAAGAGAACTCTAAAACAAAAATCAAGGTTTTAAAAAGAGTAAAGCGTTCCGAAACGCGGATGTTGAGTTTCAAGCTTTTCAAGCTTAAGCGAGACTAGCACATGCTTAAACGTGAAAAAACATTTTTTTTATTTTTAGTGTAAATGTAATTATCTCAAACTAATAAATAGATAAATACTACATAAATATGATAAATTTAAGTTCGATCCATTAATTATCATATTGGTAAAAACATAAAAATCTAAAAATTGCAATCTTTATTTGTTTTTTGCAACTAGATAAAATTAAAAAGAGTGAGTCTCATGTGAGACCGTCTCACGGATCTCAATCTGTGAGACGGGTCAACCCTACCAATATTCACAATAAAAAGTAATATTCTTAGCATAAAAAGCAATATTTTTTCATTGATGACCCAAATAAAGATCTGTCTCACAAAATATGACCCGTGAGACCATCTCACACAAGTTTTTGCCAATTAAAAAATACTAAATATTTGTCAAATTATTATTAAATATTCTTAATCATAATTAAAATTAAAAAATAAACATCTAAATTATAAACCTAATTTATTATTTTAAAATAAAAAAACATACTTTCAAAATAAAAAAAAATTTAAAAATAAATATATGTGATTAATTGTGCTTAAGTACACTTAATCAAGTTTTAATTATACTTAATTCGATCAAAATACAGTTTTTAATCATTTTTTCCAGAAGCTGAACGTTTTTATCCGACTTCAAGCTTAACCGCGCTTAAGTGAATTTTTAGAACTCTGACAAATACTATCGTAATATACTAAATTATATTTTTATAGTATATTTACTCGAACACATGTTCTATTGTAGAAACAAACCACCAAACGTCGTGTTTGCCATTCTAATATGGAACCACGAGTAACTCATGCTTCCAACCAGAGCTGCCCACATTTGTTATACCTAACAAAAGAAAATTATTGAATATCCAACTACTACCACCAGCACCATTTCTTTATTAAATTTCTCCAAGTCGAAGTTATTTCAAAACAAGACTTGGTAAAATCAGCGTCAAGAAGCTATATATTGAACCTTTTTCTTGCTTGTACACAAAATCAGTTGTAAGAATCTCGGCGAAGAAGAGGCGGTAGTAGCATCGGACTTTTGCACCGAGTAGACGTCGAGCCTTTCAAAAACAAGTCCATGTAACGGCATCAGGAGCCGTTCGGTTACAACCTCCTACCGATGTTGGCAAATCTTCTTGCAACTCCAAATAGAACAGCCTTTGTCAAGAGCCCTCGATCAAAAGAACAAGCTAGGGCGATGACCCCTCCGATAACTAACATCTTTGGTATCCCACCTCTCGAATGCTTATCCTCCTTCGAACAATGAGGCTCGACAACTGATGAACTGTTGGAGCCATTATCCAGGGATTCTAACGAGTCGACACAAACTTTAGTGTTCACTTGAGCCATTAATGCGCTGCGAGAGAGTGGTGCTCCAGACTCCCGGTGCTTCTGGTACGCACGCAACCCAGGCTCGATTTTCTTGACTGCACCCCACATGCCTTGACGCACACCTAGTTTTGCAATCTCCCAAGGAATACCCATGTCTTCGTGATGGAAGAGGAGAACCTCACAAGCAGTTGTACGACCATCTCTCTTTGATTCAGCTAAATCACAAAATTCAAGAAGAAAAATCTGTTCAGCAAGTTCAATTACTTCTTATTTCAGAAATTTCGACATCGCGGAAGCAGTCCAAAAAAATTGTGTTTTCTGCTTTATTTTTTGTGCACCCCCAAAACAAAATAAACAGGTTCCTGGAGTCTCATTGAGGCTAAAGTAATCCAAAGTCAAGCTGAGTCTGACCACATTACAGGAAAGTAGACTCGAATTGGAGACCTAACTTAAGGGAAACTGAACTCTTACCACTCAGCCTAGTAAGTGTTGGTTTAGGCTGGAGTTTTAGTTAATTTAGAATGTGCATGAAATCTATCGGAGTTATGCCAAAGAAATCAGTACCTGCACGGATGCACCAGCTAGAATAATACAGATCTACACGCCTTGGTTTACTGCGACGGGGAACAGAGGAAGATGGCACTCCCTGTTAACACAAAATCAAATGACATGAATATCCTCTGAAAGACTCACAGAAGTTGCTAAATGAATTTCAAAAACAATAATGTAACAGCTGATAAATATAGATCGCATATCATCATTTCAAAGCTGCGTGAATCCCATTTCTATTTAGAAATGACTTTAATATGACATAACATCGGGCATCAATTCCTCTAGATAGCACATCGGGAAATCATTTCAAATATTAGAATATATTAATATGATTCCAACTTAAAGGAAGGGCAAGTATAAATATGTGCATCTGCATTCTTCCATCCACTTTCCTCTGACTAATTAGCAAAACCAAAAGCACAATAAAAAAGTGAACTCGCAATGCTCAGCCTTCAGACAATTATTATTTGCTTTATGATAGTCTTATCTTGAAAATACAAAAGAATAGAGAACGCCCTGGCACGTTGGTTACATATAAACACAAGTAGTTAATGACTCCACAACAAAATTCACTTTCAAGTTGGTTGCACCAAGTCTCTGACTGTGACAGATTTATCATTCCAGGACACGGTTGTCTCGAGCAAGAAGCACAAAAGCAAAAAATCGCAGCTAACATGGAGCATCATAAAGACCACATAAAGAATCCCAAAAAATTGTCGTAGAGCCCGACAATAAAGTTGAAGAACAATTTTTCATCTGCAAACAGCATATATCATATATGCCAATTTAGCCAAGTGCCGAGAGATGCAAACAATTAAAACATCCAAGAATAGCGAGTTTTAAGCCTAAAGCTGAGAATAAAAAAGATTTTAACTTATCAAAAAACAGCAAGCTATAACACTAAGAATTTAAACAACTACAATCTCAATTCGAGGTGTGACCATGTGACTATTTATCGGCATGTCGATCTTAGATAGGAAGAACAAACATTAGCTATCCAAGAATAATATCTTTTCTCTTACCTTTGTTACACAATAATAAGCACTTCCAGATTGCCATATTCGACGACCTATGATGTATTCTCTGTCACTACAAAAGAAGGGAAACTGCACCAAACCATAAAGAATTTGGTCAATATCCCATGCGGCATGGTGCAACCGAAAGAATCGAGTAACATAAAAACCAAGAGTTCTTCCTACCTTGCGCACCCATTGAACATGCATCGTCCCTGTACTGGGGCATTCATTCAAAGTCTCGGAGTATATTAGCATATCATCCCATTTCGACCTAAACTCGTCATCCCCGAAGAAATCCCTCAGTATCTCAGGTGTGGCATCTTCATAAACAGTTCTGCTACGATATTGTGGAGGTCCAGTCTATACAAAAGGCAAAGATCGTGCCATCACATAATCATCAATATAATCAGAAGGAAGTAGTGCAAAGTCAAATGACTGCACAAATCAGCGATAAGATATTGAGAGAGTTAACAAAATTGTGCAAAGCATAGATAAAATCACGAGAAGAGTGTAAACTCGCATAACGCAGAAAATCATCAATATAATCACAAGAAAGTAGTCGCAATCTCACACAATAGCATATATCATCATTACAACCACAAGAAAACAGAGATAACTCAATTATACGTCCAAATTTAGCAAAACTACAATGACTAGAATACAGATACGCAATCCGTATGGGATATACCTCGGGATCTCTTCTCCAAGCTTGGTAGCTCATACTGGGCGTTGATCTATCCATCATCTGGATCCAAGCAGGACCACCATCTTTCTCCTCAACCAAATTATGAAAATGTTTAAAATCATCCCAATTCAAAATGCTTGATTCCTCATTCTCCAACTTCGACGAACTGGTTACACACATTTCAACTTGTCAACAATTAAGAATTTTACCCATAATTGAATAGGACTCGCTGGTTATAAAAACGATCAATAGCTTCACAGAGCAAGCCAACAACTGAACAAGCTTATTAAGTGTTATGAAATCAAAAAGCTTCGGAGCCAACCTGAAATTAGGACTTGAAACTGAAGGTAATGAAGAGTTCTCCTTCTCAAGACCAGAATCAGGTAACCAAGAACCGCAACTGGGTAATTGCAGTTTCATCGAGCTCAAGATTGGTATCGAAGAATAGAATTGTGGAAACGCCGTTTCTGACCTTGACGGAGATAATGAATCATCTGGCTTTGGCTCTCCTTTATTTGAAATAGAATCAACAATTTCGATATTAAGATTAGCCCATTTAGGCTTCCATGCCCAACCCACAAAAACTCCAACGACCAGAGCTATCCAGATGGGGGACATGAACTCCATCAGATCAAAGAACACATTCACAATAGTGGGCCTCTGAAAAATCTCAAGAAAAGAATAAACCCACGCCATGTTTTTACAGACAAGAAACCAATATCAGGCCCCCTCGAACCAGTCAGACGCAGATTAAGCGTGCTAAGCACAACGAGGGCTCTGAGAGAGAAGACGGGATAAACCCTCGACAGTCCCAGGATGAATGAAAAAAACCGGAAGGAGAAAGAAAAGTGGATAAGAAAGGCAGAAATAAAAATATGTCTAAGAAAAGATTAAGCCAAGTTATGCTCAACTACAATTGGTGGATTTCTGCCGCAAGACAGAAACAAACAAAGCTTTGTGCGTAAATTCGCGCGCCAAGAAAATCTAAACACAGAGAGAGGCGAAGAGAAGATAAGGATTTGCGAGAGGCGGAAGATGAACGGTCCGCTCGGATTACTGTGGGCCCAGTTGTCATTCACTTCACAAGACAAACTTTGGCAGCCTCTCCGTCCTAGAATGTCCTTCTGCGACCTCGAATAGATTATTGATGTCAAGAATTCGTGCGGAAACACAGAAGACGGAATTAAAAAAAATGGTGGTTCGATTGTTGTGATTGATTAATGGAAATTTGGAGAATCTAAGAGAGGGATGCGGAGTGTGATTTCTTGCCAGCTTCCTCGATATGATATAATACATGTGTGTGTGTCTATATATATATATATATAGATTGACGTGATTTGGTCAGTGATATGCGCCGCGTTCCCACATTACACGTTTGATGCATGACCTAAAACATTTTTGACCAAACGTATGTTAGTGCCAACAGTTCCGAGGTTCCGACCATTATTTTTTAACCAATAAACTAGTTTCAAATCTTAAAATATAATAACTAGTGTAACTAGTTTTATTCGGACCAAATTCTTTTCCTACAAAATGTAATAATTTGTAGCAACATGGGTTTAAAAAATTCGCTCACGAATGACTTTTAAACTATTTAGGCCACCAGGCCACGAGCCGATCCAGGTCCAATTCCGCCGGGTTAGGATCCAAGTTAGGACGATTATGGTCGGGTCCGGTCCGATTAAGCCCGTGTTTTTTTTTTTAAAAAAATCTTATTTGTTAATAAACATTCAAATAATGAAAAATATAAATTAAACATATTTTGCTTATAAAAACTCTATCAAATAGTTCATTCTTTCAATAAGAAATATATATCTACAAAAATCTTCAATTAATCAAATACAACAATTAAGAGTAATAAAGTATGGTATTATCATCATAAATCTGGAACTTCAATCATCTTAATTTTCGTTGTTCTCTACCGTCATAGGTCATTCGCCTTACTTCACGACTTCTTATGTTCTATTATTTCTTTCAAGGTTATACCATAAAAATAATAATAATCGTGTTGAAGTCGCAAAAGTAGATTTCAAAATTTCCCCATATTGATTGTATTTATTGCTTATTATTATCCTTCATTCATGTATTTGTTTCATTAATTATTTACCAATATTTTCCTTATTTATTTTTTGTCAACTAACATTATTGTTCGACGGTTGAATGAAATAAATGTTTTAACCCTTTGCTTTAAACTTCAAAGCATATTTGATTTTATACAAATAAAACGACCACAATTAAAACAAATTAGAAATTTTGACCTTCCAAAATTTTAAAAGTAAAAAGTTTGACAAATTAACGATGAATTTTCTCGATTCAAACGTAAGTTAAAGGGATCGTGTTACACAACCTCTCAAGTCTCAAGTCTGTATTTCTGTGTATATTCAACATATTAAAATATAAGATAAATACAAATTATGTTTATGATTTTAAAATTTATTAGATTTATTTATTGATAGTAGAGCTAATTCTCTTTTTCATTTTATTGGCGGTGGGCGGTGGCAGAGCAAAATTAAAAATTTGAGAAAATCGTAGGAGCTAGCGCACGTGGCAGCTTCCATATGATTCCCAAATTTGTCAGTCTCCGTCCAGTGGCTCGTAGTACATGCTTTAAAAAAGATGAAAATGAATTATTTTTATATTTTAAATTGATTTTTTAAATTGAAATAAAAAATTAAAAAGTTAAATATGAGATATAAAACTTGGGGGTTAAAATCTATTTTTAGAAAATAATATAAATATATATGATGCGTACGTAAATATAAGTGACAAGAGAGTACTTTTTAACATTTGTCTATGAATGTATATTTTATTTACATGAATCCGTAAAAGAAAATAATATAATTAATCATAGATTTGGTCGGCATATTTATGCAAAAATTGACTCTCCCAATCATTCACAGGGAAGTCGTAAAGTCAGTGCCCAACTTTATCAAAAAGTTCAAACTAAAAATAATAAATGCAATACATTTTCAAATTCACACTCGCAGACCTAGTTAATTAAATATCCACCGTCTATATCGTGCGTCACTGTATACCCGTTTGGTGTGTGTTATTAGTTGATTATTACACAATGTTGTTTCATCCGATAGACTCGAGTTCGACAAATTATTAGAATTATAGATACTTATATTATCTATATATATTGATTTATTATTCACGTGTCATACATACATGATTCATCGTCTAATATCACGAGTCCAACGATATCGTTGTTTATTTGATAATGTCAAGTACCATACTTGTCAAGCTGTAGTGACATCTTCTCAGTTCAATGGAGAACCTAATGTTAGGTGATAAAGTTGGTATTCATAACCATTTTTAGTTATTTCGTTACGCAGACACATGAATTTCACATATACAAAATAAAACAGAGAATTAAATTTCAATGGTGAAGCTTAAATCGATTGGGAAATTACCAAAAGATTAGGTTTATGTTTGGTTTCGTAATCCAAAATCACTTCTTATTTTTTGTGTTTGGACTAAATATTTAACAATCTTATTTATATCTCTCTCTGTTTTTTTTGTTTTTTTTTTCCCCGAAAATGAAAAGTTGTTTTTTCTCGTTTTCATATAATCGCTACATTAGTTCGAGAGCTCTTTTTCCTCGGCTGAATGGGCATCACGTTTTTAAAAATATTATAATTTAATGGATCTGTTAAATCTTTTTTTGATTTAGCAGTTTATGAGGAATTAAAAACATATATTTAAGGTTTCACATATTATGCTTAGAAGGGGTGAAAATTGAACAAATCAAGACATTGTTACAACAATATAATATAAAGTGTGGAGTGGGTCTCATATGAGACCGTCTCACAGATCTTAATCTGTGAGACGGGTCAACCCTACCCATATTCACAATAAAAAGTAATACTCTTAGTATAAAAAATAATATTTTTTCATGGATGACCTAAATAAGAAATCCATCTCATAAATATGATCCGTGAGACCGTCTCACACAAATTTTTGCCTAAAGTGTGATATATTAATGGTTTGTTCCTTTTAATTTTTTGTTGGTTACAAGGTGATTATAATTTTAATATTTGCATATATAAATACAATTTAATGTGTAACACAATTACATTTTTAAAAGATGTTATTTTTTTTAAAAAAAATCTCAGGGAGTATTTGCGAGAACTCTATCCTAAATAAAACAGTTTCGTATGCACTTCAGCAGCTTCCACCCGATGAAATTCTTCCAACATCGGAAGACCATATCTGAAGACAATAAATGGTATAATTAGAGTCGTAAATATGAGTTAAGTACGTTAGGTTGATCTAATCCGTAAAAAATTTAAGTTGGTTGAGTTGAAATTTTCTCGACTCATTTAAAGATAGGTCTAAACGGGCCAGTCTGGTCGGGTCTTGGGGCTAGGCTGGTTGGACCACGATGGGCTCGATTGGTCCGCAGGTTGAGTAAAAAATAGATATATATGTATTTTTGCAGTGAAATTTATTAATTATTTATTTATTTTTTGGATGAGTTGCCCTGAGGATTGGCTCACCAGAACCCTATTTAGATTGAGAGATCTCGAGGACGGGCCGGCTAACCATCACGGGTTGGCCCATTGGAAAGTACTACGTATAATATGGGCCCAATTATCTAATTCGCTCAACGTTATTGGCTCTTCCAAATATGGGAGCTTTTCAAATTTTTATTCGATTTTATTAGAACTCTGAATTTGCGATGATTAAAAATTTATATCCAAAATAAAAATCTATTTAAATAATATCTGGAATTAACAAATCGAGTATCAGTGCCATAAAAATGCGTGTGATTTATCTGTGTGTAGTTTATCTAATAAAAATGAGTTATCATTTTTTGTTATTTCATTATTCCTACTTTGCCCAAGCCCAAATAATTTTATTTAAGTCAACTTATATTCATCAATACAAAATGATGTTTACGATAATAAATATTCAACAAAAAAAACTCTTATGAGACTTTTTTATTTATTAATTTTATTAGACGAATCTCCGACCATACCCAGCTAATGGAAAATATATTTTTCATGTTTAACCATAAATATTATACACGTAATAGGTCGTGTATACAAACCCTAAAATTTTTATAATTTTAAAATGGTTGGTGGGGAGTGGGTCATCACCTTCAAATCAGCCACAAAATGCGCCAAATCGCTACATGTTTCCACGTTCACCAAGTCCGAATCTCTCCCTTTATTTTTTAGTACAACATTATATTATATAATCATTAAATGATGTAATCTGAACGAAGATTTTCGTAATATTACAATTTTATGTGAACAATTTGGACATCTGGCGATTCGTGCCCTCGTGTTTCCACGTGTCGTTGACTTGCTTCCGTGGCCAAATTTGTATATAAAACGCCCGGAAACGGCCAATTTGATTGGCACACGTTGAGCATCCGTGCGTGAATTTCCCCATCATCTTCATCTGGGTTCTTGTCTTTGTCCAGGTGCCTTTTGTTTTTGTCCTCTTCTTCTTTCGATTATTGTTTATTTTCTTTATCTTGTCTGATTAATCGTAGATTGGTCTTAAAAATGGATGTCACGGCCCTGTTATACCATGGACTTCTGGGGCACACAATTGGTTTTATTAGCGACCTGCGTATTTCTTGATTAAAAGAATAAATCAATTTTGGTCGTCACGCGGTAGTTTTTTTTTTTTATTTTTCGGTTCCAAGAATCATCGGTTTTGAGAATTATCTCGATCACCTTTTCTTTTTTTCCAGATCAATAGCATCGAATGAAAGTTTTGATCTTGAAAAATTTATTTGGCAGGCGCATTGAATATTATATAAATCACATTGGTGCATTGGACAAGTTTTGCAATCGATGATTTATAGTATTAACTTTCAAAGTTTATAGAACTGTCTGTCATCTTGGGATGTTATTCCTGCATATGTACAAAGTGCAGGTCATATAAACGCAAATGTTTGTTTTGATGAATTAACCGATATCCGATTGCTTCTACGTTTTAGTGCAGAAAATGGCAGACAATGATGGATCTCAGGTAGCACCTCAAAGGCGTGCTCCTCGTTTGAATGAGAGAATTCTTTCATCTTTGTCAAGGAGATCAGTTGCAGCTCATCCTTGGCATGACCTTGAGATCGGTCTGTATTTGAGGCGAAGTTGTATTTTGTTGTACAGAGTTCTATCCATTGGTGATAAATTGATAGCTCGTTTTTATTTTTATTTTTGCAGGCCGGGGAGCACCTGAAATTATCAATGTTGTATGTACCATTACCTTTTTTCCAACCAATTTTATGACATTTGACAATGCATTTGATGTCTGTTCAGGATACTGTTATTTGCATCTACCTCATGACAATATTTTTGAAGTTTTCTGTTACCCATTTCATCCCATGAGACTTTTTTTCCTGGACTTCATGATTCGATAAATAATATATATTCCATCTTAACAATAGAAGTGTCCATGACTTAAACTTAAAAATGCCAATTGATTTCTAAACTGACATTCTTCGGATTCTTTGCATCAATTTTCTTGTTTTTGGCCTTAGAATTTTAGTGTTCTAATCAGGTTTCGTTTCTTTCAGGTGATCGAGATACCCAAAGGAAGTAAAGTGAAATACGAACTTGACAAAAAAACTGGTCTGATAAAGGTATTTTTAAACTAACTCACCTTATAGTTAAGAGCTACCAATCTACATGAGTGGAAATATGAGCCAGCAGAAAATTTATTTCCTATTTCAATGGATGTGCAGGTTGATCGCATTTTGTACTCCTCAGTGGTCTATCCTCACAACTACGGTTTCATTCCACGAACACTATGTGAAGATAACGACCCTATGGACGTTCTAGTCCTAATGCAGGTTGTTATATTTGCCTATTACTTTGTAAATAACTTAGCTGATTCTGACACTGTGCAATAAATTATGAGAGAATGTCTAGTTTCAAGATCTTCCTCCTATTTTGTTTGTCAATGTTTTGAGTATCCATAACATACTGGATTTCACACAGGAGCCTGTCGTCCCAGGCTGTTTTCTTCGGGCCAGAGCTATTGGCCTGATGCCTATGATTGACCAGGTACTGATCCATTTAAAGATTACAAAATTACTTAATTAGAAAAGGAGGGCTTTGATTTTTTTCCAAAATAGGGAGAGAAGGATGATAAGATAATCGCGGTATGTGCTGATGATCCAGAGTATCGCCACTACACAGATATCAGTCAACTGGCACCTCATAGGTTAACTGAAATCCGTCGCTTCTTTGAAGACTGTATCCTTTATCACTAAATTTTAAGTTTTGTGGGAGGTCACTCTTGGGGAGTACCTTTACTGGTATAGTATAGAAACACTGTTTTACAGTTAAAACAATTCAATTTGCACGATGACCACTAATTATTTTTTGGGCAACGACGAGTTTTCGGTTTGATATCACAGCCGAGATACTTGCAATCATTAAGATGGTGTTTGTAGGAGCAATAGTTGTTTTTGTTGGTACAATTGTCAAAATATCCTTTCCGCTGTAGGATTTAAAAGATTTGAAATAACTTTTCATGTATATTGACGAGTGCACGGTTCTTTAGTTATTTACGTCTACGTGCAAATGGAGGACGAAGATTTTTCCTTAACAAGTACTTAGACAAGAAGAATGAACACAAAGAGGTAGCAGTGAACGAGTTTTTGCCTTCAGATACTGCCAAGGAGGCCATTCAACACTCCATGTATGTTTCTCGTTTGAGTTTTGCTAGATGTTACTTGGTCAGGGACTTTTTTCAGCTAATATCCTTATTCTTGCTATATGCAGGGACCTGTATGCTGAGTACATCTTGCAGACCTTGAGGAAATAAGTGGACTGGCGAATTATTTTATTTGCAGAAAATTTTACCGAAGGACCAACATGTTTGTTTCCACAAAATCCCAAATACATTCATTTTTTTACTGTTATATTTTTCTTTTAAATTTGTAGGAAACTTATAAACTGACGTCAATGGATATTCTAAAACCAGCAGGTTGATTATGGTCACAATGTTATAGCTTGTATGGACTAGGTTCGAATTTGAAACTGCGACATGGATACATACTAATGTTGATTTGAACTTCTTACTGATTTTCTATCTACCATGAAAACATAGCATTGTTTCTAGTAGATCGTCTAGAATCGAGACATACAACGTGAGGTTAGCAAGCAATTCAGTATACTTTAGGTTGCTCCAGGTAATCTGGTATCTTTTAACCCTGTTATGCAAATGCTGGCTGACCCGTTAATTATTTTGTCAAATTCGGTGTGGGGTGTGTCCGTAGGAGAGTTTGACGGGTCCATAAAACAATGAATGAATAAAAAAGATGACACTAAGAATAGCTTGCTCATTCTTACCCTTGGTTGTCCGCATGAAAACACCAATGCAACACATTCCTTTGACCTCTATGAAGAGCATGTTTGAATTCTTCTCTTTCGTTATTTTTTTTTTCTCTCTTTTGGGGAATATTCAAATAAATTTCGAGATAGAATCCAAGCTCTAATTACTAGGTTCAATGGTTGGCTACTTGCTTGTGAGAATTACATATCTATTAAACTTTATAAATATATTCAAAATCAAACTCAAGCTGAAGTTCAAGTATCTACCTATAATTCGGTGATTAAATTTTAACCAAACGGGTGGGTAAAAAGTGAATTCGAAATCTAACACTCAGACCCAAACCGAGCCAATATTAGTTGTTTTCAAGATTTGAGCCGGCTTTTAAAATTTTGAACTTGAGTTTACTATGAAATAATCATTATTCCGTTCGATTTGGTTTATTTGTATCCTAGTTATGATCACAGCTAATTGTCCCATCTTTTCTATTTCTTCTTCTCTCTTTGTATTTTTTTGATTAATCACTAATATTTAGTGCATGAATAAATCTTAGATGGTAATTTTTTTTATTAAAAAAACTATAAATTTTAAAATGGCAAGAAATTTAAAGTTTCTTACAAAAAAACTTCTCAAGAATGATATAAGCATCCACAACATTATTATTTTTTGAAATTTCGTAATATTTTTGGATAAATCTGAGAATTTTAAAATTAAAAATGATAATAGCTTTATATTCGTTATTAAAAATAAATAAATGTATTATATGGTACAATAGAAATATTGTTAATTTCAAATTTATTAATTTTTGTGCTTATATTTCACTATTCATATAACATAACGATTGAATTCCTTGCAAGTTTTAAGTTCTATCATTGAGTGAAACATATTTTAGAAAGTAAAATTTTATGAATGATTCAATTATTTATATACGTCAGATTAGAATTAACTTTTTTTTATGAAATTTAACCAATATACCAAACGACTTATTATGTAAATTTAAACATAATGTAAAGTTTAACATAAGTTATAAGGGGTAAATAGACTCTCCAGGACCAGTATAGACTCTCCCGTAAACCATAGATAAGAAATTCTATAGGGCTGCACGTCGTTCCTGAGCCAATTCCAATCTTTACTTAGTTAATCTGGAGTAGAGCTCCAGGAGGAGCATAGACTCCCCCGTGAACCATAGATAAGAACAGCAACAGGTCATATGGGGCAGCATGACGTTCATGAGGCCAATGTCAATGTTTACTAAGTTACTCGGTTCCGAAATTCCCCAGGAACACAATGCAAAACGTACAGAAAAATTCATCAAAGGAGAAATTCAATATCATCTGGAGATCTGCTGAACATCATGTGCGTTAACTTCTGTGAAGTTCCGTAGAGTATCTGTTTCTTATTTCTCCAGGTATTATCAGCGAGACTGGTTAAAGAGGGCTCTGCCCACAATACCAGTGGCCTCGATATAACGTTCCACACACCTGGAGATGCAACTGTCTTCACTACCACTGAGGCTACTGCCGGGCTTAGTGATGCACTTATCAAAGCACTTTCCTCGCACAGTCTGTATGACCATCAAGAAAATTTTATTAATTTGTGTTCTAAGTAAATAATTCATCTCGCGACAGACACACATAAATACCCCATAAAAACTAATTAAGAAATCAGTCCGTTCTAAGTGTTTGATACTAAAATAATCAATTGATGAAGTGATGCACAACACACTTACATGTCTTAGAATTACAGGAAAGGCATACAGGATAGTAAAAGTAAGCCGAGAATCCAATATCGCAACATATCACACACCTTTAATTCAAGCTAGCAGCCCACGAATGCCAACAGGAACCAATTAATGCTTCCTAAAGGTGAAAGAATTAGCAAGCCAAAAAGTTCTATATCTGGGACGATCACATTACCAAGTATTTTGTGGAGCCATCTAATATGATTAGATTCATAATTCAATTTTGCCGATTTTACAGATACTAGCCGTAAACTCTAAAATACAGAAATCAGGGAGCACTGCTTTGCTTTGGTCTTTGTTGTTTGCTATGCTCATAAGATTCTATACTAAAAATCTGATTTTTAGACGGATGTGATTACAATGATATACAAGTCTTGGATACAAGGATCTATAACTTCTTAATTCCTTCATTAACTGCACAGAATACTCAATGCAGGAGTAAGAGCAAAAACAGGTCGAAATGAAATAGCTACCATAGATACTCGACCCTAGTTTTTTCTCGAAACTCCGAGGTATGAAGAGAAATAGCAACCACATATACTCGACCATAGTCGTTCAAACCGCTGACACAAAGTCCATGGGAAAGTAATGTCCAAAAACGATAACTGCATCAACATCATCAGACGCATACGAATCGATAATTTGTATTTAATTCGAATTTTCAGGGCAATACAGAAGTAGGTTCAATTTCCAAGTAACAATCGTTAAATAATTGAAGTTTTAGGGCAAGATAGTGGTGGGTACCTCGAGAAATTCTTCGGCGTAAGCCTGGGCGAGCTGAGTTTTAAGCTGATCCATCAAATCCTCCGGCGAGAATTTGGAAGATGATCCAGTTGATGGTGGAGAAGAGAACGAGTCCATCTTGCGCGCCCGATTATCTTCCCACCGTGCACTGCACCTCGATTAATAGGGTTTTGGTATGTAAAACTCACCACCGCCCTTCGGCAAGCTTTCTATTTCTGTTTACATTTGGGTCATCGATTTGGGCCGGTTAGATTTCAAATTACAGCCCAAATCCTCTACCACAGTTTGTATGTGTACTGGAACTTAGCCCACAGCTTAAATTTTTTTTGGTTCGGGAACTAAATTATCATATTTTCTAATCGTTTTGGCTTAATAATCATATTTTCCAGATATAACAATCTAAACGTAAAAATTAAATTATTTTATACGTTGTTCTAGTTACACTGTTATCATTAATTATATTCTTTAATAAAAAAATCGAGTTATATAGAATTATCATAAAATGTATATTTTAATGATCGATCGAAAGGATCAATCACAACCCTTCGTTAAACTAACAATGTCAACTAAAAAAATTATATTTGGTGGGCACACATATGCCCACGCAAAGCGCTTTTAATGTTATCCTCGTTTATGTTAATCTCAAGTGACAAGTTTTATAATGCTCGTACACATGTGTGCCTGGACCTGGTTGGTTGGTTGGTACCCATCAATTATATATATATATATATATATATATATATATATATATATATATATATATATATATATATATATATATATATTAAAACTAAGCAAACGCGTCGTAGATATAAGATATAAATTATAAAAACAAGATATTTTGTAGGCAGCCCCAACGTGAATGTGCAAGCGTGGTCCTGCGCCTACAAAGCTGGGCTAGCCCCCAATTTGCACCAAATGCCAGCCCAACTTTACTCATTGCATGATCCTTGTGTTCTCTCTTCCCTTTTCACTCTATTTCCTCCTAAATTATATATAATTTTAGCCACGACATAATAATTGAACTCCAATTTATTAAAGCATTTTCACTTTACACCACTTTTAAATATCATATGTGCCCCTATATATATTTTCTCGTTTTTAATATATATATTTTGTGTTCGAATTCGATATTATCACTTGGATGAAATGTCGTACTTTATGTTAAGGTATTGATTATTATTTTAATCAGTCAAATAAATTAAACAACGTGGTTATATATAATTAATTGTACTGTTAAGTACGACAAAAGAGCGTGGTGGCTCAAGGAAAGTTGTCTCTGTCCTTGGTTTTTGGAATCTCATACCTTCAAATTGTTTAAACAATAGTAAATTGTTATTTTTTGAAACAATAATAAATTAGTGTTGATGTTTACAGAACTATCTGATTGATGATCAAGAAAGTGGTATTTTTTTTTTTGATTATATGCTAATCTTTGTAATAAAAATTACAGACGTCATATCTGAGCTCATCTATGCTGATGTATACGAATTCCTGAACATGGATTATATATTTAAAATAATAACTCAAAAAAATATAGCTGTATTTGGTATTTATAATATTAGATTATATATCGAGGAGTCCTAATTTGGACAGATGTGTCACACTTAATTAATTAATTATTACAAAACATTGCACGTTTCCCTACAGTTGAACTACAATCTGCAGGTGCTTAATTAACTTTTAATTATTAATTAAATTATTGATACTCATCCTTCCCATAAAATTATAACAGCTAATATTGCAAATGCCTTAAGATAATGACACGTGAACGGTTTCTAATTGCATTTAATAATTACCAAAAATTTCAAATATATCGATCAAAATCTCACCCGAAGAGATATTTGATAAAATCTGACTGGATATGTATTAAACAATAATACTTTAGAGTAGCTCTTACCATATTTATAGGCTAGACAATCCTTAAAACCTATGTCTTTGAGATTAAGCAAATCACCCAGGCTGAATTCTTGACTGAAACTATAAATAGCAGCCAACCTTAAATTGTGTCATGCAAGATTTATTATAGAAAATTAAAAAAAAATTGATATTCGTGAGAACCCAAATCAATATGAATTCTCTTCTGTCATAGTATTTATCGATAGTGAGTCGTTAAATGCAACGCCAATTGGAAAATTCATAATCACTTTTTTTTCTACCCTAACTGCATACTTGAACATTAATCAAGTATAATATATAGCACAGCACGTACACGTAAATTATGAGTCCACTAGTTCTTCAGGTCTACTAGCTAGCAAGGACTCTTTGATCCCAAAATAAAATCTGATACTGATCTATCCATAAAACATGAAAAAAAAGGGAACGATTGATGCTCGATACAAGTAAATGGGCACGAAAATATAAGATGCCTGGAAATATAAAGTACTGCTTATTTGTGTAAATGATGCCAGACGAGAATATGAAATTGGCCACTGCATGATGCACGTATATCCTTGTACAAGAGGCTATAATAGAAATTTACTTGCCAATTTAATTGGGATCTTATATATATATGTGAGTTTACCGAGGAATTAGGAAATAGAGAAAAAAAATTGGCCGATTTCTTGAGGCTTTATCTACAGATGTGTGGACCAAAAAATGGACCTTTTTTCTTCCTTTGAATTCAGAATACTAAATAATAACAGGAGGAAAAAAAATTAAATTTAAAAATCCATTCAGTCAAAAACCTTGCGTGTTCGATTAATCTTCTTTGGACCGCCTTCCTCCACTCGTGTTTGGCCAGTTCACTCGCCGGAAACAGTAGCTGTTGTGCAGCCGGGAAGAGGAAAACAAAGAGGAATCAATCTATAAACACTTGCTCCTTCGAGTTTGGCAATTCTTCGGGGGACCAAATTGGAGTGTTGCGGGTCTGCGTGGGTTGAATTTGTAGACTGTAGTACAAAACCCATCAAAGTTATTTCGTCGAATAATATAATTCATTTCCCATTAGCATGCCACACAATACTTTTCATATATAATATACTTTCCACACACACATGTTAGAAAAATGAGTTTTGAACTCATTTAAAATCTATAAAATAATTCGAACAAGCTGCATGACGAATATAATTATTTCTCGATTATCAATTAGAATGAATGATAAATTAATTGAGTTCGAATTTTATTGAATGAAAAAATTGAATCGAAAGAATTATATATATTAAAATTAATTAATTAATCATACGGCCAAATGGCCGTTTGATTTCATGTCAATGTGAAGAGGCGCCTCTTTGGACTTGGCCGAATGACTAAGTTAAATGTGATTCAATTCACGAAGATCTCACCAAATTCTCTTCTTCTCCTATCTTTCTAATTTAGTTCTACATGCGAATTTTTAACGATCAGCGCTTAAAGTTCAAATTTTCAAAATATAAAATCTCGAATTTGAATTTTCTAAGTTATGTGCTTAAATTCGAATTTTAAAATTAAATTCTGAGTGTTGTCATCTAATATAATAAATTGATCTAACACTGAATGTATTTATTTATTTAGAATTAGCAGGCTTTTTAAATATAGTAACATGTGATCTGGTACTGGAGCAGGTTTTGTATGACTGTGCATGTTACAGTGTATGACGAACGGCTATTGCCCGCCTACCCAGGGAAACTAACTAAATTCAACTTGTATTAAATAACAGATAATAAATCCTCTGAATATTAATCCATGACCAGGCATAATTACAATTACAGTGAATTAACGTTTTGATAAATTGATGCTAAGTCAGATATATAATATACGATTTAATTAATTAGTCTCAAACTCAAGTATCATAAAATCTGATGATACCAAAATTTTATCACAGGTTCTGTCTGACAGGCGAATATTATATATAATCTTAAAATGAATTGCTATTATATTAGATATAATTGATGGAGGTAGATACTATAATATATATATATATATATATATATATATATATATATATATATATTATTATATATATTATTATTATTAATTTGAATTAATTAAAGTGGTATTGGATATTTCCACGTGTGGATGATGATTTCATGTAGAAGAAGGTATCCCTATCTGTGCAACCTGGGTAGGTATCCACCATCAATTGGGAATTTGGATTGAGTTGTGTCTCATTACGACGTTTCACATCCCACTACCCTACAATTACAAGTATTATTATTATTCTCGTCGCATCCACTTTGTCAGATTCATCCAACCATATTATAACATAAATCTTTAATTATTACTGGCAACTCAAATTAATTTATGTTATGATCACAAATTTGAATCTTTATTTTGTAAAAATAATAATTATATTAAATATAGTCACACTGTGGAGGAAAAACTACAATTTTGATACTAAATATTTGCTTGTTTGTGATCTTGATAATCTTGTTATTCGTCTTTTTTGCAATTTTCCTAATATGGTGCTCGTGGAGTGTTTACATGATTCCGATTTGACGCTGACATGCATATGTAATGTTACATCAAAACTCTAATGGAAAAATGACTGATTTTATTTTTAAAAAATTTGAAAAATACATACGTACATAAACAAAAAATGAGATTTAATAATATAAAAATATAATATAAATATATATGATACACAAAGGGATATAAAAAGTACCCTTATTCAAAACTATAATTAAAGTACTACAATTAATTATAACATAATATTCAGAAACTACTCGTGTGGTAAAATATATTATCAAAATTTAATCATACAGTCGTACGTCGTGTTTCATTTATCACATTTCATTTGGAAATTATGCAAATATATGTGTCATAAATAATATTGAAAGCTAATTCTATTCCAGCGGTGTGTGTGTGTGTGTGTCTGTGTGTGTATGTATATATATATATATATATATATATATATATATATATTATATAATTGTGTCGTAAAATTAAATAATTCACAGGGAACACTGTAGAGTACGGACCAGAAATTAGTTGCTTGGAAACTTTAAAAAATACAAAGTAATGAAAGTACAGCTATAGAGCTCAATGCTAGGTAGTTAAACTTAATAGAAATAAATTCCAATTAAATATTAATAATTGATGAATATTATTATTCCTGTAAACAAATATTTTGGACCACAATAGAGCAACATGCAGGCAGGGTACGTACGTGGTTGGACGATTGTGCTGAATCTGGAGGTGTTTCAAATATTTGGCCATTAAATATATATATTTTAATTTAATTTAATATTAATAATTTTTTTAATAAAAAACAATTAGAGGGACATAATGATTGAATAACGGAACCTAATCTATCATTAGATGAAACTTGGTGAATATCTTTTTCCTAAGGCTGGGGGAAACTAAAGCGTACAGTTAGCTGTTGCAGCTAATATTCATTTGAATTATTATTATTAACAATATATATGTATTAAATTTAATGATATTTATATGTATCCTTTAATGGATGAATATTATTGATTTATTTTATAACAAGTAAAAAAATATACGATAGGTAATAAATACTTGGTAATGACCGAAGATATTGAAGAAGGTATGAGACAAAATTTGTCCCAACTTTTTTTTTTTTAATGTTCAATTACGTCTCAATCTCTTGAGACTTTGATGTCAGATGAGTGAGTTACAGTTCATCGATCTAACTTTTATATTATTAATCGATCTTCAAATTAGGGATTCTGACCATCCTTTGGGAATGTCGAATTAAACTTTTATACATAATTTTATTTTAATAAAAAGAATAAAATATGTCGAGTAAGCGTTTAAATTGATTGGAGAAGGTCTCTTGTGAGATGGTTTCACGAATCTTTATCTGTGAGACGGGTCAACCCTATTGATATTCACAATAAAAAGCAATACTCTTAGCATAAAAAGTAATACATTTTCATAGATGAATCAAATAAGAGATCTGTCTCACAAAATACGATCCGTGAAACCGTCTCACACAAGTTTTTGTC
The DNA here is from genome assembly GCF_022965805.1 of Primulina eburnea. Classification (NCBI taxonomy): domain Eukaryota; kingdom Viridiplantae; phylum Streptophyta; class Magnoliopsida; order Lamiales; family Gesneriaceae; genus Primulina; species Primulina eburnea. The sequence continues at coordinate 2,111,520 of NC_133103.1, read as the reverse complement.
AATTAATTTTAAAGAAGAAATCGGGTAAAGAGATAAGAAAAGAAACATGTCGATGCATGTCACACACAACGACTGCAAAGTGTTTAAAAGCTAAAGGCACGTATATGTATTTGAGAACGACTATATATTATATTTTAAATTAAATTGGAAGGAGAAATAAATTATTATTATTTTTATAGTGAAAAATGACAGAATTAATTATGAATGGAGAGATGGTAGTGTGGAGAATTGGCCACCTCTAAATAATAATGCTGAAAATGGTCCATATAACACACTAGCTACGCTACTACACACACCGATGGATCGAATTAATGGAAAAAGAAAAAAATACAGAATATATAAATATTTGTATTTTCTATAATGTATGCATATGTACATACATAGGTGGTCCAGGAACACTGTGCTACGTAGACTGTCCGCCCCTCTTAAGCATATATCAGCTATTCATCGGGACGAAACAAAAGAAAATAACAATTCGAATGATCTACTTTTATTGCACGTACTGATAATATATATCTCTTCCCTCCTTCCTAGCCTCCTGCATATTCCTCTCTTTTCATTTATTTATTAATTAATTTCTTCTTCTTCTTTTTTATTTATTTATTATTATTATTAAACACGATGGTTTACATTTTATATCCGACATATATCGATCTAGTTCGCAATTAAAATGATTTTTTCGTTTCGGAATTTCGGTACGTAGAGACAAAGCCTCTGCTGGTTGAAGAATAAGAAGCTGATGAATGCGAACAAGTAATTATAGTATTAAGTAATTAATATTATAGGATAATAATAGAGTATCGTAGTCCTAATTCCAAGTTGCACTAATAACAATTACTTCTTACTATACAAAACAGATGGCTAACTGCCATCTTGTAAGGAACATTTGAACTCATGACAACTCTAAATATGTACTCTTTTTTCTTTTTTTTTGTAATGATTAACCAACCTCATATTCAATCACAATTATTATAATCTTTGTAATCATTTAACTGCATTTATATGAAATTACAGCCTTTTCCAAATCAATTTACTCGGAAAAAAATACGAATGGATATGCAGTGTAGTACGCGATAAAACGTTCGATAAGATTGTTTTTTGAAATAATTTCGGAATTTGTTTGATTTTACTTCACAATTTTTAATATTTTACTTTGCTTTTATGAAGGATAAGAAATTAACTAGTCGATCGAGGAACATATACCTGCATCTGTAAAACTACCAACATCATATCTAGTTACTATCATTTAATTATGCCTGGTTCGGTACAGTATATCGGGTTTTCCAAAAAATATTGTGTATTGTGTCGAAAAATGAATGCCGATACCGTCTATACCGATATCTTTTTTGAATGTTATATCGATATCAATACAGAAAAGTTTGGTATGGTATCATATCGTACAGAAATTTACGGTATACTATTAAATTCGGTATGTGCTGTATTTTGCAGTATGATATACCGTAATGTCCGGTATTTTTTCTCACCCTGCATCCAATCATGAATATTAGTTGTGGGTTTAAATACAATTTAAAATTCCCCTTAATTCCAGGAATCGTACTTTCTAATAAACAAAAAGATAAAAAAAAATCATTCAAAACTCAAGGAAAAACTGTGATTTTCATAGTGTATATTGCACTTTTGATAATGTATATTAACACAATAAAATTTTAATTAGTTCTGTATGTTTTAATTTTTTTGGGTAGTGTTAGTCCTTTTTTTTTTGCAAGACCTCTGATGCAACATTTCATAGTCATCAGTATCATATTCATTGTTATGTCAACGTTGCATCAACACAAGGTGCATAAAAAAAATGACTAAACTTGAAAAAAGAAATCAAAGATAATTGTCTACGACTGAAATTTGATGACATGGATGATCAAAACTAAAAAAAGACAAACGTCAGTATAAGTCAGTATAAGTTAAACATCGCAATTTTCCAGTTGTTTTACGAGAATCTTATAATTCTAACAATTGATATTCTAGGTTAATTTGTGTCTCTAAATCTGTTAGTTTTAAATATCCCCCTCAATTTCGGATTCTTATTAGCGATGTGTGTGTGTGTATATATTTGAACAGTAGTAATACAAGGAGCCACCCAGGCTAATTGACAAGGACGAGCTCACATGAACCCAACCAGATAATTAATGGCCCCCCATGCCACCACCCATTTCCATTCACCAAGCCTTCCTTTCTCTACGTATAAAGTCTTTCCTTCTCTCTCTCACACACACACATTGATAGCGAAGGAGGAGAATCGGAGCTTGGTGGAATAAATTCAAGGAAAATGGCCTAACTTGCGAAACTTCCTCACACTTTGAAAAATTGAAGCCCACATATATATTATATTATATTTTATGCTTATTAATATCTAGCTAGAACCTTACATGATTTCTCTCCCCTGATTTTCTTTTTCCTGATTTTTATTCCCGTTTCTGAAAATGGATCGGAGGTCAACAACTAGAGAAGAAAATTTTGAGATGATTAGCTAGGCATCGTATCTTGCTTTCAAATCTTACTTTTTGGCCGTCTTCCATGGGGATAATATGAGTTTTCGGGAGGTCAAAGAAGGAGCCACCGACCCTTTATTCTGTTAATCATTTACTGAATTCTATTTTTTTCCGAGAGAAAAAACCTTTTTCAGGCTTTCAGCCCTAGCAAACTTGTTGAATATTGCCCACGTTTTTGTATTCAGATTTTGGATTTTGCAGGAGCTTCTTGTTCGTGTTCCACTGATACTGAATCAAGTAGCAGAATACTTATATAAGCTTATAAATATACGTGGATTTCGGTTGTGCTGAGTACTTTGTTGGTTGGGGTTAATCCAGTTTCCATCTCCCATTTTCCATTATTCCCTCTCTCTCTCTCTCTCTTTCTAACTCCCGAGCAGATCTGTCAGAGTTTCAGTAGAGTTGACAAGTTTAATCCGGGAAAACATCATGAATTTCATGTCAGGTAGGCCAGGGTTTTCTGAAGAGCATCAAATAACTGGGTCTAGAGGTATGCCTTCTTCGTCCTCAACTCTCCACCATTTCACCTACCACCACGAACACGAAGACGGCGGAGCAGGAGCGGGAGCGGCCCAACACTTGCCCAGCACCAATGGCGAGGATGATGCACAAGAGGATCATCAGATGCGAGGAGTAGAAGGTATGAGCAGTACTGCATCTCATGTGCTGATCGAGAGAGAGCACATGTTCGACAAAGTTGTCACACCTAGCGATGTCGGCAAGCTAAATCGATTGGTCATCCCCAAGCAGCACGCGGAGAAGTACTTCCCTCTGGATTCTTCTACAAACGAGAAGGGGCTTCTGTTGAATTTCGAGGACAGGAACGGTAAGCAGTGGCGATTCAGGTACTCCTACTGGAACAGCAGCCAGAGTTACGTCATGACCAAAGGGTGGAGCCGTTTTGTGAAAGAGAAGAAGCTAGACGCCGGGGATATTGTCTCCTTCCAGAGAGGAATGGGCGAATTGGGAAAAGATCGGCTATTCATCGATTGGAGGCGTCGCCCAGATGCACCGGAGTTTCCCAGCCCAATTCCCGCACTCCCAATCGCCCACCAATTCTCTTTCCACAGGTCTATTCATCAATGGAATCCCCTCTTTATGCAGCCGCCACCGTCTAGAGAATATTCACACTTTCTACAAGCAAGCGCCTCCATGGCAGCACACAATCAGCCTCATAATCAGTATCAGCATCACTACCAATCTGGACAAAGCCCTTATTCGTACAATACCACAGTCGTGAATGGAAACCCTTGTCCGCCTGGGTCAATACTGTATCTGAGATCAGCTCCAGGGGCTGTTGGAGGAGGAGGAGGAGGAGGAGGAGGAGGAGCAGCAGCAGCTGGAGTTGGCCTTTTCACCCCACAACAGGTGGGAATGACGCAAACCCAAAGGAGAAGTGGGGTTGAGCAGATGGTATTTGATTCGGTTCCGGTGGTCCAAGGCAAGGCTGCAGCAAAGAGACTGAGGCTTTTCGGCGTGAACATGGATTGTCTCGTTCCAGATTCAGATGAATGTGATATGTTGTCCCATTCAACAGTGCCAGTCGAGCAGTTCACTCATCCCCCCTTCGATTCTTCTTCATCATCATCTCCACCAATCCCTTCTCTCCTCCAGTTAAGGCCTTACAATCAGAACGAAGACAAGGGCAAGGGTTCAATGTCTCTGGACTTGGACATCTAACTTGAATTTCAAGACACGATATTCATTTAAAAGTTGAGGTAATTCATGTATCAAACACGACTTGTATCAGGCAACTTTGTGATTCATATATAAATATATATATAGCATTGACTTTTGAGTACAATGTGTATAATCAGCGGGAGAATGGTATATAGATATATGTCAGACAGATTCATTCCCATTATTTCATGTTATGAACCGCGAGCCTGAATAATACTCCCTCACTTTCATCCGCTCCATAGACGATTTCCCTTGTGCTAGAAGCTTTTATCTATATATAATATATAAACATATATAGCATATTCCGCTTCTTTAATTGGCCTTTCACACTCAACGATGACTGCTCTTTCTTCAGGTTGCGAGCAATCTAATTCGGAACTGACTTTGTTTGACTTGTTTTTTTCTTGAGCTGAACTTCATGATCAGAAGCCAGAATTGAAAATAATCCTTTAGTCATAAATACACATATTTTTTTTTATCATTTTTGTTGTTATTACCTTTGGCATAGGTGGTTGTTCTTGTCGCTGCTTTGATGGGCACAGCAGGCCGTCTGAAGGTACAGCACCAGCGATGCGGCAGAGCTTTAAAAGGTATTACTTCCATCTTTATTTACTTTGCATTTATCATTCATTCTTGTAAGCTTCTTTTCTTCTGTTCACTTTACTTTCTCTTCCTTTTTTTAACAAATTAGTATGGGTCCATTTATAAAATACTCTCCCTTTCACCAAATCTATCTTGCTTCTGTTTTAAACAGCTGGTTTGAAAAAAAAAATTCCTTTCTTTTATAGTTAAGTGTACAGATGAGTAAATATATATATATGCAATTTTTTTGGGGGAAATCGGATGATTGCATCGCAAGATTGTGTATGATTGATTTAGCTAGAAAGATGATTAGATCATTCAGCTTTCTATATATATTATTTTAGATTGTGTCTGGATTGATATATTTGAGTCGCAACAGTGCAAAATTATAAGTTGAAATCCATCTTGTTTGTTTGATAGCAAGGACAAAATTAAGATTAATTAAGATGTAATCCATACTTCTATCGCAGTATTTTCTTTGTTGGCCTTTGGAGACGTTTGAAATACGGTTCTTCGAATGCTTTGATTTAAAATCCATAAAAATCACTATCATGAAATGCGACCTAAGGTAATGTGGCTTCCATGGGAATAGTGATTTCATATCTTTGAAATATACACAGCTAACTGACCTTAATTAAATATATGGATCATCCAAAAATGTGGAATATGGATGATATATTTTCTGGTGGCACCAGAAACGAACTTAATGTGTATTTTGATCAAAGATTTCAAATATATATTTTATTTACTTAGATATTTTTATATAGGGATATTTTGAATTTATCCATCCTCATCTGAAGCTTTTCCATTAATAAAATTAATTTAACTTTTAAATGCACGTACCAAACAATGTTGTCATTTGAAATTTAAATTTCAAAGCATTTCTTCAAATCAAGTTCCTCTTCCCCAAGTAAATTTCTCAATCCAAATGCAACTTTTCATAATTTTGGTTGATATGTCATTTCGAACTTTACACTAATCATCGATGTCGGTCTTCGCCCCATAACATGCATATGTTAATTATTATTAACAAAATGTAGTAGAAACCTTATAGTTCCATAGATTAGCATCATCAAATGGTTGTAATAAAATCTCCTCGTTGATATGCATAATTTATTTGAGGTATTCAGTTTGTTTCAGTAAGTTGATCAGCTGTATATGAATCCTAGAGAAGCTTTATAAGACATGGATTCGATTTTACATGCTTAAATTGTAGTAATACGCATTGGCTTATATGAGGATTGAGAGGTTTTAATGTAAGACCGTGTAATGCAAAAATAATTATTTGTAGATTAGAATCTTTTTAAGTCTAGCTTCTGAATTTTCATCCTGTTGCCCTAGGTTTAGAAGTAAATATGAGTAGGAAAACATCATGAATATAATGGTGAGTGACCGTAAAACTTCAAACTAGTTTGTGAGAAAACTTTGAAATTTTTATATGGATTGAGTAGTCGATGATTTTGAAACTCCGAATAAGAATAATTGCTAGTGGAGTTCATTTTATATGATTTCTCCTCGCGAGTCTTGTATTTCCCATCTCTCACATGTTTCGTACCATCAAGACGCATGTTTTGGACCTTCGTACATCAGTTCAACGATCAGCAATGAGCAATGAAATTCTGAAATATGTGATCGTTGTTCATTGTGATCACGAGGACATGGAAGCATGCATGTGTACACTAAGCCGAAATGCCCTAGTTTTAGGCATGAGTTGATGAATGATGCATTCCTTTACTGTGAATGCTTATCTACTCACATAACACAATCCAAATTCCTGCTTGCATGTACTCCACATTAGAAATTAGTGTTTATAAGTTCATAGAATCAGTAGCAAACTCAAGAATTTTAGGTGGGTGAGGCGAGGCAAGACTAAAGTTTGAAAGTATTAGAGCTAGCTAGGTACACGAAATCATATTTTTAGGCATATTCAATACAATTAAATAAAGAAAATGATTTTGGTTTATCAACTTGTTCAATTTTTGGTTTTGGTCCATTAACTTGTCAAATTTTAGTTTTGATACAATAACTTTTAATTTTTGACTATTTGGTCTAATCACCGATTTCTCATCTAAGAAATCAATGAATTTCGATGTCACGTCAGCATTTTCAATGTCACATTAACAATTAGGTCAAAATAATTGAAAATTAAAAGTTAAGGTATCGAAACAAAATTTTGAAAACTCGGTGGACTAAAACCTAAAAATGAACGAGTTAGTTGATAATAAAAACTATTTTCCCACTAAAATATACAAAATTTATGAGAAGCGACAGCCCCTACATGCATGTTAGCCCTCTTTGGCCCTATTCCTGGATTGATTATAATTAGTTGCAATATCTTTGTTATAATCATGATTCACTTCATGTATGTATTAAAGAAGTTAATTGATCCAATAAATTTGAATTGTCATTTTCAGCTTAATTATGGCATTAAAATCTTTCTATACAAGACTCTAGTGAACTCTTTTCGACGTCGATTCCTTCGACGGATCAGTCAAAGACAAATTGATTAACAAAGAAAAGATCAAGGTATGACGGTTTCGGTTATATGTTTATATTTAAATTCAACGGGGTGGGAACAATATTAATTTAACCGTACTCACAAGTTAGAAGTATTAATATTGTTGAACTTGGATGAGTTTGGTCTCTATACAGTGGAATGGTTATTATCTCTACACAATGTTAAATGGTCAAGTATATATGTAGAAAGTATGGATTAAATATTATAGCTTGTAATTGCCTTCTTGACTTTAACTCTATCCATATCTATGCTTTCATGCCGTTTGTGGTCCATTTTCTGGGATGTTCTTTTGTTAAATATTTATAAATTTGAAAATTAAGCCAATATAATTGACATATTCAATTATACATTAATGATCGTATCTTTTTAATATCAAAATATTATATTCAATTAGACCATTAACTTCAGCATTTGATTTAGTGATCAATAGCGGCCTCTCTTCTTCCGAACTTGCCATTAATGCATCCAAGTTGCGTGTAGATAATTTATATATACATATATAATACATGCATGGCATTTAATTATAATAATAATATGTGTGAGAAAGTCTTATGAATATTTGTTGTGAGACGTGTTAATAATACTCATAATTAAAATAATATAAGTAATGTTTTTGGCATAAAAAAAATTATTTTTATTGAATGACTCAAGTAAGAGATATATCTCATAAAATTGACTTGTGAGACCGTTTCACAAAAGTTTGTGTTATAATAAACATTATGATATGCTTAATTATGGTATAATTTACAACTTTTGTGTTCTTTTGTTCATTGGAAGATTGGCAATTGGTCTTAACAATATTCGTGTGCATGCGTTTGTGAGAACCAATAATCTTAGAGGGAAAAAAACTTTTTTGGTTTGATGATGTTGAGCAATATATGTTCAAAATACGAAAATCCGAAAAAAAAAATCGTGAAGAGCTACCATTTATTATGTAGCCCTGCTAAAGTTAGTATTACTACATTCGGAAGCTTCAAATTTCGCTATCTAATTAATGGCCGGTTTGAACGACCTTCTTAATTAGTTGATTGGAACAAGATTAAGGCATGCATGTCACTGGGATTTAGTCTTGTGTTTGTTGTTGGCGTATGTTCTCTAATATTTGAAGAAAATATTTAGAAGAAACAACATAACAATGAACTTTTGACGCAAATCTTTGTGTTTCTTTTTCTATGTTCTGGCACAAGGTGTTGCAGAAAGAATGTCGCGTGATAAATATTTTCATATATAAATTTTCATTATAGAATTTATTTATATTGGATAATTAAGTTATTTTCTGCATGGTTTTGTTTGAGTTTTTGTTTCCTGCGGCATACTGTTAGATTAAAATATATTGTAGAAAATATCATTACAATTACTATTCTTGTGGGAATTTGTATGGTTGATTTGCATATTTAAAATCAAATGAATACGGTATCATATCTATACTCTTTGTAAATTCAAGATATCCGATACGATATATACTTTTTACGAACATCTATCCATATTTACAAAGGAAAAGTCTAAATAATATCATATAGACTTGTAGCCAAAACATTCCTATTACATGCATACATACATATATAGATACAGTATAGAATCGTAAATAAATTAAAAAATGAATTATTTAACCGTTCATAAATCACATAATTGTCGCCGTATTTGAAATAATAGAACAAAAAAAAAAAAAATAGCAGAGTCAGTCTTTGCTGCTTAGATTTAATGATCTTCACTGGTCCAGACTCACAAATTCCAAGTTTCTCTTGAAACAAAGTAAGTAAAGTAAAAAAAATTAGTAATGACTTTAACTTTCATTAATTATAATCTAAATATTAAATCATCCATTCAGGTTCCTTACTACAAGTTGCTCGTTTTTCTTCCAAATATGACAGGAATGTGTGATTCAGCACATGCTATTAGAGTTTGGATTGTGCTGGAAAAAGATTGGTGGAGGTCCATGCACGTAATAATTGTAAAATATCAGTATCTCAGCTGTAAATATCAGTACTTAGGATATGAAACTTAAATATTATAAAAATTCAAAAGCAATAAATAATTTATATATATATATACATATATATAAAAAAGGCTAAAATAAAGAAAGAAGCAAGGATTCGAATAAACCCAGTAGCTTTATATGTCATTGATAAAATCCTTTTAAGGAGTGTAATAATAATAGCATGATCTATCTAGGATGTAGAGTGTGTAGGTTTCTTTATTTTGGTGACTTAATAGTTAGGGATGAAGCCAGCTAAAAGTCTGCACAAATTCAGTGTAAAATAATCTATAGATTAGGATCGATCGATCGACAGAGAGAGGTGCCTAAAGTGAATGGAAGCGTTGAAATCTGCTGTAAATTACAGTTCGGTTTTGAGCAGACAAACCTAACGGAAACCATTCACCAATCCCCAAGCTTTCAATACCTTAGCTTTACCGCCAGCTCATTGTATAACCTTTCAATTTTTACAATGTATTTTTATCCGTGATAAAAGTTAACTCAATTTATTTGTACAATGAAAAAGTAATAAATTTGACATAAAAATAATATATTTTAATGATTCGGATAAAGTTAAAGACATATATCACAAAATTCATCTGTGAAATGATCTCATATATATGACTTTTGATGTTTAAATTTTCGTGACATTTATATATGTTGTTTTGCTATTTTGATCAACATAAAATTATTCATGTAACATATTTTCAATTTTTGCAGTTATAATTAATTTTCATTAAATGCGCTGATGTGATAATATACGTGAGCTCCACATCAGAAAAAATATTTTTTTTTTGATAATAAATAATAAATAATAATTGTAGATATATATCAAACTATATATACTATGGACTGAAAAATACCGAAGCATTCATGATATATATTAAATAATAACAGTACATATATAATAATTGCACGTATTTATATATTTATATTAGCCTATGAAAACTATTTAATCCAGCCACATTGTTCATTATAAAGCTACTACCACTTTAGATCATGCCTAGCTATCCCTAGCCCACTTTATAGATATGGTTCCATTAATTCCACTTCACACTTGGCAGTTGTGTGCTTTATTTGAACTTGGTCCCATCTGGGATATATATACACACTATGCCCATGTTTGTTACTACTAAAATTAGGGGACAAAATTATCAGTGAAAATTAATTTATTAAATGTCCGTGTTTCACTTCCAATAAATGTATATGATAATATGATCTGTATCATTTTTATGTTACCCTTGGCGAATTATATTTTGGTTACGTAACTTATATGTTTTTTTATTTTGATTATATTTTATCTAGAGTGTTAACGTCGTCGCATCAGCATATTTATATGCGACATCATCATTTTCTGGTGTTATATTGTTATTTTTTGGTATCACATCAAGAATCCGATGGAAAAGACTAAAATCGAAAAAAGTGCAAATCAGTATTATAACTAGACCATAAATCGACGACAAAAAATGAAAAACATGCAATTTACATGATAAAAATGTAATTTTTCCCTTGTACCTGCAAAAAAACCATACGTTGAATTAGGTCATAAAAAATTATAGTCCATAAAAATGTCATATTAGTTTAGGAACACGTTACAAAGCGGAACGATAATTAGGCCGAGATGGATTTTATATATTTTGACTGATGACACGAATATTCTTGTAAGAATTATATATGTACAATTTTATACTTTAAAGTTAAGTTTTATTTCAAAACAATACGCGTTTTAAGAAATTAAATGTGCAATGGCTCTGAATTTAGATACATTTACTTGCCAGAGTACTTCTCCATGTATTGAAAATGCAAATATATATCACAAGACAGTCACCACAAATCTAAAACAGCTACCCTACTCCACGCATCAGTGAATATGATCCAGCATATAATGGTCGTAACCGTGCAAAGCACTGCGTCGTCTCTAAATTTGTTCTCAGTCGATGAATATTTAGCAAGAGAGAATATCACTTGGTTGATTTGTTTCCTAGAGTTAAGCCAGAAAATTATAAGATGGTAATTAATTTTGTGGTTCAAAATTGCATTTGTACCTTATGGGATCTATCCATTGCTCGATAAGATAATATATTTAAGCACAATTTAAATTCAAAAAGTTGTGGCAAAAATTAAAGGTGAGTTAAAGGATGGGTGATTCAAGGTGCATTGGGGAAAAAATAAGTCGTGTGGTCCATGCGAATGGGATTCCCTATATTGTGTTATAATTAGTATAGTTATTGCATGCGATCATGGGTTGGAAAAAAGTTGAGGATAGAATATTCAAATTAACATAGAAAAATAATAACTCCCCCTAAGCCTTACAATAACTGAAGCACTTTTTTTCTTTTTCTTTTCATTATTATTGTAATAGATGATGGCCTAGGCATCTGTTAGCCCCCATTTTAACCCAGCATTTCTTCGTCTTGCTATCAAATATATATACAGTTTTCACTGACATTCATCTATTGAATGTGACGAAACATATCTAAATAATACATCTAACATGTGAGTTTCACTTCGCAGATGGACACGATGAATGTTAAACATCTCGAAAATATTGGAGTTTTTGTGTAATTTTCGAAAATTTCCTAAACTGTACTATATCCAACACTGACCGTTCCCTTGTTTAAGCAAACTCCACTTTATTTTGGGCTGCCTTCCAAAGATGAACATTCATCAGTTCTCTCTTAGATATTTGTTGCACACAAAATGCATGCTTATTCACGTGGGAGATTTTTATTACAAAAAAGAACTTTAAATTGTAGGAAATTATATTCTAAATTATGAAGATAATGATGTATTGTTACGTTATTTGTACGTGACAGCTGGCCGGTCACTACTCTACATAATAATTATATATATTTATTTAGGGTGTAAGTATAGGATTTGTGATTTGTGTGCGCGCATTGCATTTAACAATGATGGCATCAGATCCCAGAAGAAAAAGCATTAAGGTGGCAATAATACTCAGTCCAAAAATACGCAACTGTAGGTGGGGGGGGGGGGGGGGGGTGTGAAAGCTACAAGTCACTGAAGGGATTTGCACATCCTTCCATAACAGCCGTAAAACAATTTAAATTTCCATCAAATTATTACATTTTCATAGTTTTTGAAAATATAAACAAACATACAGTCAAATTGGGACGTTGTCTTTTTAGGGAGAAAAATAGATCGACACATACCGTTCGATGGCATGCAGAGAGAGCAGCTTTGTGATACACAGCTAATGCCGGTAGAGCCAAAGATTAAATCAACCTTACACACACAAGTTCTCCTCCTCGCCCATCCCTTTTCCTTGCCTTTTTCGTCTCTTATAACTCCCACAAGCTTTTCATTGAAATACCACTTTGATTCTTTTTATTTTAATCGTCTAATATACATATTGTCTTTTATTAGTATGAAAAAAATTATACCAAAAAAATATTACTATCATAACTCTCACTGATTGATAATTTTAAAATTTAGAATTAATAATTTATTTAGTAGATTATGTGCAGATGGCACTAGTATCCTATTAATGATCATACCATACATTGTTCAATTCTGATATGTAAATTATGTAGATTATTTGGAAAAGTGAATTTGGTCAATTTTATCTTTTTTAAAAAATAGGCATATCTAATTTAGAGAATAGGAGAGTATATATATTTTTACGTAATTCATGTGTTAAACAAAAGTGGGGAAGTATGAATAGAGAATATAAGTGGGGAAGAATCACTATATATAAAAGTGAGAATTTGTTGATTTATAAAAAATTATAGGTTATGGTAAAGGCGAATTTCTATTTTTAAACTATATAATCCTTAATACGACGTAGTTAAAAGAATAATTATTACTCCTAACAATTTTCTCATCCTAACATTTCATTTATATCATAATGTTTAACCTATCTCTAATACTAAATATGTACGATCAAATGTTTGTCACTCGATTAAAAAAATATAAGGGATTCAAGTATGCCGCTCGACAAAAAATTATAATGGATGTAACTTAAATCGACTTGATTTAGATTCAACATGACTGGAAAAAAAGTGAGGGACGTAGCCGTAGAGTAGAGGTCTCCCAAGAGAGAGAGAAGAGAGGGGGGGGGGGGGGGGGGGGGGGGGTCATGTCAGGGTAGGGATGAGGACAAGAGTTGTCACTTATCTGTCTTTGTTGGTGAATACTACGTACGGTTACTGCATAGCATGGGCTTCCTGCCTTCGTACTTCCCAACACCATATTCGCATCATCCCCACATACTAGCTAGAGGTACCACTCTGTTTGGACAACACTTAGCCCAATCCACAAATCCGATGCAGGTTTTGGACCAAATTAGGCTTTGACAATGTTTTTGGAGGAGGGCCTTGGTTTAAATAAAGCAGTGGAGTACGATAAAGGTTGTCCCTCTGTCTCGGACTTGGTATAAAAAGTTTGCAATATCTAGATATGTCAAAACAGGCAACCCATCATAACCCGTTATTAGGAGGGGTGGATGAAATATGAGCCTAAACAGTTTTATCTGTAATTTTGGGACAGGTAGGCCAACCGTCAACTCGTCTCTACCCACCACTAGCCCGGCACACTATTTTAGCGGGTTGGGCCATTGTCAGCTTCACTCAATCCGAACTACTTATTTTATATGACAGGACGTGCCCAACTCTGAATCTAGTTCATTTTGACATATCTAGCAATATTTTCATTCTTATTAAATATAGAACTTTTTCAATAAATTTAGTATATCCAAAATAATTCAAACTATTTGATGACAATAGATAATATACAATTGTATAAAATAAAAAATACTAATTAATGAAATCTACAAGTAACCGATGACAAATCTATCGACATGATCGCCGTGGAATCGGACTTCTTTTAGCAGTGGGCCTGGCACGGATTTTATCTTGGGCATTGACCTTGGGTTTCACCTTGGGCCTTGGCAGGTGAAAGTCCAGTCAATAGTCTGCTCTCTCGTAATTTTTTTTTTTTTAGAGATTGCAATAATCACCTTACTCTCGAATTTTATCAAATGAGTCTCATGTGAAATATATGAAGGAAACATGCACACATGATTTATTCATCCAACCAAACGTAATAATATACAAGAAATGTTTCTTTAGTTACAATGTAACATATACAGACAAGTTCACGAGTACTCTACATAACGCAACAGGCGTTGACATTATCGTCATTGAACAAGTTGCTAACTCTGTCATCGCCTCGATGAGTGGCGGGAAGAGAACCATGCCTGTCAGCAATGTTGTAGCCGTGCCGCCAATAGTTATAGCTCTCTTTGTACTCATTCGTCGTATCTTTGAAGTAGTTGTTTGAAGAGGTGAAATAGAGAGGAGGGTTTGGGTACGGCCAGAACTCCGCCCTTTTCCCCGCTCTCCTCACGGCTTTCAGCACCTTGTTGCGATCCACATATCCAATGACTCTTACCTTCTCCATCTCCAAATCTACCTCCACTGAGTCTATTCCTGTGAAATGTTTATTTACAACATACATGAATTAACTGATTATTCATCTTATTAAACAAGTTGCAATGAGTGTACAATATAAAGTACAGCTAGGTATTTTTATACGTAACATAAATTCCATAAATTATCGTTTATTTTTTTTTATTCAATTAGGAAACAAAGCCAACGCAGTTATATATATGCATAATAATCGATATTTAGAAAAAACATACTTTATGTAAAAAAATATTAATAACATGTTACAGGATTAATATTTTTCGCTTCTACATAAAAAATTGTTTTTGAAAGTAATATATTTGTGTCATAAGTTATTTAATAACCTTCTGTATAATTACTTCAAACAATGACTTAGTACATAAACCTAATTAATGATGTCAAAATCCATTGTGTATGAAATTTGCGTTATTCAGAGAATTCTGGTTAATATAAATTTTAAATTCCTCATATATCAGCTGAAATTTGGATAATGTAAGCACCGAATATTTGATTTAAAATGTAAAATATGGATTTTAAAATTTTTAATTTAAATCCATCAATTTTACTCGGAAACACACTCTTATGTTCCGTCCGAATAGATTTTCATGTATTTGGATTGGAAAACAAATTCGAAATCGACACGTTTTATAAATTGAAACATCTCAAAGCATACAGTCGGAGGTTGACTATTTCAAATCATTTCAAAACATGAACAAAATATATATTAGACAAGAATTTGGAACATGAAATGCCTCAAGAAATTTTTACCAAAATAAATAATATTGGATCTTAGATGTTGAAATCCACGCATATCAAATTTATCACAAAAAGTTCAATAAAACCGTCTCACAAATTAGTTTTTGAGACGGATCTCAAACTCGAATTCAACATTTGAAAAAATTATTATTTTTTATGTCAAAAGTATTCATTTTCCTATATAAATCGAGACAATCTGCTCAGTAAGACCGTCTCTCATGAGACCTAGCCACTTCAAATCTTATATATACCCAGTTTGCATTTAATTAAACTCATGGAATTCAAGAATACCCAAACAAATACAGTAGATTTAAATCTTGAATTTGAAGTTCCTTGATATCAAATATTTAGATCCAAATAAAACCTAATTAATTCTAAATACATGCGGCCCAACAGTTGATGCTGTTTAAAAAAAAATTGACTCACAATTTTCTTTTTAATCCAATACATATGCAAGATAAAATAATCAACTGAAAGCTAAGAATTTGTCAGTTACCTTTGAGTTTTTGAATGGATTCTCGTACAACTCTCTCACATCCACTGCAACACATCCTCACTTTGAGCTCTACGGTCTGTAAAGTCATCAATTATATATATTTAAACACTCTATAATACGTACATACACATAATATATATATGATCTAATGCTTCTCGTTTTACTAAAAGTTATAATTTGTGATAACGGTACAACTCCAAGCTGCTCCACATTTCGATTGTTCTCATAGCATGAGTAATTATTGTATCCCAACGATGTTTGTGTATGTATGTGTTAATTAAAGACATTGTTGACTAAAGGTGAATTCTGTTTTCTTTCGACTACGGTAAACTAGATAGAATTGCATCCATCCATCAACCTTTCTTCTTATTCCTTTATTCCTTTTCGATTAATGTATGTTTTGCTTTTAGTAGATTAATAGCACCCATGCATCACGCATGAAAAAAATATCCGTGGTGCGATTGATGGGATAAAAACATCAAACAGAACATTAGTTAAAATAGTTATTATGTTTATTTTTTATTTTAAATATTTTTTAAAAGAAATTTTATCTCAAAATGATTTTTCGACCCGAAAATCATATATTTTCTGCTAAAATTTAAAACCCTTACATAAATAGTTGCTGCGGGAAAGAAAAAAACCTATAGTTAAAGCAGTATTTTGTTTGTTAACAAATTTTGCTAATAATTTTTTAAACCTACCTTTTCACGTTTTACCTCAATCTTGCTCCAAGTTAATTGAATATATTCAGATATGGAACCCTAAATTTAAAAGGTTTATGAACTAATCTTATTAATAACCGAATACACACACACACATGGATGGATGTATGTATACTTGGCAGGCAACTAATATCTTTTTGCATACATGTTAAAATCAAGAACTGTTCCATTAAAGAAAAATCAAAACGTGAAATTATTTCTGGATTCATGCATGAGAAGCTAGTAATATATATTATAGAATAGATATCTGTACGTGTGCATAAATCGTGAATAAATCACAAAAATAAAACCTGCAAAGAAAGTGGTCGACCAGCCTTAGGCATTTTGTATCTTTTTGGACTTTTGGCAGATGGGTTATGGTGGTGGTGATGATCTTGATAGTGAATGAAACAATATGCGATAGCTGAGGCCAGAGAACCAAATAGTCGCTCAAGTAACTTCACCATTTATATGAATGAGATACCTTGCAAATATAGAGGGAAATGAGCAGGGAAAGATTATAAGATACCATTTATTAATTAAGATGTATTCAACTATATCCCATAGTCATCGATCACCAAAATATTCCTCCAAATTAAAGGTATCTTTTCCTCACCAGCAATTATTAATTCGAGCGGTATGGAGTTTGATATCGTGTTCGACGGATATGACTTGACTCGGTTTAAGAATTAAATATGGATCATAATATAATATGATTTCAAGAATCGAACATTTAGAAGGAAGGAAAAGTACTTTCTTATCAGTTATTACTTTGTTTGAAAGTACGTGATCATATATACCGGATGACCTGTTTCTTGCAATTTGGTCTACACTTCATTAATATTCTTTTCTTTTAATTCGTACATCTTGTTTCTTGACACAAAAAACGACCCTTTTCGTAGGGAATGGTATCAACAACTCCCTGAATGCAGCACATATTGTGAGCCCCGGCCTCCGAAGAGGGCGGGGGCCGGGGTGATCGTCGGTGTCATGAGATTGCACGGTCAATGAACGGCTCCTGACAGGCTTCTAACCGGAGGAAATAGGATGAATCGATCTTACACCGGAAAGAGAGGGATTCGGAAACTGTTCAGGTATGGGACTGTGCAGTTGAAAATGGCTTAAAAGATTTGATATGTACTATGTGCATCTTCTTTTCGTTAGCTCATCACATAAGAATTTCAAAGTTAAGCGTGTTTGACTTAGGGCAATTTTGAGATGGGTGAACCTGGGAAGTTTCTCAGGGAGTGTGAGTGAGGACATAAGCACGTTGGAAAGACTTGTCTTGATACAATGAGCACAGCCGTCGAATCTGGAGTGTTACACATATACATCAATGCTTGTTAGGGTGGATCGACCCAAAATGGCTACAAAGGCGGCCAAAATTTAGTAAATTATGTTAATCGATCGATCGAATTTAATTAGTTTGGAAATGGGTTCGGTTTGTCTGGAGAGATTACATTTTTTTATCATGTAACTTGCACGTATTTCATTTTTAGTCATCTTATCGGTCAATTCAATGCCTAATACTACTGGATTCACTTTTGTTTTCCCCACCCAATTCAATCTTTTCACTTGAAGAGCACTCCAATAAAAAAGAATTAAATTGAAAATAAATGCAAGTCAGTAGACCGTGACATGCAAATTACGATACTAAATATGTAATTTTCTTGGTTTGTTTGAGATATTCAATTCTTTTAACATATATTTTTATTCGTAAAAAATCGATTGTTTCGATTTAGCCATTGGAGAAAATATCAATGTCAAAATCGGTTCAATTAATTGACAGGTCGGCCTAGTCTGATGGAAAAAGATTGCACGGTCTGATCAACTTTTTTTGTAATTAAAGGAATGAACCGGATTTAATAAATATATACTCGAATATCTAAACATATTGTACTATATCTATATCGATCATCCATTTCAATCTGCAAATTAAAGATATTCTCGAACTTCCATAAGTTAGGTTATCTTTCTGATCGGCAATCTCCATCTTTCATTAAGTTCTATGATATTATTTTTTAGGAATAAAATTAATCTTAACCAGGGAAATTCTTATTCCTTTGATTTTTATTCTGAACAAAAGCAAAAACGACATTTAGATGCCATATTCTCAAGGATAAAAGAGTATAATATTCTCAATTCTTACTCGCTAAGTAAGGTTCTTGAAAAGACATACTAAGTTGTGTGTGTGTGTGTATATATATATATGTATATATACACAAATTTGAGGAATCAAGTAGATGCATGCAAGGGCAAATGACAGAGTGTTGATCGAGCTGAGCAGTCGAGTGATGAGTAATAGGAAATATTATAAAATAAATAGAAGTTGGAAGGGAACATCTGTTAGAAAGAAGAGTGGTTCTCATGAGACGGGTCAACCCTACCTATATTCACAATAAAAAATAATACTTTTAGCATAAAAAATAATATTTTTTAATAAATGACCCACATAAGAGATCTGTCTCACAAATACGACCTATGAGACCGTCTCACACAAATTTTTGTCTAGAAAAGATAACTAAATAAATAGTGGGAAAGAGAATTTCGAAGATGTTTATATAAAATTACACGTTTTGTCTCGTAACTTTTTTTAGTTTTAGTCACATTTTTTGTTAACTGGGGATCTTATTCTATTAACTTTTATTTTTTTTTAATTTTAATCATTTTTTACTGGAGTTATGATATATCATCGAACATATATGTAATTTTCGGTGACACGTCATCAGTTTTACGCCATGTCAATATTATGACAAAAAATAGCTAAAATAAAAAAAATACCAATTAATGAATTAAAATCATAATTGCCCACCGATGACAAGATAAAAAAGGAGAATATACGAGTTATATTTTTAAAAAACACTATTTTTTTTCCTATTGTTGTAAGAAGATAAATATATGGAGTTTATTTCTTAAGCATATATCTGCCTTTTAAATTGTTATAAAAATTAACCAACCCAGTTAAAAAGAGGCTGGTACAGTAATTTTATCAAGGCAAAAACTTGTGTGAGACGGTCTCACAGGTCATATTTGTGAGACGGATCTCTTATTTAGATCATCCATGAAAAAGTATTACTTTTTATGCTAAGAGTATTACTTTTTATTGTGAATATGAGTAGGATTGACCCGTCTCACGGTTTAAGATCCGTGAGACGGTCTCACATGAGACTCACTCTTTTATCAAAAGACATGAACTTCTACAATTTGCTTCTAAAGAAACAATAGACAACCCAATCCAGCCACACAGCCATCAAATGCCAATATTGTATTATAATTCTGTTTTGTGAATTGGTCTTTCGTTTCTTTCCCCCAAAATTATTGATTATCGGTGAAAATAAAATCAAAGGTTCCCAACTTTGGAGGAACTCGAGAAATCAGTTTTATTCAAAAAATAAAAAAAATAAAAAAGAAATCAATTCATTATTATTTTTCATTATTTATAATTTCCTGACACGTAGCATATTCATCCTATCGATTTCTAAAAAGTCATATTCATCCTATCGATTTCAAACATTGATTACTAATTACTCTCGAATAACGTCGTTCCTATTTCATTTACAACAAAATTTTCGATCAATTCATTTTTACAAATTAACATATTTGCATAGATTAAATTAAATGAAACAATTTAAAAGTTATATATATTAAACTATCGGTTAAATAAGATGTTAGCACGAGGGTAATATTCTTTATTACGCATATGATTCATCATATACCTTGATGTTTTTTAAGTCCTAATTATTAATTGGCAAAAACTTGTGTGAGACGGTCTCACGGGTCGAATTTGTGAGACGGATCTCTTATTTGGGTAATCCATGAAAAAGTATAAATTTTTATGCTTAGAGTATTACTTTTTATTGTGAATGTGGGTAGGGTTAACCCGTCTCACAAATTAGTATCCATGAGACGGTCTCAACCACGTTCCCACCGTATGGAGCCACCATCTTCACCCCGGCAAAGCCCAATACTGGGAGGAAATTAAATGAATGAGACTCACTCTTATTAATTAAGCTAATTGATTTGATTTGTAGGAATGAATTATTTGATTATTGCTGAATTTTCTTGAAGTGCTGTCCGTTTCTATCCCTTTCTAGGTTTCGCTGTCCTTCAATACACTCATTCGTATTTTATTTATTTTTTATTTCAAAAATAGAACATAATGGATAATATATATTATATGAAAATGATTGGTAAATCGAGTTACACCAATTTTTGATTTTGTAAAATCGAAAGTGAACATTATTAAAATGTTTGGTTTTATCCGATATTACCCTTTTATTACCCCCTATTACTCTTCCCGACTTCGATAAATTTGATAGTCATCGGTACATTAATTTTCTTGATTTGAATTCATTTATGAACCTCAAATAATAACGTTAATTTATCCTGAGTGCCCCTGTTTTTGCGGTTTACTGCTAATTAGAGCTGGGTTATTTTAGTAATTTCAAAAAATAATGGCATAGAAAACTCTGATAATTAGGAGACAGATGCATACCAAATATATAAAATAAAGTGATTATATATTTATCGACAACTCAATTAAATTTCACGGTTTTGCACGACAACATTACAGTATGTTTAACTTTTTATTTATTTTTCTAGCTCGTTCTTTTTTGTTCACGAGAAGACAATCTCCGTCACGGGTCCCGCCGGGCCGCCACCACGTCTCACCATTTCTACAAGAACTGTAACTGAGCCGAGTTCTTCGCAGCAGCTCCATTCCATTAATTGTACCCATAACCCCAATCCACCCCCATTGGGAAATCAAAACTAAGAGTTCAGAAAATCAAGAAATTAAACACTACGAGCACCAATATTATTAACTCCTCTTTGCTGACAAAGAATTATATATATATATGATATATGTGCCTGATCGCGCAAAGCCCAAACACATATCGAGAAAGAAATATATATACTTGGTGGAAACAACCAAGTGTCAGTTAATACACGCACCTCAACATTATATACATATAACGTCTAGCTAACGCAATCCTATAACAAAGGCTAGAACAGAAAAATATATATATATATAATTGAGCAAGCTGCAACGCTGCTACGAAACGGGATTGGGATTGGGAGTGGGAGTGGGCGGAAGAAGGCGGTGGGAAACGTACGGAAGACTACGAAGGATGAGGAAGCGAACCCTTCTAGGGAACGGTAGCGGCACGTCTTGGAACACGTGCTCTAATACACGCGCCACCATCAAAGTGTACTCCTCCAGCAGCTCCGCCACTATCGCCACCAGTATCATGCCTGAAGATGAGGAAATCTTTCTCCAGCAATTAGTAAAACGACAGCAAGTATAAGATGACTGGCAGGAAATGAGCATTACCTGAGTTATGATATTGTTTATATACATAATATATATATATATATATATATATATATATATATATATATATATATATATATATATATATATATTTGTTTTTTCCCCTGGTCTAAATAGGTGGGTGATAGTGTGATATTATTGCCCACAGGATCACCTATCTACATAGATAAATACCATAGTATGTCACTACAAGAAAAAATGCTTATGGTGACATTTATAAATGTCATCATATTCAATATTTAGTGGCATTTAAGTTTTAGTGACACCTCCAACAAATATCATCTATTCCAATATCGTCTTAAACTTACTGACATTTTTTAATGTCATTATAAGATGTTAATGACAACTTCATACGTGTTACTAATAATTCATATAATGACAATTTTAAATGTCAGGAAAACTCATATTTAAATACATTTATAGATGCTTTGTTATTATAGTAATAATGACAAACAGCTGATCTCTCCTTCACAGAAGTGCCACTGTGGGTACAAATGCACAATCTCCCAATTGCTTTCATGCAGCCAGCTATTTTACGGAGTCTTGGTGAAAAAATTGGGAAAGTAATTGAAGTCGAAGCGGAGGAAAGAGGTCATTGTGCGGGCAAATTTGCAAGAATCAGAATACTGAAAAATATTATCGATCCTCTCCTTAAAGGACTATGTGTAAGGATTCCTAACTCGATGGAGGAAGCTTGCATAATTCTGATTTATGAAAAGCTGCCTAATTTTTGCTTTGGGTGTGGAAGATTGGGCCATATCTCTCGCAATTGTGAAGACACTACTGTAGACCAAACTGCTTTGGATTTTGGTAATTGGATGAGAGCTCCTATGAATTCAGCGACTCTTCGGCCTAGGTTTGCGCGTAATCGTAATTCAGACTCGAGTGTTCCGTCCGATCGTGATGAAGCCATCGGAGAACCTTCTGATTCTGAGAATGATAAAAATACAAATCTGCTGGAGAATAACTCAGTAAAATCAGACACTTCTGGACATAGAGTAATTGGTGCGGAGGACTCTGAGACAGTGCAGTTACATTTGGATGTCTATTCCAATCAAACTGATTTGTTGGGGTTACATGGACCCTTTTCGATCAAGGAAGCTGTTGATGGGGATGGACAAGGAAAAAGGACTGTATCAGGGGAAAACATGATGGATACTAATCAAATCACGCAGCTAGCAAAAGATAAAGAAGTAATGATCGAGGCACCTGAGATTCTTGTTAAGGGCAGGAAACAGTGGAAACGTCTTGCACGGGGAAATATGGTACACCGTCAAGAACAAAAAATATCGGAGAAGAATGAAGGCAGTGGTGAAAGGGCAAGAGAGTCTCTAGAGCAAGCTGTAATGTCCCGTAAGAAATCCAAGCTTATTTCAGGTTCAACTTCGTTAATTGTTGATGAATTGGCGGTGGCTGTTGTACAGCCCCGCCGCACATTATGAATTGTTTTGTATGGAATGCACGTGGGCTTGGGAACCCACGAGCATTCAGAGAGCTTAGGCGACTTGTTGCCAAAAGTCACCCGTCTTTGCTTTTTATTTGTGAAACTAAATTATATCAGACTCAATATGCTATATGGAGGAACTATCTTCATTTTAATGGTATATTTTCTGTCGATTGTGAAGGCAGGAAAGGTGGCCTGGTTTTGCTATGGAATGATCCTTATGATATAAAAATTTGTTCTTACTCGTTTGGTCATATTGATTGTATTGTGACTCATGAGCAAAATGTTTGGAGGTTTGCAGGATTTTATGGTAATCCTAATCCCTGTTCTAGAATTCAGTCTTGGAAACTCCTCACTCGTTTGCATAGCATTTTTGAGCTTCAACATCTACCGTGGCTAGTAGGGGGAGATTTTAATGAAATACTATTCGAAAGTGAGAAATATGGTGGATCCTTGCGTTCCCTGTCTCAAATGTCAGCTTTTCGCGATGTGATCAACTCATGTATGTTGAGTGATTTGAACTTTTCTGGTGATCAATTTACTTGGTGCAACAGGAGGAAGAATAATGATATTATCTTCGAGCGGTTGGATAGATTCTTTTGTAACATTGATTGGCAATTAATGTATCCAGCAGCAGAAGTTTCTCATCTTGATTTCTATAGCTCGGATCACAGGCTTATTTCCGTTAGTTTGAAGAAGGGCTGTGAGGTCATATTTAGGAAAGGACCAAAGAAATTCATGTTCGAACATAAATGGATGATGGAGGAGGATTTTCACCTGATTATGCATCAATGGAAGCAAAATGATATTAACGTTGATCTGCCTAATACATTATTCCAGTTCAGTGGAGTTCTAAAGGATTGGGCCGGATCTCGTTTCTCTGATTTATCTCGTAAAATTGATTCCTTTCGCAAGGAACTCAATGGGCTCTTGAATCCTATCCATATCAAAAACAATTCTAGACGAATTCAAGAGTTGGAGCATAGTATTGAAAGGCTGATGGCTCAAGAGGAAATGCATTGGAAACAGAGGGCTCGTACTAACTGGCTGGCCCAAGGTGATGGCAATACTAAATTCTTCCACTCGTTTGCTTCTCAGCGAAAGCGAATCAACCATATAATAGGCATGCACGATGAATATGGTAAGTGGCTAGTGGCTGAACCAGATATAGCTGATATTCTTTTGAAGTTTTATGCTAATCTCTTTTCTTCCTCTAATCCCTCTGTGTTGGATATTGAGGCAGCAACATTGAATACTAAAACTTTGGTGGATGAAGCTATGAACACTATATTGTGTGCTCCTTATACAGAAATTGATATTCACAAGGCATTGTTCGATATGCATCCATCTAAAGCCCCTGGTCCAGACGGGTTTACTGCTCTATTTTTCCAGAAAAACTGGACCATTGTGGGGAAGGAAGTAGTGGCAGCTTGTCTCAATATTCTGAATACAAAAGGTGACTTAATTGGGTGGAATGAGACAACTATAACATTGATTCCTAAAGTATCCAATCCAATTACTCCAAAAGATTTTCGACCGATCAGCTTATGCAATACATGCTACAAAATTGTTGCTCGAGCTATCACGAATCGACTGAGACCAATTCTTACCAAAGTCATTGACCATCATCAAAGTGCGTTTGTTCCAGGGAGGCTGATTACAGACAATGTTATTATTGGATATGAATGCATGCACTGGATCCGTAATAACAAGAAAAATAAGACAGGGTTTGGGGCTCTTAAATTAGATATGAGCAAGGCATATGATCGTGTGGAATGGAAATTCTTAGAGGCAATGATGATCAAACTTGGGTTTGCGAAGGATTTTGTGGAGCTTATTATCAAATGCATATCATCTGTGGCTTACTCGATTCGAATTAATCATGCTATGTATGGTAAGATTATTCCTCAGCGCGGTTTACGTCAGGGGGATCCTCTATCGCCGTATTTGTTCGCTATTTGTGCTCAAGGGCTTTCGAATATTTTATCTCAAGCGGAACATGACAAATGGTTTCAGGGAGTTAAGATTGCATCTCAATGCCCTTCTATCTCACATTTATTTTTTGCTGATGACAGTCTTATATTTTTCCGTGCTTTGGATACAGAGTGCTTTCATATTAGAAAATGTTTGCAGATCTATGAAAAAGCATCTGGCCAACTGGTGAATTACGAAAAATCGGCACTCACATTCAGCCCAAGTGCCTCATCCAATACTATCAATTCAATCCAAAGAATTTTTTCCATCAGTGTGGTGAAAGGACATGAGCTTTATTTGGGCTTACCAACTTTTTCTTTGAGGAGTAAAAGGATTCAATTTGCTGGGTTAAGAGAAAGATTGCTAAAAAAAATCAATGGATGGGCTTCTAAATTTTTCTCTGCAGGTGGTAAAGAAACTCTCATTAAATCGGTATTACAGGCTATTCCATCTTATGCAATGTCCTGTTTCAAGTTGCCTATTTCATTGTGTAATGAGTTGGAACAATGCTGCTCTAAATTCTGGTGGAACTCTAAATCTACTGGTGGAAGTTTGCATTGGGTACGGTGGAGGAACATGTGCAAACCAAAGCAGTATGGGGGTATGGGATTCAGGAGCCTATATGCTTTCAATCGGGCCCTTTTGGCAAAACAAGTTTGGAGGATAATCTTTGATCCTTCATCACTTATGGCTCAGGTTCTTAAAGCTCGTTATTTTAAATATGATGATATTATGACTGCTCAATTAGGGTCTAAACCTTCCTATGTTTGGCGATCCATTTTGTGGAGTCGAGATCTTATTCAAAAAGGATTATTGTGGCGAGTTGGGAACGGACTTCGTATTAATGCCTACTCTGATAGATGGATACCCATGTTAGCATCTGGGATTAGTTCTTTGCGGAGATCTAATGATTCACTGTTGGTGCATGAGTTAATTTCTTCAGATAGAATGTGGAATGCGAGCAAGGTACGTACTATATTTCCTTCATTTGAGGCCGATAGAATTCTGGAAATACCATTGCGGAATCTTGAAACAGAAGATATTAGATATTGGAAATGGGACAAAAAAGGTCATTACACAGTTAAATCTGGGTACCTTCTTGAGGCTGGATGCTTTGATCCTCTTGAATCACAATCGACCTATTTCTTAGAAAGTTGGTGGAAATTGATATGGAAGATTCATATCCCCCAAAAAGTCAAGATATTTCTTTGGCGTGCGAGCAATGATTTGTTACCTACTGAAGGTAACCTTTTCAAGAGACATATCCATGCATCAGGATGCTGTTTTTTCTGTGGATCGTTTGAAGCCATGACAAGCCATAGTCTCCTATTTTGCCAGAAAGTTCGTGTAGTTTGGAAAGATACCATTTTTTGGCCTTGTTTAAAGAAAGGCAAGCTACTGCCATTCATTGTTTGTGGTTTGAGCATAATGAAGGGATTTTCTACAGCTGAATTCGAGCAGTTTGCCATGATATCTTGGGCTATATGGACACAATTATGCAAGGTAAAGCACAATATCCAAATCCCTAACAACGATATTAACATAAATTGGGTCTTCTCTTATCTTGAACAATTTCAGAAAGCCCGTAGTGATTATTGTGCTTTTTCTGAGTCAACCAAGCCTGTTTCAATTGATATATGGGAGCCTCCTCCCATGGGACATTTACGTCTTGATGTGGATGCAGGGATTAAGGAGAATCTTGGTATTTGTAGTGTGGGTGCTGTTATTCGTAACCATCTTGGTATGATTTGTGCAGCCTCAACATATGGCTTTCGCTTCACAGGTTCTGTGGTGGATGCAGAACTTCGTGCAATCCATTTTGGTATGATGCTAGTTTTGAAATGCAACTTCAAGAATGTGTGGTTATTTTCAGATTCTTCTGTGGCAGTCAAAGCGGTGACTTCAAATACTGTCGGTCTAAATCACCAAGGAGTACTAGTTGCCAATATCTTGGATCTTCTTGATTATGATAGATTTGTTGGTATTAATCATGTTAAACGAAGTGCGAATCGAGTAGCGCATTATCTCGCTCATTTTGCCTTATCCCACCCTTCACCTTTGTGTTGGGTTGATGATCTGTACCCATCTTGGCTGATGGATGTAGCTTCTTTGGATTTATCTAATGATTAAGTCTTTTTCTCCTCAAAAAAAAAAAAAAAAGATGACATCAATTAAAAATGTCATGATAACTAATCTAATATGTTTTTTTATTTTACACATTATTAATTTTTTACAAGTGTCATTATTAAGTATTTGTAACAACATTTAATTAAAAGTGTCTACAAAAAGTGTCACAATAGCCATTTTTTGTTGTAGTGTGTGTATATATATATACATATATATAATAATAATTATTGTGTGTGTATGTATATATACACATATATATAATTATTATTATTATTATTATTATTATAAATTGGTAACATGCACAAGCTGGAGACGCGGGTAATAAACAATTAACAAATATGATTTTTACAATTATTAGGCCGTACGTAATAGGACACTCTAATTGAAAGTTTGATAATTTAAATTAATTAAAACCACGCTAATCTATGTTACAAATATCAATAAATTCAAATATTCAGATATTATCTATTATAAATTACGTAT
This sequence comes from Primulina eburnea, assembly GCF_022965805.1. Classification (NCBI taxonomy): domain Eukaryota; kingdom Viridiplantae; phylum Streptophyta; class Magnoliopsida; order Lamiales; family Gesneriaceae; genus Primulina; species Primulina eburnea. Next base: position 2,083,519 of record NC_133103.1, on the reverse strand, counting down.
CTACTTTAATTACATTGTTGTGATCAAAATAATAATTAAATATAACAAAATAATCACAAATATTTTTTTAAAAATAAAACTTTATAAATACACAATGTGTGCACATGAACAATAGTATTTCATAATATTCCATTTTCGAGAAATGAGCAGTTCGACCGCATACGTGTCACCCGATGTCCTAAACAATCCACAGCGCAAATTAAAGTAAAGCAGAACAACATTAAAAACAAGACATGGTTTTGTTTACCGATAACCCACGTGGCCTTCACACACACACACACACACACACATCATCGATCACCTTGTCGATTATTCAATTCAATATAAATAAATAAAAACCCTTACACGTGTGAACTTTCAATTAAATTATTGACTGAGCCGAATAAAGAAACAAGCCTCCTCTCAATTCATTTGTTTGGTGGCTTATAATTATCATCCTTATCCACTCTATCCTGTTCGCTGTGGATGCACATGAAGTTGTTGTTATTAATTTATTGAAAGAAAGTTTTAAATTATTTCTCTCAATTATATATGTTTGAAAGTGTTAAGTCAAATCTATTGACAAAATATCCACGAGATCAGACCTAATATATAGCTTTTTCCCCCTTATATACCACTACGTAATATGTTTGAAAAATGACAACAATTTGAGTGAAAATAACCACATATCTTTCAAATCAGTTATCATGGTCACAGATTTTTAAAGTATTTTCAAATAATTCAGACTACAAGAGGCAGACAGGTGAGTATAAGCCATTTTACCCTAACAAAACTTCGAAGAAATATTATGCATGAATAATACAGAACTAAATACATATAATCATCACCTGGAAATGAGAGCTCTGCTTGTGTAACACACTGCAGATGCACAGTACAAGCTGAAATTTAATGTCCTCAAAGCCTATGGCCATCCGGGAATTTTTTGAAAATAAGTGAACCTAAGTTCTATTGTGCAACTTGTAACTTCTTTCCACAGTAATGATATTGGCATATGCAGGCAAGAAATACCAAGACCGTGATGACAAGAAAAAACCCATCAACGATGTACTTCATGCGAACTGGGGGATTTCCAAATGCCAAGGGACACTATCAACAGAACTAAAACTAGATAAATGCTGACAGCATACATATTCAAGTAACATGCATCCCGGTCGGTAGACAACACCGTTGATATTATAGACGAGGCTATCTTGGCACAGCCATTTTTTCCAGTATGCTTAACCTGCAACTCCAATCTTCGATGACATGTTTGAGCAGTCTCTTTATTCTCATCGGTAATTCTTCCTTCTAGCTCCAAAGTATCTAGACTAACATCCGGAGCGGTCTGCATTTCATAGTTTTAAAGGATTTAGATACGAGGAAAAATGTTGCCATTTTCTCAGGAAAATCTTTAAATTAATACATGTGGCCTGACATAATATAAAAAACGAGCAGATAGATATTTATCCAAATATCTGCTACAGCATTCGTCATGCTGGACAGATTTGTGGTATAGCACCTTGACATTTCACAAGCCATGCACATGTCCCACTGGATTATAAAACAAAACCAGTAAACTCACCTCTGTAACAAGCGATTCTGATTCTTGTTCTTCACTACTGCTTACTTCATTGGGTGTTTCATAATGAACAAAGTTCTGTCCATGTTCTATCGATAGGTGGATCCTCCTTGAAGCAATTCCCTGGGCATTAGAGTTCATTGAACTTGGCTGATTTCGAGGGTGACGAGATTGAATCTTGATCCCATTTCCACTATAAGCACTACTGCTAGCTTTGACTTGAAGTGTATGATATGATGAGTTGTCTGATTTTTGGATTGAATCCTTAACTTTATTGACAAGGGCGTCATTTTCTTCATCAGCATAGCGGTAGAAGGAATGATAAGCTGGATCAATCTGAAAAAATTGAGTTGTGACCCCCTCCAGGGAGTCAATAACATCAATAAAGCATCAGATTCTGAGATTCCATCGACTTCTTAAGAACAGACACTGGGATTACTTTTTATTTGAAGAACGGATGTTCGGAGTCAATAACTACACTCATCAAGAGTGACCCAACTAGCAGCCTTTGACTTATCAGTGATATAAAAACAAAATCATTTCTTGCACATATAATGAGAAATCTTAACTAAAAGTGAGTATAAGTCCTACTAAAAACATTACAGTCAGAGATACCGAATGATGCATTTAGGAGACAAACCACGAATTTCGTAGCAATAATAGCACATGCTATTTACCTGTGCCTGAACCATCATTTTATCTGTTTCACCATAAAGCTTGCCATCATTCACCTTAGAGCTTGCAGACTGTATTTGATCCAGATCATCCATGTGCCATGGTATGAGACTTTCTCTTGCTGCAGCTGAGTGCTCAGGGTTAGCAGACTCTTTGCATAAGTAGTTGTCATTTTTTTGAAGAACTTCCAACAAATCTGATAGGGATGCATCCTGCTCAGATGTGCCATCTTGAAAATGCAATCCATTGTGATCGTTGCCAAAGTCATCAGCAAATGGAGAACCTATGCAATTTTCCGAATCATTGAAAATGAACGACTGCAAAGGGTCCACCACCTTGTTGTCCAACTTATTGCATCCGACTTCTTTAGACATTAATCTTGATGGCTCTAACACCTGCATAACACAGTTGGAAACCAAATGAAACACTAAATCAGTTTCTGAAATCCAATAAATGTAGAAATGAAAATCCAGCTAATCTTTCACTCTCTGTTTAGCTTGCTATTTCTCAATCCATTATAGGGAAGAAGAAAAACATATCTTGCTATTTGCTACATATATTTTAACTATTTCATGGCATCAAAGCTTTTTGAGAGAGAGAGAGAGAGAGTTAAACAAAAGCTCTGTAGTTAGCATAACAAAAAGCATTAACAGTAAATTATCTATTTCATGGCATCAGAGCTTGTTTGAGAGAGAGAGTTAAACAAAAGCTCTGTAGTTAGCATAACAAAAAGCATTAACAGAAAATTTTGATGCTACCGTGTAAAAAAGCTTCTTGTTTATTTGATGATCCCACTTCAGCTGATTCTTCATGGTTTATGATTTAAGAAAAAAAAATTCCTAGCCATGAGTGTAGTACATATGCCAATACGACATGAAGATGTATTTCTTCATGATTTATGATTTAAATTATTATGATATGTTGGACACCTTTTTTGAGCTTACAAAATATAAATATCATCCTATAAATAAACAAAACAGAAAACTTGAATAAATCATGAAGTTAATTGAGCAGAACACATAATGAAATATTTCATTGAATCTCAACTCTGTGGATTAGGATTTCAAAAACTGAAATTACAGATTGATTTGAATTTTCTCACAGTGTGTCGCACACATGGTTAATAAAAGTAAATTTTCTCCATTCGGGAGAAGTAAGAAATATGGACCCAAAAAAGTTTAAATAATGTTTTCTGACCTCAGTAGAATGACTCAATCCATGGAAAGCACAACTTTCAGCTGGTGCTAGAGTAGGGGTCCTATAGCCTACCTCATCTTCCCACTTCTTCACGTCTTCCAGTTCATTGAGAAGATGAACAGCCGGTACTTTAGGCTCTTGAAATAGATCAGATGATACTTCATCAGGAGATGATATGTTGGTAGAAGGAGATGACCTGGTAGGTTCAACTTCGGTGTATTTTAAATCATGTAGCTTCTCATTTGCCTTGTGGAACAAACGACATAGAACATAGTCCCCCTGAAGAATGTACAATTATATGAATATTTCCTTAATTACCATTTCTCTCTGTCGTGATCGTAAATTTCTTGTTATCGGACTTTTTTATCCCCCACACGTCAAAGCGGCGAGATAATATCATTTAAATAATTACTTCGATTATTTCAGTCTTATTATCTGATTGCATTGCAAATATTTTGAAAACTATATATTGTTTATCTTTTATACTTTTTTGAAAACTTATTATTGATTAAAATAAAATTTAAACGCAAACTATTGCTAAGGACCCAATTTTTTAAGTCCTACTTAAAACGAAAAAAAATCTCAGATAGCCATGTATTCTTCACGGAAGGAAGTGGAGGGGTGATACAAAGAAACTGTATGCGCATCATCATCCAGCACGCACAAAAAAACAGCATTTTTTAATTGGAAACATAATGGAGTAATGATAAGGTGGGGGAGAAAATATGTGGCGGATTAGACGAAAAAGAAGCATATGAAATGCAATAAAGGGATCAGTAAGGGAAGTAATGAAAGAAGATCATTTGGAAGCAGGAAAACAAGCGTGCTCGGGAGGGATGAGAAATAAATATTGACCTGTCCAGGACCAGTCCCATCAAGATCTGGTTCAGTAGCACGATACTCGTGCATGATCCAATTTGTACGCTCGCCCTTGGGAGCACGACCCCTGTAGAATACTAGAGTCTTCTTTGTTCCAATTACATTGGTATTGACAGGATAAGAAGGTGACGATTTGCGAGATTTTATAGTGCGATCCTTTCCAGTGGCCTTCCAGTAACCAGCTTCTGTGGCCCTATTTGAACGATGTCCGTTTGGGTATTTCCTATCACGAGGGCAAAAGAAGAACCATTCTGGGTCATCAGACTTTATCACTGAGAGAGCTGCAAAGAAAACGAAGAATTTTCAAGGCTTACTTTTCACATGCTTCCTCACAAGAGGAACTAAACAAACACGCATCTGATGAAGCTGACACTCAAATTTCATCAATCCAAAATTACATTTCACTTGTTTAGGCAATATTGAAATTCATGGATTTGACATCCCTCTCTTTACATGTTTAACTTACTTATTAACTAATGTAATAGATTTCAAATTCCTATAAAATGGAGTCATTTGAGACCCTTCTCACAAAATCTATTTCTCAAAATCATTTGATGTAAATGCAATCTAAAGGAATTTAACAAATTCATCTTCACGTCGTCTCATTTACCTATGCACAACACGTCATTTTAATTTAACCAATTTGATTGTGAGGACACAACGCAGTCACTTGAAATTCCGAGACATTAAGTGAGGCATATGTTAATGATAAAGGAATCTAACGCTAGCTGTTTCCCTTGCATGCCCTGAATGCTAAGCGTTGTCCATATGGACCAATCCATAATGTTCTCCCCATATATTCCTACAATCACCCCACATGTTCGGTCTGAATATATCACAGGTAATTCTTACCCTCAAGATTCCAGTTACTTTATTGACTCGAATCTTATTTAAACTATAAATATTATCACACTCCCACCTCAAGTTATCTCAGAATAAATAAATAAAAACTGGCCACAATATCGACCAAAACGTGCACGGAAGCATAAATTAACAGAAAAGTGACTAAGAATCCGAAGTTCATGTATATGATCCACAAAACAAGAGCAAATATCCATACCGGGGAGATCCCATGGTTCCCATTTGCAGACGTCAACCTCTGGGATAACTCCAACTGCACAATGGTGACCGTTGATCTTAAACCTCAGATAATGGCTCACGAGCTCCTCGTCCGTCGGACGGAACCTGAATCCCTTGGGTAACGCCTCCAATTTCATCATCAACCATACATAAACTCGACAATTTTGATGATTCACCACTCCCAGAGGAATGCAAAATTCTAAACGCAAGCACTTGTTCAGATAGTCCAACAACAGCAGAGTTCCATAAACACACACAATTCAATAAAGAAGAAAGTTCTCGTTCTCGAGTTCAACACTGTTTTCTTTCTTTCCTTTTCTCCTTTCTCCCACCTTCCCACTCACTCTCACCTTTTGTCGTCACGTGCTTCTCAAAGTAGCTTTTTCTCAAATCGGATTTTGGTTTGTAAAAAAGAAGAAGAATAAATATAAATAAATAAAATAAAAACTTAAATATACAATTTAGTAAGAAAATTATATTATTAAAAAAATATTTTTTTACGGTAAAATATATATATATATATTTACGTATAGTGTGCCAAAAAATAACAACTACCATTACATGTACGTGTTTTTAACACATGTACGTGTTTTTTACTGTCTTTTTCGTAATTAATTTGATTGTAATATTATATTATAAAAATTAATGAAAAGTATAATTAAAAATTGTAAAATTATATATATACATGGAAAAAATCAAACCAAGACACCAAATTTATTATTCATATTCTTAATAATTGTAATCGTAATAGATAAGTACACGAGAAATCATGTATGCAATTACATCTAATTAAACTATTGTTATAATAGACATAGTTGACCATAACTCAATATCAATATAACTTATCATGTATTCATGTATCTTTCTTATGACAAATATTTATGTGAACGGATTATATTTTGTGATAAAGATATCTTATTTGGGTCATCCATGAAAAAATATTAATTTTTATCGTAAATATCAATAGGGTTGACCCGTCTCACAGATAAAGATTCGTGAAACCGTCTCACAAAGACATACTCCATTCTTATATAATCAATTATCTCGGGGTGTGTTCCCAGAATAATTATATTATTATCATCAGTCTACAAAATTATAAGAAAGTCACACAAATTACCTTATTTAAATAATTATTTCAATTGATAATCAATCCTAATGTTTTTTTTTATTTTAATATAATCATTATTTTTTTTTACAAAATTTATTTTTCTCAAAAAATATAGCATAAAAAAAAATTAATTTATATCCACATAATATTTTTACAAGATATTAAATTTTTTTTAATCATATATGGAGTATAAAACTACAAAAAAAAAACATTATGCAAACGAAAATATAGGAGCTGCCTAATTCTATTTATATAGTCAAATCGGTCAAAGCACCGTCCTGTCAAGACGGAAGCTATGGGTTCGAGCTCTTAGCTAAGTTAATGGCTCAACTAAATCACACTTGTCCATACATGTATTAAAAACCAATTACAATCACGTCATCGGATGACCTAAAAAATCATGCCTTAGGAACCATAACTTCATGATTCCAGTGAGCGTCATCTTTCTTTGACTGCTCAATTCTTTCTCTCATTTTGAAACAAAAAATATAAACAAATAATAACTCAATAGATAAAATAATTGAAGAACAAAATTATATACAATAGAATCAAGTGTGTGAAGAGTAATTTAAAATTTTAAAAGGTTTCAGTGTTTCGTCAAAAGTTAGTGAAGCATTGTGATCTCATCCTTTTATATATATATATATATATATATATATATATATATAAACACGATGTATTGCAAACGTATGTCATGATTGATGGCGAAGATCGTTAGAATTTAGATTTTCTAAACAAAATATGATTTTTAAACATTCGTGTTAAATGTTGTAAATATATCGAAATCTATGATAAAGAATCTATTTGGATGATGTGTAAGCTCGTCACATGATAAATCAAGTTTCTTACTTTAGATTCTTATTAGAATTATATCGTTAGACATCTCTTTAATGGGAAGAAACAATAATTCATATATATACATAGATTTGGTTTAGAGACTAAAACCTTTCAATGTCCCATCAGTGTGCTTTTACAAAGCAGTCAGTCAATGACATTCTTTCATTAGAATCTCGTTGTTCTTAAGATATGGTTTCTACACATTAAATTTCATACATAAATATAAATCTCGAGTCAACTTTGCAAATCACTTATTTGACTTAGTTAAATTAAATATTATACAACATAATTGATATTTAAATATGTAAGCCCGTTTAAAACTAAAATTCTAACAAAGATCACAATTAAGTACAAATTCATGAATTTCATGATTTATTAATCAGCCGGTGGGCCAAGGTTTAGTGGAAACGATCAAAGGTTCAGGTTTAATAAAGAAAACTTCCAACATCCTATTTTTGCCATAGAATTGAGACATCGACAAGGACTTTATGTACTTAAGTCCAAGTGTTCAAATCTTTAAGGATAGAAGAGCTGTATATGACAAATATAAGATCAATTTTGGTCGATTTTTAGTCTTATTAATTGTTTTTCTTTAAAAAAAATTGATTTTTCTATCATAATTATTGATATGACACTGTACATATTAGCACCATATCAGCTCACATCAATGTCACGTCGAAAAAAATACTTGTGAAGAAACAGATTGAGATTGAAATTTGACAATATAAATTATTAAAATCGCCAAAAAACAAGTATAAAAAACCAAAAATAATATTTTTCTAAATATAAACTTGTAACCGAGTCAAACGAAGCCCAACTCTCCCACCTCCCATTTAAATTTGACTTAAAATGTGATCGCAACCATGAATATCGATCTGAGTCAAAACCATAGTGAGGTTTACTGTAATTACATCTCTATTTCATTGGCCTGTCTTTGCTTATCAAATAATCTCTTATCTTGTTTTGCACACCAAATTAAATGCAATAAAGATGAGATGAACCACTGGACAAGTAATGCTTTGCTTCGTTCTTTAACATTGGGGAAAGAAAGAATTTCTTGCACTTTACTTTATTCTATGTTTCTCCCCTTAGCTTTAAATTCACCTGATGACCATTTCGGATTTGAACTGAACAACAAACCTCATATTACTCAGTTAATGGTCGCTACTCGACCGATCTTTCGTCCAACGATGGCTGATCTTGGAGATGAGAAGCAAAAGAATCTCGATCAAGAGATTAGGGAGCTGATATCTGCTCTGACGAGTCGTCTGACCTCGATGCAACGTAGTCCGAAAAATGGAACTTCGACGGATCAGCATAATCAAGAGGCAAACGAACATGGTGTGAGGATGATCACATTGGCAGGAAGCAATCTAGGAGCCACGATGCGCGGTGAGATTGATCAGAAGCCTGAAGCCCCACAAGGTCAAGAACTTCCCGAGTCGGAAGACTTTGTCACTTATGTCAACAGTAACTTCCAAGCTATCAACAATTCAATCATGCTCGGGGGTAGTTATGAGACGAATGATCCCGGTGTTCATTTGGACATTTCGGAATATAAAGAAGACGATGTTTTACGTCGCGCACATAGAAAAAAAAGCAAGAAAAATGAGAATGGAGGCTCCGAAAGAGACCAGTACACTGAACATGACTCGGAGTAAACGATGGACAAATCGATCATATGCTTAAATTTCAATAAATGTTTGTCGTGATATTAAATTCTTCATGTATTTTCAAGAGTGCTATGATTTGGTGGGTATTAAATACTAATGGCAATAATGCTTATGTTTTTTTTTCTAACAAGGATGTAACTCATCTCAAGCGCACCTAGAAGCTCGCTTTGCGTTCACTTCTTTATTTTAAGCTCACTACTTAAACAACTAGTATGTACCTACGACAACTTCGCAGCATCCGTCGACTCACAAAATTGATATGTGAGACGATCTTATTTGAATTTTCACGTAAAATTTTACAAATCAGTGATCACTCGAATAATGTTACAAAGAAAATTGGCGAATTGTGGTTTAAGATGTTGTATATATTATTGGATGTCAATAGATATATTAACGAAAGGCATCTAAAATTATGTATTGTAATAATTAGATAATGCATGAATAATGATGACCGATCGTGGTTTTCGAATTGAAGGACAGTGGGAAAAAATTAATTAAAATTTCTCTTTCTCAATAATAGGATATTATTATGTAATAACTAATCGGAAATTTGCAATTTGTGTAATGAATTTTTAGTATTATCTTTGAATTTAGCCGATTATAATCATGTTTTAGAACATCGGGAGTACGTGTGCGCTAATACACACGTGAGTGCCACATTATATTGGGGGGAAATATTTGATTAAAATTGAGGTTTTTGACTAATGTTATTTAAGAATTAAATTTTATTTTAAAAAATTCTTTTACATATTCATTTCTAAATCTCTTTCTTATTAATAATATCTAATACTCACTTATTATCTATACATGATATACAACAAAAATGATTTATAAATATAAGAATAATTTTTTTTATTAAATAAATTTTTTAACAATGAAAAAGTCCATCAAACGAAAATTAAGATAAAATCATCAAAAAAAATTTATGATAAATTAAGTTTTTATATAAAGAAAGCATTTCCATAATTTTTAAAATATATAATTTTTTTAAAATGATTTCAAAACACTTATTATTTATACATGATATACAACAAAAATGATTTATAAATATAAGAATAATATTTTTTATTAAATATTTTTTTTAATAATGAAAAAGTACATCACACGAAAATTAAGATAAAATCATCAAATTTTTATGATAAATTAAGTTTTTATATAAAGAAAGCATTTCCATAATTTTTAAAATATATAATTTTTTTTAAAATGATTTCAAAATAATGTTTTCAAATGCAGGATAAATTATGTATGAATTAGATGTATTGTTCTTTTTGAGAAATGGCATTTTAATTAGTTTTGAAAAGCAAAACTTAGTGAGGAGTACTCAAATACTCAATTAAAACACAATGGCCAATGCTAACATTTTTTTTTAAGAAAATGACATTATCAAGTGTATTTGAATTGATAATATACACACATATATATACACTCTAGGATCTCATTTTTCTTTTAAAATTAATGTTAACCTTGTGTTTAAACTGACAATATATAGATATAATTAATATATATATATATATATATATATATATATATATATATATATATAGAATATTATTTACCATGATGTGAATAATTTTTTTTAAAAAAATATGATAGTATGCAGATTAATTGAAGATGCTAAAATAATTTAAAAATTCAAATTTTAGTCAAAAAAATAATAAATTTTTTATTTATTAAAAAAGTACTATTAGTTTCAATTTTATTAGTCAATAAAATTTATGTTTTTCTTATATCTAACGTAATAATTTTATTAAAAAATTCATAATTATAATTTTAAACCTTATAGAAAATTTCAAGAAAGAGCTTGAGTATGAATTGATGTTTTAAAAATTGATCCAAAGATTTGGATTGAACCAAAAATAATTTTTTACAAACTTTTTAAAAGTCAATGTTGATTATCAATTGATTTTTTAAAATTTTATGAAAGTGTATTTTGAATACAATTAGACTTTTTTGGGTCATACAAAAATTTTGATTGAATATCTCTAAACTTTTAAAATTTACAAAAATAATTAAATCTCATACATTAAATACGGCCTTCTAAGTTATTTTATTCTTAAATCCAATGAAATCTTTTCATTTTTTTTTTCAATTTCTTTAGTTATATCAAATATCATCAAATCCCACAAAATATCCATCTCGTTTTAAAATTTTATGATACCAAACACTCAAAATAAGATTTTTATTTTCAAATCCCACCAAATTTTATGAAATCCATGGAACCAAACACATTGTAAATTCACCAAAGACGGATAGATGTAAAGATTAAAATTACAAAATTCCCTCATTATTAAGTGAACAAATCTCCAGGGGAATATCTGACAATTGATTTTTTGTAAAACTCCCAATAAGGCAATAACTCCCCATGCGTGCTTTTTCCACTACGATATTTTCAGCCGGTCTCGCGGTTTGGGTTGGGCTGGGGGTCGGATTAAGGCAACAATAAAATTTCATTAAAAAAATAAAAATATAAATACAACATTGAAATCTTCATTCGATAACTGTTAGCTATTTCCTCGGCTTTCTTATCACGCAACCTTCGCCGCTGCTCAGCCGGTGGATCGTCCGCGGCCTCCTCCCGTTTCCTCTTTCCTCTCAAGTACGGGGATATGGGCTATGCGTAATCTAGCTTTCTATTGCAGTTTATACTGTAATCGTGATTTCTGTTGAAAAATATATACATGATCTTACACCATCGTCGTTGTTGTTCACATCCGATTTAATTAGTTAGGGTTGGGTATCATTCCTATTCACATCGAACACACAATCATCGTTATCGTTTGTCCATCGAATTTTTAGGGTAGGGTTGGAGGAACCTGTTTTGCTTTATAGTTTTACTACAATGTGATTTAGATTTTTATCTATTCATTCGAATGATTTGAATGCGACCTGTTTGGCATGCTTGCTTCTCGCTAATCGTGTCTGCTAACGAGTTCTTTGTTCATATTTATGTTTTTACGCTTAAGTTTGATGATTTTCTGGCACTCGACGAATTTTGTTTTTATTCGTTGCAGTTTAGGTTTACAATCAACGAGTCCCGCTACTGGTTTCACTTAGAAGGGGAACAATGTTTGGAAGCAACCGTAAGTACATGTTTTCTTGGTTTTTATTGTTTTATGTCCTTTGACCTTCTGTATTGCCGTGAAAGGTTTCTCTGGCTGTTAACACGCCACTTATTTCATCTACCTTATGTTTCACTATGTTTGGAACCGTATGTATGTAAATGTGAGTTCTCTTTTTCACTTTGGTTAAGATTTTGGATTTGCAAAATGGAGTGAGCTATTTCAATTGGATACAAGCATTACTAAGATAAAAAAAGCAGAATCTGTTCAGATAATTATCATAGAGTTTGTGAAATGTTGATTCATGACATCAGTTGGTTATTAAATTTGATTTGAAGTACATGCAACTTTTAGAAATTAGGAGCATAATCAGAACCACCTTCTAATTTCCAATTTGATTTTTTTTTTATGATTGTTAATTGGGGTACATCAGCTTGGTTTGGATGGTTTCGATTTCTAAAAAATAAAAACATCCTTTTTTGGTTTATCGATTTTCTGTAACCAAAACCAAACTGTAAATTGAATACTTTGGTTTGTTTTGGTTTTAAATCGCAGTTTAGATCAAATTTCTTCCTTTTGCCCATCTGTTTTACATACCATTGGAGACATTAACACATTTCTGTTAATTTGGTTGGATAACAAGTAAGATGTTGTAAAAATAGTGTTTACTATTAAATTTTCAATTGTATATTCTTATTTTGAATATAACAAAAGTTGAAAAAACTCTAATGTATTTACATAAAGTTCATGTATACATGTGGCAAGAATGTCATAGTTTTAATTCATAAAAGATGCATATTATTTGGTTTAAAGCATAGCATAAACAATTTTTCATTTTGGTTCAAACCAGGGATTAAAAGTTTGAAACCGAATAGGTTTGGTTTCAAATTTCGTAAACCATTGTCTTCAGTTATTGGATTGCTTTGCAGTTTTTAATTTATCATGTACACCCTTGTGAGTGATAAAGATTAAAGAAATTGCTCTTGGCTTTTACTAACCTTTTGTGTCAATTTCTGGTACTATGTACTACGCAGTAAACTCTCAGCAAGGTTAAATTTGTCATGTGGTTGTGTTGCATTAATTCCTGAATTTGGGTTTAATAGTTCAAATCAATTTTTAGATTGGGAAGAAAGGTATCCTTGTCAAGCTTAATGGCATAGGGTTTATTTGGAAATTGGAGGTCTGATTTGGCATAGCATTTTCTGTTATATAAATTGTATTGTGAGTTCAGTCTAGAAATGTAACTCGCATGTTGTTGGCTAGTTAGCTAATACGTGTACACCTTTTGACATTTGCTGTCTATGGCCATCTTAACCATGGCTAGTTCCTTGATGTTACTAGTATAAATTGCACTTGAATAATTTAAGTCTTGATGCCTTCGCACGTTATGAAACTGTAGATTATTTTAGTTTCAACTTGTAATTTGCACTTGCTAAGTATTGTGGTCTTCCGACAGCTTTTGGGCAGTCATCCAGTAGTCCATTTGGGTCACAACCGGCTTTTGGGCAGACTACCAATGCAAGTAACAATCCTTTTGGGTCATCCAGTAGTCCATTTGGGTCACAACCGGCTTTTGGGCAGACTACCAATGCAAGTAACAATCCTTTTGCTCCCAAGCCCTTTGGAAGCACGAGCCCTTTTGGTTCACAGACCGGAGGTTCAATTTTTGGGGGAATGTCTACTGGTGTTTTTGGTGCTCAATCTTCTTCTCCTTTAGGCTCGGCTTCTGTGTTTGGCGCTTCTTCTTCGCCTGCGTTTGGAAGTTCAACCCCTGCATTCGGCGTTTCCTCAGCCTCGGCTTTTGGAAACTCATCTTCTGCATTTGGTGGTAAGTGCATCAATACCCCACCTTTGACGTTTCAGCAGCTTGTAGCTATAGTTTTTACTGGATTGATACCTTTTCTAAATGAAACAATTTGATTGCGTTATAAATTTGTTTTAGCTCTTTATTGTTTCTGTTGATGTGATTTAGGGTGAGTTTTTGAATGATTTTCCCTATGCAGGTTATTCAACCAAACAAATCCATGTCTTAATATGGGAACTTGTTGAATTTTTATTAACATAAGTGTTCGTTTCTAAATCGACATGACATACATGTTTTATATTTTTTGTCTCTTTTCTAAAAGTTCATCATCATGATTGAAAGATTTTTGAGGTGATCATGATAATACTCCAAAAAATCCAACACATATTTAGCATGAATAACAAAACTTGTGAAGGATCAAATATTTGATTTTTATTGATGTTTACACAACACGTCATTGAGAACATCTTTAAAAAATATGTTAGTATAAATATCCTCTGAATATTCTCCATCGTTTTGGGAATTTTGTTAGACTTTGTAGCCAGCTCTCTGAGATTGATGATGATATATTGAAATGTGGATACAATTTTGTATGTTTGTTGTTCTTTGTTTTTCCTAACTTTCCATCATTTTATTATTTGTGAATGCCATATGGGTTTTGTGAGGTGGCGTGATTTGATTTGATCCTGAGAATCCAACCGTATCTTGAGGATATCTCCAAGTTTTTCAATCATATCTTGAAAGAGTATAACAAAATTTTCCTTGAAAACAAATTTTTTTTTGCCATTTGATTTGATTATTCAATAATCTATTAAAAAAGTCTAACTCAATGAACTATTGAATTTTCTATGTGGCGATATGTAAAAAATGGAAGTAAAAAGTATACTTGATTGTAAGCAAGAAAAACTTAACGGGGACAATTAGATTTGACACACACTCATGCTCCCTCCTTTTGTTTTGTTTTGTTTTGCACCTTGTTTGTATGTTTCACGATGTATACTCATGCCAACCAAGTGTAAGTTGTTTAGGCTGGCATGTCAAGAAGAAATGTTTTTTTTTTCTTTTTTATGAGAACAGTTAATAACCCATGCATGATAGGAGGTCATGCAGTTTAGGCTCGAACGTTGAGGACACGGCCTTCGAATTGTTAGAAAATTTTAACCTATATGTCAAATTGTGTCCTGGAGCTTTTTTTTCTTTTATCTGGCAGACACTTTCGACCATGTCAAAGGAGTGTTGATTTAAATCTGGCAGACAGTGGTGCTTCATGCCAAGATGCCGTGATTTTTTCTATTTCTTTCAGCAACTGTCTTCTAATTATGTTATTCATATATATTGTGTTGAGAATATAGGTTCTGGGGTATTTGGGCAGAAGCCGAGTTTTGGTGGTTTTGGATCTAATACAACTCAAACAAGTCCGTTTGGAAGCTCATTTCAGCAAACACAACCAGCTTTTGGCAACAATCTGTTTGGTTCCTCGACACCATTTGGTGCTCCTAGTCAGCCTGCATTTGGTTCGACAAGTAGTCCTGCATTTGGTGCTTCAAGTACACCTGGCTTTGGTGCTACCAGCTCTCCGGCCTTTGGTTCTACTGCCAGCCCTACATTTGGTAGCACTAGTGGTGGGTTTGGTTCGTCGACCTCTCCTTTCGGATCAAGCACTCCAGCATTTGGTTCCATAACCACTCCCGCTTTCGGTGCGACAGCAACTCCTGCTTTTGGTGCGACAGCAACTCCTGCTTTCGGTGCGACAGCAACTCCTGCCTTCGGTCCCTCAACAACTTCTGCTTTCGGTGCTTCAAGTAGTCCTTTTAACTTTGGATCCAGTCCGGCATTTGGTCAATCAGCTGCTGTATTTGGAAGTACCCCATTTGGAACATTATCCTCGAGCGTTCAAGATGCTTCTTTCGGTAAGTTGCTTTCATTTTCTCTGATTGTAGGTTTCTGGTTTGACCATCTTATTTAAGCAAAATATGCACTTGTGAAGTTTGGTTATTTGGAATCATCATGGCTTTAACTGAGCTTTTGCTCTCATGAAATTCCTAAGCAGGAGCACAAACTACAGCCTCCACTTTTGGTGGCTCTGGTTTTGGCCTATCTGCTTTTGGAGGGCAACGAGGGGGAAGTAGATTAGCTCCCTACTCATCAACTCCTGAGACAGATGGAGCCACTGGTACACAACCCGCTGGAAAAATAGAATCTATTTCAGCCATGCCAGTCTACAAGGATAAAAGCCATGAAGAACTTAGATGGGAGGACTACCAGTTAGGAGATAAAGGTACTCATCTGTCTGACACTTGTTATTTCTTGAATTCCTAAAGAACTTGTTGCATTCATTTTCAATAATCTTTTCTTATTAACAACCAGGAGGGCCAGCTCCTGCTGGACAGTCTACTACTGCGCTTGGATTTGGTACCTCAAGTTTTGGCTTGGCATCTGCTCCTGTATTTGCTCAATCCTCTGCTACTCCTTTTTCATCTGCAGCAGCTTCCAATCCATTTGCTCCAAAAACCACTGGAGTTTTTGGCGGCTCAGGGTTTGGATCTTCGCCCTCCTCAACATTTGGTTCTTCCCCTTTTGCAACGTCAAATACATCTAATCCTTTTGGTTCGACAATATCAGCAACATCCTCTTTATTTGGATCTACTGCTCAAACATCTGGAGTTGGTACCTCCCCTTCTATTTTTGGCAATTCCAGTACATCACCTTTTGGATCACCATCTATCTTTGGCCCAACATCATCACAGGGAACCTCGTCTGCATTTAATACCGGCTTGGGTTTTCCCAATACTCAGTCCTCCCCATTATTCCAGTCAAATATGTCTACTCTAACACCAGCAAGTTCTCCATTTGCACAGACCTCTTCCGCTTTTGGCCAAACTACCCCTGGGTTTAGTCAAACAAATTTGTTTAGTACACCCTCAACTGGTTTTGGTGGCAACATGTTCTCAAGCACTCCATCACTTCTAAGTAACACCAACCCTCTGGGATTTGGCCAAACAACTGTGAGTTATTCATGATTCAAAATTTTAATTTGTGTTCAATTTTAATTGCCATTTAGAAGCAAGCAATGCATGCATCAACTTTGGAACAGTGTTTTATTGGTGTAGATGTGAGTGAGGTGTTCTGTATTTTTTGGGGTCGGGCCACATGCCTGACAGCATTTAGTTCTTTATCAATTGTAAAAAGCATGTTAAAAACCACGATACAGCTTGCAGGAAAATCATGTAATGGCAAAATAAGTTTAAAATATTAATAGGGGATTTCACAAACTAAGATAATATTTATAAAAGCAAATAGAACATGCCTACAGCCTATTGCTAAGATATAGCAAACATTATTTGTTGAGCTTGATTTGACCGGATTATATACAAGTTTGGAAGGTCTTGTTAATTTATGCGTGCTTTTGTGTGCACACTTGTATGTTATATGCTTGAAAATTTTATCTTCTGTGGGATCTGTATTTTAGGGTCTAGTTATTTCTAGTAGATAGGTAATGAGAACTTGTTTTTAATACCAAAGTTATCTCCATATGCATTTGTAAGTAAATTTTTGCCCCGGAAATCTAGATTCACATGCAATTATCCAATGCATGATTCAGACCTCTATATTTTTCAATGTCCCATAGTTTCCTCATTTGTGTTGAGATAATTTTTATTTTTCAATTTTCAATTTCTAAATTAATTATATCATTGTTTTCTTTTTGTAGCCATCTCTTTCTAGTCCATTTCAATTGGCACAACCACCTCAGAGTTCTGGTGGTTTTAGTTTTAGCAACTTTGGACAGTCGCAAGCAGGTCAATCAGTATTGAACTTTTGAATACCTATGACATTTTTAGATGTTTTTCTTTGTCGCCTGGAATCTGACTGTTACTTTTATTGATGTCTTTGGTGTATGCAGTTGGAACAAGTAGCTTTGGAGGCACCCCTGGTATTTTTAGCCAGAGTGCACTTGGACAACTGTATGTCAACGTTTCCTTCATATTTTGGTTCTTGTCTGGTTACAATTAATTATCTATACGTGATGAATAGTGGAACTAATTTCACACACTTAACATTGACAGCACTTGTTTCACAATTGGAGAGTATCTTTTTCTGTGAATGATTCAATTAGTGGCCAACAAGTTTAATCCTGTAAGATCAAATAAAATAATTAAATATCAAACAATATGTCAACAATCAAATCATAGAGTCAAATCTAGACATTCACAAAAGTTTGCTTTTATCAGTTAATGAATCAATCTGAAATTAATTTAAGAACTAAGTTTGAGCCGAGTAATTTTAGTTTGGTTTGATTTTGAGACCTAAATACACATTTTAAGGTTTTTACATTGGTGTGCTATATACAGTGATTATGTGCGAACGTTTGCTTATTGTAGCATGCTCAAGTGCAATACATTGAATGAATTGATAATTTGTACGTCTGGAAAGCTTTTAACTCTTTCTGAAAACCCATTTCCTTTCTTTTTTGATTTTTCATGTGAACAGTACAATACTTGGCAGAACTATTAAGTTCAAAACATAATGAAAGTTGACTGACTTTCGGTTGTTTTTATTCTGGACTTGTGTTATTTATTTGGTATTTCGGAAGAAATTATTCATATACTTGGCTGATTGTCCAAGCATTAATTTTTATGACCTCAAAACTTGGGCTTACACTTGTGAGTTTAAAAACTAGGATTTTTTTCATTGTAAAAGATAGAAAAAAGCTTCTCAAATTTATTGATGAAACTTAGAGCTTGTCCTCTAATTTTAATTATAGTCTATGAACTCATTGCTTCTTGCTTGTGTTGGATTTTGAGTAATTATGGATTGCATCTGTTTTACAGGTCAGCTCCTCAGAGTGCGGTGGGTGCCCAATCATCGCCCATTGTAAATCCTTTTGGAACGCTGCCAGCATTGCCACAGATATCAATTGGACGCACAGGCACTTCTCCTTCTATTCAGTATGGAATTTCTAGCTTGCCAGTGAGTATTCCGTTCTCGTGCTTTGCTAGAAGACTCGTGTAAATTGCTAATGATCCATGTCCTTAGATTATTACAGTCTCATCTGCTAACCGCAATTTTCAGCAGATTGTTGAGAAACCAGTTCCTGTGAGAATGTCGTTGCTATTGACGCCTCGACACCTTTCTCAAAGGCGTGTAAGGCTACCTGTAAGGAAATATGACCCTAAAATCGATGGCCCAAAGGTGATAGTGACTTCATGACATTCTTGAATGCTTAAAATATGGTCACTGCAACGGACTTTATTAGGCTCTGTCAGGACTGTTTTTAATGTTGTCTTTATTTTCTGATCAGGTGCCATTTTTCCATGATGGTGATGAAACACCCAGCACGCCAAAAGCAGATGCTCTTTTCATTCCAAGGGAGAATCCCAGAGCTCTTGTAATTCGTCCGCTGGATCAGTGGCCTTCTAGAGCAAGTGCGGAGAAAACCACACAGTCGAAGGCCTCCGGCGCTCATGCCTATGAAAATGGTAAACACTATAATTTGTGCTCTAAGTCATAGATCTTTACTTATTAAATATTAATATTGAATTTATTTTGAAATACTTTTGTGGTTACCACACTCGTTTTTTTCTAACCACTTATATTACATTTTTGGACTTGTCCTTCATGGCATTTTAATTAATGAATAATATACGTGCAGAGTAACTTTCTACCTTTACTCCACTGTTATGCATTTTTATCTCCCACTAAAAATAATTTTTGGTTTTACAATGGGGGAGTGTTTGTTGTTATTGCTTAGATTCAAACACGTATTACTTAAGGCAATTTTGGCAGGGTGATTGGTGTCTCACTTGTACAGTTGTACGTATGATCCACCAGGTCCTTTTGTAAGCAACATGCCTCCAGGTCATGTTGAGCAGAATGCTGTAATTGGATTATAACTGGCTGTTGATTGTCTCAGTTAGATAGGATAAGCGAAATCGGGTTACATACGACGGGTGCCTCGTTTCTACTGAAATGATATTTTCTTGACTTTTTCACTTATTTTTTCTCCCTAATTAATTACAGGTAAACTGCAGAATGATGTCTCCGCGCTAATAAACGGGCACAAGGTCCGGGATAAAGATGGTGAGTGCGTCTTGCTAAATTTCATGTGTTTAATATTAAAATTTGCATGAAGCCTGAGTACTTGAAGGTAAAATCAAACAACAGCACATTAAAGAATTGATTCTGCGGTTAATTTTAGCATTATTTGTTTGCATGCTTGGATGAAATAAAAACCAGTTGAGAGTGGCTTGGGATTTATTTTCCAATTAATTGTTGTGAAAGACTCTATTGTTTTCTGTAGAGTGTATGAGTAATAGAAGAGAAGAAACTAGAATTTGGTGTGTTTAAGAATGAATATTCGTAAGAGGGTATTATTGCTGTTTCACAATCTCTTATTGCTGAAAAGAGTTGAAATAAGATCGAAAATGTATTTTATAGAAATGATTTTCTAAATCATCCCAAGGGTGAAGGACCTTATTTTGTTACCCTATCCCCTTATTCATTTTGATGGCATGTTTGTTACTAGTTATTTTATCCCTGGACTTTGTTGTTCCTCGTCTTTTTTTTTTATGGAATTATAAAAAATTTGGAATTTCATACTTATGCTGATACTTGTTGCGCCAAAAAGTGAATCAATTCCTCTGCAAGCTCAGCACAGCCTTCAGCTGAAATCTTAAATGAAACCTTTTATGCATGCGCTTCAAACTGAATTTAATTTGACTTAGACATGAGAAATCATTTCAAATAGAATCTTAATTCCAAATTCACTTTAATTTTGATCCATTGATGGTTGTAATGTCCTTATACTTCAATCGTACACACATTGTTTTGGCTTCCCATGCTTGTGGTTTAGCCCACTTCAGAAACTATGTAGATAAAATTCGATCATATTTAGAAAGTGGAAATGAGTTAGATGACTTCAACAGTGTGTCCACTCTTACTTTAAAAGTGACACAACATATGTACTCTAGAGAACTCAACAAACATACTTTTAGGACTTGTATCAACAAGGAGTTGTCACATTTATTCTTGTTTACAAGTGAGAACCACGAGAAATTTTATGATTAATTGCAACAAATCGTACTTTAAAATCTGGCCTTTTTAGTAGCTTGGATTGGGTGTAGGTGGGGAGGGGAGGATTCTGACTATATTTGGCTGCAGTGACTCGAAATGGTGCTTGTCCATATCTTTTCTACAATTTTTTTTTTTGCGTTCTTCTAGTGCTGAAGTGTTTATCTGGTTACAATTCAGCTTCCCCAGCTGAGCACTCTGTGGAAAATGGCGTGGCTAATGAGCAAGTTACTCCTGTCAAACGGAACCCAAAATCCAATGTGGTCCTTGATGGTCGTTGTACAGATAAAGGGGACTCTTATATCACTCTCGGAAGCCATAGAGCTGGTGAAGCTGCTATCGTGTTCGAGCATGGAGCAGACATTGAGGCACTGATGCCTAAGCTTCGTCACTCTGATTATTATACGGAGCCACGAATGCAGGAGCTAGCTGCAAAGGAAAGAGCTGAACCAGGTTTTTGCCGCAATGTAAAGGACTTCATTGTTGGAAGACATGGTTATGGTAGCATCAAGTTCTTTGGGGAAACTGATGTGAGAAAGCTTGATCTCGAGTCTCTTGTTCAATTCAATAATCGAGAGGTGATCGTATATATGGACGAGAGCAAAAAACCTCCAATTGGACAAGGCCTTAATAAACCTGCCGAGGTGACGCTTCTTAATATCAAATGTTTTGACAAGAAGACTGGCCAGCAGTATACGGAGGGACCAAGGATCGAGAGGTATAAAGAAATGCTTAAAAGAAAAGCGGAAGATCAAGGTGCTGAGTTTGTGAGCTATAATCCAATGAAAGGAGAATGGAAGTTCAGGGTCAACCATTTCAGCATGTATAAGCTTGGAAATGACGAAGACGAAAATGACGATAATCTGCTCAATACCATGAGATGACAAAAAAATCAACGCAGCCCCTGTGTGCATGGTAATTTGTGCCCTCGGATGGGGAGACAAATATGCAGAAAATCTTATAAATTTGAGCAGTTACAGTTTGTCTTAATCTGTTTCGTTCTGTTCTTTTTCCCCCCCTTGGATTTATCTCCAAATATTGTGGCTTGGTTGGACAGTGTTCAAGTATTTAAGTACTTAACTAGAATGCTGCATATTTATGTACCTTACAGTTATATACCTGATGGATCTGAATTGTGCATGTGAACACCCTTCCCAAAATACTTGGAATTAAGACCTAAAAACTTGCTGTTTCATCCTAACGAGTTACGGCTACCATTTTATTCGTTACATACAATTGGTTGTCCGTACTGGGGATAATCAACTATAGCAATCAAAACTCAGTTATTAAACTAAAACACCTTCAGTTGGACAATTAAAAAATTACACTTCTCGACTATTGAAAAAGTAGTTTTATTAGAAACTAAAATCATTGAAAAATAGTAATTACCAACCCTATGTATATGATATATATTTATAACCAAATGTGGTATCAGATTCTCCTCAAAAACCAATTTCCTTTGAACTAATGAACTTCAAGTGGTAAAACCTATCAAAATCTAAATTCGGCTCGTAGCTCATAATTATAGTTGACCCTACCAAATCCTTATTTGGTAATTCAGGCCGAACTCGTACTAATCCAACCTAATTGACTGCCTTACATGCGGTGAGCTAGCTAATCTTCATTGGCAAGGGCCAAACAGGAAAACATGGTTCATTGGAAAGGGTCAAACAAGAAAACATACCGGAAACCGGAAAAATTCTTTTGTAAAACTTATACGAAAGACAACAATAGAGCAACTTCAGGTAAAGCGTTCATTTTTTTATTTATTTATTTTTTTTCTTTTTTTGCATAAAATCAACATTTGTGATCAAAAAGTAAATACCGAGCCAGATAAATTGCTCCTAAAGCGTATATAAATAACCTCACCATCATAGTCTCAATCAGAAGAGATGATATCTAAACCAGAACATATTCCAACATGAAATCATAGGAATGGAAAGCATGTTAACCAGGAACATGACCGCAACTATGTGATCTTGTGAATCCTCTGAGCACAACACTATTTTGTTCGTTTTTTATTTAACTTTGAAGGCTTTCCACTTTTCGGCTTGTGCTCCATGGAGCTATCGGGTTGATTTTGTCGAGGTTCCTCGGGAAGAGAAGTGATAAGAAATTTCTTATTAGAACCAACTCCGTTACACATTAGCTTCAGCATACTTCTACCCCTCATCCATTTAAGCATTATCTTCATGTGTGTTTTGCTCAATAATCCACTAATCCCCGCATCCTGTACTATCATAAGCATATGTTACCAAGAAGAGTAACAGTTTTAATTCATTTATTCATAGGAACAAGTTGAGTCACTATATCTTGTTACAAGTACTTTCAGAATTGAACCAAGATAAATAATTACGAGCCTTCGCTTTTAGCTAGCACACCTCCAAAAATTTTCAGAACATTTTTAGTTGCACCGAATTGACACGAACCAAGAATCCAGCCAAAAGTTACCAATCATACCATAAGCGATGTTTAATTTCCAATGATAAATCAAGAGGATAGCATCCATATTTCGAACCTTGCACAGAGGTACGATTCATCAAAACTTGAAAATCTCTTCATCGAGTTCTTGCATTGAACCATAAACTCTAAACTAGCAAATTTATCATTCCTAATCCATTTGCAACATAGAGTGAAAAATCGACTGAGATTACCTTGGCGTGGTTCCAGGTGTTGGAGATCGTGAGAGGGCCATTGGTCTTGATGACTTGATGGAGGCCCTCGGCAATGGAGGCGGCTTCCTGGGGAAGAACCCTAGGATTTATTTTCCTCAGATTGGGGGCACGCTTCCTAGAGCTTGAACTGAAATACCTAATCATCGTTAAAAACACTCCATCTCCATTCCAAATTGATCCGCCGCGCCGCCACATTTTCAGGTTGTGCTTGCTCCAGTGTCCCTCTTCCTCCTCAGCAGCGGCTGTATCTTAATAAGGTTTCCCAAAGTTAATTAAAAAAAAGTTCATAGCCTTTGAATATCGACATATTAAATGTGATGATATATTTTGATCATATTAAAAAATTTCATGTTAAAATTTTATTTATTAATATTAATATATTAACCAATTATTAAATATTTAAAAATAAAAAATAAATATAAAACTAAATTTTGAAATATTTTTGATTTCTGGTTTAAATTTTAAAATTGAATTTAACGTCAATTCAAAATATAAATTATATTTAAGTATTTATATTAATTATGTTATTTAATTTTGATTATGATTTTGAATTTTGTAATAATTTTATATATTCAATATCATATTAAATAAAAAATAATTTTTTATATAATATTATGATGTCTAGTTTTTTGAAAAAATATCAATATGAATTTCGGTGTATTGACTATCCATAAATTATTATTAATTTTTTTAAGGTAAAACTCGTAGATTTATTGATTAAAATCATTTATTACAAGTTTAACCGACCAAAAAGAAAACTCACAATTCACTCAAACAAATGGTGGTGGGTAAGACAGAACAAAACGAACAATATTATGAGCAATTTTATTCGACGAGTGACAAACATAAGGCAAAAACTTATGTGAGACGGTTTCACGGGTATTATTTGTGAGACGGATCTCTTATTTGGGTCACCCATAAAAGAGTATTACTTTTTATGCTAAGAGTACTATTTTTTATTGTGAATATGAGTATTGTTGACCCGTCTCACAGATTATGATCCGTGAGACGGTCTCACATGAGACTCACTCCAAACATAAATGCACTCAGAGATAACATGTTTCATCAAATTCTCTTTAAATTACTATTATTATGTATCTTAATTAGAACTTCAGAATCAATATTTTTCAATATATTCTAAACAATAATTAACATTTTTAATCATAATTTTTTTAAAATAAAGCCATATTCATTACTAAACAGAGGAAGAAATTACATAAAAAATAAGAAGAGGAGAAAACCGGTATCTACAATCAGATATAGAACTGGCCGTCCTCGCTAAAGCATGAACAGCTTGGTTCATTGATATACGAACAAAAACAAAAGTGAACAATAATTTTACTTCTCAAACGAGGTAAAATATTAAATTTAAACATATATTTAATAAATTATTGACAAAATATTTTGAATTGTAAAATAATTTTCTTGAAATGATATATATATATATATATATACAATTCAAAATATTTTGTCAATAATTTATTAAATATATGTTTAAATTTAATATATATATATATATATATATATATATATATATATATATATATATATATATATATATTCCTACTCTATTTTTAATCTGCAACATAGGATTTCAAGGAAAAAACAAAAAAAATTTAGAGTGGGTACTCAAAATGATTTGCCATTTGACCCTTCAAGTATGTCAAATATACTATTAACCCATAGAAATGAAAAATGCAGCAATTACGCCCTTCAATTACATCGGTTAAGCTGCTTAACCCCTCCATTTTATCAACTCATGAATCTCCGGTTTATTCGAATTATTAATTAATTATACAATCTATTTAACAATTTAAAATAAAAATGGGTAAATTTTATTAATAATATTAAAAATATGAACCTAAAAATATAAAACTCAATTTCCATAAATCGATTTGAATCATATATATTATATATTTACATGACGATTTTCAACATCATTTATCTTGCTTCATATGAATAATTTAGGGTAAACAAATCATATATATTATATATTTACATGACGATTTCAACATCATTTATCTTGCTTCATATGAATAATTTAGGGTAAATGCCACCTTTTCGTCATTTTTTTAGGTGCAAAAAATGTTCATACTGGATAGAATAATCGAAACGTGTTGTTTAAGTTGTTATACATTTTAAAATATTTGAGTTGCACCCATTATCATTAGCTATAACTTTTGGTAAAACGACAAACAATGAATCATACTACCATTTTGTTTTTCCTTAATAAGCACATCAGTCCAATTTTCACAAAACAAAATGAAGCTTAATAATGTTTGACTAGTGAAGTTAATCTTGAAATATTGAACAATAATATCATTAAAATAACAAACATATAATAATAATAATAATAATGGTAATAGTGATGATAATAATACTTAAAAAGAAAGAGAAAAATAATTAAATTGTCTCCGTAGAAGTCGGAGTCAACGTTCAGTATTTGGCAGATCAGGACAGAACGTGATGAGAAAATTAAGGCTTCTGTGGCGACAAACTGGAGGATGCCAATGCCCTATTAAACATAAAGCAACCTTTGTTGGCTCTTCTCCCTTATTTTGCGCGCGCGCTCTCTCTCTCTCTCTCTCTCTCTCTCTCTCTCTCTCTATATATATATATATATATATATATATATATATATATATTGTTTTTCTTCTACAAAAATATATATATATATATACATGCACTTGTCACAAACACCACCACTTATCCAACACTTCGTCTTTCTTTCCCTTTTTTTTTTAAATTATTTCTTGGATTTTACATTTTGGGGTATTATAATATTATAAAAAAACGACAGAAAAAAATCCCACTCTTTCTGCCTTTTGGAACTCATCTCAGTCACCTGCTTCCTTTATGTGCATGTGCTTGCCAAGAATCTTTTCACCGGAGAATGCTATCTCAGATTCATATTTAGATGTATTAGCAAAAAATATGTGTAAGTAGCTGGCTGGCTGGCTGGCTGGCTGTTCCGGGATATATCTTCGTGTATTGATGCAATGTCTGTAGATTCTGCTTAGCAGTACCGTTTCTGCTTATCTATCTTCTTCTGCTTTTGCAGCAACTCTGAGGAGAGGTATGTATATATGGCTACCCAATTATATTTCATCATTCTTGTAATAGATATGCATGCTAAGGGGAAATCTGTATCCGCCGGACCTCTTGATTTGACTGATCCATGGTCAATTCTTAGTTTCTTTAAATGATCTTTTAATTGTTGGTAAATGGGATTGAAGGAGAGAGATCGAAGCAATATATTTAGTTTAGGCTGCATGCTATGCATTTCTTGTATGCGACAATGGCGTCTCCACCTACTTGTTTATGTCGATATGTTCGAGTTTTTATCTGATTCTATGTTGATCGAAATATCTGATGATTTTCAGGTCTAGATGGGAAAGGAGTACAGTGGATCCCCAAAGCCTCACCAGCTTGAATTGAAGAGAAAACGTCTCACTTGGATACTGGCCGTAAGTGGCCTCTGTGTCTTCTTCTATGTTTTGGGAGGTTGGCAGAGTTCATCTCGAGCTCCAATATCCCAATCCGATGTCTACTCCAGAGTTGGCTGCGACGATAAAGCCGACTCCGTTCATGTTCAATCATCGACATCAGCTGATTCGTTAGACTTTGAAAGCCACCATCAGTTATTGGTAAACAGTTCTGATAACTCCGAGACATTCCCACCGTGCGACATGTCATATAGCGAATATACTCCCTGCCAAGATCAGCAAAGGGGTCGGAAATTCGATCGCAACATGTTGAAATACCGAGAAAGGCATTGCCCTGCGAAGGAAGAACTCCTGCGTTGCCTAATACCCGCTCCGCCGAACTACAAGAACCCTTTCAAATGGCCGCAGAGCCGGGATTACGCGTGGTATGCCAATATCCCCCACAAAGAACTCAGCGTCGAGAAAGCTGTTCAGAATTGGATCCAAGTCGAAGGAGATCGCTTCAGATTTCCCGGGGGAGGAACCATGTTCCCCCGTGGTGCGGATGCTTATATTGATGATATTAATACGCTTATCCCTCTTACTGATGGAACCATTCGAACTGCTGTTGATACGGGCTGCGGGGTGAGAAATTTATCTTACAATACGGGTTTTATTGTATCTTCTGTTTCACAAACTCCTCAATTTTTTTTTTTCGTGTTGTTGGTTTCTCAGGTAGCAAGTTGGGGTGCTTATCTGCTGAAGAGGAATATCATCGGGATGTCTTTTGCTCCAAGGGATACCCACGAAGCACAGGTATGGTTTGCATTGGAAAGAGGCGTTCCAGCAATGATCGGAATCATGGGATCACAGAGACTTCCATATCCCGCCCGGGCTTTTGACATGGCTCACTGCTCTCGCTGTCTTATTCCTTGGTATAATTATGGTTAGATCCATTCCCTTGTCGAACTTGATCTCTTTTGATAAAAAGTCGGTGCTTTAGAATACATATTTATCATCTCTGGTTTGGATTGGTTGCAGATGGACTATATTTAATTGAAGTAGACAGGATTCTTAGGCCTGGTGGGTACTGGATACTCTCAGGTCCGCCGATTCACTGGAAGAAATACTGGAGAGGCTGGGAGAGAACGGAAGACGATTTGAAGCAAGAGCAAGATTCGATCGAGGATGTAGCCAAACGCATCTGCTGGAAAAAAGTCGTCGAAAAGGGAGATCTTTCGATCTGGCAAAAGCCAATCAACCATGTTGAATGTGTTAAGAACAGAGCAGTATCTAATAAACCACATATGTGCAAATCTGATAATCCTGACGCAGCTTGGTACCAACATACCTCCCCAATCCAACATTTCATTTCATATAATAAATTGGGAATGAAATTAATATTTGTAGTTTACACAAGCTCATTTTCATGTTACAAGGTACAAAGATATGGAAATCTGCATAACACCACTTCCAGAGGTAAGTAGTCCGGATGAGGTTGCCGGAGGTGCGTTAAAGAAATGGCCAGAGCGAGCTTTTGCTGTTCCACCAAGAATTAGCAGTAACTCCATCCCAGGCATCACTGAGAAGAAATTTCAAGAGGACAACGAAATGTGGAAGGCTCGATTGGCATATTACAAACGCATCGTTAGCCAAATACCACAAGGATTATACCGGAATGTCATGGACATGAATGCTAATTTTGGTGGATTTGCGGCAGCCCTGTCGAAATACCCAGTTTGGGTTATGAATGTGGTCCCCTCTAATTCCGAGCCTGATACGTTGGGGGTGATATATGAACGAGGTTTCATCGGTACATACCAGGACTGGTGTGAAGCATTCTCCACCTATCCACGAACTTACGATCTAATCCATGCAGGTGGTGTCTTCAGCATATACCAGGACAGGTAATGTTGCTTCTTCTTTTCTTCATTTGGTATTAAAGCAATGGAAGCTATTTTCGATGAATTTACGACCAACTCATGTGTTACTTGCTCTTGAAGGTGTGACCTCACTTACATTCTCCTCGAGATGGATAGAATCCTAAGGCCTGAAGGCACTGTTATATTCAGAGATGGAGTGGAAGTTCTAGTCAAGATCAAAAGTATAACAGATGGGATGAAGTGGCAAAGTCGAATAATGGATCACGAAAGCGGACCGTTCAATCCGGAGAAAATACTTGTTGCCACAAAAACTTACTGGACAGGTGAAGCCAAGCAAAAGCAGTGAAGGCCTCATCCTTCTTGTTTCCATATTTTGATCCACACTCATCGTCACAGGGACTTAACTCATCTGTTCAATCCCGGGTTCGAGTTACAAACTCCTTAACCCGCATAGGAAAATAACATTATTGTCTACTTTGAGTTCGCCTGTATAGATATGGTGAGGAGGTTGGATGTTACACATTATTGTTTTTATTCAACTCATTATATCCATCAGACAAGGTGTAGTTCATTGTACTTTTGGTAGAATGCAGTTTTTTGCGTTACCGTCTCCTTCCATGAATACTTGGATGAATCCGAATGGATGCACCAAATGATTCAATGTAAAGAAACGAAATAACCCACAAGATTAAAACTCAACGAAATTTGAGTTTAATTGCATAACACCCTCGTAAAAATTAAAAAAACTAAAAACACCATATATTACATTAATAGCATTTTAAACTTGTGTTTTTAAAATGAGTTATAAAACCATCTACCACATAGATAAATATGCTTGAGCTTTTATAACATAAATGTGAAATATGTTTGATTTTTAAAAAAAATCAAGAAAATATTAATCTATTAATATTTTTAAGAGTTTCATACATTTTAGACTTTTCACAAAGTTTCGTGGCTGACGAGTA
The DNA here is from genome assembly GCF_022965805.1 of Primulina eburnea. Lineage (NCBI taxonomy): Eukaryota > Viridiplantae > Streptophyta > Magnoliopsida > Lamiales > Gesneriaceae > Primulina > Primulina eburnea. Next base: position 2,053,633 of record NC_133103.1, on the reverse strand, counting down.
AGTTTGTATCAAGAATTCCGCCAATTTGTATTGAAAACAGAAAATGAATACGTGCCAGCTGATTGTTCAAATTTGACTTATATTAAACATGATGATCCTGAACCTTGTGGTACCAGGCCTCATATGCGTATGATTATTTCTTCATTTGTTTGTCATTAAATACTGATGATTTTTCCATTAATGAGTACATTCGAACTACTGTATTCGATGAAATACGTCTGAATTTGGAAGAATAACACGAGGAAAGCAGAGTTCAGGAGAAAAAACGCACTCGAGGCTTCGGGAAATTTCTACTTGTAACTGGGTATAAATAATTTGAGAGTATATACACCCTTCCACTGAAGGAAAAGCATAGGACAACCATTAAGGAACGCATGAAAGCTAGCATATAAATATTCTTCAGATAATGAAGGCCATATTTGTATTCAAAAACCAAAAATCTGGAAATTAGGACTGAACTGCTTGTAGACCATCATGATCCCAATTTGAATGACTCCCTATTCCTCTGCCATCATCTGTAAAGTAGCAAATTAAATTTTACAAGCCTTCAGGAAAAACTCCAATTATTAACAATAGATTAACATTAAAATATATCTGTTTGATTAAGGTTATAGGAGAAGTATAAGTATTATCAACTACTGTCTGATTATATATTTGCTACATAATAAGTAAGCAACACTAGAAGTTTTGTTTAGGTCTCTCTAGTGTGTTAATGATTGAATTTACCAAAACAGCATCAATATTATATACAGTTAATACCTTGAAAATTTCCCCAAACATTCCTGGCATGGAATTTCTGCGTCGAACTCCATAAAACTTCCAGGCAACTTCATCGAGGAGCTATTAAAAGAGGACAGCCAACAACAGAAACGTGAAGCTATTGCAGGATAAATGGAAAGACACTCAACCAGGATAAGACTAGGAAATGCATAAAGAGAAAGACATTCAACAAGGATAAGACTAGGAAATGCATACCTCATTCAATATAGGTTCTCTGTCTAGACTTGATTTGTATCGTTGCCGTATTATATTGAAAAGAGGCAAAGCATCTCTCTGCAACCTGCGTTAAAATAAGGAATGAAGGCAGCAATGGAACGCTTCTTCTCATCAATTCAGTCTGAAAAGACTCAGTCGGACTCATCGTCACCGGTATTTTCATAACTGTCGGCAATGCCAAAAACTGAGACCCTTTGGAAAACTGGGGCAATAAAAAGAGTCGACTTACGTCTGTAGAAGATAAATAATGAATTGCATCAATTCTGATTGAGGGAAATCAACCTCTCGAACTTTGCACTTGCTTCTTCATGTCATCCATAAGGAAATTAGCATCTCTCAAATTACATAAAGATAAATACCTGCAGGAGATAAAACAAAAAATAAAAATTATTCCAATTCAAAAGATTCGCCGAAATGAGAATGAATGATTCAAAAGACCAATTTATAATATGAACCATACATAAAACATAGAAAAGGCGGAAGAAATCTCTTTTAAGCAACAAAAGTTTGGGCCTCAAATATGCTATTGGGTTAAGCTTGCATGAGTGAGAGTAATATTGGGATGAGTGACCTCCTGAGTGCTGACGTTGCGCCGTTGATCTGGTTGGCTAAATTGACCGTAAAAGAATGACACCAGATCTTAACGGGTAATATTGTCTCTGCTGAGGACAGGGCCGACGGTGGGAAATGATAAGACTGATCTCTAGTGATATGAGACAACACCAGTAGATTGACACGCTGCCTAATAGCCCGACCCATTAGCACACAAGTAGGTGCACTTAACGCTGCCACAAGTACAAGGAAATAAAGTTGTATCTTGGCTGACAACTATAACTTTTGGCCTTGTGGTAAGCGCTTGATTCTAACAATTGGTATCAGAGCGACATCACGGGTTCAATTCTCCCAAGAAGCATATTTCTATACTTCTTTGGTGGTGTGTTGAGTTAAGCATGCATACGTTAGTGTATTTTTGGGATGGGTGACCTAATTGGAAGTTATCATGCGTCAAGCTGCTGACGTTGCGCTGTTTGATTTGGTTGGCTAAGTGGGTCGTAAAAGAGTGACACCAAATCTTAACCGGTGATACTGTCTCTCTGCGGACAGGACCGACGGCAGAGAGACAGTATCACCGGTAGGAAAGAGTAAGACTAATCTCTAAGGATATGGGACAACACCAACAGATAGACACGCATCTCCCCGGACTCATGGGTCTAATAGCCTGATCCATTAGCACACAAGTAGGTGCACTCTGCGCTGGCATAAGTATAAAGAAATAAAGTTGCACCTGGACAAACAACTATAGTTTTTGGTCCTAGTGATAAGCGCTTGATCCTAACATATGCCTCTGCCATCTCCTTGGATTCTAAATAGATTGTATTGTCCATATTTTGATAATTGAGATTCTAGTTGTATTCCACCACTTACCAAAACATTACAATTCTGATGGAACTGAAAAACCTACTATAAATCAACCACTATAAACAGGATAATTTGAGAAGATCTCAACATCTCAGCCAGGATAAAATGAATTCGATCGGCTTCTAGAATTGATTTTTGAGATAGAAATCTGCCGACAAAGTTTGGGAGCCATCTAAATTTTGTTTGCATACCACCCATGGACAACCTCGAGGGATAGTGATAAAACCTAATTTATTTTTTACACTAGAGGCTATTAATTAGTCAGGGTCAAGCAAATTAGAAATTACTCTGTTTCTGTTAAAATCTAATGCCGGAGCTCTTTAGATATTGGCATTAGTTTTCAAGTAATATTTATTTTCTTTTATAAACTGGAGTACCAAGGTCTGGTTCTTTTGAGCCATTGAAATTGTGCTCGATGTCAGACCTGGTTGGTCAGATTTTCAGTGAATGATAATACCCCTCCAGGCCCTATAAAAGAGGAGCATAATTTGTCAGTCACCAAAAGATGCACTTTCAATCTTAAACAAGCACGTTCAGCGGCAGCTGAATCATCAATAATCTGGTTATCCATTCCCAAAGGAGTCTACACCAAGTTCAGCAAGTTGCCAACATATAATCCATAAGCTATTTTGTACTGAGGAGGTGATCAATTTTTCTAACTGCATTTACTTTGTCTACAAGGGATAACTAAAACAACTCCTTCCATACAAATCACTGCGTTGTATGAATTGAATAACTAAATAGACTGAGCTCACAGGGTGTGAAATACACTCCATGAATCAGTTGAGAGGTGGCTCAATAAAAACTTAACAAGAAGCCAAAAGATGTTGGTTCAAAGGTTATAATCAAATAACTGCATTAGTTAACTTACATCAAAACTGCATGAGCAACAGCTAAATCATCTTCACCGGGATAGCACTGTGATCAAAACTCTAAGTTAGATTGATTCCAACAGAAAAACGCATTGCAGTTCTCAGATAGTGTCCCATACATGATGCAAAGATTCGTTTCATCGAACACCATACTTTTAGAATAAACCAAAGCTACAAGCCTACTATTGCAATCAATTGATTCAAATAATGAAACAACGGGACAAATCAACGAACTTCTGGAACTTGAACTAGCAGCTAAAAAGAGGATGGTAAAAAATATGAAGCTGAGGGTCAAACCTTGCCCATGAAATTGACTAAAGTAGCGGCAAACTTCTTTGGACTTTTCCCTCTAACAAAATGGTATGACACTTTGGCCATGTCCTGAAACAATAAACGGGTATTTATAGCATGATGAGGAGGTTGGCAATCACTGCGAATATAAACAAATATTTCTAGGACATCCAAGTAAATTAAGCAATTAATAGTGAGTGTTTCAATAGAGGGGTCAGCCAAAAAGTGATTAATTATGAGAAAGTGTTATAATTTGATTTTTTGTATTTGGGTGAGTTGTTAAAATGAGTTTAAAACATTAAAAATTCCATAAATTATGAATAGTGGAGACTAAAAATAGAACTCGCAGCATTTTAGTTCATATTATAGTATTATCAGTTGCCAAAGGTGGATGCTGGCACTGATAGATTCCATTTGTCGATGACATTTATGGTAACATAGCACTGGTGGATTTCAGTAGCAAGAGCAGATGCCAGTGCTGATAGATGTCAGTGGCCAATGATCAGTTTCTGGTAGCAAGGGTATGTAATGGCCTGTATCTTTTATTCTGATGGTTATGGTTATCAAGGTGTAATCCTTGCGGCGTTCAAATTCTTGACTTATCATCACGTCGTGCTTCACATGTGTCACTGGAACATGTGGTGTTGTGTCTTCACTAATCCATCATATACCCAAGTTTGTGCTTTTCTAAGTTTTGAATCAACGTTTTTGTCCTGTCAATCGAATTCGAAAGATTCGAGCCCGAATTCAACACATAATTTTTTTTAGTTTTTATTTTGCATCATATTTATAAAAACAAAAATCAATTGTTTATTTGTCTATTCCACGTTTTTTGCTTGATTTTCTTAAGTCCTAGGCAAATATCTTTTAAAATAATGTTCTTACTTGTCCTTCAACGAAGTTCACATATAAACTTCAAAATGATGTCGAGTGAGGGTCATATCACATATAACCTTGAGAATAAGGTGTAGCATTTTATAAAACAGAATCAAGTATGTTAAGGAACTTTACCAACTCAGGAGACTCTGAATATAAATAATCTGCGAGCATATCATATAGTTCAGGAGACCCATTCCTATGTGCTCCAAATTCAATAGACCACCTGAAAAGATTGTAACAAATTTGTTATTGCATTTTAGGCTGGTCGGCAAAAATTATGAACATTTAAAATGGTGGGATATGAGTTCAATCACTCCAACAGCCGAAGTATAAGAAACTAGCAAGAAGCACGTGCGATGCACGTAAATATTAATTATTTAATAAAAATTAAAATTTGATTTTTTTAAAAATAATTTGATTCAATTTTTTATTTATATTGATTTAGTCTTTTGTCATATTAGACGAATAAATTAATTAAGAACTTATATACTTTACTTTCAAAATTTTTTCTCAAATTGAAATTCAAGTCGTTAATTTTATGTTATATAATAAATTATAATTAGCATAATATATAGAATGAATTAAACTGAAACAAATTTTGAAAATATATATATCTAAGAACCACGTATAAGGTATAATAACCTAAAAATCAACCAGATTATGGATTTTATAAATGCATAAATCATAATTTATATAAGTGAAGCACACTAAGGACAAATAATTGTCAATTTAAAATATTTATGACTAACTCGTCAAAATATTATCAAAACTAATGAAATAATAATAATTGATAATAAAATATAACCTATAATACTCAAAATTTGCTTTTAAAATTTGTTTTCAATCATTTTTACACGGTTGAAAGATTTTCTCAAACGGTTATAAATATTAACCACGTGAAAAGTGTGAAAGACGGTTCAATATTTCTAATGATATTTTCAACCAGTTGACAATCTAAACAACAAGATATAGTTTGAAGAGTTAGTCTCATGTGAGACCGTCTCACGAATCTTAATCCGTGAGACGGGTCAACCCTACCCATATTCAAATAAAAAGTAATATTCTTAGCATAAAAAGTAATATTTTTTCATGGATGATCCAAATAAGGGATCCGTCTCACAAATACGACCCGTGAGACCGTTTCATACAAGTTTTTGCCTAGTTTGAAATGTAAAAACTTGTGAATAGTAAAGACACGGGAATTTTATGGATGTAAAACACTCACACGTCACTTCTTCCTCTGTAAAAAGGATTCCACTAAAAGACTTTGTCTTATATATATATATATATATATATATATATATATATATATATATATATATATATATATATATTTATAAGTGCGACTAAAATATTTAAACTTCTTATTATAGCTAACTATTTTAATTTTTCTATCATATTCGTATTTTATGATATTATTAGTATATTAAAATTCATAATTATTGATATAAATTCTAATAAATAATTTATTAAATTCTTTACGTTCAATTCTTAGTTAAAAAATAATAAAATATATTAGTATTAAATTTCATATTATTATATTATTATATACTTATCATGTTATTGTACTATTGCATATATAATTATTTTTTTCTTATATCTTCATGTGATACTATAATTTATTACTTAATTAGAAACTACACTAAAATATAATTACAAAATTGCATTAAAATAATAAAATAACATGTAGAAAGAAAATTAAAAGGATAAAATATTTAAAATTAGTATAAAGATGGATTATTTGAGAAAGTTAATTTAAGAATTGCATTTTATTCTTGAAGTGATATAAATTATTACAATCAATGTATATTGTAGTGATAATTCATTAGCAATTGTTAGACTATTAATTATATATGATGTGGAATAATTAGGCTACTAATTAATTATATATTAGGTGGAATAAATAAAAAAAATTGATATTTTCTTTTTACACTTACAACAATTAGAAATTTAAAAATATATCTTTATTGAATTTTTGGATTTGTATTGATGAGGATGTCATTTTTATCTTTTGACAATTGAAAAAATTGTCAATTATCTACACTTACGTAGGTTTATAGATAAAAAAAATATATTTTTATTATCAAACATATATTCATTTTTAATGCATAGATTTCCCATAAATTATGTAGAAAATTTCCATGCAATTAATCTAACAACACACAATTTAAGGGGATGGTAGAAAATTTACAATGAAAAACTTTGTTATTATTTTTACACTTTTATAAGTATAATAGTTAAATATATATTCTTTTAATATTTTTAATGATTTTTTAAAATTAAAAAAAGCTATTGTTTTAATATTTTTTCTAAGAATTATGTATCAAGAAAATATTATTTCTCTAATGTATTTTTATTATAAAATATTTATTCAATTTTTATGTAACATTATTTTCAAAGATTCTTATGTTCCAATTTTTTATTAAAAAATAAAAACACTATTTTAATCCTTATGTATTTAATGATTGTGTAATTTTCATGCAATTAATCTAACAATACACAATTTATGAGAATAGTAGAAAATTTACAAAGAAAATTTTGTTATTCTTTTTGTACTTTTATAAGTATAATAGTTAAATATATATTCTTTTCAATATTTTTTGTAAGAATTATGTATGAAGAAAATATTATTTTTCTAATATATTTTTTATTATCGAATATCGATTCAATTTTTATGTAATATTATTTTCAAAATTTCTTATTTTACAATTTTCTATTAAAAAAATAAAAACACTATGATCCTCATGTGTTTAATGAGTTCAAAAAAATAAATACCTCAATTAAATACATAATCAATACATTACAAATCTATTATCTCAAATTTGTCCCTAAATTTTATATATTTTTTCCACCAATGCCCATGCATTTAATACAAACAATGCATAATTTTTGGGCAATGTAGTAAAATCACAATCAAAAAACTTTGCCCATCATCCACACTTTTATAGGTATATAGATTGAGCATGTTCATAGGTTAAATTTGGAATTAGCTAAGGGTATATCTCATGATAAATACCATATCGGTTTTCACAATCTTGAACTCTATATGATTAACGCTTCTCCACTGTCTAAATGAACTAAAAGCTCCCACATTTTCTATTACTTAGCCACTAAGAAACATACTTTTTATTAAAAAAATTGGTCAACTAAAGTCCTTTGTAATTTATCAGAAACAAACAAATCACATTTACCAGGAGAAGCTAAATAGAAAATATTAGAAGAGCCCAAGATCCACCAATTTTCCCAACCATATATTACCATTCAATAAATGGATGAACATTGGATACCACATGATTAAGGGTCTACATATGATGATTTGATCAAATTGGAGGAGCATAGCTTTTGCATCAAGGCCCTGCTACAGTTTACTGCTTTGTTTTGATTCATGATTAATCTTTCGCAAAAGTTCTGTCAGTAACTAAAAAGGAGTATATTGGCAATTCTTTCTTACTTGATAGCAGCCTTGAAAAAGGGAAAAAATAGAAAATTACGCAGAACTTTCTTACTTGATAGCAGTCTTCTTGCAACCCTCCACACGTATTTTTGCAGCACCAAGAGCTTCAGAAAGTTGTTGTATGTCATCGTCATCGGCGAGATCCAAATTTTGTGGCACTGATATCTGAGGAAACTTCTTATATATTTTCCTGATACAATCTATAATTCATAATCTTAGAATCTAAGAAACTAATCATGTACTTGAACTTAACTATCAGAAAAATATAACACCAAAGATTGGTAAAGTAGCATGTCAAACTAACATTACTTTACTCATAAATCAAGCTACAAAGGACAACTAATCCATGAAAGGTTGTTTCAAGTATCAGAACAGATCTCTGGAAACCCTTAAATATTTCTTACAACATGACGAAAATTACAAGCAATTATTTAGAATCTGATTCTCATACATCAAATCACTTCAATTTCTATGATCTATACATGATATATATACAAATAAAATACATCCCATTTAAAGAGTAACCAGGCAGGAACAGTTATCCGGTTTGTTTTAATTAAACCCAGTTGCCCAGAAAGACTCCAGAAGGGGAAAAGGATCCTGCCAGGTAGTCCAAGCCGGGTCAATCAATCTAGGTCTTCCAAAGCCAGGTTTGCCCAGGCCAAACCGAGCTTTTGGTTACCCCCTCTATTTGCATGACTCAGAGCTCTATCAAGTAGACAAAATATCATAAAATATGTACTTCCCCACTCCTAGGATCACCAAAAATGTAATATGACACTGATTATAGCACTTACATATGATAATTCTGAAAGAATGCGTTTCGATATTTTGAATAAATTCGTACAAATTTTAACAAATAATGACATTTCTGAAAACAAATGAACTCAAACTAAAAGAGTAACTGACCGAGAGTATCATCATCATAAGGAATTTTTCCTTTAACAAGAGTTTCTACGAACATGAGACCGAGTTCCGCTCCACAAGTAACCTAAAATTTAGTGCGTGCATTGCATATCAGTGTTTTTACTGTGAAAGAATGTGAGATAACAAGCTGATTACCAAAAAGACAAATCCATGAAGGCTCCTTGTTTCCCTAGATACGATAGATTAAAATGGCCGAGTCAATTCAGCACTTTGATTGATAATATTCTAGTGGAAAATGTTTGTTACGTAAATAGAGTTACTCATAGATCAGTTCTCAAAATAATAAAGCAGTAAAAATTAGATCTGTCCATTTTCTAATTCTAAGCAAGCACCAGACTGAAGAATATCCAAGGCATCAGAATACCTATCTGCAGATATATATCTGCAGTGATTAACAGATATAATATTAAGCTACCATAAAAATAAGCCCAAATAGGCAGAACTCCCATGGACATCAATTAACAAGAGCACCACTTCCCACAGGTCACACGAAAGCATGAGCCTTTAAAGATGAAATTGAACAAGATTAAGATACCTCGCACTGAAAGTCTTGTTCATCTGTTGAGCGCCATAGTAATTGCCATCTTCAACAACTTGATTAATCTTCTCAATATTCTGCAATTGTCAAATAAATGGAAACCCAAAAAGAAATTCATGATTGAAAACTGAGAATAGGTAGCAACACATTTAAAGCACAAAAATCCAGAAAAGAAAAATGGAAACTGAGAAGCGTGCAATGTAAATTAAATAGTAGGTGATAAGCAAACCTCTTGAACTGGTGCATGGGTAATCCGCTTAGCTCTCTCCCGCGACATAGCTCTTTTCAGAGAGTTTATGTTTATGAATCTCTAAAACTGAACCCCCAAAAAAAAAAAAAAAAACTGATAATAATGTACAAAGACGATGAATCAATCACTATGAATTGACATTAAATTCACAAATTCAGAATAAAAAACCGAAATTATTATACTACAATTAATAATATTTGGATTGAAATTAATTAACAACAAAATATATTAATTTAAGAAACAACTAAATTAAATTATTAACACGTTAACAATAAAAAAAAAGTTACAGAATAACAACTAACAACGACAAAACAATAAACAACAAAATTAGAAACATAAAACAAAAATGATGAAAATACATAGATATATGTTTTCGATAAATGAGGTTAAAACTGTTCTATTATTGTAAGCATAAATGTTTTGAAACTTTAGGGATTGTTAATGTAAATATGATCATAAGAGTGGTGGTCTTTTGATTTTAGAAAACTTGGGCAAGTGTAAGATCATTAAATTTTATTTTTTCTCTTCTAGTTGAGCGTTTATACAGCACCCAATATCAAAGAAGAGTTGGAAGCGGCAAAAAGAGAGTTCCTTCAAGCCAATATAGTCGATCGTAAAGAAGCCCAAGACGATACTTTTGCCCAAACTCGTTGAAAAGTATGCGAAGGAAGTCTGTGTGCCAGTTGATGAAATACTGCCATGGATCAAGTGGTTGCTTTACAATTCAAGGTTTCGCTATGTGTTCTCGATAAAGTTAACAGAGAAGCCATGGTGGGTGTAACTTTTTGATACTTATGGGAAATTTAGGGAAATTTAGCGTTCGTTCTCAGCAAGTAGCAAGTGTCACTAATCCAGACGCAGGCTTTGAAATTATCTTGAGCCTGAAATAATAAAGAAGATCGTTAGGAGGAGGCCAGGAGGGTGTCCTGGTGTAGCCACTCCGACGCTCAAATCAGTGACTGAGGATATATGGGGGAGCAGCTAAGGGTGTTGCTGAAAACAATATATTGAATGGGCCAGGGATGATGGACTCATCTATGGGATATCACTTTTGATAACTAATTTTCAGAATCTAGGCGTCAAGTGATCCGGCAGAATCGTCATTCATATCTACTGTTAATCGGGAATGCAGGTAATTTGGTAAGTTTTTCTATACTTTATGTTAGCCTCTCGGCCTCGTAATCTGTTCTTCATGGCTTTGATATTTGGTTTTCGGTTTTTCTATAATTTGTAAATTCAATTAGTTTTTTAATTGTATGAATTATAATCAATTTATTATCTGATGAGTACAAATTCTTATTTTGTGTTTATCCAGAATGTCAAATTAAAGATATTGAATTTCATAAACACTAAAATTTTAAGTTACTTCTAAAAGTTTATAGGTTCTAGAATTATAGTGAAGTTGCTCGATCCACAAAGGAATCATAGAATTATTAATGAAATAAAACTTGCTTTGCATCTGCACTTGTCTTCCAGTGAAGTAAATATAAGAATTGTTTCTGTCAAATTAGTTAAAGGAGTGGAGAGTTAAATAAATCTGAAATCAATAAAAAATAAATTATTCAAATTAATTTTCAGAAATCAACTCCTAAGCCCTAACAACTAAAAAAGCTACAATATGCAATATCATTTGAATCATACTGAAGAACTCAAACAGCGCAAAACGAATAAATTCTCTTTTACTATCCCTTGTGAGATTTTTTTTTTAAATTTAAAAAATTGAGGTTTTGTCCTCATATTTTTAAATTATACCCTCACATTAAATATTCGTGTACTTTAAATAATTTTTTGACTGGCCACGTATTTTTAGGAACAACTGAAAAATAAAAAATAATTGTTCAAGACTTGGTGGAACATAAGCTGTCGGATCAATGATCCATCTGCATATATAATAAAGTTCAAAAATACTGATATATTTGGTAATATCATGTTTTAAATATTGACTAAAAATTAAATATAATATTTTCTTAAAATATGAATGTATTGTTACGTATTTTTCTTCTTAAATTAATTAAACTTAAATAATATTTCAAAAATTAAATATCTATTTTATTAAATTAAACTTTGATCCAAGGAATATTCATTAAAATTTTCTGAATGTTTAATATAAACTTATATTTTTTAAAAAAACTTATATAAGATCAATTTTGTGATAGAGATCTTCTACACTTTCGACTGTTATGTATGTCAAAAATAGTATTTTTCATTCTAAGTATGAACTGTAAAAATATACGAAATCATTTCATAGAAAATATACTAAATAATTTTTATTGGGTTTATTTTTGATTGAATGATTCTTGGAATATTAATCGTTTTTAAATATAAATATTCACACATAAAGTAGGTCGACATCTTGCATAGATCCATCAAGAAATAATAAAAACATGATTCCAAATTTAAAATTGATTTAGACTAGACCACCTGAATTGACTCTTATTCCTCCCTTGTTAATTACTTTAATTAATACTCATTCAATTCTTTATTATCTGAATAATTTGTCTTAACCTTTTTCGTCATCATTTAATTACAGATTGATTATTGGCCATCGTTTTCACCACTATCCATTTCACACACATACACACATCGCCGCTCGGCTTCTCCCAAAATTTCACCTGCTCACGGTAAAAAGGGGGGAAATCGCGATTAGGGTTTGTGTAAGGGTCCGTATTTTGTATATGATGCACGCTTCTACTGAATAACAGCAGAAATCGCCTCTGCTGCGTGCTCTGTTAGCGTGAAAATCTAATGTGTCTACTATGACAAACGGGAGGAAGAATGGGCTTGGCTAATTATCTGGCCTCTGCTGTTCTGCAGCAGGAGCAGCAGCTGCAGAAGCAAAATCAAAAGCAACAAGGGTATTTTTCCAATTATTTTTGGAAATGGAGGCGGCCTGCGGAGGTGGTGGTGATGCCGTGGACAATGGTTTGCGGGCTTCTGCTTTTTGCGGTGGGTCTCATTTCTCTCTTCACAGGGCACGTGGCTTCTGATCTGGAGTGGTATTCTCAACGACTTGTTAAGCGGACGTGGTACTATAAGACGGTATGGACTGTGGATTGAGGGGTTTCGCTGTTTTTTGTGTAATTTATTGTTCTTTAATTGCTGTTTTTGTGGATTTGTTGTAAATCGCACAGCTGAAGTGTGAAAAGTTGTTCTAACGTAGAAAATTTGAGTTGAACTGCTACATTTTTGGAAATACTTTTAATTGGTCCATATTATAATAGTTCAGTATGGTTTAACTTCTTTTAATTTCACTCTTTAGGGTTGGGATGTCTATTATATCGTTAGGAGCTAAGTTGCAGAATTTTATGCACGAGTTATCCTGGAAGTTGGCAACATTAACAGAAATGGGAATTCCTGTTGATTCCATTATTTAATGAAGTAAAGGGAATTCCAGTCGATTCCATTTTTTATGAAGTCCCTTGTTTGTGTTTCTCTAACATGGTATATTTTTGTGCAATAATTTTTTCATCTCTAGCAGACTGTTCCTCATTTCAATTAATTGTTGCTCCTTTAACTCTGTGGGTGAGTGTATGTGAGAGAGAGAGAGAGAGAGAGAGAGAGAGAGTGTGGTTGGGGGGGGGTTCCTTCATGTTTACAGTTTGCTTCCAGATTCAAAATTTCCTGCAATTTTTGCGTTTGTTTTTCGATACGAATTGAGTTTTTATTTATTAAACAATCGAGGTTATGCAATTTTCTCTCTCTTTCTGTCACTATGTTATGCAATGGGAAATTAAGGGTTAGAAACATGGAAAAAGATGTTTGGGAATGTTCCGTTCAATATGTACGGAAGTAAAACTATTCCTTTTGACGCCATTTTATTACATAAGAAAATGTTTTATTCTTAGTTTTTCTCTGCAAATTCTGGTCTTTTAATTGAGTTCATTGTGAAGGTTTATCTATTGCATCTACATGATATTCTTTTCCTTGGTAATCAACCATTCTGTTGCGTATTTCTGTTATTGGCGTTGATTTCGATATATCTTTTGATATTGTCTTTCCCTCCCTTTTTTTACTTAATCTAATTATGTAAGTCCCAGCAGAAGCGTGATCTTGGGATATATAATGTCTTTGGGGTTATCCAACAAAATTATCAGGCAAACTCAGAGCACTTACTGTTTCATGTAATTTAGGATAGAGATTCTCGTGTCCCAATTGATGTATGGAAATCAAAGTTTTCAAATTTCTATTATGGCTGCTGTGACAGAGGTCCTCATTTTGCAGGTAAGTTAACTATTTTCCCGGTATTCTGCTTGTGCTGATGCATTTGCTTTGTTGGTTCAAACCTGTAACCAAATCAATTTTTTTCCTGTTAATATGCTGTTATCATCTCCCTTGAAGCAGGAATTCTGTTGCTTTATATGATTCATCAATTAATTGTGGCAGTTGGCTTCTGTTTATAAATGATGGTGTCAGTTCTGTTGCTATAACAAAAGTTGAGATGCAAAATTGTACGGAAAACACTAAAGGACCACAAAATGTCAAGTATCTTCCATAAAAGTACATAAGAGTAATTCTGGCTTTGCTACCATGTGCTGGGCTGTTTTATGACATTTGTTTAAACTAAGTTCTCTTTTCATTTTAAGAAAGTGAAGAAGTAAAAATTCAAAGATTATACCCTTGAAATGCTTATAAGTTATAGCATCAGAGAGCAACCATGGATGTGATTACTTTAATTTTCTTGTTGTGCCCCTTTAACTTGCTGTCAAGGTTATTTGTTCTTATTGGTGGAAGTAGTAACATTCAGGAACTAGTTTTTTGTTTGTAGCTGCTGTACGTGAACGACGTTCGAATGGCTACTTACTAATTGCTACCAGCGGAGGACTTAACCAACAAAGAACAGGAGTAAGTGTTTTCTGGTAATCGTTCAGTTTTTATTTTATAAGCATCCAGATTGAGAAACAAGTACTGATATGTTTTCTCATATTTTTTTGCATTTCAATTATCCGACTTCTTATCCTGTTATATTGCTTTCAATTATGTACATTTAAATCTGAAATTTGGATTGCATTTTTTCTCTTCAGATAACTGATGCTGTAGTTGTTGCAAGGATCTTGAATGCTACTTTGGTTGTGCCAGAATTAGATCATCATTCATACTGGAAGGATGAAAGGTTTGTTAAAATGAAATCATATGGTCCTCTGTTACCTTAAAACCTATGAGTACAGACTTTCACCTAAACATTAGCACGGCCCATTTTGGCTCGAAAACAATATTTTTACTCATCCTAGTTTACTTTGGTATGCAGTGATTTCTTCCAGATTTTTGATGTTGATTGGTTTATCTCTTACCTCGCAAAGGATGTTCCAATTGTTAAAAGAGTGCCGGAGAAGTTCATGAGGTCAATGGAAAAACCACCATATACAATGCGAGTTCCACGAAAATCAGAACCTGAATATTATCTGGAACAAGTTTTGCCACTTCTTTTGAGGAGACGTGTAAGATGAAAAATATTTGAATTATGAACAAAGTATTCTAATTTCTTGTTATAATGTCCTTGTGGTGAATCTTGATATACTTGATTGTCATGCACATAATAAAGATATATGTTTGTTTTTAGGTTGAAGAATAGCCACTTAGATGTCCGGGTGCCGATGAACGAAACCAAGAAAAAGTGCTTTATTTGTTTGCTGCTATGCCTCTTTAATATTTTACTTTTATGATCAATTAATTTAATTTTGGAAGCTTGGAAATGTGTTTGGGGAAAGGAAAAGATTCAACAAGGTCTGAATATGTGAGGAATTTTCTTCTTGAGTCTCGGCTCTAGTACCGGCAACGTTTTTGTAAACCTTACTGGCAGATTTTCAGAGTAAATAGTCGAGCTGTCTTTTGTAGTATATCTGTCATAGTGACAATTTTCTCCATATGAAAATATTTGTACTAATCAATGAATCTTTCTTTCCTGGCTCCACGAGTGTATTTAGAGTTTTTAGAGTGTTTGAAATTGTATTTTAAGTGGAGTGCAAACTGTTATTCGGCGGATTTGGTTAATCGGTGACCTGTAAAACTTATGCAGGTAGTTCAGTTGACAAAATTTGATTACAGGCTGGCTAATGAACTTAATGAAGACCTGCAGAAGTTGCGATGCCGGGTCAATTATCATGCCTTGAGATTTACCAAATCTATAAGGAATATGGGCCAGAAGCTTGTTGTGCATATGCGTAAGATGGCAAAACGTTTTATTGCTGTTCACTTGAGGTTTGCAATCTTTGCTCTGTGGTGATGATCTTGCTTTTGTGAATTTAACTTGCAAGGAATGGATTAAAAACTGCAAGTATTATCGAGCTCTGTTTGTGGTCTGAATTGTGTGAAAAGATTCAGGATTGATATTCAATCCACTGTCATCCTTCCTATGAAAATCTTGCCCATTCTCTATATGGATAACCAGTTGGTTCTGCTCTGTGTCATTAGAATCTTAAAGTCGGTGTCTTTATGCCTTGAGAGAACAAGGAATTCTGTTGTAAGTCCCTCGTCATAAGTCAAAAGCCATATTTCTGTTCAGAGGACAATAATTAAGAAATCTATCCACTAACTGTGTTGGGATAACACCTATATTCTCTCATGATATGGGGACTTTGAACATCTTCGCTACACCAGCCATTCTTTGCAGCAAATTAGATTATGCTCACGTTTTGCAATATGTTCTGTTGCATTTTATAATATGACTGTATGCTATAGAATCTATCCAGTTAATTATGAATTTGGATGTTAACGAATTGTGTGCTGTGGTCTTTAATTTTTTTGCTTAGTATGAGAAAGATATGCATATCAAAAAATTCTCTCTTCATCTGTTGTGCTGGCATTAACTAGTTACATGAGGTATACTGTGCTGGCGAATTGAGGTGACAGGGCAATTCATATTAGCTTCTTTCGTGACAAACATTCTTCTCTGAACTTTGATCCCATTGTTGGAACTATTTCTCTTAATCTTTGTTATCTTTGGAAACACCATCTCCTCCTCTCTGGTGTTCCCTCTTGCTTTTCCCTAATTCGATTTTGGAACACCAGAGAGGAAAGTGTTTTAAGTGAGAATCTTTTTCTCAGATGATTTTGTATCTGATACTGCTAAGTTTGATATACGAAAAATATATGCTGAAGAAGATGAATTCTTATTCATTCCATTAACTGAGACACACAACCTATACTTGTAATTAATAAATCAGAAGATAACAACGTGATCTAATATAATCTATCCAAAGTTTAAAATATAAAATAGTAGATGGATAATTATTTAACAATTCAAAAGTCAGTCCTGATCTATTTTTGGATATTCAACGCTCCCCTTCAAGTTGGGTGATATATATTGATCATGCCCAACTTGGACATCAAGTCTTCAAATGTAGGTCGAAATAAAGCCTATGTTAGGATATCTGCAACTTGTGAATGGCTAGAAGATAGTTTGGTTTCAAGATTCCTTTCTCAATTTTTTTACTTATGAAATGACGATCTATCTCAACATGTTTGGTACGATCGTGATGAACTAGATTATTGGCAATATTTATCCAGCTTGGTTCTCATGCTTTGGTTCCACTGTTTGATGACCTTCCAATTTCAACTCATTCAACAATATTTGAATCCATATTCCTTAACAATTCCCATTGGCCAAGGACTGAAATTCTACTTTTGTACTGCTTCTTGCCACAGTTTACTTCTTGCTACGCCATGTTTCTAGGTTACCCCATACAAATGAACAATAGCCAAATGTGGATTATCTGTTAGTAGAACTTGCCCAGTCACAGTGATATACAAAAAATATATGTACCGAAGAAGATGATTTCTTATTCATTCCATTAACCGAGAAACACAACCTATACTCATACATGACAATTAATCTAATCTAATGGATCCAAACTTTAAAATATAAAACAGTAGATGAATGCTTATCTAACAATTCAAATGCCTACCCTAATCTAATTACGTGCAGTTTTGATATACGAAAAGTATATGATGAAGAAGATGAATTCTTATTCATTCCATTAACCGAGAAACACATGTACTTATCTATATATCTATAAAAATGTGATTATGTGCTTTGTTTTCCAATTCTGAAAAGATAAAAATAACCTCCTTGTCAATATAAATCCAAAAGCTCAATAAAGATATATATGTAAAATTCTAATTGCTGCAAGGACAAAAATGGAATATCAAAATTTTATATTTATTCCACCTAATATATAATTAATGGTTAATGAATTATCAATACAATATACATTGATTGGTAATTTATATCACTTCAATAATAAAATATAACTCCTATATTAATTTTATCAAATAATTCATCTTTATACTATCTTTAAATGTTTTATCCTTTTAGTTTTCTCTCTACATGTTTTTTTCATAATTTTATTGCAATTTTTAATTAAGTAATAAATTATAATATCACAAGAAGATATATGAAAAAAATTAAATATATATGCAATAATAGAATAATAGAATAATATGAGAAATATAGAATAATATGATAATATGAAGTTTAATAATAATATATTTTATGGGTTTTTTTTAACTAAGAATTGAAATTAAAGAGTTTAATAAATTATTCAGGAGAATTTATATCAACAATTATGAACTTTAATATATTAATAATCTCATAAAATATGAATATGATAGAAAAATTTAAAGAGTTTAGCTTAATAAAAAATTTAAAGATTTTAGTAGCACTTTTTTTAAAAAAATAATTCATCAGAAAAATTTATAAATTCAATACACAAAATTTGGTAGTATTTGAAGCATCTACCATGATTGTTTAAGATTTAGATATTAAGGATCTAAAGGTAAACCTAACTTTGGTTCTCAAGAACAGTGAAATCAAAATCAGAACTAAAATATTATCTTGGTTTCGATTTCCAAATCAGCTCTCATAATATATAAATTTTAAGGCATAATAGTTAAACGATTAGCTTCACTGTCTCACATGTTGTACAACTATTTTATTTGATATTAAAAAATGGATCATAATAGCACTCTTTTTAGTTTTTGGATTTGTATTGATCAAATCCAAAAACTCTATAATGATATATATGTAATGGAATATAAAAATTTGATATTTACTCCACCTAATATATAATTAATGGTTAATAAATTATCACTTCAATATACATTGATTGTAGTAAGTTATATCATTTCAAGAATAAAATATAACTACTATATTAATTTTATCAAATAATTCATATTTAAACTACCTTTAAATATTTTATCTTTTTAATTTTATATATATATATATATGTTTTTTTATCATTTTAGTGCAATTTTATAATTATATTTTTAATGCAATTTCTAATTAAATAATAAATTATTATATCACAAGAAGATATATGTAAAATTAAGTATATATATGCTATAATTATAATAACTGATGAGTATAGAATGATGTGATAATATGAAGTTTATACCAACATATTTTATGGGTTTTTTAACTAAGAATTGAAAGTAAAGAGTTTAATAAATTATTTATGAGAATTTATATCAACAATTATGATTTTAATATATTAATAATGTCATAAAATATTAATCTCTTAAAAGAATTTAGAGAGTTTAGTTATAATAAAGAGTTTAAAGATTTTAATAGCATTTTTAAAAAAAATTATATATAAGACAAAGTTATAAATTTATTACACAAAATTTGGTAGTATTTGAACATCTGCTAAGATTGTTTAAGATTTAGATATTAAGGTTCTTAAAATAAAACCAACATTGGTTCTCAAGAACAGTGAAACCAATATAAGAACTAAAGTGTTTTCTTGGTTTCTGTTTCATATCAGCTTTCATAATATCTAAATTTTAAGACATAATTGTTAAAAAAATTAACTTTAATGTCTCGCTTGTTGTTTAGCTATTTTATCTGATATTAAAAAATGGATCATTGTAGCACTTTTTTTTTAAAAAATTATACAGCAGACAAATCTATAAATTCAACACAAAAAATTTGGTAGTATCAGATCTTTTGATTTATAATTTTCAATTTTATATATGTTTTTTTAATTATTTATGAAATTTAAGGAAAAAAATAATAATAATAAGAAAATAAAAAATTTTGTATTCAAGTAAATAACAGAAATATTGCATATAATTTGACTACGCTACAACTTTAAAATTTAAAAAGCAAATGATTTCAAATGTTTAATAATACGGCCTATTTGATATAAAAAATGGATCATAATAACAAATAATTTGAAATGTCCAATATATATATATATATATGTAAATTAGAACGAAGCACACATAAATACAGAAAAAAAATATAACAATGATTCGTATCTGAAGGCGTCATGAAAGATATAAATTAATTATATTTTTAATAATTCTTCATTAACTAATATGTATGAAATTACTTGATTGTAAAAAAATTATATCTCTGCATCTATTTTTCTTTCAAGTGAGATAATAGCTGTCCCTATGAAATTTATAATGTAATACATATATAATTTTGATTTTGATTTTAAATTTAAATGATAGTAAAAATTCAAAAAATATATGAAAAATTGAAAAAAAAATTATCTATAACAAATATATATGTTATAGGCATGATTATTTTATTAAATTATATAACTAAAAAATTACATGTATTTAATCGTCAAAATCAATCATCAATCAAAACTCTAAATATGTAATGCATGAGGAGAAATATTAATGAGCGATTAAAAGACACAAAAGTTATTTTCTAATGTAAAAACAATATATGACATATTCCTTATAATAAATATAATATAATGATCATTGATTAACATTTATCAAAGTATTAGAGCTTTTACGTATGATATTTTAATATTTTTATTTGATTATTTTGAAATCAAACTAATTTATAAAATAACATTTTTTATGAACTTTTATTTTTTGGGCTATATTTCAAATTTTAATGGTAAAAATCATACCAATAGTTTAAAATTTATATTTAATAACTATTGTATGGGTTTATTTGATATTTACCATAAAATCTCATCTGAATGTGTATTTTATTACATTTGTTGATTTATTTATTATTTTAAAATTATATTTAACAAGAAATTAATAGTCGTCAATGTTAGTATACAAAAGTTAGATTCTGATAAAAAAATTAATTCTTCGTGATATAGAATTCTAAAAACAAAGATAAAAAAAATGTCGTGTTATTGTGGGTTATATTTATAATAAATATTATCATTTCATTAGTTTTGATATTGTTTTGACAAGTTAGTTACGGGGATTTTAAATTGATAATTATTTGTTCTTAGTATGTTTCACTTATGTAAATTATGATGTATGCATTGATAAAATCTATAATTCGGTTAATATATAGGTTATTCTGTTTTATACATGGTGTTTGGATATATCTATTTTTAAAATCAGTTTATTTCGTTCTATATATTATGCTCATTATCGTATATTATATAACATAAAATCAAAATATTGAATTTTAATCTGGGAAACAATTTTGAAAGTAAGGTATAAAAGTTCTTAATTAATTTATTCATCAATATGATAAGAGATTAAACTAAGATAAATAATAAAATGATTCAAATTGTTTATTGGAAAATTAATTTTTTAATTTTTATTATATAATTGGTAATTTGCGTTCATCACGTGCTTCATGCTAGTACATAATAAATAAGATAACAACATAATCTAGTCTAATCTAATCTATCCAAAGTTTAAAATAAAACCGATGACGAATTTTTACCTATCCTAATCTAATTTTGGATATTCAACAATGTTCAATTCGATGGAGATCCACCTTCTTTTAGCTGTTAAAATGTAAAGATATTTAACTCTGCGATATTAATGTGGTTGCCGAGTGACATGGAAAGAATAATACTGATTTGGAAAAGGCCTTGAACTTTTTTGTCCTCAAAGGTTCCTCACTGGTGGAAAGCTCGCGAATAAATTACATGAAATATGTATTGTGTGCTATCTCCTTGTCACCTTAATATGAGATTATTTTAATTTTCTAGATTATATGTCCACTAAGTGTCATTTATTGATTATGCCAGAATAGTTTGATATCTTGTCCATTTTATTTCATCGGCTTGATTTGTCACTTTCAGGTTTGAACCTGACATGCTCGCCTTTTCCGGGTGTTACTATGGAGGGGGCGATAAAGAAAGACGAGAGCTGGGTGAGATAAGAAAGCGGTGGGAAACATTACCGGTAAGATTGTGGTTTATGTATATTCTTGAATCTTGTGCTGGTTGCAATGCAATAACAGATACATTTTCCTGAATAACAATTGTGAGTAGTCAGTATTTAAAGATTTATTGGATGATGAAGCTAAAAGTAATTAAGCATTCATGTCGGATTGGACATTTTTTACAATATTTTCTCTTTTGTTCTATAGGAATTAAGCCCTGATGAAGAAAGAACACGAGGGAAGTGCCCTTTGACCCCACATGAAGTGGGTTTGTTGCTGAGGGCCCTTGGCTTCGAAAATAGTACCTACCTCTATATTGCATCTGGAGAAATATACGGTGGAGAAGAAACTTTGAGGCCCCTTAAAGAGCTCTTTCCAAACTTCTATACAAAGGAGATGCTGGCTGGTGAAGAGCTGAAATCATTTCTTCCCTTCTCTTCTCGTTTAGCGGCCATTGACTATACTGTATGTGAAGCAAGTGATGTCTTTGTCACCAATAATAATGGGAACATGGCAAAGATCCTAGCTGGTCGAAGGTAACTACATGCGAAAACTACTTCTTTCATGTTGGAGCTATAACGATGCCCTTTCTGTCCAACTTTTAAATAGTTGACATGTTATCAATACCTTTTTATTAATTAAGTGAAACAAAAGGTAAAATTTATCGGCACGAAAAACTAGACTTGAACGTCAATCTCCAAATTTATTCAACTGCCACCACCCCAAGATGTTTATGTCACAACACCACTTGGGGTGGTGGCAGTTAAATCAATTTGGAGATTGACGTTCAAGTCTAGTTTTTCAACAGAAGATGTTTGAGACGAAAAGCCATCACATCAAATGTAATAATAAAAAAATTATTTAACCATTTAAATCAATTTCTCAAAGTACCTTGTGTGATGGTTTTAATTTTTATCACCGGCTCGTAATGAATCCTGATAAAATATATTCTAATCAACACACCACCTTGTTTAGTGTTAGAAACCGTGTTAATAGGCATATGTGGATTTTAGAAGTTCTGCGTGTCTGTAATACTCCATGTACTTGAAATTACTATCTTATTTTCTTGTTGAAGGCGTTACATGGGCCACAAGAGGACCATCAGACCGAATGCCAAAAGGCTTAGTTCGTTGTTCGCTGCACGCGACAAAATGGACTGGAGTGTGTTTGCAAGAAAGGTCAAATCACGCCAAAGAGGATTCATGGGAGAACCTGAAGAGATGAAACCTGGGCGAGGGGAGTTCCACGAATTTCCATCTGCTTGTGTGTGCCTGAAACAAAACTTGGATAGATTTATCAACGTTTCTATGCCAGAGTTCATAGATAAAAAGAATGGTACAAGTGAAAAAAGTTTCTCAAGAGGAGAGAAGGCAAGCACGAGAAATGTGTCTGTCTCTGTTGTAGAGGAAAACGACCACGATGATTTTTTATCTGATTAGACGAAACTTCATATAGGTTAGCCTTGCTACTCTCCTCTTTTTAGCAAGCATTGTAACAATATTGATTTCACTTGATCCGCATAACGGACAAATGAAATTAATGTTCCTTCTGGAGTCTTTGGTTGAAATACTGGTATGGAATGCAATGAAATGCATGCATGTAAAGGTCCCCCTTATCTTGTAGTTGTATCAACTCTGATGTTCGTTTATGTATTTGTGTAATTGTTAAGTTGCTCTCAACGAGTTTGTGCTCACACTTTTCCCTCTGCCTTCGCCTTCGCCTTCCTGCGTATGCTGCTTGTTAGTAAGTGGCTTCTCGTGTGTTTGTGTGTGTTTTTGCATCCTTTAAAACAGCATTCCTCCTCCTCTATAAAGGTAATGTTTTTATTTCCGATTATTCGATATTAAGCAAGAGCTTTCACTCCCGCATGCTGTGAGTATTGTGAAAAACACTATTCATAATTTTGGTATTCAAAAGATTATTCGCTCCCGACAAATGACTTTTAACGACAGCAAATTAATTATTCATTAACATAAATTTTATATGAAATATTACAATATTAGAAATACCCAAAATATAAGTTATTTGTTAACGAACTTATAATTCATTAGTTACAAAAAAAGATAATATCTAAAGATAGTAGAGAAGAAATGCGGTATAAATTTTGGTGATTTTTTTTTTTTAATTAAGACTGGTGAAATTTTAGTTAAGGTAAACATTTTAATCCAATAAGCAGAAATAGTTAAAAATACATAAACAGAAAATGCTTTCAAGGCTCCCTTAACATGACCGATGAAGTGTTGAATATATGATTTATTTACTCCGCTCCAAATTTTTTCCCTTTCCGTTGGTAGAGGGTTTATTTCACCCTACCTTGTGAGGCACTGCCCCATGAGGTGATCAAAGGCCCAGATTTAAACACACATACACCCCATGAAGTGATCAAAAGCCCAGATTTAATCACCATGTAAAATCAATGGCTGAGATTCTGTGAGAGCACTGCCCCCACAGGTAGCATCTACTCTACCTTGGTAGAGCTAACTGTTAAAAAATCACGAGGAATCAATTATTTCATTGGTGTAAATTAGGAGTGGATATGTTTATCAGGTGTGATAGGTATCCTAGAATAAGAAGTTTATTTTTCCTCGTTTTGTAGGAGTGGATATGTTTCAGTTCTCTTTAGGGAAAAAAATAAGATTATTCAAGTGTGTATTTTAACCTACTCAAGTTTCCGCATTTAATGGACGCACTCTTTAGTCAACCCGAAACCTATACACCCAAACACATCAAACATGGTCTGAAAAAGATATGAATCGTCAGACTCAGAAACTGCTGTCAGTAATGAAGAAAATGCGGCTGGAAATAAGATACCATCACAGACCAAAATTCAACAGTAAAATTATATTTGATCGTTGCCTATTCATAGTGATGATCGTTTTTGGAAAGGGAAAGGATTACCACATCTCGGTAGTCGCACCAAAATTGGATGATCCAAAATTATTGAACTAGGATACCTGAAAATAACATGTTCATGCCATGGCTTATAAATTCCATGACAAATATTACATGACATTAGGTACCTGGAAAGGAGGCTTATTCCCATGTCAAGAGTATATCATAATTGTCTGAGATTGAGATAAATTCTAGCTAGATCGAGTTGAAGCAAGAAGATTCAAGCGTCGTATTGCATCTCTCTATAATGATATTACCTGCAACTTGATGCGTTTGATGCTCCAAAGTGCGACTTCCCAACACAAGTATAAGCCAAACAACTCGTTAAGAAGAGGCTGTGCACATTTCTTGTTGGCCTTAACAAGAGTCTCGGTGGATTATAAGGGAGAACACTTGGATGAAGCCACTACCACGCACTGGAGAAGCATTTTCTGATGAAAGTCAGAAAAGAGTATTTGAAAACTCCATCATCTCCGTATCCTGATAGTTACGCTCTTGTGACCTGTGGAAAGCAGATGTAACACACCTACAACAAACACTAAAGAAAGGAAAACCTGGTGCGACTGCGAGAAACTTGATCATACGATTGAAATCTGCCAGGACGCAAACGGTCAACGAGAAGACTGGAAGCCTGCCATAGAAATGAGAAGTCGTGGACATGCAGCCACAAATGAAGAATATGCTGCTGCCAACACTGAGACAAGCCCATTCAGCAAATAACAGATAGATTGCTTCAGAATTCAGATGTTCTATCACGAACAACTTCTACATCGTCAAATATTGCCAATGACAGCAGCACATAATTGAAATGCCTTTGACACTTTCAACATCGGCGCTAGAATTGTTAACTCCGGAGTCTCGGGTCATATGACGAGAAATGAAACATATTTTCCTGTCTCAGTCCATGAGCAATCGATGCACAGTCTAATGGATTTAACAATCAAATGATGCAAGAAATCTATCTTTCCCCTCAGAGGAATAATTGTGCCCAACACTTGTCAATGGCTGCTATAATCTTCTTTGGTTTACAAATGTCTACAATAACCTTCTCCCACGTGGATTCTTTAGGGTGCAGAAAAGCTTTAAGCATCACTTCTATAACTTTTGATGCTCCAACAATTCTTTGTCGTTTGTACAGCCTTAATACTAACTCATCTAGAAACTCTCTGCTGTCTTGCAATGGATTAAACTTCTCCTTCAAAGAGGTCAAGAAAATATTGCATGTAATTGAGTCAGGATCACATCCTTGATTTAGCATGTCAGTTAAAAGATCGATAGCATGGGAAATGCTACCTTGTTTGCATAAAGCCGTAAGAAGTATATTGTAGGTGACAACATCAGGCTTAGTGTTAGGCGCCTTACACAGCATCTCATTGAATAAATTCAAACCCTGTTTTACTGATCCAGCAGCACAGAGACCATGGATCATTGAACTATAAGCCACAACATCAGGGGCAAATCCTTTAGCCAAAAATTGCTTCCATATCATCAGAGCCTGTTTCAAGTTTCCATTCTTGCATAGCCCATGAATAAGAACACTGTAACAAACTTCATTATCCATGTAATCTTTCTGAGCCATCTCTTTCCATACAAGAATTGCCTTGTCGCAGCTTCCTACCTCAAAGAAACCCTTCATCAAGGAGCTGTAAGTGAAAGCATTTGGCATGCAACCAAAAGCAATCATCTCGTAAAGAAAAATTTCAGCTTCATATGGTTTTCCTTCTCGACATAAACCATCAATTAGAGCACTATAAACAACCGTATTGGGCTTACATCCCTGTTCTATCATCTGCTTCCATAATTTAAATGCATCTTCAGATTTTCCTTCTTTAAAAAACCCACTAATAAGAGTTGAATAAACATACTCACTCGCCTTGTAACCCCTTTCCTCCAAGGCCTTCAACACATGCACACCATCAACAGCTCTTCCCTGCTTAACAAACCCGTTTATTATTGTTCCATAGGTAACATCATTTGGAATATGTTTATTTGACAACATTTGCGCCAAAAGACTGACTGCCTTGTCCAGCTTCCCTTTGAGACATAACCCATGTATAAGTGTGTTGTAAGTCACTTCATTTGGTTTGCATCCTTTTAGAAACATATTCTCGACTAGCCTTCCAGCCCGGGTTAAATCACCCTTTCTGCAAAGCCCATTAATCAAGACATTGAATGTCGCCGCACTTGGGTAACACCCTTCTACTTGCATCTCGTCTAACAAAGCCACGGCATCATCAATTCTATCCTCCTTGCACAAACCATCCATCAATGTGCAATATGTGTACACATCTGGCACACACCTTAAAAGAGCCATGTCCCTGAACACCTCTAACGCTTTACCAACTTTTTCTAATTTACACAGTGCTTTGATTACTAAATTAAATGTCAATACATTTGGAGAAATGTTCGTTTTATTGTTAATAACGTAATTATAGAACTCAAGTGCACGCTGATGCAGGCCCTCTTGAATAATCACAGTAAGGACAGAGTTAAAAGACTTGACAGTTTGCCTGCACTGAAATTCATCTACCATTCTATCAAACAACTCAGCGGCTTTAAGGGGCAAATGCGCTCTCCCATAAGCCCTAAACACAAAAATGAAACTCTTCTCAATAAAAGTTCTCTTTTCTCTTTTCATAAGTTCAAAAACCATCTCCAAGGACCTAAAATCACCAGAGCTGGCATGGTGTTCAATAAGAGAATAGAAAGTGGAGTCACCCTGCCTGTAAGAGCCAAATTTCTGTCCATGTTCGAATATTTTATCAGAAATTGGCATGTCTCCTCTAATATGAGAACCCGGTTCCTGCGTATGGGTAACAATACTACTAGGAATCTGTGGTTCAAACGAAAATTCAGGTGGGTTCGAGCAACCAGATTCAATATTGACGAAGGAGCTCAAAGAGTTGGAGAGCTTCGAAGCAGGGCAACCTCTCCCCCTAAATCTACAGATGGATGACATTCCTCTTTATCACCAAAATATGCCGACTCCAGCCCACATATTTCGAGAATAAATTAAGGGGGGAAACCCACAAGCACAAAGAAACTGTGGAGTGAACTGACCTCGAGCTTATCAAGACAAGGCTTTTGTTGGTGTGCTTTCATTCTACAGAACAACAATGGAGAAGGAAATCTTTAAGACGTGCAGAGAAATCTGACACCATCCAACAAAACTCATCGGCGAAAATCTTCAAATACCGTTTTGAATCCGAACTTCCAAAGCTACTGCTATTCTCATCAATTCGAAGAGAAGAGGTTCTCCATAGACGAATTACTTCTTTCCTTTTTTTTTTATACTGGTGTTGGATTCACAATCTTAAACCCATCCACAATTCAATTCGAAGAGAAGAGGTTCTCCATAGACGAATTACTTCTTTCCTTTTCTTCTTATACCGGTGTTGGATTCACAATCTTAAACCCATCCATAATTTTTAAATCATTTTATTATTTTTAGTTATATTATTATATTTTTATTTTAAAGGGTTTATTTTATTAAATATCTTAATTTTTTATTTTCTATAGATTTTAAAAGAATGCTCAATTTTTATTGGTACATAATTCATTATATAACATAATTCCAATAATTATTAGAATGTTCAATTTTGACAGTCCATAATTCATCGCATAACATAAATCAAATAATTTTTCCATTTATTAATTAAATTATATAAACCAAATCGAATTAATCAAAACATAATACGAGAAAAATCAAATCCAATAGAAATAATTATTTTGTTTTTAAATTAAACAAATGAAAACGGAAATCGAAATTTATTAAAATCGAACCACACTTTAGCTCAAACTATATATATGTATATTTTAAAAAAATGACTGGTAAATCAACATTTGGAAGATAAATCTGCAAAGCCCTAAACCCCGGCTTGCAGCCCTTCGTTCAACAATGGCTACGAAATGCGGCCGAATTTTCAATAGACCTTCCATTTCTGCCGTGAAATCCACCATTTCGAAGCCAAAACTCAGAGTTTCTCCGACGTCGTTTTCCAGATCCTCCGCCCCTTCAAAATCTGACTCCTCACCCATTCGCCGCTTCTTTCTCTCCAGGTCGTCCTCCTATAGTTTTCATTATGTGTGTCAGATTATGGTTATTTTTTCCTTGTCGAGGATCGTAGCATTATAATTTCAATTAGAAATCACTTGTGCATTTTTTGCTTAGAATTTGAATCTATTTCATTTCCATTTCACTCACGGATGGTATTAAATTCGGAAATTGGGCTTAGGTCACCGGCGGAGCTGGGGAGCGTTGCATCCATGCTGCCTCTGCACAACGCTGTAGCCGTGGCTAGGATGACGTCATGTCTGAGCTCATCTTCTCGGAGTTGCAGGGCTCTATCACAGGGTACACTCTGCTGCACTTCTCCAGATCTCTAGTATGTTTCTTTTTTTCCGTTTGTTTGTGAAAATTGTTATATTTATGCTCAATTGATCGTATATAGTATCATTATTTGGGTTCAGAGGTTTTGGTATATATGATTTAAAACTTCTGATAAATTGCTATTGGGCAACAAAAATTTTTGCCTTTTTTAAAAAATATTTGAACAAAAACGTGGGTTTTTAATTGGTTAAACCTTTCAGAAAGGTGCGTATGTAAGTTGATGAACATAAAATTTATAAACAAAACAAAACTTGTTAAAAAATAGGGAAGAATGTGATTCAAAGCTTTATGATATCGCTGTGAACAAACTTATGGTTTTATGTGCTGAATTATGACATTGAATCAGCACCAGACTTGTATTCTAAAGCTGGAAATTGATTGATTGGAAATCATAAAGCCAATCTTAATCTTTCATGTAATAAGATATAATTTTAAAACAATTATAAATTTAGACATTTTCAATTCTACATTTTTGTATACTGGAAAAGTAATTTTTCAGATTTAGTCGAAGAACTTTATTTTCGCCGGGTGTTAAATTTTTAGTCCAAGTAGCCAATTGCATTACAGCAGAAAAAACAGTTCTCTAGAATTAATGGATTTTAAGAAATTTTCCTCAGTTTATTAAAGCTCGCTATTCCAAAATTATATTAAATTCATGGAAAAAACGAGGCTTGTAGTGCTTGATTGTTTTTCCTTTCTTTGGTATTTGTATTGCACTATCTCTTCAACAACTACCCAATCGATGTAATTGGATCATCTCTGTCGAGCGGAAGGCACTGATCAGCTATCTGACTGGAATGTTTGGTTGCTGCAGGCACATGAGTTTACATATGCTTTAAAGAAATACCAGAATTTACAAGGTCTTCACTTATGTTTTACCGCACTATTCTTGTGTGAAGACACTTGGTTAAAGTCTTGTGGGAAAAAATACGTGACTCGGATAGTCTAGAAGTATACAATTTTATGTTTCTTTAAGTGTGTTTATGGGTGGAACTTTCGTGGTTTTTTGTGATTTTAAGATAACCCCCTCGTTATGGTCAATATGGAATTTCTACGGTGATTTGGTGTAAAATTGCATTTCAAGAATCTGAAATCCATTATACCAGCAGAAATCGCCAAGAAATATATCATGTGTCCAGCTTTTGTTACCAGAGAATTGCATTCCGAATTTTATAGATTTTTTGTGAGGAGATGTTCTTTGGTGTAGAGTTGAACACGCACTTGTCCGGGAAATAAATTTGAATTCCTGAAGAAGTAAAATAATTTGGTGGGTAGTTTTTGCCTTAGGTATTACATCCGTGCTCGTCATGTAAGATTACTCTATTATCATACTTACCTGCTCCATATGTTTCACAGTTTTCAAAGTTTCGAAATAGTTAATTGGAAAGCAATGAAATTCCCTCATTTTTCCGTGACTGTTTTGATGCCCTAAGTATATAGTAATGATTATGTATAGAGTAACAAGGCAGCACAACAAATTCAGGCTCATGAATTTGGTTTCATAATGTTCTGCTTTGGCCTTTGAGTGATCATGCATTGGTTTGGCTTGATTGTTGTGGTGACCATAGTTCTCCTTCTCCAGATGAAACTGATGGAACGTGATAGATCTTCCAGAGGGGTGGCTCAGTGATGTCTTGTGAAGTTGATTTTGATACATTTTCATCACGTATAATTTTCTTTTATACTAGATAAGATGTCAATTGACTGAGCTTTCTGCAATCACATGGGTGATAGGTTAATTAACTGAAAGCTTCTGATTATCTGTCACTTGTTCTAATTTTATTCTTTTTTTTTTTTGTTTAACAAACATCAATCTTATTTATTTATTGAGTCACATTATTGATTTATATATATATTTCATAAAGAATCTGTTTGGTTTAGGTTTTCGGATGGAATGTTTGTCCACTTTCTGATACTAGTTCCCTGTTTTCTTCTTGTCTTAGAGCTAGGTCTGTCGGTTCCAAGGTAACTTGGTTGCCATATTATCAGAGATTATTCTCGTATGAATTGGAAAAGGCGGTTCTATAAATTCCAGCACATGCAGTTGATCTTTAAACAATCGGTAAAGCTCCGAAGGCAGCATAGTTGATTTTGAGTTATTTTCAGAATTAACAAATTCGGCCCCATTTGAATAGCTTGAGTTATCTTGTTTCCTGCGTGGCAGCTTACGTTTTTTGGTTTAGATCTTAATCTACTTTTTTTCATGATGTCGGGTTTCTGACTACAATCATTTTGAAATAAATTTTCATGTCGATGATATAATCAATTATTGAATATGAGAACATTTTCATAATACACAACAGTATTAAACTTGAAAGATGTCTAACTTCTGACTTAATATTATTTGAATTATTTTTATCAACATTTTCCGACTTAATATTATTTGAATTATTTTTATCAACATTTGCCAAATCATCATGATACTTTTTCTACAAAGATTATTGTATTTCTTTATTAATTCGTAAGACTTTGAATTTGTGGTAGAACAAATTTCTGTTCTAATCATCAAATACGTCAACGGAGCTAGTCGATTACATATATAATTCAAAGAAAACTAATTTTTTCAGCGTTGATGATTCGAGTTTATGGGAATTAATTTAACGAAGAAACGAACTGAACATTTTAAAGTTTGTGTCCCGGAAAAATACTCCTAGTAACAACGTCAAAATAAATAATTAAAGAGTTGAAGATAAATATTCTTCTAAAAGTTGTTTTAAAAGATCAAAATAATTTTTTTTTTTTTTTGAGAACAACATCAAAATAATAATTAAAAAATAAGTATCATAAGTTTGTAAATAAAAAATAATAATCAAAGACCAAATATGTATATATGTGTGCCCACGAACTAAAACCACAATGAATAGATATAATCTCTCGACCACATGAACTTAATGCCCACTTGTCACACATTTACTCACTTTCACATTTAAACTACTCTCCAAGTCAATCCTCTCATCCACAAGTAACAAACTTCAACTATAAACTAGGACTTCCCCTCAATCTATTCTTACATGTTTTTAGCAAAAAACGCAATAAATTTTCACTTGTATGAGTCCATTGTGAAACACTTAATGGTCAAGATTATGCCATATCATTAACCTTTATTACATGGCATCATTTGGACATGTTTCCCCATGACCCCATCTATCTAGTGTATGCCATAACTTTTCAAGACACACCCATATTATCTTCTAAGCTCCTTCACACATATTATATGTGTGTATGTGTATATGTATATATATAATCCAAATTGATTTGGTGTTCTTTGTGATATGAGAATGGAGTGTCACATGGTAGTAAAAATATATTGTGGAAAATTTCAGTAAAAGGAACGACAAACGAGTGTTCTAAGTAATCCATCTTATAGTGGTGCCGAAAAGTTCAACATAAAAAGCGAAGGTAACAACAAACATTCTTATTTTTTTCGAGCCAAAACTAATCGTTTAATATGCTATAAAGCAAGTGAAGATTATGACTTGAAGAAATCATCTTCAAATAAGGAGAGCGAAGAAGAAGATCTGGAAAATCGTTTGGTGAAGTTGTCTAACAAATCTTTTGCTTTTTCTAGTAATGCGACGAGGAAAACAAGGCCAAAGAAATGGAGATCAATGTCACGTTCCAGTGTAAATCTTGAAAGAAAGTCTTCGGTTCCCACCAAGCATTGGGGGGACATATATAGAGCGAGTCATAAGAGAGTTAAAGGTTGTTTTACCTCCAACTCTGCTCTAGAAAATGTCCATCAAGGTTGTTCTATATATCCAAGAAGATCACGAGTTCTTGATGACGCAATCAGAGACGACTGCCACGCCACCCACATCCAGCACCTCGGCAGGAAAGACGCTCGAGATGCACGAATGTACCATCTGCCGTCGAGTTTTCTCATCGGGGCAGGCCTTAGGCGGGCACAAACGGTGTCATTGGCTCACTTCCATTTCATCGGACGATTCTATCATCCCAGATCTCCATGATTTTAAATATGATCACGACCAACATGCTTACAAAATGAAAACATCTTGCCATCTCCTTCTCGATCTCAATCTTAACTTGCCAATTCCACAGCTTGGTCGAAATGATTTCGCCGTTGAAACAAAACATGAAGAACAAAGAATCAAGTCCATGGATACCCAGAACGAAGAAAAATCATGCACTGAGAGGAAGCTAAGAAAGCTGAGTGAATTAGGAGATGTCAAGTGGGATAAATGGTTACAAGTCGGGATCGCTTCATTTTCTGATCATATATGTTAGCAAATATGCATGAAAACCCGTGCCAGAGCCACTGAGCCAGTAACTTTTTGTACGTGGGCTGATACCAAAACAATTAAGGAGGGTAAAATTATGTTTTTGAAATATACGGATTCATAAGAAAAATTAAAATAGATGGATAGGATAGCTCCATTGGCTTCGACTCTGTTGTATGAATGCTTGATGTATTTCGTCCTGAAATTTTCCAAAATTTTCTTCTATTTTCTAGTATTACTAGTTATAAAAACATTCACGAGCGTGTGCGGTAAATGTTAAATTTTGGAAACTGAACTTTTGAAACTTATACAACCATTTTCTAAATAGAAACATTTCTTGTTAATATTTGCATGTAGTTTAATTCAAATATGAATGTGTAAATTTTGAGTTTGGTAACACGTTGATAGATAATGAGTTATTAGATATGATTCAAGTTTAATAAACAATATATATTTTTATTTACCAAAAAAAAAAACCAACCAAGGGTTGGTTGAGTGCAATAACTCATACTAAAAAGTAAGAGCTAGTAGTAATTTAATCATCCATATCCATAAGCTAAAAATGTAAAATATTAGGAATGCTCGAATTAGGTCAAAATATCTAGAAAGAGACTCCTAGAGTCTATGGAAATGAAATTAATTAATGAGTAAAAATAGAATATAATTAAAAAGTGCAAAAACGATTCATGAATCGAGCACCATCCAACTCCACCGGATTTAATCGTCAATGACACTCCATCCAATAAATTCCCCACGAGTTGAATGAATTCCGGATTGAATTTGTTTTTAGTTTGACAATATTAAATTCATATTAATTAAATTATTGCGCCATCTTTTATTTATTTTTGTATAATAAATTCCGTGGCCTCTATTGCATGTGTATTAAAACTTATTATAAATAGTTGATTCACTCTATCATGAAGTGAATATTAAAATTTTCAAGAAAATTTAAAAAAAAAAAAAAAAGATTTGAGCTACATGATTTAAATTTAAATGCGCATGCTATGATAAAAAAATCCAATTGTGATTAAAAAAACATTTGATGTAAAATACAATAGTATTATAGAATAGATGGAAAATCACTTCAAATTTCAGCAAATATGGAAAATCAGTTTTCATTTGATTTTATTTTCCCTCGGAAACTGAAGTAAAATAAAATTAAATGTAAACATTTGTGTGAGACGATCTCATGGATCGTATTTGTGAGAAAGATTTTTTAATTGAGTCATCTACGAAAATTATTATTTTTTATGCTAAGAGTATTATTTTTTATTGTGAATATGGGTAAGGTTGACCCGTCTCACAGATCTAATTGAGACGGTCTCCACTCAAAACTAAATGCATCAAATTAAAGTTGCTTGATTAGCTTAAGAAGTAAATGAATTGTTTTCATAAATTTTAGTTTTATTTTATCTGATTATAATGACATGATATCATTATATATTCAAATTCATTTGTCACACGAGTCAATTTTGTGAAAAGATTTTCGACTCAAACAACTCAAAAAAAATTTATTTTTCTTGCCAAGAATATGATACACATAGATTGGATCAATCTATCTAATTAGATAATGTAGTGTATGAGACTTTTTTACAAGACATATAGAAAATCAATTTCTATATCAAAAAATTCATAATTGTATCTTAATCACGATTTTTATTTAATTTCTTCAAATCACGTTAATAACGGTTTTCTGGTAAATGTTTGTTTTTAATTAATTTTGGTTGTTTACTGGAAAACTAAGATAATGTTTGGTTTGATATATTATTTATTTATATTTTGACAAAAACTTGTGTGAAATGGTCTCACGGATCGTATTTGTGAGACGGATCTCTTATTTGGGTCATCCATGAAAAATTATTACTTTTTATGTTAAGAGTATTAATTTTTATTGTGAATATCGGTAGAGTTGACTGTCTCACATATTAATATTCGTGAGACGGTCTTACATGAGACCCACTCTTATATTTTTATCTAATCTAATATCAACTTTGGTACATCTACCAATCATTTATTTTACATTAATCAAATCATAATCAAATCATTGAATTGAAATTACAATATTACCATTGATAAATAATATTATAAATATTTTATTAATATTTTAAAAAAAACAATAATATCAAATTATCTCAAATTTAATCAAATTAATCAAATATTATATTTACTATCATTTTTATATATTTTATTATTAAAAATATTATTTATTTTTATATTTTTTTGTCTCATGTCATGAACTAAACAACGGGAAATTTGGGTTCAGTCCTCAGCCGCTATTTTTTTTTGTGTTCAGTCTCTAGGTATTTTTTTAGTACCACATTTCCACATGAAGTGTACCACATTTTGTATGACATAGTATCACAATTTTGTGGGTAAGGAGTGAAGCCAAAGAAATTTTTTGATTGGAGATTTTTCAATAACTTTCCCACTAAACAAGGACTAACATTTTTTAAAAATATATACATAAAGAAGGAAAAAATGATTTAACGAAATTTTCAAGTATGAATATATATTCCGAGTAGGAGACGCTCGGCGCGGTTGATTCAACTAAACAAGGGCTTTTTGTCTTCTCTTCTCATTTTCACACAGGCTCCTCTCTCTCTCACTCTCAAAATTCGATTTCTGCATATATATATATATATTTACATACATACAAAGACATGTATATATACGTTTGTTCCTGATTCCGAGGTTATCTGTTTGCTCTGTAAGCTAATATCTCTGCGGATGAATTTCTCTCTCCTGTTCTATATTTTATTCGTCGATTCGAAGAAAAAATTTACCCAATTTTAAGGTTTTTTTATTTTTATTCCATTGCGTGGTTTATGAATTAAGGTGACGAGGAAATACCAGATCTTGCTCGATTCAGATCGGATAAGGTTTATTTAGTGGATTTGTTGGTGGATCTGAGTTTTGTTAGCTCCGATCATTTGGGGTCTTGATTTTTGGAGCTCCAATTTTGAAGATTATAAGGTAAAGGTTTGAGTAAATGGCTTCTAATCCTCCTCCATTTCAGGTGGAGGATAATACAGACGAGGATTTTTTTGATAAATTAGTGAATGACGAAGACGACGGGGATTTTGGGATCACTTCCACGTCTGAAGGCCGTGTTTTCTCGGATGGGAATGAATCTGACGAATCAAAAGCTTTTTCGAATTTGAATATCAATGAGTTTGATAATAGTTGTGACGTTAGTCATTATAATACTAGCAATAGTATCAGTAACATTGTGGATAATTTAAGTGCTGAAATAAAGACAGCAAAACAGATTGATGACGGGGGAACTGTGGACTATATTAGTAATCCATTAGCGTCGGAGAAGTCATTTGAGTTTGGTAATTTGATAAGTGAACCAAAGAATGAGGACGAGATTGCTGAAGTTCTATCAGACTCGACATTTATGGGTAAGAGTAGTGGTGAGCGTCTTTCAGATGCGACTGTGGTCAGTAAGAGCAGTGCTGAATCAGGATCACCGGGAGTTAAGGAAATGGATTGGAGCGCTTTTCATTCTGATTCAAACAAGAATGATGGCAATGGCTTTGGGTCATACTCAGATTTTTTCACTGAATTAGGTGGTGATAATGCTGGTGATGCATGGGGGAATGTGGGGGATAGTTTGGACACTGTGCCAAATGTTACCATTGGGAGTGAAGGACATGGACACGCTCACATGGAAAATTCTAACGATCTCGGGGAGTATAATGAGGGAAATGATTATAGTATAACAGCCAATCAAAGTGCGGAATCACAGGACTTAAATAGCAGTCACTACTGGGAGGGAATGTATCCAGGTTGGAAGTATGAACCAAGCACTGGACAATGGTATCAGGTAGATGGTTATGATGCTGGTGCAAGTGCACAAGCACATATTGACACTAATTTATCTTCTA
Organism: Primulina eburnea; assembly: GCF_022965805.1. Classification (NCBI taxonomy): domain Eukaryota; kingdom Viridiplantae; phylum Streptophyta; class Magnoliopsida; order Lamiales; family Gesneriaceae; genus Primulina; species Primulina eburnea. The sequence goes on along the minus strand of NC_133103.1, from coordinate 2,016,497 downwards.
CTTGGGGATTATCTGACGGAAAGGCTGATATCTCTTACTTTCAGCAAACTGCTCAGTCTGTTACTGAAACTGTGCCTGAGAGTGGTAAACTTGAGTGTGTCACTGATTGGAATCAAGCTTCTCAGGTGAGTGATGCAAAAGAAACCACATCAAATTGGAATCAGGTTTCACAATTAAGTAGTGATACCTCTGGAGTTTCATACCCGGCTTCTCAAGATAATAATGGTTACCCACCTCATGTGGTTTTTGATCCCCAATATCCGCACTGGTATTATGATACTATTGCTCAGGAATGGTTCCCGATAGAGTCCTACACTGCATCTACTCAGTCAGGGACCAAAGTTCAGGACCAGATGAATCAGGATAGACATGCATTAACCAATACATTTTCTCAGAACAATGATCAGAGGATGTACAGTACACACAATCAAGGTAATAGTTACCAAAATCAAGCATTTAGTAGCCAAGGTCAGGAACACAGCTGGACTGGGTCGTTGAGCGACTACAATCAACAAAGCTCAAAAATGTGGCAACCTGATACATTAAGTAATAATGAAGCTACTTCACAGTATGGAAATGGACAAATGAAAAATCGTTACGCACAGAATTTTTCTATTGTTGCTCAAGGAAGCCCACAGAATGCCTTTCATCATGGAGTAACAGGTTCATATTACGAGAATGTAGCACAAGGTCCAAAAGACTTTTCCGTGGGTTCTGGGACACAAGGTTTTGTTGCTGGTGGAAACTTAAGTCAACAGTTCAATGAATCAAGGATCAATCAACATAGCCAAAATGGTGTCCCAAGTGACTACACCAGGAATCAGAACTCAATCAATTTTTCTCAGCAAATGATTCAGGGTACTCAAATTTCGTACGCTTCTGCTGGTGGAAGGTCTTCTGCAGGTCGTCCTCCGCATGCTTTGGTTACTTTTGGTTTTGGTGGGAAGCTTATTGTGATGAAAGATAATAGTTCTACTGAAAACTTGAACTATGGAAGTCAGGTCTGCGCTTGAGCTTTCCTTCTTTTTCCTTCAATTCACTTATATTCTGTGCTGAAGCTTTTTCATTTTTGTGAAGAATACTACAAGTGGTTCCATATCGGTTCTCAACTTACAAGAAGTTGTGAATGAAAACAATGCATCAAACAATGGAATGGGCGTTTGCAATTATTTCCAGGCTCTTTGTAGGCAAGCTACCCCGGGTCCTCTTACTGGTGGAAGTGTTGGCATCAAGGAGTTGAACAAATGGGTAGACGAGAGAATAGCTAACCCTGAATCTGCTGAGATGGACTATAGGAAGGCTGAAAATTCGAGGTTACTTCTCTCACTGCTTAAACTGGGTTGTCAATATTATGGAAAACTTCGATCTCCATATGGTACAGATGCTGTATCGAAGGTAGATTGCTTATTCTTTAGCGACTGAACTTGGTTTACTGGAGGCTACCAATTTAATTTTGCATCATTATTTGATACTAAAGTCAATTCTTTGATAAATGACCAGTGTGAGTCAGACCTAACAGAATTTGATCAATCCCTTCTAAGGCGGTGAACTGAACAAAGAATTCTCTTTCATCAATCCTTTTATCCCATGCTACTCTCTTTATACATAATCAAATCTCTTGGAAAAAATTCGTGTCAAATTTTAAGAACGTTCTTGTTCGCGGTAACTTTCTGAATTGGAAAGGCGTTTGTGACTGATCGATTTTGAACATCGCGCTGTTGTTATTGTGTGCTTGTATGTTACATGGCTTTTTATTTTGTCTATATGACTGTGTGCACTCTTTGGGCTTGGAAACAGCTTCTTAACACTAAACTTTTCCTTTGGATAAAACTGAATAAAACATGACCACTCATTTGCGTCAAAATAAGTATATGATGGTCACGGTGTCTTATTATTTTCCAAACCGACTTTTTCGTTTTTCTTTGGCATACTGTGGTCATTTTGAAACATCACTTGTCCAATATAGCCAAATCGTTTTGCTAAATAATTTTGCATGCTGAGCTATTTGAAAATATGAACATGTCGATGCTCCATGGGTTTGTAGATTATAGCTATTTAGTGAATTAGTTCCTTTCTGCTTTGCTGGTTGTAGGGGTGCATGCCACTCTCTTCCAAGTTCCTATGACGCTGTTACTCGTATCATGAAAATAGTTAATAATACATTTCTGCCTTGACCTAGGTATAATCAATTGCTGGCTCTGTATTTTATAATGTGATGGTATAACAGGAAAGTGATGGTCCTGAATCAGCTGTTGCCAAGCTTTTTGCATCTACCAAGAGAAACAACATGCAATATGGTCAGTATGGTGCTGTTGTCCAGTGCTGGCAACAAATGCCATCGGAAGGACAAATGCAGGTATTTCATGGCCTACCATTGACATTTATTATTTTTTCGGCAATGCATCAATTTGTTAATAAGTGCCACTTCATTAATTAGGCCACTGCTGCTGAGGTTCAAAACCTTCTAGTTTTCGGAAGAAAGAAAGAAGCTTTGCAATGTGCAAAAGAGGGTCAGTTATGGGGCCCTGCCCTTGTTCTTGCTGCACAACTTGGTGATCAGGTCTGTCAATATGAGACATTCATCTCTCTCTCTCTGATTAATAGAACGGATTGATTCTTCTTTTTGGCACGTTGATTTATCTTTTGTAACTGAAAACAAACCCCTACAGTTCTATGTGGAAACTGTAAAGCAAATGGCACTTCAACAAATGGTAGCAGGGTCACCTTTGCGGACATTATGCCTGCTAATTGCTGGGCAACCTGCTGATGTCTTTTCTGCAGATACCACAGCCATTAGTAGCATGGCTGGTTTGGCTAATTTGCCTCAGCAACCACCACAGGTAGATGCTTTATTCTCTGCTAAATACAGTTGTGGGTAGCTATATTGTTGTAATACTTTTTTTGGAAGGTTTTTTGCGCGAAGCGATTATTGAGCTGTTATATATCAGAATATTTACTTCTAGGTCTTTTTTAACGTCTCTCTTGTTTCTCAATATCTTTCTTTAGTTTAAGTTTTACAGGAACTTCTCCTAAGCTTGAGGTGGCTTATTGTGTATTTGTGTTGTGATGATTTTTGCAATACTCAGTTTCTCGCGAATGGTATGCTGGATGACTGGGAGGATAATTTAGCAATGATAACTGCAAATAGAACAAAGGATGATGAACTTGTGCTCATTCATCTTGGAGATTGTTTGTGGAAGGAAAGAAGTGATGTATGTTCTGGTCAATCATTTGGAGCACACTTTTTTTCTCTTCCTTGAGAATTCCTTCAATTCGCTCTAACTCTATGTTTGCCTACTTTCTGAATTTTTTTTTAGATAATTGCTGCTCACATTTGCTATTTAGTTGCTGAAGCAAGTTTTGAGCCATATTCAGACAGTGCAAGGTTGTGTCTTGTCGGTGCAGATCACTGGAAATTTCCACGGACATATGCCAGTCCAGAGGCTATACAGGTTTGGACCAATTTTTTTATGAATTATGCATTTTCCAAGAGTTCAAAACATCCTATCAACTGCCTAGGACATTTTGGGCTCACCCAGTAGAATTTCAACTTGAATAAAGATAAAACAAATGGTGGATCAGAATCTGATTGGAGCATGACAAATTGGATTCAGAATGTTCTATTTTTGTGTATTCTTCTCTGCACTATCAATTTTCTTGCTTTGTTGAGTTCATTAGCATCTATTATCTGCGCTCAGCACTCTCCGTGCTTTTGTCTGAAGCAGTTCTAGGGCCCCACTAAATGATTATTGACTCTTTTTACGATAATACTTCTAATTAGTGTATGTGTGTGGTTGGAGAAGGTTTTGTAACTGTGAGGACTCGGACGCTAATCCATTCCTTAATCGTCTTTAGGAATATTAAATCATTCATAATAAACAGGGTCTAAAAATTTTTTTTTTAAAATGCAAAGCGGAAACGTAATGTAATTAAATTCAAATTACATATTAACCATGACATACAATTATTGTATAATCTACAATAATTCAACTAGGTTCAACTACATGTCAGTCCTGAATCCTAAGTTGCTTCTGAAGCCCGGATCTCCACGCTATCTAGTCCAGCCTCGTTCTCTTCTTGACCCTGGTTCTATCCCACCTGTTGCCATGCACACATACAAACAAGCCAACAGCCGGATAACTCCGGTGAGATATAGATATCCCAGTATAAATCATGTATACATGCAATCATATAAATCATATAAGAGCATATAACACAATCATATCCTACATTAACCTCAGGATATAAATCAATAACAAGAATAAATCATATTCTAAACATGTACCCTAGTCAGGAACATAATTCAATATCTAGAATAAATCCTATTCTAGGCATGTACCAATATCAGGAACATAAATCAATATCAAGAATAATTCCTATTCTAAACATGTACCAATATCAGGAACATAATTATATTCAGAAACATAAATCAGTATTAATCAATACCATAAGATATAACTGTCACTCAATCCAGTGACTCTACATTTTAGACTAGACTCAATCCTAGTCTAGGGATCCCGGTTTCCAGATGTGGTATTCCTATATCGAATTCCGTAAAGGATGGAACCATAATCTCTATTACTCGATATAACCAGTGCCCTGGTATTCCTATATCGAATTCCGTAATAGAAGAATTCCAATACCCTTTACTCGATATAACCAAATATGGTGTTCCTATATCGAATTCCGTAATAGATTCCATTACTCGATATAACCAAATATGGTGTTCCTATATCGAATTCCGTAATAGATTCCATTACTCGATATAACCAAACATCCAGTGTCCTGACCTATCTGTCAAGGGCTGTAGCTCTATCGCTAATATCCTATCTTGAGACATCGTGCAATGTGCCGTGGCGATACCACCACTATCCGGCACTTCTGTCACAAGATAACTCGTCTAATACCTGTCATCTAATATCAAGAGAACAAGTACATCAATCAACTTAATGCAATATCAATGCAATAAGGTAAAGTATGTGATTTAGGGAAACTCGAGTCAAACCTCTCTCGAGTTGTGCAATCCCAACTCAACATTAATTTATACCTTTATCTTCTCGCTCCGAAGAAGAAGAAGAAGTCCCGACTCTATCTCGGTCCATTCCCAATCTGGTAATAACAATATCGAACAGATATAACATCAATAAACAACTCAGTTCAATACCTGTTCTGATCAATATTCAAATCACAATAAAATCTGATCAATGTCAAGTCAAGACCTAATCTAATCCATATCGACAATATCACGATATAATCGAAATCACTACTGAATCTGATCAATATCAATTAACTGATGTTTCGACGGCATAACAATACTTTCTCGATAATCCCGTCAGTCCAAACATCACAGATATAATACCAGAACTCGTAATCAATATCAATACCAGTCATAAGCTCAATAACCATACATATCTGATATGAATTTTCAGTCAAATCCCTTCCAAAAATCATAACAATTACATAAACAGTCCGTTCTTTAATCTGACTTCGATTCTATGATGTCTAACATGACAAGAACATCATATATGAATTCTATTCACTTCTGACAACAGCATAATTTCAAAGTATATCAAAACGTAGCAAAACTTACGTCCAGTTGTAGCCTACGTTGCTAGGAACTCGGTACTGTACTCAGATTCAAAATCTGACGGACGGATTGAAATAAAAAGACGTAAGGATATAAAGCTTCCTCCTCGTTTCATTTTGTGATTTTCTCCAGGAAGATTCGTGTATATATATATATATATATATATACACTTCAACTTGCATGCATCCAGAAACGTGGCACAATTTCATTCTGCATGATTCGCGCTCGGGCGGTAAGAAACTACCGCTCGAGCGCGGCAGTTTCTGCCCGAAATCTTTCTTATCACACACTGGCGCTCGGGCGGTAATATTCTACCGCTCGGGCGCCACACGTTCTGTCCGAGTGATGTTCTTATGGAACACTGGCGCTCGGGCGGTAACTTTCTACCGCTCGGGCGCCAGACTTTCTGTCCAAAATCCACATCCATGGTGCATTGGCGCTCGGGCGGTCTCTTTCTACCGCTCGGGCGCCACGAGTTCTGTACAACAATCTTATTTTTCTTGCACCGACGCCCGGCCTCGTCATTTGAGTTCTTATAACCTCAATCACATCAATTAATCAACGTCTGATTATAATAATTAAATCTCGGGCATTACAGTAACATTATTAATATCTATTGAAACTTAATAAACTGATTTATGTTGGGTTGTACTGGTCCTGGAACTGAACCTTCGCCATCAATTTCCTGTAGTTGCTTGTGGCTATGCTTTCAGAGGCAGAGCGTGGCTTAGTCTATGATTTATGTTTATTCAATTTGACCTACATGCATATCTGATTCTCCGATCTTTATACAGAGGACAGAGATATACGAGTATTCAAAATCACTTGGGAACTCCCAGTTTGTCCTACTTCCATTTCAACCATATAAGCTTGTATATGCACACATGTTGACAGAAGTTGGGAGGATATCTGATGCGTTGAAGTACTTACACTGCTTTTAGCTCACTTATCTTTCATCAATTATTACTTATATTTCTCAGAGATTGGTGTTTAATGTAGGTACTGTCAAGCGGTACTAAAATCACTTAAGACAGGACGAAACCCAGAGGGTGAGAATCTCAGACAGTTGGTTTCATCTTTGGAAGAGAGGATCAAAGCTCATCAAGAGGTTTCTTGGCTTTTGTGTGTGTTTGTGCTTGTCTTGTATAGTGATACCTTTAACCAAAACTTCTTTTATGTAGGGAGGTTTCTCCACAAACTTAGCCCCTAAAAAATTAGTTGGTAAATTGCTCAACCTTTTTGATAGTACTGCCCACCGTGTTGTTGGGGGTTTACCGCCACCTGCTCCAACAGCTGGTGGCCCTATTCAAGGTAACATGAATTATCATCAAACAACCGGGCCTAGGGTATCAACTAGTCAATCAACATGGGCTATGTCATCATTAGTGCCTTCTCAATCCATGGAGCCTATAAGTGAATGGGCAGCTGATGGCAACCGGATGTCAATGCATGCCAGAAGTGTTTCAGAACCAGACTTCGGTAGAAGTCCAAGGCAGGTTTGTTTCAATCATATGTAGTGACTCTTTTTCTATGGATGGACCTGTTCTTCAGTTACTGGCTTGTGGGTCTTCTGGTTAATAATATTTGACATATTTACAACATGCAGGATCAGGCTCAGTCATTGAAGGAAGCAAATTCCGCTGGCGAGCAAGAAAAAGCATCAGCAATAGGCAGGCGATCTCGATTTGGTAGTTTTGGTTTTGGATCTCAGCTACTACAGAAGACCGTAGGTTTAGTTCTCAACCGTCAAGGCCGCCAGGTGATTAGTTTAGGTCTTTTATTTGACATTAATATGCCTAGTGACTCCTAATTCATCTCTTGAAATTTGTTTTTTGTCATATCATATTGTTGCAATATCTTGTAGGCTAAATTGGGTGATACGAACAAGTTTTATTATGACGACAAACTCAAGAGATGGGTGGAGGAAGGTGCTGCACCTCCAGCAGAAGAAGAAACACTTCCACCTCCACCGACAGCTGCAATTTTCCAGAATGGAACGTCAGATTATAACTTAAAGGCTCCGCTGCAAAATGAAAGTTCTCATGTCAACAGAAATCCTGAATATGGAAGCACAAGTCCTCTAGATAATAGTTCAGGAATTCCACCACTTCCTCCAACTTCAAATCAATACTCTGCCCGAGGAAGGATGGGCGTACGATCGAGGTAAATTCAAGAAGTTGCTTGGTGAAGCAAAGACTAGGTCATATTTGACAATTATCACATAATAGGCATTGTGCGAAACTAGATCATCTCAAACGCATAGAATGACAGAATATTAACAGTTGATCTTGTGTCATCGCGATTGTTAGCAGAACTGCAATGTGAATGATTATCTGACGGCAAATGAAATTATTTACATGTGAACTTTCAAAAATCTGCATTTACTTGCTTCAACTTAACATCTTACTCGACGAGTCCTCTGTCCTCTGTCCTCTGGCAGGTATGTCGACACCTTTAACCAAGGTGGTGGGAACACGGCAAATTCATTCCAGGCTCCTGCTGTTCCTTCAGTCAAACCAGCAAGCAGCCCCAACCCAAAATTTTTTGTGCCAGCACCCGTGGCCTCGGTTGACCCATCAGTTGATGCTCCTGTCAATGGCATGCAAGACAATCCGTCAACTCAGGAACATCCTTCCACCTCTCCTTTAAGCGACACATTCCAGTCACCTGCACCACCTCCAACATCCATGAACATGCCAAGATTTGCCAGCATGGACAACATCTGGAACAATGGTACAAGCAATTATGGTTCTTTTTCGACACCTTCACGGCGTACAGCATCATGGAGTGGAAGATTAAACGATTCGTTCACTCCTCCGCATAGGGCTGAAGTAAAACCTCTGGGAGAGGTATTGGGCATGGACCCGTCTTCATTCACATCAAGTGACCCTTCTTTTGTACATTCGTCAAAAAATGGCGGTAATGTTGGAGATGATCTTCACGAAGTGGAACTCTGATGCCGTGAGATAGATCATTGCAATTTATACAACACAACAGCTCTGCTGCTTAGATGTCAAAAATTGCAGGATGGGAGAGTTCGAAGGAGATGAATTTTGTTTACCCGTTGATCCTCTTTTCTCCCATTTACTTGCATCAGTTTTTAACTTTTTTTGGCTTCTCTCGTTATTATTTTTTACAGTTGTATGCTATAAATCAGTTGTTACCTAGCTGTTTACTGTATCTATTGAGAGAAGATTGTAAAAGGAAACGTTATATAATTGTTACGTTGGAAAGAAACAACGCGAATTGTACAGTTCACTTGTTTGCTGGGCCATAAATTGTTGAATGGACAAATCCCTTTTGCTACTTATGAGCTCAATGTAGGAATGCTTTTGAGGGATCTGCGGTATTTTTATATATCTTCATAGGCTGCTAAAATAGATTTGAAAGAGTTTCAATGCGGGGCTCCCAATTTTAGTGTGATGCTGTTCTTTTTTGGTGAGTTGAAGCAAACCGATATGTGAGCCGCCCAACTCATTGGCCCGCCCTGTCAATTTGCTAAGTTGGAAAATTGTCATACCAACCTACCAATTTTATAATTGTGAAAAATTCATTTCCGTGCATTAGATGACAGTTTCTCGCCAATTCCATGTTTACTGATAATGTTCCAAATATTTCACGCACCATTTTTAAAAAGACGTTTTTATTAGGTAATTTCTTCATCTAAACACTGTATCTAACTATATGCAGCTTTCTTGTTAGACTACGTAAGAGGAATTACCATAGTTTTTCCACACTCAAAACAATTTATAAAGAATTTAATAAATTAGGTAGCTTGCCTTGAGTTATCATAGACGAAGATGATGCTAAGTAGCATACTTCAGAAACAAGATTCTGGATCCTATCTTGCCTTCAAACAAAACATGACTAGAATGTTCATAACATACTGTGCACATTGATAAACCGATTAAATAAACTTGTAACAGTGGTGCAATAGAAACTCAAGGACAAAAAAAAATTAAATCCAGTTGAGTGGGACCTTTATCCCAAATTGTGGTTCCTTACCATTTAAAGGTTTAATCGAAAGTATATAACAATGAGGAAAAAAATTCAAAATCATTTTTTGCACTCAGCAACAGTAGTATAGTGACCTCAAAATTCAGCAGAGCCAGGTGCTCGAGGAAAAGGTATCGCATCTCTTATATTATCTATTCCAGTGGCAAACTGCACAAGCCTCTCAAAACCTAATCCAAATCCGGCATGGGGTACTGGAAGGAGAAAGAAATAAAACATGGGTCGATTAAAGTTATTGAAATTCATTCTCTCAAAAGAAAGATCGCATTGAACAAAAAAGTATACTGAGCACAAAGATTCTTGATTAGTAACTTTTAGACATTTTTTACGTTGGCGTTGTAAATTTAAAGTTTCGGGCCTTCCACAGTAAATAAAAGTTGTGAGCAATTTAACTGAAGCGAGAGATTAACATAACCAAGAATATGCATTTCTCACCTGAACCATATCGCCGCAGATCAAGATACCACCAATAACTCTCTTTGTTGAGCTTCAGGTCATCCAACCGTTGTTCCAAATAAGTAAGGCGCTCTTCTCTCTGGCTTCCACCAATAAGTTCACCAACCTGACATAGAAAGCATGTTATTATTTCATAACAGATAATGATGACAACATTCCAAGAGTGTACTGAACTGTTCAATGAAACCATTCCACACCCAAATCATATCTACATAAAATGACACAAAATGTGATGATAAAAACAAGTTTGCCACCTAATCACCAGTTTATACATAGGTCAATCACAAGTAGCATTTTCAACCTTCTACTTGATAAAGTGCATATCAAGTATGAGATGATTTGTTCAATTGAAGTAAACATAGTTATTAGAAATATTTGGTTGCCTACTTGTCACAATAAATCTTCAGAGAGATTAGATCTTATATTCAAGTTATAGCTCTGGCCACAACATTTAACAAATCTCATGACTAGCAGCTCGATGTTATGCCCCAGTACTGCTAGCAAAAACTGTTCACTTTTTGCTCCTCCAAGTGAAAAGGTTTCCCATTCAAAGGAACAATATCCACAAATATGTCTCTTTTAATGTGAAGAACCAGCCGAATCTGTATAAATAAATGCTTCTGTACTTTAAATCTCAAATTTATGAAGAATAGTCTTTTGAAAAAAGTACAGTTCCTTTGAGATACATTTACATTTGACCATTCGATCTGTATATTTTTCATAGGGTGAATGCGTGTATTGACAAACTAAAATCACTATAATCTAATATCCACTTGAGTGACTTAGTTTTTAATTTTCCCTTAGCCTCACTTTCTTTAAGAAGCAGAATGATGGTAAGTTGTGAGTGACACCACCTTTTCCAACTGATTTAGAACCCCGAGAAGGTCCCTCATATCATATGTCATAGTTGATTAATGACTACAAAGTGGATGACTGCTAATCTACCGCACTAAACATAACAACTCCTTCAAGACGATGTCCAGCAAGAAATGGAGGACGATAAATAAATGGATAACATCTCACTCAAATAATACATGTTATATGCTCAGATGCATAATCTAATGTTCAAAGTAATATTTCCATTGAAAATGTACCCGAGGAACCAACATATCCATGGCCGCAACAGTCTTTCCATCATCATTTTGCCGCATATAAAACGCCTTGATCTCCTGGTAGCCATATAGAAACAGCCATTCATTAATCAGCAATATAAATATATTTAAGATCAATGCAATTGAGAAAAATATCCATGCCTTGGGATAATCTCGTAAAATTACTGGGCATCCACCAAATGCCTCTTCGGTGATATAACGTTCATGTTCACTTTGCAAATCACATCCCCATGTTACCTATCCAAAGGAAAAAAAACAACGGCTTCATATAATCAGGTTCTATTCACTGTAGGAAGCAATTCTAAGCATAATGTGATAAAAATCATGAGATTAAATGGACGAAATCATAATCAAGACTTTAACAAACCTATACTTTGGTGTCGTCAAGTATGCTAAAAACAATATGATGTCAACATATATAAAATGAAAGGTCCATATGCTGAAAAAGTTGCACTCTGCAACTCTTGAACTGGTTTTAGATGTTCTTAAGAACTAAAAAAATTGAAATTATAGAAGGACTTGCCAAGCATCTAACTCAAGTGTAAATCGACAGTGACATGGTTCTAACCTTACTGAATTACCAATATTACTTCAAAAGTTATGGTATGCATTACCTTTCTCTAGCAGTAATAATTAATCAATGTCATCCAAGAAAATCCTTTTACCAAAGTACATCCTCGGAAATTTTATTTGGGAAAAGGGTTATATACTCTACTCACATTAACAGCAATCATATTCAACTCATGAATTAAAAGGGAGCTAAGCCAAATCAGAGCAGATCAACCAACAGTCCCATGGAATTCACGTCATAGTGTAAGAAACAATATGTACGCCAGGAACTATCTTTCTAAGATATGGTTCCGAGATTGTATAGGTACCGGAAATTCAAACGTCTTCTTCGAGCTCAGGAGAAGCTCAACAGCTTCAGTGTAAGTCAACTGCACAAAGTTTTTCTCAACAACATCCTGTCCAGCAAAAATTTGAAGCAACATTCAGCTACATGCACAAACATACACGGTGAAAAATTTGAGCATAGAAATTTCAAGTCCCCGAAAACATGAAAGTCTTATTTTCACATTTATTTCATTAAAAGCCCTATATTTAAGAAGGATGATATATCACAATATGATGAATATCTAATGTTATTTTAAATTTTATACCCTCAGTCGGTCAATGATGCCTTTCTCAATCCAAGTATTGAAGAAGTCCATATCTTCCTTGCAGTTCTCTAGAATGTATTGTACCTTTGACGTAACATTGAAAAATAATTTAGTCCACCAACATAAGAAAAACAAGAGGCAAGATAGCCACTATTAAATAAACAATAAATTGATAGTGGGTGTCGTAAATAACATACTACATACTGGAGATACGCAGTTGCACAGGCCATGTCATCTTCAAGATCAGCAAATGCAAGTTCTGGCTCTATCATCTATAAAAGGAAATAGAAGTCAACAAAATGTTATGCTCACTCTATGTGTAAACCATAAAGCACTACCTTTCAGGAATCAACGTTTCAAAATTTAGAGGCAAAAAAGTAAAGTAAAAGGATATTGATGGAAGGATATGCAGACACGTTAACAAAAGTGAGTTGTAAATGGTACCCAAAATTCAGCCAAGTGTCGAGAAGTGTTGGAATTTTCCGCTCTAAATGTGGGACCAAAAGTATACACCTGGGCGAAAGCAAGTCTCTATCTCAGACTTGAAATAGAACAAAAAGGGAATTCACCTTCAAAAGTTCCCAAAAATAATTTAAAATTCTAGTTCTTGAAGAAGATGAGTACATGCTATGCAAGAGCATACTTGTTTGACAAGAACAAGAAAAGAAAAATACATCAGAAAGAGCAGTAGCATATGTCTCAGCATTGAGTTGTCCAGACACCGTCAAAAATGCTGGTTTTCCGAAAAAATCCTGCCAAACAAGATAATTAACATAATCTTGACGTGAACTTAGTGAGGAATTGAAGTTGTATATGTTTTTTATTTTTCTCTCTTTTTGTGCGTATCACTTATCCCGTTGTCCGCAATTATTGCTTCTAATTAATGAATATAATATAGTTTCCTATAAAAAAAAATTCAACTTCAGTTGCAGAAGGCTAATAGATAAGCTTTATAAAATTCTCGGGAATCAGTGACAGAAACAGGAGTTTATATGCTGCTTTATTTTGGAGATAGATGCGCTGTTAACTAGATCTGTAAGGCATGATATTAACTTTATCCAGTAGAAGTAAATGTAAAAGAATAGAAAAGACTACATGTACTTCATAAAATGTTGCAGGATAAAGGGGAGACAACACTTTCCTGATTACAGAGCGTCAATTGAATAAAAGGAAAAAATTACTTTTACACCATGTTTTGCCCAATACCAAGCCTAACTTTATGTCCACCGCAAGAACAATAGAACATAGAATTAACATCAAAGTGCTTATAATTTTGACAATTTTTATTGGATTAACAGAATAGTAAAGTGATTCATCATCTAATCTAAGAGATAAAAAGTGTGATGCAACTGATTAAAACATAAACATCTGATAATTAGTTAGTTTGATGTAATATGGTTGAATGACATATTTGATATAAGGTATTGCGCTGTGATGAGCAAAATGATTCTGATGGTTATGTACTGATGTGGGATAATATGAAGATTTTTGTTTGAAGGGAGCAAATAAAACATCATTTGGACTTTACAAAATGATATACATTTGTTATTCCTTTGGAAACTATTTATTTATTTGTTTTAATTATCTTACTTTCTTTCACCCATCCCCATCACAGACATTGAATTCCTAAAATTTGCTGCCCAAACACAATATTCAAACTCATAGCTTCACCAATATCAATCTTCTTCTTCAGAGCCAAGTACTCATCTTCACAGCTATCATTTCCTCTACGGAACCCAAATCTTTCATGGGCTTGCCTGGGAAGATGGATAAAGGTTTTTGAAATGCAAATTTTACGTTAAGGGGGACAAAGATGGTAATGAAGCTCTGTCTCAAGAAATGAAGACCCTTACTACCACCATTGAGTTCCAAAGCACGATCTTTTCTTCTATCGTCACTGCTATAGAATCACTGATGATACCTCACATCGCAGCCATCCCCATGGCAGTAGTTTCAACTTAACATCCACACACCAAAAACTGGCAAGTTGAGTGGTGGCATTTTCTAAATATTGCATATGCAGGATAATACACTTTAGTTAGGACCGTTTAGCATTGAATTATAGAAACATAATTAAGGGCCTTAGAAACACAGTTTTGAATATCATGGTTGTTTATAAAGTATGACTACCCATGGTTGTGGTCGTCGCCATGGCCAAATTAAAATTTCACTCTTAACTTCAGCTGACGACAAGAAAAAACAAACAGCAACTAAAACTTACCTGTGACCAATCAATTAAACCATCCTTTGTTGTGGGGATTGCACTCACTGGAGATTCTGTGCTTTCCCCGGAGTTAGGAACCTGTTCAAGAAACAATTATTAGCAGATAAGCAAAGAAAAATATGAACCACATGAAAACATTAATAAACAGTACAATGGGGGTCACTAAAAGAAGCAGATACTATTCTGTGCCACAGATTTTATTCATCAGGAAGCTAAACGCATACAGAAACTGACCACATACCTCAGAAAAATAAAGAAAAATTCTCAAAAAAAGTAATATAATCTCTGTCACCATATCATAAGGAAAAAATAAGGAAATACAGAGATGAAATTCTATGGAAAAGTAAGTCTATCAATTGCAAAGGATGAAAAATGGCCACGAAGTAGATTCATCAGTTAACAACATTTAATCAGCAGCAAAGAAAGTTTTGCTGCATTTTGGAAAACATGGTGATCTCAATCTGCCCACCCAAGTCTAATTCAATATCAACAGAAAGTTGAAACTAAAGAAATATGCACAAAAATACAATGCATGTTCCCTAAGCAGAACTATGGAGAGCCAAAATTGGCAACTTAAGCTATTCATAGATAAGTGCCAATGCAAACTTTGAGTAAGAAAAGTTCTTAACACATAGAGTAATTGTAGAAACAGCATACCAAGGTTGTTACACAAAACTGTTCACCAGCTCCTTCACAATCTGAAGCTGTAATGATTGGACTTGAGAGCCAAATAAAACCATTTTCTTGAAAAAATTTGTGAGTGGCAAAGGCCAAGGCATTCCTCACCCTCGAAACCTGAATCGATTGGAAATGAACTTATGATTACTACCTGGAAGAAATTACAAAACTTGAAATCCATACCATCCCCATCATTGTAGCATAAGAAGTGCGAATTAAAGTGCAAAAAGAATACACCTAACAGACAGATGATGTAAAAAGAAGACGGCCGTTCATTATGAAATGGCTCCTAACTGGGAAATCACATGGAACAAAAGAAACATTAATAAGAGAAGTGTGGTTTGAAGGGCAACAGATTGAAAAGTCAATACCAGATGACACTGTATTATCAAGGCTAAATAATTTAACACTAACAAAAAATAATTATTCTATTTCCCAAGGGTCAAGTCACTCCTTTCACGGTCTTCACAATGCACATTGAGGTGAGAAAGTTTCCAAGGAAAAGAACAACAATAGAGCACTTGATCTGATGGGTAGAGAAAGAAATTCTACATTTGTAACACTAAGGTTCGTTTTTATAGAATGAATTATACAACGTGACAAGGATGCTACATTTGTAACACTAAGGTTCGTTTTGTAGAATGAATTATACAACATGACAAGGACAATTCCCTTTAACAGGAATGAGGAGTCCTACCGCACCAAAAGTATTAGTTCTTGGACGAAGATGAGCCTTTGTTCTTAAAAACTCTCTGCTGACCCTTTTCTTCTGGATGGGAAAAGAAGGATCACTCTTACCAACCTGCAAAAAAATTGGTGAATCGAAGGAAAAAGTTAAAAGAATGGTTATATTTATTGAATAAACAATTACAATAACTGTATGCAGGTATGCAGAACATGTAAGTCAAAACAGATGTATTTTACTTCACACAGGTCGTCTGGTATCTACTTTAACATCCTTTGTGTTATGCACTTGGTATGGCTCTTAATGGAAGTATTGTTGGATCATCTTGGATTTAGAAGAAATTTTGAGATCATTTTCCGTGAATTTTGTCACGTGATGGGAAAAAATCATAAAATTTTCTCAGAGATATTTAAAAATTGTCGCTGTTTATCTTTTTTACTAGATTATATGAGTAACCCCTATCAAAAAGCTTCCCCCTTTAATAATAGAATATATTCTGAAGCCACAAATTTTACGTTATTTTATCGAATTGTATACTTTGACACCATAAGAAAACACAAAAATTCACATATATATATATTGTTAAATTTAGAAACGATTCTAGCCACTTGCAGGTTCTTAGACTGCCACCCGGCAAGGCTAAATAGAACCAAACCAGGTATATGCATAAGAAACCACACAGCTGAAAACATGATAACAGAATAAACCAGCCCCCACTTGGTTCAGTAAACCGGGACACCAACAAGAACATGCCTTCTAGCAAGAGAACTTCTATAATGTCAGATATTTATGTGATAATAATTAAGCTTACTAGATACAAGATTTGGCTTAATTTGAAAATCACGACATCAAGGGCAAACATTAATGCAAAATAAAATTTAACTGAGAAAAATTCTCACCGTTACAAGTTTCTCAACCTTCAATTCCACCTTTTGCTTTGATCCTTGACTACCTACTATTGTACCTTGTATCCACACTGAAGCACCAGTTGATATCACGCCATTCTCCACCTGGTAAGAAGCTTTCAAATTAGAATGATGAATTGACAAGAGTTGATACCTATCCATCTCAATCAGAAAGGGAAGTTGAACATCCACAATTAATGGGAGAAAAAAGAAGTTAGGTCAACAGACCAAGATATTGCAATAGATGCCTACATGCAAAAGGCATGCACGCATCAATAAGCATCCATTTGAAGGAAAATATGCCAGAAAACTTGTGGAATCCACCATAAAATTCCATGCATCAACCAACCAGTCGCAAGTAACATGTCAAATTGATTATCAGTATGAAGATTTACCCACTGTAACAGGTTTACCATTGTCTTCAATATGGTCAACTAACTGCTCCATATGAGAAAGTTCCATTGGATATTATTTTTTATTTGTTTTTCATGGTAAATTTTAGTCTCTTGACAACCCTAAAAAGATCTTCATATAGAGGACATTTTATGTGGTTGAAATCACTATTTATGTAGAAAACAAGAGGTCAAAAGAGAAAAGATAAGTATATTCTCCAAAACTATAGAAGAGTTGCACAGTGGGTCTCAACCTAGAACACTTTTAAGGCATCTAATAATCTACACATAACTTAGGGTGCATAGTATTGCCAAAATCTCTTAGATATGCCACGCTCGTTATGGGACAGTCTTGGAGAGAAAACATATTGCTCCTAAATTCAAATATAGCGTTATGCAAGCAGCACAATAAACAGAAATTTTTAATAGCAACTAACCAAATCAAACTGGCACAAGTTAAATTAAATAAATTAAAATTATAAAAAGGCAAAGAAACAAAAAGGGGTAGGGTCAATCAATCACCAAGGGACCAACAAGAAGATCTCTCGACAGGTACTCCCTCTCGCTAGTCAGCCCTAATCTTCTATTCTGAATCAACGTAGAACTCCAAAGGACATGAGTTACCATCAATTATGCTAGAATCACATGGTGATTATGCAAAACGTGGGACATATCCTAACAGTAGAAATTAGAATCAAAAGGGACACCCTTTCATCAATTGATCACCTCATAGTACACAAACACTCACTTCGTAAATTGATTTGGTAACAAAATGCAAACAGTGCGTTATATTTTATACATTTGAGAACTCAAAGGACCACACACAGCCATAAGAACCAAGAGTTTTAATGGAACACCACCCGGCTTCCCAAACACCTTTTTTCACGAGTCACAGCCATAGATGCTTCAAAATTAAAAACATCGAATTCGTTATCTTCCGTAAGATTATAAGCATCTAGTTAGAAATGTTTGTAAATTACTTAATCCATGCAGATAAGGTGTGTAAAACACTTGGATCACAATATCGTAGTTTAGCTAGGATAAGTTAGTATTGCACTGCAAAGAAAAATAGTATTTGTGTAAGAAAAATCTAATCTTTATCTAGAGCAACAAGATTGTCAGTTTCTGTGGACTTCTAAAACCAGCATATACAAGTTTGTGTAGCAAACTGTTGGCATTTTGGAATAATTCTTGATGAACGATCAAGATCTTATAGGAGATTAACAATGTTTTTCCAACTGACACCTTCAGCTCCAGCTTTCACAAGAGATCCTTTCTTGTTAATCTACAACCCTAAGTACAGATTTTGCATGAGTAAATTTTCAGGATACGGGTCAAATTACTTTCTTAAACTTAAGCAAAATCTTCTCCGAAAATTCTACGATGAAGCAAAACACGACTTTCAAAACAAAAACAAACTCTATCGAATGTCCTATATCGATGTGATCCGAATTAAAGCAGCATCACAATATTCAAATAATACCAAAAAGTCATGTCAATTTATTCCATTTAACGCATAAAACATAATCTGAACATTGATCATTTCAATATCATTTATTAGCACAATGTGTACAAGCAGAAATATCAACAAAATGTCAAACTTTTGAGAAAGATAACACTACCTGATCATACCCTTCGGCATCGTAACTCATCACGCATTGCATATTTGAAAGACACGAGCCATCATTCACCTGGTAATCAGGTAAAACCCCATTTATAAAACCAAGTAGAGAGAAAGAGAAATCGAAAAGAACCACAAATTACAAATTTGAAATGAATGTGACGTCTAACCTCGATAAATGTCACACTACTCTGAACCCTGAGTGTTCTAACCCATCCCCTGACCACAACAGTCTCCCCCAACTTGTTTAAACCTTCTTCAGGTCCTGCTTTTATGTCCACAATTTTGAACTTCTTGCGAAAATCACGGATTCTCTCAAATTTCAAATTCTCAGATTTAGGGGAGGAGGAGACGGCGGAAGCAACTACGGAGCAAAATCTGCCACGGTGACGGAAGCGGGAGACGGCACTGTTGGTGGTGGAAGAGAAGAGTGTGTGTGTAAAATTGAGACTGTGAATGAAAGAGGAGAGTGTCACAGCGGAGGAACGCGAATTCAAGAGGCGGAGAGTGGAGGCCGCCGGCGATAAAGCAGCCGCCATCTTTTATCTGCGAGTGGAGCACAATCCGTTCGTGTACATGTACATTTTCTTTTTTATTTGAGCGAATAACCAGTTAATTGGATAAAAACCCATAATTCATTATTTAGTCCCTGTTACAACTTTAAATTGTGGTTTTACTCCCTATTCAATAAATTAAAACAAACAAATAAATAAATGAATTCATACACACATTAGTCATTACGTGACGTAACTCGAATTTTTCATTACAAAGAATTAATATATTAATAGTTCGAATATTAATAATTTCCATCTGCAAAATAATTGCAGGTTCTCGCCATTTAAACCCGAAAATGTAATAAAATTGAGATATTTTTCTGTCCTAAATTTTGTCCTTGGCCCGAAGAATCTTCCGCATCAATTTTACAATGGGTTGGTAAGACTGACAAGCTGTCACCACACCCTCAGAACCAACACCACCCTCTAAATCAGCAAGGCCCATGGCCCGAGCAGCCATCATCGACAACAACCTTGTTCCAGCACTGTTCAAACACATTTCCACGTGAAACCATAACTAATTGATTCGAGGACAAATTAATTTGTGTGAGACGGTCTCATGGATCGTATTTTGTAAGACAGATCTCTTATTTGGATCATCTATGAAAAATAGTAATTTTTCATGCTAAAAGTATTATTTTTATTGTGAATATTGGTTATTTAGGTCATCTATGAAAATTTATCATTTTTTATGTTAAGTGTATTGTTTTTTATAACAAGAGTATTACTTTTTATTGTGAATATCGATTTGTGAGTCTGTCTCACAAAAAACATACTCTTAATTCAATTGAATATTTTAAAACCTCATGATTATTGAAATAAATATATGATTCGAACTTATCATTTTATTATTATGATATATGATTTATATGCTTAGATGATCTCAGTCATAATAGTAGTTTATATTATAAAAGATTAACATTCGATGAACGCGTAACATGTTTGTATAATTTGTTTTGAAAGCGACGATAAAGTTTGGGGTTATTAGGGTTCATATTCACGATCCATTTTTCGATTTTCTCAATTCCCATTCCCTCGAATCATGGGCGGCCATGGGGGTTTAAACATCCTGCCTCAAAAGCGGTGGAACGTGTACAACTATGAGAATCGAGAGAAAGTCCGGCGCGACGAGGAAGCCGCTGCCAGGGAAGAGCAGCTTAAGCGCGAGCAAAGCCGGAAACGTGATGCTGATTTGCGGCTGGAGAAGCTCCGCCAAGCCCGCGGCTTATCCAACTCATCTGATCAAGTTGACAGAGATAAGCCAGCTTCCAACCCGGCCGAAATCCCTACGGAGCTCCCTAAAGAACCGGAGTCTGATTCAAGGCACATTAATTTGTTTGAAGGGATTCGGATTTTCGACCCGATTAAACCTGGTGATGGGAAACGTGAAGTAAAAAAGGGCAAATTTTGGAGGGATAGTGATAATAGCAGTAACAAGAAGGCCAAGAAGGTTGAGGAAGCGAGGGCGGTTGGTCCGGAGGATGAGAAATACAGGATGGGGTATGGGGTTGCAGGGAAAGGTGTAAAATTACCGTGGTATATGGAGAAGAGAGCCATCGATGAGAACAATCTCGATGATGAAGAGGACTTTGAAGATGATTCGACATCGAAGGAGAGGGGAAAGGGTAATGGTGGGAAGAAGAGTTTGCAAGAGTTGAGGGAGGAGAGGTTGAAGAGAGAGAGGACGGAGAAGGAGAGGGAGAAGGCATTGATTGTAGAGAAGTCAAGGAGAGAGAGAGGGTTTTCTACCAGAAAGAGGAGCTAATTTGCTTGTAATGTAAAGTGTTCCGAAATTGAATTTGTATGGAATGTTGGTTATTTTTTATTAATGATGATGAAACTACTCTTAAATTTGAAACTCTTTATGAGGAAACATGTCTTGGATTCAATGTGCAGAACCTTGGTGAAATGAGCGCCATCCATTTCAATGCTATTTCATTTCATTAGGTTTAATCCCACTTGTTTAGAGGTTCCTATCTGTTCTTAAAAGCAGTATTGTTATCACATGCATCTTTTTTGGTAATTCACTTCATTTTTGTGTGTATGGGCATGATCTTCCTTTTTCGTGGTATAAACTGGATCATGATTGTTGAAAGCCCGCGTGCTTCCTGTGTCAAGACTCAGTGAGGTTCAGCCGTGGCTGCTTGACATAAGCCACGGCTCTGCCATTCAATGAAGTGTCCCTTAAATGCGAAGCCCCAATTTTGGTGCTATGTAAAGGCTCTAATTGCTTTTAGAACATGCCCTGAATTTAGAGAAACCCGAGTTTTTGGTTTTGTTGTTCAATAATAGATATTTGGTAATCTATGTGAAATTTTGTTTGAACATCAAGATTTATCATATTTATCCGTGGGGGGAGTTGGTTTCACTTTAATAAGACTCCTCACCTTGTGATTCGTGCTGAGCATTGAGTCTCGAGCTTCTAATGATTGGATCAGCTTCGCCCCTCTTGCAAGTATATTGTTGATTAATATCTCACCTGTTTCTTCAATTTTACATTATTTTGAAGGCGGAATTTGAGCTTTGGTTTATTGTGCATTCCTCTGGACTTTATAAGATATCTAAAATATCGTGTTTTTTCACATGCCAAACTTTATTGAAGAAATAAACTCTTGTAATTTGTAAAAGTTCAGTCCTTGGACATGCATGTTACTAACTAAAGTAAGTTCTTTTGTTCTTATTCCCTGCTGCTAACATGCATAGAGGGAGTGCTTGGAATCATAAATGTCATACCATGCATGTTTTGGGGTATGTATCATTAGAAGTAAGCGTATAAGAAGAATCTCGAGTGCATTGGGTATCAAAGACACGTCTTGTGTTATAAAAGACAAGTGCTCGACTGACGGTGCCTGAAGATGTGCTTTGACGTGGGGGCTTACACTCCCTATCAAGGCAACTACGGCCGCCTTCCAACCAGGATCATGGTGGGTCACACGGTGGTGTATGAGCCGTCATCTATGCATTCCCATAGCCACCTCAATTCAACACCTGTAAGAAAATCAGAGGGTCGAGGCGAAAATATACAACTCATACAAGACAATGAATGGCAGAAGACGCATCCAGTCATACGCATAAGGTAACAAATGATAAATTTTTTTTATATATCAGTTTTTAATTGTTAGAAACAAAATTGTTCTTAATTTTTATAAATATTTTAAGAAATTTTGTAAAATGATAAATTTTTTTTATATATCAGTTTTTAAGAGTTTCAAATGAAACTTATAAAATTCCAATCATATTTGCATGCATTATTTTTTAAAAAATATTTAGCATTTTTTTGTAATTTGAATTTCGAGAATTTTTCTTTTACTTATTTATGTGCATTTATAAAAAAAAATTTCATGTGTTTTTTTATTAATCTGATTCACATTTTCAAGCATTCGTGTTATAGAAAAAATAAATTAACTTTGATATATAATATTCAAAATATCATGATAACTATATAAATACTTTGTCAGTGGTATGAGTACCAAAATTTAGATAACTAAAAACATATGTGATGTATAAATTAAAGATATTATTATAATTTTAGTAAAAATTAAGTTTTAAAACAATTTTTCTCCATACATTTAAATTTTAACTTATATTAACTTTATATTTTGATTTCTCCTACTTCTACTTCTCACACACCTAATTCAAAATAAGACAAAAACTTATGTGAGATGGTCTCACGGGTCGTATTTGTGAGACGGATATCTTATTTGGATCATCCATGAAAAAATATTATTTTTTATGCTAAGAGTATTACTTTTCTTGTAAATATGAATAGGATTGACCCGTCTCACAGATTAGGATCCGTGAAACGGTCTCACATGAGAGTCACTCTCAAAATAATATATAGAGGAATCACATAAAAAATAAACAAAACACTCTCTATATAAGCTCAGATGTCATAAAGTAAGATTGCTTTAACTATACATGTTTGGTTGATTTAGTTTTCTTCTCATTATGCTAATCTTTAAAGTCGTTATCTTCATCGCAAAGATTGCAAAAGCCCGATAATTTATTTATAATCATAATATTTGAAACTCGTCTATTCTGTGTATTTGTGTTTCCATTAAATAAAATGCAATTTATAATTCATTAAAATGTTAGATTTATTTAATAAAACCTGATCTTGATTCATGTCTTTGTATTGAAAAACCAAATGTGATTTTTTTTTTTGAAAAATAACATTTATATATAGCATGCACACCACGTAACAAGGGTAAAAATTTGTGTGAACGGTCTCACGGATCGTATTTTGTGAGACATATATCTTATTTGGGTCATCCATAAAAAATAAATTTTTTATGCTAAGAATATTAATTTTTATTGTGAATGTTGGTACTACTGACTCGTCTTGCAGATAAAAAATTCATGAGATCCTTGTCTCCACATACAAGATGCTATTTACTTCAAAACCGATTGTATCAACTAATACCATACCACATTTAATAGGTTACGGTTTCTAAGAATTTTGTCTTCTCAGTTATTCCACCGCATTTTGGATTTTTAGCAAGTGTCGTTTTTAATGAATCTGTTTTGGTTAATTTATAAAACCATGATTATGGTATTTTTCTAAATAATCATATAATAAATATATATCTTACAATAAATAAAATATTAAGTTTAATATTCAGACTTTAAAAATCAAACGCCTATAAAATTATATCTTTTTACACTTTTCCCGAGCAAATTCATTATTTAAAAAAAAAAATCACCAAAACCACTCTTATTGTTTTGTATAAATTTGAATACGTAAAATCTTTACAACATAAAATATTTGTTAAAAAGGCGTTTTAATTATGTTATATACTAATTAAAATATATTATAAATAATTAAATCTTCTAAGTTGAGAGAATATTTTCAGATTAATTTCAAAGCAATAATAATTATATTTTTTTAAAACAATTCATTATTTATAAAATAATTTTATATTATATACAATTTTTAGTAATAATTGTTTTTCAATTTTGTTTAGATTGTATTGCACAAATAAAAAAAATAAAGTAAAATTTATGTATAGTATTTACATTCCTTTACACACGTGAGTATATCTATTTCTATTATTATGTAAAGAGCGGTCATAAAAATGATCTTTTGGTATGTTTAATTTTAAATTATAAAAAAATCACAAAATTATTAAATTAGAAAAACATATTGAATTAAAATAAAATATTTTAAAAAATAAATATTATATTATATTTTCATAATGCATAATATTTGTATATTAAGTTACATCACAAAAACATGTACGATTTTATGTTTATTTTGTGATATAAATATTTTATTTAATTTATCTATAAAAATATTTTTTTATCATAAATATTATGGGAGAAGTTCAGTAAAAGCCAAAATCTGTTATTAGATTGCTTTCAGCTGCCACTCCCTTGACTCTCCTGAACCGCCATCTTTCAAAGAGAAAAAGGTTCTTCCTTTTCTGAGCACTGCTATTGTGTAGGTTTAATTTTCTTGAAGAGCCATTTGAACTCCGAATTCACTAAATTTTTGTGCTATTTTTGATTATTTCTTTTATTTAAATCTTAAATTCTTTCATTGCTTTTTTTTTTTTAAACTCCGAATTTGCTAAATTTTTGTGCTATTTTTGATCGATTTCTTAAAATTCTTTCTTTGTTTTTTTTTTCGTTCCTTCCGAATCATACATTTATATTTAACTGGTTATTTGTAGATGGGTTGCTGGAATTTAGCTGAAGGGTTTTCTAGTGTGTTTGTTTGTCTCTATTTTTTTCAGCGTTAATCTCGAAGAGTTGTACACTACTTATTATTTTTTTTTATGAAACTTATTTTTCTTTATTATATGTTGAATTTAAGAATGTGAATTTTAAAACTTTGATCAGTAAAAATCGGGTGGAATGGCAAAGGGTTCATTCAGGGAAGAGCATGACCTCGGTTTGTGCTTTAATTTAGTCTCTTCAACTTTGTAATTGAATTTCCCATTCTTTTATTGCATAATTAATTTCCAACTCAATTATGTTTCAGCGAAAAGACGTGCAGAGGCTGCTAGAATCAGGGAGAAATACCCAGATAGAATTCCGGTGCGCATTTAGACAAATTTTTCGAAATGCGGATAATTATAGTTTCGGTTGCTTGCTTGTTTGAAACTTTGGATCAAAATTTTTATGCGTGGTTATGTTATAGTTCTCCACTAATCTGAGTATGTTTTGAAACTTATCAAGGTTTCAAATCTATAGGACTGAGTTCTAAGCTTTAAGGGTGAAGGGTTTTCCTCGGTCAATATATTTTCGGGTTTCCTTGGCTTCGAGGCATATGAAAAGATAAATTTACCGTCGACACACTATCAAATGATTGGTGAACTGATAAGTGTTGGAAACAAATTTGTATTGGTGAAGTGTAATCTGCGGTCAATATTTGGAATCAAGACTAAAATATAATTCAATCGATGAGGATTCCTCCGCAGGGGTGGGGAGAGGGGTGACTCGGAGATATGACTGTTCAAGTTGTATTTTTACATGGGTGAAGTGTACCTTGGTTTATAAATTTGAAGCATGGTAGGTTCTGATATCTTACATATGGTCCAGCGCCATTAAACGACCTACGAAGCTGCAGAATTTTAAATATTTCATCCATAACTTGTGTTTTTATGATGTAGGTAATTGTTGAGAAGGCAGAAAACAGTAGTATCCCCAATATTGACAAGAAAAAGTTAGTATCGGCTCTACCTTTTGCAATTACAACTTATATATGATTCTGATTTTTACTCAGCTTTCTCGACTTAAAACGGTGATGAGTTGTACCTGGAGTTGTTGGAAATAAAATAGTTTGCCTAAAAGGAGGAACCCTGTTGAGTAGTAAAATGGCTTCATTTTACCCAATCATGTTTTCCTTCCCCCCAAAATTGCTGTCGTTTTGTTTTGCCCCCTTTGCGAACTTCCTGACTTCTTCGATGAGCTTATAGATGTGTGTTATGGAAGGTACTAGGATTGATGTAATTCATGACATTATCAATCAATCATCCATTTTATTTTTGGTAGCTCATTATTCATTTGTATTTGTCTGACTTCTAGTTTCATGCAACGATAGAACTTGATGGGCTTAGTGAATATATTGTGCATACCAATTAATTCATTTCCTCTAGTTTCCTGATTCTTTAGTTCATTTCAAACATGTCAAACATGTAAACCTGTTTTGCTTAGAATCGAGACAATTACAGGTATCTAGTGCCGGTTGACTTAACTGTTGGACAGTTTGTCTATGTGATACGCAAGAGGATCAAACTGAGTGCCGAAAAAGCAATTTTCATATTTATGGACAATGTGTTGCCGCCAACAGGTAGTGCTTTATGTAAAATACACACATATTCGTGTACACACGCACACATTTGGCTGTTGGCAATTGCAATTTGACATGAATGAGTTGTATGATTGCTCAAGTCCATTACTGGTATCGTGCTGCTTGCTTTTTTCTTGTTCAGGCGCTCTAATGTCGACTGTGTACGAGGCAAAGCAGGATGAAGATGGTTTCCTTTATGTAACCTACAGCGGAGAGAACACGTTTGGGAACCAGATTCTACCATAGCTGCACTTGATTACATCAGGCTTTGATTTCTTTTACTATACCTGCTTCTATTATATATGTGGTGATAATCTTGTTCCCGTGCTTATCATATCTAGTGAGGATATTTGGGTAAATTATGTATATATAGTTTCCAAGTCTCGAAGACCATGAACGATGACTGTATTTCCTAATTCCTAATATGGATATGCTATGCTGTTTTTTCTTTCTTAACTGATGCCTGTGCTTTCACACACAAAAATTGTTTTAATTCTCGACAAGGGACTATTTTAAACACGTCTGGTACCTGATATTAATTTATCGTTGAAAGCAAATGAAAGAAGTGTCTGTGTTCAACCTACCCTTCGGGCATTGCCCTAACTGTATATCTAATGACTCACATTTATTCTTACATGTGAGGTTCATGATTTTTTACGTCGACCTCATAAGTGAGGACGAATGTGGATCATTCGATGCATAATTAAGGTAATGCTTAAGAAAACATTAAAACGATTTTGGTACCAACAATAGGCTGAAAAAGAATATTATTATCTTGTCCAGAGAATATCCAATTTTAGGGTTTCATACTAGTCTTTATATGTTTGCTTAATTAAGTCAGGTATCAAAAAGCATTTATAATTTATAAGCTGAGGGATATCTATTGAGACATCATTAAAAAAGATGACCATAATATTTGTAGGTCCTAACAATGGGGACCAAAAAAATAGTCACTTCTTTGGATTGAAACATGTAAAAAAAAAATGGAGTGGTATTATTTTGTCCGGGCGGTAGGAAGTATTTTAGGTATTGAAAACTCCAAAAACCATAGAAAGTGGAAACAGTATCACCTTACAAATGGAGGATTATACAATATATCGTACTGAATATTCCTATCGCTCTCAAAAATCTTAGAAAATGAAAAAACTGAACTAACATAGACTAGTAAAAATAAAACTCCAGCGTATTAATCCATCAATCCCGTCGCTACAACCACTCTAAGGATCGATCTTAAGTTTGTGAAATGACCAAAGATCGTAGAGATGGAAGAGATCTTGGTTTTGACGAAGAACGATCAAGTTCACAACACGGCTAGGTAAAGGGAACCTAGTCACAGACGGTGTTGTTTTTCCATGGAAACAAACAAGTTTGCGCTGTCATTTATTAAAGATGTAACAGATGAAATTCTCAACTACTGCTGCAGTTGACAAACAAATGGCTTTACAAAATCAATGAATTGTGAAGTCCTGATTCCCCAACTTAAGATCAATTTCCCCACCTCCCAACCAGAAGGAATTTGGTTCGAGCTTCACAATTGCTTCATCCAAAATCACCCGACCATATTTCAGTCAGTTCACCCCACATGAGGTACAGTAAAACATGATATTGTTTAGAGACATGCATACTATTATAATCACATCAAAGCAATAATTCATAATTACCAGTTTCATGAGTATAAATTTAGCCAGAAAATTCAAGGAACAATAAATGGTACCATAAACAGTAAACTTGCAATGTTCAGCAATATATATATATATAAACGTCATTTGTCTAAGTACGATGATTAACATCAAAAGGTTATAGATACACACAAGTCATTTAATTATGTTCAACCACATAAAGAAAGTTGACATCACAGCACAGACACCAAAGTGACATGATTAATGCGGTCACAAAATCCATTAACCACGTTAAAGCAAAATTGACCTCTTTCACATGCTTGTCAAAAAAGTTGAATTCCATTCAAGAAGAACAAAAATGCTACTTACTGGTATATCGGTTTTCATGCCGATGCAGGTCACTCCATTGCGTTCATAACCAGTCAACGTTGCGGATGTTGCTTCTGGAGCAAGCCTCACCGCAAAAGTTTGAATATTATCATATTTCCAAAAATGATCGGTAAAATAACCTCCAGACCTTTTTTTGGTGCATATAAATTTGAAGTGGTCAAATCAGAAAAAATAGACATACGCATTTATATGTCATGTCGCAGCTCAACTAAATTTTGATATCTTCGCAATAAAAACTAATTTCTAGGGGAACATAAATGAAAGAGATATTGCATGAGCTTGTAGATGATCTAGAATAGGTCCAGCAAATTATTTCGCAAGCTTTATGTAATCTACTCACAATATCTCAAGACAGCTCTTAAGAATTTTTCCTCAGCAATTAGGCCTATTTGTTTGCTCTGCCAGTCATCCAGTTTAGTTGTAACTCAAATCATACTACATATCCTTTAAAAACGAGTAATACTAGCAAGAATCGAGGGGTAAAACATAGGCCAATCAATTCAGATAAGTTTCAACGGTTAAAATCGATTTCTTGACATGAGATGAGTTCCACAAAGTTGACAATGAAGACAAATTCATATTTTTTTGGCTGTGTGAATGATGCCGGGCAAAAAATAAGGATAAAAGAAAATAATCTCACAATAAAGCAGAAAATGAAACTAATGCATTGACATTATATGAACTCCACAAATCTATTCAAAAACATAACTTTCATGGACAGTAATCAAAGCATACGCACAGATACAAGACTAACACAATTTTTTGCCATAAAATCTCTATGCCACACCATGATCTCCTCCCATTCCACACACAAAAAAAAAAAGAATCCAAACGTGCAATGACATAGCAATTTGAAACACCATCGATTCAAACGCTGCAACTCGTTAACTTACTATTCATTTTATTTTTTTGATATCTTGCCATCGTTGAGTGTGTACAAAAAGTTCTTGACAGTCTCAGCATTAAATCGAGCAGTATGCTGCAACAAATGAGATTACGTGAAACACAAATGAGCCATAAATCATGAGTTTTGTTGTTCATAACATGCGATGGATCTCATAAGAAGTTAAGTACACTAAATAACTTTTGTCACCTGAACAACGACCACATAGTACTTGGAATAATTCCGATCACTAACATCAGTAACATTTGAAGGGGCTTGAGTATTTACCTGTTCAACACAAAGCTAAATAAATGTCACTTCCCGTATCTGTTTTATTTTTAAAAAAATAAACAAAGGGAATGCACGAAAAGCAAGTACCAAAACAATGCTCTTGCAAAGATGATGAATGGAGGCTGCAGAGAGGACATCTCGGCGGGATTCAAGAGGCCAGGGGTAGTAATCAGAGGGGACGCGTTTGAATTCGAAGTCTCGAACCTCGTTGGCGCAGAGTATGGAGGAGGCGGCCTTCGGTGGTGACACCGGCAGCGCCAGAGGGGCCGGTGGCTGGGGAGAGTGAGAGAGATCGGGAGAAATGTTGGGGCAAATGAGAGCGTTCGAGGTCCGATATCCGGTGGAGGATCTGGGTTTGGATTCTCTCAAGCTCCGCCAGAGCATCCATTCAAGTCAACGGCCGAGTTTACTGTTTTGTGCAAAATAATAAAATAAATGATTCTGTTGTCAACGAAAGTTACAGTGTAGATGAGTTTGTTATACCGAGTTTACTCGGTATGGTTTTCCCTCACAAAAATCCAATATAGCAAGTATGAAATTGGAATTATATTCTGTCACACTGTTAAATTTCTATCATTTGGTTGAAATTATTTCACTGACAAATCACAAAAAAAATACAACCAGGAATATGGAGGTTGTAAAGTGCGCAACTTTCTTGATCACAATACTTTTTTTGTACATCTATACAGATTCACAAAATCAAGAATGAACAAAATAAAACGAAGAAACAACCTGTTGAAGTTTCTATATATCTCTAATCCTCTACATTTCGTTATGGATTTTCAGGGTTGTGGGTGAAACACAGCCTGGTTTCGTGGAAGTGTGAAACTATATTGTTCTTGGTGTTGATTTGGGCTGTCGGGTGTGGCGACCATGGCGTCTCCATGGGCCTCCATCCCCACATATTGTTGCACAACAAGCACCGAATATGTGGCTGCAAAGTCAGATGAAGCCAATAAATCTCCAATGGCACCAAGTTCGGGGCACTCGCTCCAGTCCGTAAGTCCAGCTGTCACCGAGGATGCCATGCCCTGTCCTCTACCTACTATAAACAAATCATGGATCGTGTCTATTGATCTTATCGCTGCTACGGTTTCTTCTCCATGATTCACCACTTTCTCAGTGTAGACCACAGAGGAATCATTCATAGTTCTTGCCCGGAACTCGTTTATATAGTCCTCGTCTAGCTGTTTTTCTCTATCGTTATCTGTCACCACCGTCAAGATTTGTCGGCCACTTTGATTAGGTCGGCGTTCCTTAGTTGATTCCATTGTGCTCTCTCCAGGAAGGAAACGCATTACGGTAAGACTGATCCTGGGATGTTCACACATCCTCCATGCATATGCTAATGCTTCTCGGTCATCTGCTCCACCGAAGAATAGTACTGCTACATGGTGGGCTACTTGCTTTGCAGCCAATCTTGTTGATCCATTGAGCCCTCTGTCCACAAGGATTCCAACCGAGCAAGGGGCATTGGCTAATACATTTTGGTTAATTGTTTGAAATGCTGGATTGGTTGCTTCCATTCCTCCATCCACTGTTTGTTGCTTATGGAAAGGAACTATGATTAAGGCGACTCTCTTGTCCTCTGAGACGCTGCAAATGTCTTCGTGCATGGTTGAGTAAGGGGATATGGCGGTGAGGGTGTTGACGGAGATGAAACCAGCGTGTTGCTCAAAGTTTTCAAATGCGTTGATGATGTGATCGGATTGAGCTTGCGTACGGTTGAGGGCTGGGTGTCCTGATTTCCTAGTGTTGTGCACTATAAGCATGGCTGACGCACGGCCCGTGAGCTCGACAAGGTGCAGAACGTATACCCCAATGGGGGATTTCTTGGTAGGATGAGAAGCTTCAAGGAGGTTGATGACTGTTGGTACATTTCTTGGAGAGTGAACGCACACGAGGACACGAAACTCACCATCCCGTTTCGTTCTCTGAATTGTTCTCCTTTTGTAGGGTATGAATTTCCTCGCCGGCCTGTAGATCTTGATGACGATTGGTGCGATTATCGAAGTCATAACCACTGCTGCAACTACCATGACAGCAAAAGACTGATCATCCAAGACCTGCATTATGGTAAAAACATCACAGAAATCATCAAGTATTTTTACGTAAAATTTGAGTTAATCATAAGATGATATTAGCTGCGCATCTCATACCTTTTGGTCTTTGCCGACGTTAAGAACTATAATCTCTACAAGCCCTTTTGTGTTCATCAGAAAACCTAGAGTAAGCCCTTCGTAGAAAGGCATCTTGTAATAAAGAGAGACGAGAAGCGTTCCCGCGATTTTACCCGCGCATGCAAGAACAATTATAAGGGCTAAAATGGCCCGTGTTTTCACTCCCGTTATCAAAGTAATATCCGTTTTGAGACCGCTAATGGCGAAGAAAAGAGGCAGCAGAAGCCCCTGTTAGAGTAGATGCCCTACAAGTCAACTGTTGACTAGGGATTTTATTGACTCAAGTGTAATAAACAATCTTTATTTTAATATAATTCATTATTTCATGGTTTGTTAATTCTTTATCTGTATACCCATGTTATCTAACATAGATAAAGACCTTGATCATACTTTAATACAAATGAATCGTAATTCGATGTTGAAACTCGTTTGTAAATACTGTATGATCTAAATTCGTTCCTAGTCGATTCAGCCGCCTAAAACATGGATAAAGGTCGCTTGAGCTTGAGACTAGCATCTGTGATGTTGTGTACTGCGTTTCTTGGTAAGGGCATGGAGATGTCCAAACATGCAGATGGGTAGTCATATGATGATTATACCGAACAACCCTCCCTCGGACTTTCCAAGTGGTTATCATTCATCGAGAGGATAAGTCCGTGGTTATGATTGTACACCATTAGTCCTTACGACCCGGGACAACACTGAGGCTCTATATGCTAGGGCTGTGCTTTGACTCGTTTACCGGCTCCAGGAGAGTCATCAGGTGGCGAGGTTGGGTACAGTTGCGACACATATAGGAGCCAGTGTATTGTAGTCGGGGATTCACCGCTCACCTACGGGTGTGGATATCCTATGTGATCTAATGAAATAATAGTGCATGGAATCTCTGGCCAGAGTACGAGATGTACGTTGGAGAAGGAGTTCTCCAAATAGTACACGCGATGCCACTATTATAGTAGAAAAGATATTATAGATGATTATTGATATTGTTATCTATTCAAATCTGTAAATCTACTCTATAAATAGAGGTCTTCAGTGATGAATAAAACAACACAAAAATCATTCTCTCTTCTCTATATTCTCTACTATTCACAACACGTTATCAGCACGAGTGCTCTTCAAGGTAAAATTTATAAATAATTTATTCTTATTCTTGTATGAATGCTCTTGAAGAAGCACAATATTTAGATTTAATATTGATGCTCCCGAAGTAGCACAAATTATAGATTTATGTTGATGCTCCTGAAGAAGCACAACTTTTAATTTTATGTTGATGCTCCTGAAGTAGCACAACACGACTTTATGTTGAAGATATTGATAGATCTATGAATAAAATATTAATGAATAAGATTTATCAATATTCCCGAAGAATCTTGATCTAAAATCATAAAGATCTATCAATATCTATGAACAATATTGATATAAAATATAATGTTATCATATTCCTGAAGAATTTAGATAACTATCATATGTTTCGACAATATTCTTGAAGAATATTGATTATAAATGTATTGTTGTTTTGATTCAAGTTTTTTTTTTTTTTTTTATCATATCTTGGATTGCTTGTTTAAGATTTATATTATTTGGATTTTGATGTTTTAACTAGTCGCTAAAATATTGTGTGAATACTAGTATTTACTACTTCCATGATATTTTTTTTTTTGAATCAATCTCATCACTATGTTTGATATCAACAGAACCATAATATTTTAGATTCTTGAGACTTTCATCTTCTCAAATTAATAAAACCAAATCTCACCAAAATTGGATATATTCGACTTTCAAAAAATTGTTGATCAAAAATCTAGTTTTTGACATTTAAAATTTAAACCACTTACTTTCGGAATTCTCGCGAATCACGATTCATAAAATCAAGGAAAACGAGCTTTAGATTTGAATTAGAAAATCAAATCTATTTGTAATTTGAAATTATTTGACTTCCAAATAATTATAAAATATATAATATTTTGATTTCAAACTATTTAAAACAATAAGTGTATCTCTCTACCTTTTCCTAATTAATTTTTATTACAAATATAAAAATGTCATCTTAAATAATAAACATTTTTATATTTGTGCATAAAAGGGTTTTATTTTTATTTTTTTTTTTCTTTAGTTTATAATGGTACAATTTGTAATTAGTGTAATTTGTAATAGATACATAAATTATTAATTGAGCGCATCTCAATGTACACCTGCATCGATGTTAGTTTAACAAATAGAATAACAAAATTTCAAAATTGCACAGTAAAAGTAGTAACATGCATAATTTGTTATAATACTTATTTTCAATATATATTATGCAATTTTACTCTATTTATGTCATGATTCTAATTATATAATTTTTTTTTCTTTCTTTAAGTTGCAATGGCGAACATCACCAAACTTGAATTTGAAGCACTTGACTTGACTGGAAAAAATTATTTATCATGGATTTTGGATGCCGAGGTCCACCTTATCTCTATGAATTTAGGAGATACAATAAAAGAAGGAAATGAAATGTCCCAGCAGGACCGTGCAAAGGCACTTATTTTTCTCCGTCATCACCTCAATGATGGGTTGAAAGTCGAATATCTCACTGTGAAAGAGCCACGAGAGCTTTGGAAAAATCTAAAAGAAAGATTTGACTATCAACGAACTGTAATTCTCCCAAGAGCCCGATATGAATGGATGCACCTACGGTTACAAGATTTTAAGTCCGTAAGTGACTATAACTCTGCATTATTCAAGACTAGTTCCACACTGATACTTTGTGGAGAGAAAGTAACTGATCAAGACATGTTAGAAAAAACATTCTCCACTTTTCATGCTTCAAACGTGCTCCTGCAGCAGCAATATCGTGAACGTGGATTTCAAAGGTACTCTGAACTCATCTCATGCTTACTAGTTGCTGAACAAAACAATGAGCTGCTCATGAAAAATCACCAAATGCGCCCAACTGGATCCACACCATTTCCTGAAGCAAATGGAACTACATTTCCTGAAGACTATGAAATTGCATTTCCTGAAGTGAATGCTAATTCCACTAAAAATCATAACAATGAAAGTGGACGTGGACGTGGATGTGGGCGTGGGCGTGGGCGTGGGCGTGGCCAAAGAAGATACTATCAGCAACAAAATGGAAAGAAACATAAAACAAGCCACCAGCAGTGGAATTCCAATAATGAAGAAGCAAAGGAGAAGAGTTCCAAAGTATATGAAGAAAAATGCTATAGATGTGGAATGGAAGGGCATTGGTCTCGTACCTGTCGTACGGCAAAACATCTTGTGGATCTATACCAAAAATCAATCAAGGAAAATGGAAAAATGGAGATAAATTTTGTGGACAATGATGATCCAATTGATATAACTCACTTGGACGTCTCTGATTTCTTTGCTAATCCAGATGGAAATATAGATAATTTGATTGGTGGTGGTGTGTTAGAAAATAATGAGTAATTACTTTCATTGGTCTTGTTCCTACTTTGAATTTCTATTGTTTATTAGGTTATCGTGGTCTCGTTTTTATTTTGATGTTCAGTTCATGTTTAGGATTTGTCATGGAGGTTTATTTTGTTATTCAATAAATGTTTTCATTATTCAATAAAATATTTAATTTGAAAGCTTTACGCATTATTTAATTTAGCTTATTGAATTATATTTTTATTTTAGATTAACGATGAGATGTCAGGATGAATGCTTAGTGGATAGTGGTACAACACATACCATTCTTCAAAATAAAAGGTATTTTTTGGAGTTAACATTAGCTGAAAATAATGTTACAACAATATCGGGTGCATCAAAAATTATTGAAGGTTATGGAAAGGCAAAAATTATTTTACCAAATAATACAAGCCTATATATTGAAAATGCCTTATATGCAAGCAAATCCAGTAGAAATTTGCTTAGCTTTAAAGACATCCGCCGAAATGGATACCATATTGAAACATTAAATGAAAATAATTTCGAATACCTTTGCATAACATCTATTATATCTGGCCAGAAGCAGATAAAAGAAAAATTATGTGCACTCCCTTCTGGAATGTATTTTACAACAATAAAAACAGTCGAAGCAAACATTGTCACAAACCAGAAGTTTGTTGACCAACAGAGCTTCAAATTATGGCATGATCGACTTGGTCACCCTGGGGCAACAATGATGCGCAGAATAATAATTAACTCACATGGACACCCTCTAAAGAACCAGAAGATTCTTTTACACAATGATTATCCATGTGTAGCTTGTTCACAAGGCAAACTAATTATAAGACCTTCTCCTACAAAGATTGATGTTGAAATCCCAACCTTCTTGGAGAGAATTCATGGGGATATTTGTGGGCCTATACACCCACCATGTGGACCATTTCGATACTTCATGGTATTGATTGATGCGTCTACTAGATGGTCACATGTTAGTTTGCTTTCAACTCGAAATATAGCTTTTGCTAGATTACTTGCGCAAATTATTAAATTACGAGCTCAATTCCCAGATCACTCAATCAAGACAATTCGTCTTGATAATGCTGCTGAATTTAAATCGCAGACATTTAATGACTATTGTATGTCAATAGGGATTTCAGTTGAGCATTCGGTTGCTCATGTCCATACACAAAATGGCTTAGCAGAGTCATTCATTAAACGTTTGCAATTAATTGCTAGACCATTATTGATGAGAACCAAACTTCCATCATCTGTGTGGGGACATGCCATATTACATGCTGCATCATTGATTCGTATAAGGCCAACTAATTATCACCAATACTCACCCTTACAACTTGCTTATGGTCGAGAGCCTGATGTTTCTCACTTTCGAGTATTTGGTTGTGCAGTACAAGTCCCCCTCCCACCTACACAGCGAACCAAAATGGGCCCACAACGTAGACTTGGGATTTATGTGGGATATGATTCACCATCTATTATTAGATTTTTGGAACCTTTAACAGGAGACTTGTTTACTGCGAGATTTGCAGATTGCCACTTCGATGAATTGGAATTTCCAAATCTAGGCGAAATAAAGTTGTGTCCCGAAGAACAACAAAAGATTTGTTGGAATGAGAAAACACTATCTCATTATGATCCTCGAAATAATCAATGTAAGCAAGAAGTTGAAAGAATCATTCACCTACAAAGAATTGCAAATCAATTGCCCGATGCTTTTGTTAATACAAAGAATGTGACAAAATCACATATACATGCAGAGAATACCCCTGTCAAAATTGATGTCCCCATAGGACCAGCTATTATTCAACCTGCAAATGAATCTAAAATACGCCAGAAGCGTGGTCGACCAATTGGTTCAAAGGATATTGTACCTCGAAAAAGAAAGGTACAAGAGAAAGAAAATTCAAAAGCTCCCGAAGAAGAAATCTTGGATGATATAGTAAGAGAGATCAATGAACCAAACTTGGATAATATTATTCCTGAAGAATCAAATTCTCATGAAAATAATGAGATTTCAATAAATTATATATCATCTCGAAAATTGTGGGATCGAAATAACACAATTGTTGACACTGTCTTTGCCCTAAATGTCGCCCTTGACATCATACATGATGAAGGCCCAGAACCACAATCCGTTAAGGATTGTCAACAAAGAGATGATTGGCCGAAATGGAAGAAGGCCATACAAACTGAATTAGACTCACTAGAAAAACATAAAGTGTTTGGACCTGTAGTACGAACACCTGAAAATGTAATCCCAGTAGGATACCGATGGGTTTTTGTACGAAAGAGGAACGAAAATGGTGAAATTGTAAGATACAAGGCCCGACTCGTAGCCCAAGGTTTCTCGCAGAGACCTGGAATTGACTATGAGGAAACATATTCACCTGTGATGGATGCCACTACTTTTCGATTCCTAATCAGTTTAGCAGTATCAGAAACTCTTGATATGCGACTTATGGATGTTGTAACTGCTTATCTTTATGGTTCACTTGATAGTGATATATATATGAAAGTGCCTGAAGGATTCCAACTATCGAAAGAAAATGGTGAAGCACCCAAGGCTATGTTATCAATAAAACTGCATAAATCCTTATATGGATTAAAGCAATCTGGTCGCATGTGGTACAATCGTCTTAGTGAATATTTGTTAAAAGAAGGATACACAAATAATGCTATTTGTCCATGCGCTTTTATAAAAAGAACAGATGAGGGTTTTGCAATTGTGGCAGTATATGTTGATGATCTAAATCTTATTGGCACTCCAGAAGAGCTTACTAAAACTGCCAATTATTTGAAAAATGAGTTTGAGATGAAAGATTTAGGAAAGACAAAATTTTGTCTCGGATTGCAAATTGAACATTTGCAAGAGGGAATATTTGTTCATCAATCATCATATACAGAAAAAATATTAAAGCGCTTTTACATGGACAAGGCACACCCATTAGCATCACCCATGTATGTTCGATCACTTGATGCTAACAAAGATCCTTTTCGACCACCTGAAAATGGAGAAGAAATCGTTGGTCCAGAAGTACCATATCTAAGTGCCATTGGTGCACTGTCATATCTCGCAAATTGTACTCGCCCAGATATATCATTTTCTGTTAATCTTTTAGCGAGATATAACTCATGTCCAACCCGAAGACATTGGAATGGTGTAAAACACATATTTCGTTACCTTCGGGGTACAATTGATATGGGATTATTTTATTCGACAAAATCAAAGTCTCCTTTAGCCGGATATGCAGATGCAGGATATCTTTCTGATCCACATAAAGCTAAATCCCAGACAGGTTATGTGTTTACACGAGGAGACACTGCTATATCATGGAAGTCGGTGAAACAATCCTTAACAGCGACGTCTTCAAATCACTCTGAGATCATTGCAATGCATGAAGCAAGTCGGGAGTGTGTGTGGTTGAGATCTATGACACAACATATTCAAGAATCATGTGGACTCCCAACAGCCAAAGATGACCCAACAGTAATATTCGAAGATAATACTGCTTGCATTGCGCAGTTAAAAGGAGGCTACATCAAAGGTGATAGAACAAAGCATATTTCACCAAAGTTTTTCTATACACATGAGCTTCAAGAAAATGGTGATATTGACGTCCATCAAATTCGCTCAAGCGACAATGTAGCTGACTTATTTACAAAGGCATTACCTACT
The DNA here is from genome assembly GCF_022965805.1 of Primulina eburnea. Classification (NCBI taxonomy): domain Eukaryota; kingdom Viridiplantae; phylum Streptophyta; class Magnoliopsida; order Lamiales; family Gesneriaceae; genus Primulina; species Primulina eburnea. The sequence continues at coordinate 1,977,356 of NC_133103.1, read as the reverse complement.
TCAACATTCAAGAAATTGGTGCACAAGATAGGAATGTATCAGTTGAAGGATATCAGATGATTGAGATCAGGGGGAGTATCTATTGTTGTACTCTTTTTCCTTCGTTCAGGTTTTCCCATTGGGTTTTACTGACAAGGTTTTAACGAGGCAGCATTTGAACTCCCACATCTCTTAGAAGTAATTTGCTGAGTAGATAATCATCTAAGGGGGAGTGTTATAGAAAAGATATTATAGATGATTATTGATATTGTTATCTATTCAAATCTGTAAATCTACTCTATAAATAGAGGTCTTCAGTGATGAATAAAACAACACAAAAATCATTCTCTCTTCTCTATATTCTCTACTATTCACAACAGTTATCACATAGTTATCGAATTAATATGCAACCCTCGATGAACCAATGGTTGCAGATTCGATCGGGATATATGAGATGAAGGGACCGTACTGTACGTTAAATCATAATCGACTGGTTCTTGCAGGCACTATCAGTGATACCTAGGGGATCATGGGGCGATGCTACTAGACGCTCTTACCATGATCCGATGGGTGCTATCAGAAATGAGTTCTGACATTCTTGATCAAGGTGTTGATAGAAAGAATGGGGCTAACTAGGGTAAGCCCGAATAAAGGATTCTGTCCTGAATCACAAAGAGTTGTGAACCCACGGCTAGCTGTATCCCTGAACCATTGAGGGTCACACAAGTACTGGATTGTTTGTTCCCGTTGAGAGAATAAATTCAAAAGTTGAATTTATATTATATAGTAAATTCAAGGAGTTGAATTTATGATAATTAAATTTTGAGAGAATAAATTCAAAGAGTTGAATTTATAAAATTTGAGAATTTAATTTATTAAACTCAAATGTTGGGTCTATTAAATATTAAATTTTGGAGGTGATGTAAATTCAAGTAGTTGAATTCATAATTTAAATAATAAATTCAAATGTTGAATTTATAATGTATTTAATTTATTAAGCTCAAAAGTTGAGTTGATAATTAATAAATTAAATGTGGTGTGTATTATGTTTAATGGGCTTGTAGGAGTACAAGTCCAACATAATAAATAATTAAAGTTTTAATGGGCTTTAATTAAATTAATTAAACTAGTTGGACTAGCCCAATTAATTAAATCAAGCCCATTAATGTTAATTATGTAATTAGGGTTTAATTTATTATAAATAACACATTTAACCATCTAAACCCTAGCCACCCACCAAAACTTACGTGAGCTTCCACCAATTTTGAAAAGAAAAATTCGGCCACCTTGATTTAGGGTTAGGGTTTGAGCCGTCTCTCCATTATTTCTCTCCTACGTAAAATCTCTTCTACTTTTCTAGTGCAAATTAGAAGAGGATCAAGCAATCTAGTCGTGGACTTGATAGGAGGATCAAACAAGGAGATTATTGAAGAAAGTTTGTAGGGATTCATCAAGAGATAGATCTGTTTATATCGGATCAGTTGGAGCCAATTGATCTATTCACAAAGGTATAAATTTCTAACACCCTATGAATGTTTTGATAAATCATACGAGCGCCTAAAGCAATATTATTTTGTTTTTCAAAATAAAATAAAAATTTTAAATCTTCCGCTGCGTTTGGGCGTGTAGAAAACCGGATCCAACAGTGGTATCAGAGCCAGGTTTTATGAATCGTATGATTTAAATTATATTGAATAATTTGTTTCTAACCACACAAGAAAATTTTCAGAAATATTGATGCACCATAAAAATTAAATTTTTCGGAAAAACAAAAAAAAAAAAAAATTTCGCGATCTGCCCGGAACTGTTCCGGGCAGACCCCGCGCAGGGCTGCGCGCGCAGCGCGCAGCGCCCTGCGCGCAGGAACGCGCAGCGCGCGCGCGCAGAGCGGCGCAGCGTGCGGAACGTCCGCACGCTGTGCGCCGCCCCGCGCGGCGCACAACGCGGCGCAGCGTGCGGAGCGTCCGCACGCTGCGCGCGGCGTTGTGCGCGCCTGCGCGCACAGGTTGCTGCCACTGCCCGAAACGTTCGGGCAGCGGGCGGGCAGCGGGGGCGACGACCCGGGATCGTCTCGGGAAGCGTGCAAAATTGATGGGCTTGAATTGTTTGGGCCCGGGGTGCAATTTTCTGATTTTTCAAAATTATGGGGAAAATTGATATTTTTGAAATTGATTCAATTTTTTATTTTGGAAAATTAATTTTTGGAAAATTAATAATTTTCTTGTAAAATAAATAATTAGAATATGATTTTAATTATTTATGGTAAAAATGAGTTTTATAAGAAATCAATTATTATTGATTTAATTGAAAATTAAATAAAAGAGTTTATTTAATTTATTAAATTCTTTAATAATTGTGGTGGTTAGTGATAAAATTATTAGATATATGATTTATCAATTAATTAAATTGTTTAATTAAATTGATGTTAATATTTGATATTAAATGCATAAAGGATAATCGAGAGCCTTGACCAATGTGTTAGGTGTATGTTAGGATATTTTACTGTTTTTATTCAATTTTATAATATTTGATATTATTAAAGTGGGCCTGGTTTATGGCCCGTTCCCACCCCCATGAGATGTATCCCTTATGTGCCATGGCTATTCAAATGTAATAATTAGAAATAGTGGGAGATCAAGACTGGAAGATGGTGGGCCCGATGATCAAGATGAAGACATGTAAAATATTGGAAGCTTTTGTAATAAGTTGCATTTGCATCCCTGCATTCACCTAGGTTTGGACCTGGATCCATGTATGGCTCACATGGATCTATTAGTGTTGGCAATCGATCATCCTTATTTATTGTTGAATGTCATATTATGATATATGTGATATATAGTAGTATGCATGTATGTATATTATTATATAATATAGTTGCATGAATCCGGCAAACATACAAACTCGTGGCACGCGATTTTCAAATAAAATGATGAGACAAATTTTTTAATTAAAATCCCTCATTTTGAATATGATTCAAAATTTATATCAAACCGAATAAGTAAAAATTAAAAGAGTTTAATTTTTCCTTGCCTTCCATCAACCGTGGTTGCATGTTGATCGCTACCCGCGGACAGTGTCTGGCTCATATTATTGGGGAGGCCTGTACGCCGGAAAGCTGTGACTTCCACCGGACATATGATGTGAATTGAGTGGAACTCCCATGACTTCGGCTCATATTATTGGGGGAACTCATGGCGACCGTCCACTACAATTCAATATTGATGGGTTGGTTTGACACGTGAAAATAAACGGCGTCATATTATTGGGTCCTTATTAAACGTGAGGCAAAACACGCGGAGGTTGCATAGGGATGCAATTGGACTCTACCTTTTAGAAATTATAATTTGCTGATATTATTCGGGATTATAATTGGCTAATTGGACTCTACGTGCCTACTAAGGAAATACGATTTCCCTTTTTCATCAGAGGGTGGTGGAAATGTCAAAATAGTGGGAGGGTAATTTATAAAATGAAATCCATATTTTATATCTTAGAATTATTTTAAAATTATCAGTAACATTTATCTGTTTTCATTTTCAGTATATATACGATGTCTACTCGTAACCCGCTTTCAATCATTCTCGATCAAAACAAATTGACTGGCCCTAACTATAATGACTGGTTTCGAAATTTAAAGATTATTCTGAACTCGGAAAAGATTCTGTATGTGCTTGATAAGAAGCCACCGAAGGAAGCACCTTCAAATGTCACTCCGACTAAATTGGCTGAGCTTGAAAAATGGTGGGACCATGACATTCAAGCTAAGAGCTACATGTTGGCTTCTATGTCGAATGAACTGCAGAAGCGGTTCGAGGAGGCTGTGAATGCTGCTGACATTCACTTACATCTGAAAGAATTGTATGCTGTACAAACTCGTTCAGAGAGATATGCTGTTGTTAAAGAACTCATGACTACACGCTTGCGAGATGGGGCTTCGGTCCATGAGCATGGTGTTAGGATGATTGGGCTCATCGAGAAGTTGGTGGGACTCGACTTGGTTATCCCTAGTGAGCTCTCGACTGATATTCTCTTGCTGTCTCTGCCCTCTTCGTTCGATGGATTTGTGGTTAACTTTAATATGAATAAGCTTGAGGCCACCCTTGAAGAGTTGGTCAATATGCTTACTAGTTATGAGGCCACAATCAAAAAGGATAAGCCTGTTTTTCTAGTGGGTTCTTCGTCCGGCACGAAAAAGGGAACCCCCTACAAAGGCAAGAAGCGTTCTGCCCCTCCAAAGAAGAACAAGCCTAACAAAAAGCCATACAAGAAACCTAATCCGGGGCCCACAAAGCCTGACAAGTCAGAACAAATCTGTTTCCACTGCAACAAGCCTGGACACTGGAGGCGTAATTGCGCGGAGTATCTTGCCCAGAAGCGTTCTGGCCATGGTATGTTTTATATTGAAGTTAATGTTTCTATTAATTCCTCTTCTTGGGTATTGGATACCGGATGTGGTTCTCATCTATGCAATGATTTGCAGGTGATGGGAAGAAGCAAGAGGCTTAGAGATGGTGAGACCTTTCTAAGACTAGGAAATGGAGCAAGGGTTGCTGCTACTGCCATTGGAGACGTTACTTTAATTTTGGACAATAATTTTAAGTTATTTTTGAGAGATGTTTTATTTGTTCCTGAATTGGTTAAAAACATTATTTCTATTTCTATGCTTGATAGGGATGGTTATTCTTGTGTTTTTGCTAAAGGTGTTTGCAATTTATACAAGAATGAATGTTTGATTGGAACTGGAGAATTAACAAATGATCTCTATAACTTAAAATTGAAAGAGATTCCTTTAAACAATGTCCAAGCGCATACGAAAACAACAACAAACAAAAGAAAAATAGAAAATCCAAATCCCGCACAAATGTGGCACGCTAGACTAGGTCATATTTCTCAAAGAAGGATGCACAAGCTAGTGGGAGAAGGCATGTTTGACTTGTCAGACATAAATTCTCTACCTACTTGTGAGTCCTGTCTAAAAGGAAAAATGACTAAGACTCCATTCAATGGAAAAGTAGAACGTGCACATGGTCTATTGGATTTGATCCATACAGACGTTTGTGGCCCACTAAGTGTTAGCACAAAATTTGGGCATTCCTACTTCATTACCTTTACTGATGACCATTCGAGGTATGGGTATGTTTATTTGATGAAACATAAATCTGAAGCATTTGAAAGGTTCAAAGAGTTCAGATCTGAAGTAGAAAATCAGCTAGAAAGAAGTATTAAGGCACTTCGATCTGATCGAGGTGGAGAATACTTGAGTGCTGAATTTTTGGGTTATCTAAAAGAGAATGGGATTCTCTCACAGTGGACTCCACCAGCAACACCACAATTGAATGGTGTTTCTGAACGTCGTAATCGAACATTGATGGACATGGTTCGATCTATGATGGGATTCACTGAATTGCCTACAATGTTTTGGGGTTTTGCGCTTGAAACTGCGGCAATGTTGTTGAATAATGTCCATACTAAAGCAGTGGATAAAACACCATATGAGATATGGATGGGGAAACCTCCCAAGTATTCTTACTTGAGAATATGGGGATGTCCTGCTTATGTGAAGCAGACAGTGGGAGACAAATTGGATAGTAGATCCACTTTGTGCTACTTTGTAGGATATCCAAAGAATTCTATTGGATATTATTTTTATCATCCTAATGAAGCAAAAGTGTTTGTTTCAAGAAATGCCACCTTTTTGGAAAGGGAGTTTCTATTAGATAGAAAAGGCAAGATGATAGAACTTGAAGAAATTCAAGATACTCCCTCAACTTTAGAAGTTGAACCTAATCCCCTAGAACCAGTAGTTGAAGTACAAGCTCCTAGAAAGTCTGATAGAGTTATTAGACCACCTGCCAGATATACACTTCTTCATGAACAAGGCCATGATGAGCCTTGTGTTGGATGCGATCCAATGAATTTCAAAGAAGCAATATCTGATACTGATTCAACTAAATGGCTTGAAGCCATGCAGTCAGAAATGGACTCTATGTATTCAAACCAAGTCTGGACATTAGTGGATCCACCTGAGGGAATCGTTCCCATAGGATGCAAATGGATCTACAAAAGAAAGCTTGGGGCGGATGAGAAGGTACTGACCTTCAAAGCAAGACTGGTTGCAAAAGGTTATACTCAAAGGCAAGGAATTGACTATGAGGAAACTTTTTCACCAGTAGCTATGTTTAAGTCCATTAGAATACTACTAGCCATAGCAGCATGGTATGACTATGAGATATGGCAAATGGATGTAAAGACTGCATTCCTCAATGGAGACATCAAAGAAGAAATTTATATGTCTCAACCTGAGGGATACACATCAGTAGGAAGTGAGCATAAGGTATGCAAACTTCAGAGATCAATATATGGTCTCAAGCAGGCATCGAGGAGTTGGAACCTCAGATTTGACAGCACTATCAAAGAGTTTGGTTTTGCTAAAAATCCTGAGGAACCATGTGTGTACAAGAAAGTTAGTGGGAGTGCAGTGACATTCCTGGTACTTTATGTTGATGATATCCTGCTCATTGGGAATGATATAGGATTACTGCAATCAACTAAAGTATGGTTAGCCAGTAAATTCTCCATGAAGGACATGGGTGAAGCATCCTATGTATTAGGAATACAAATCTATAGAGATAGATCAAAAAGGATGTTGGGGCTCACCCAAGCCACATATATCGATACCATTATAAAACGATTCTCTATGGAAGAGTCCAAGAGAGGATACTTACCAATGTGTCATGGTATTACTCTATCTAAAGCTATGTGTCCCAAAACTGATGAAGAGATAGAGATGATGACACGAATTCCATATGCGTCAGCCATTGGTAGTATCATGTATGGTATGATATCGACACGTCCTGACATTGCTTATGCTTTGAGTGTTACAAGCAGATATCAGGCGAACCCTGGTCCAATGCATTGGAAGGCCGTGAAAGATATTCTTAAGTACTTGAGAAGGACTAAGAACTTGTTCATGGTCTATGGGGGTGGAGAATTAAAATTGGAAGGCTATACTGATTCTAGCTTCCAATGTGATGTAGATGATTCGAAATCGACCTCTGGTTTTGTATTCATGCTTAATGGTGCGGCTGTCTCTTGGAAAAGTTCCAAGCAAGACACCGTTGCGGATTCCACCACTGAAGCTGAGTACATTGCTGCATCTGCTGCAGCGAAAGAGGCAGTTTGGATGAGGAATTTTGTCCAAGAGTTGGGCGTTATTCCTAATGGAGTTGATCCAGTCCCGGTGTACTGCGACAACACTGGTGCCGTTGCGCAAGCAAAGCAACCAAGGTCTCATCAGCGGTCCAAACATGTACTGAGGAAATTCCACATCATCCGGGAGATTGTGGGAAGGGGAGACATATCAGTCGAAAGAGTCCCCTCTGCAGATAACGTTGCTGATCCACTTACGAAGCCCTTGCCAGGTCCATTGTTTGAGAAGCATCGCGAAACAATGGGATTAAAGTTAATGGGTAGTTGGCTCTAGGGCAAGTGAGAGATTGTTAGAGTAGATGCCCTACAAGTCAACTGTTGACTAGGGATTTTATTGACTCAAGTGTAATAAACAATCTTTATTTTAATATAATTCATTATTTCATAGTTTGTTAATTCTTTATCTGTATACCCATGTTATCTAACATAGATAAAGACCTTGATCATACTTTAATACAAATGAATCGTAATTCGATGTTGAAACTCGTTTGTAAATACTGTATGATCTAAATTCGTTCCTAGTCGATTCAGCCGCCTAAAACATGGATAAAGGTCGCTTGAGCTTGAGACTAGCATCTGTGATGTTGTGTACTGCGTTTCTTGGTAAGGGCATGGAGATGTCCAAACATGCAGATGGGTAGTCATATGATGATTATACCGAACAACCCTCCCTCGGACTTTCCAAGTGGTTATCATTCATCGAGAGGATAAGTCCGTGGTTATGATTGTACACCATTAGTCCTTACGACCCGGGACAACACTGAGGCTCTATATGCTAGGGCTGTGCTTTGACTCGTTTACCGGCTCCAGGAGAGTCATCAGGTGGCGAGGTTGGGTACAGTTGCGACACATATAGGAGCCAGTGTATTGTAGTCGGGGATTCACCGCTCACCTACGGGTGTGGATATCCTATGTGATCTAATGAAATAATAGTGCATGGAATCTCTGGCCAGAGTACGAGATGTACGTTGGAGAAGGAGTTCTCCAAATAGTACACGCGATGCCACTATTATAGTTATCACATAGTTATCGAATTAATTTGCAACCCTCGATGAACCAATGGTTGCAGATTCGATCGGGATATATGAGATGAAGGGACCGTACTGTACGTTAAATCATAATCGACTGGTTCTTGCAGGCACTATCAGTGATACCTAGGGGATCATGGGGCGATGCTACTAGACGCTCTTACCATGATCCGATGGGTGCTATCAGAAATGAGTTCTGACATTCTTGATCAAGGTGTTGATAGAAAAAATGGGGCTAACTAGGGTAAGCCCGAATAAAGGATTCTGGCCTGAATCACAAAGAGTTGTGAACCCACGGCTAGCTGTATCCCTGAACCATTGAGGGTCACACAAGTACTGGATTGTTTGTTCCCGTTGAGAGAATAAATTCAAAAGTTGAATTTATATTATATAGTAAATTCAAGGAGTTGAATTTATGATAATTAAATTTTGAGAGAATAAATTCAAAGAGTTAAATTTATAAAATTTGAGAATTTAATTTATTAAACTCAAATGTTGGGTTTATTAAATATTAAATTTTGGAGGTGATGTAAATTCAAGTAGTTGAATTCATAATTTAAATAATAAATTCAAATGTTGAATTTATAATGTATTTAATTTATTAAGCTCAAAAGTTGAGTTGATAATTAATAAATTAAATGTGGTGTGTATTATGTTTAATGGGCTTGTAGGAGTACAAGTCCAACATAATAAATAATTAAAGTTTTAATGGGCTTTAATTAAATTAATTAAACTAGTTGGACTAGCCCAATTAATTAAATCAAGCCCATTAATGTTAATTATGTAATTAGGGTTTAATTTATTATAAATAACACATTTAACCATCTAAACCCTAGCCACCCACCAAAACTTACGTGAGCTTCCACCAATTTTGAAAAGAAAAATTCGGCCACCTTGATTTAGGGTTAGGGTTTGAGCCGTCTCTCCATTATTTCTCTCCTACGTAAAATCTCTTCTACTTTTCTAGTGCAAATTAGAAGAGGATCAAGCAATCTAGTCGTGGACTTGATAGGAGGATCAAACAAGGAGATTATTGAAGAAAGTTCGTAGGGATTCATCAAGAGCTAGATCTGTTTATATCGGATCAGTTGGAGCCAATTGATCTATTCACAAAGGTATAAATTTCTAACACCCTATGAATGTTTTGATAAATCATACGAGCGCCTAAAGCAATATTATTTTGTTTTTCAAAATAAAATAAAAATTTTAAATCTTCCGCTGCGTTTGGGCGTGTAGAAAACCGGATCCAACAGCCCCGAGACGAAGTCTTCAAGTTTTCTATGAGGGTTACACCAAGAGGTCCATTGGGTACCACTGAGCCAAAAACAAAAGCTCCAAAAACAGAATGTGTTCCAATAGCATCTGTGATGAAGCCGGATATCATAACCCCGGTGAGTATGAGGCAGATGTAAAATTCACTGATGGATTCTCCTTCTGGGGTCCTTCGTATTAACCATGAAATGAGCGGACGTATCACATAAATACAGAAAACAACGAAGGCGACGCTTGACAGTATCACCCAAACTGAAGCCAAAGACATTGCCTCATTCTCAGCCATGGCAATGGCAAATGCTAAGAGAATCCATGCAAACATGTCATTGATCAGAGCCGCAGACATGGCTATTCTTCCAATGTCCGTGTTGAGAAGTTTAAGCTCTGCTAATATACGTGCAAGCACAGGGAAAGCAGTGACAGAAAGCGAAACTCCAAGGAAGAGCACGAAAGTGCCCATCTTTAGGATATGTGTGTCTGAATGCAGAATCGTAGCGAAAGAAAGCCCAACAAGAAACGGTAAAACCATGCCCGCAACTGCAATGAATAAAGCCTTTTTGCCACTCCGCCGAATCACAGCAATGTCCATTTCTACTCCAACAAGAAAAAGGAAATAGAGAAGGCCTACATTTGCCATAATTTCAAGAACCATCACACTCCTTAAAGGAAAAATCGTGTTTGCGAATCGGGTGTTTTGTCCTAGTAGAGATGGACCCAATATCACACCTCCCTGCGGCAGTTCGAAATACGACGAAATAATACTGTTAGAAATAGAAGATATCAAGTCCCCTAGTCCTTGTCTTACTATCTGCACTTTACTTCATATGTCAAATTATTCCTATCATATACGTTTCTTTTTTCACATTTCATTGTACTGTGGAACTCTTAGGAGTTCGTTACGCACATTGGCGCGCAATTATATCAGTCGATTTTCAATTCAACAAAAATAACCATTCACACCAATGAAATCGAGTAAACTTGAGGCAAATGACAAAAGATAAAATAGCTAGACTTACAAGAATCTCTGAAATGACACGAGGTTGGTGAAATGGTTTCAAGGCGAAAACAAGAATACGAGTTACAACTACGACTAGCGCCAACTGCAATATGAAGAGTGGCAAAGAATAATCCAAAGGGTTATCGCCTTGCCAAATCCCGTTGGTGGTTATCATGGTCGGAGCATAGCATACTATCGTATCCTCCGTTTTGTTGGCAGGGTTCACCACCGGATATTCCGACGACATTTTCTCAAATTCGCATTAAAAAAATGCACCCTCCTCCTCCACCTCCCCTTCTGGCCCGGCCTTATATGATATACATATAGGGATCTAACCTTGTATGAATATATATACGTGTGTTCGTCTCCGAAAACGAATACTTGCTAGATATTTATTTCACGTTAATGTATTGTCTGAACTAGTGCATCATCACTCTATGAAGATGAAGATTTTAGATTAATAGAAGAAGAGAAACAGAAACTGAAGGAACATCATTGAGCTGCATGCATGTTTTGGTGTTGACGTGGCTTGAAAAATGTTAAGTTCATTTGGGTGGTGGACCGATTAATGAGGGTACTATTTCTCGTGTGGTCAATATTTTTGTTGACAAAATTAATTTATAGGATTATGCTTCTAATTGCAATGTACCATAACGATTTTCAAGTTAATATTCGGCTAAAAATACGGCCACTTACGCTTGCAATTCGATGCGCTTTCAACATTTTTAATATTTGAGGAAAACGAATTTGATTTTTAACTCAGCTTTTTTTGTGCATAATAACCTTTAAAAAATAAATATACTTTGTTCATTTGTCATTTTCAAATGCTGTTATGAATTAAGTTAGCGATCATATTAGTCCAATGTATTTTTGCTGCAAATAGGGATAACAACGAGTTGAGTTCATTAAGATTCGAGAAGTAGATCTCACAAATCTTTATCAGTAGGATGAGTCAACCCTACTCGTAGTCACAATAAAAAGAAATAATTTTTTATGGATAACCCAAATAAGAGACATGTCTCACAAAATACGACCCGTGAGACCGTTTCACACAAGTTTTGCCAGATCCGAGACTACACATGCTAAAATTTTGAATAACTTATACCCGACCTGTCTAGTTAAATAGATCTGTCTAATAATTATAATTATATTATATTTTAAAATCTCCAATTTTTTTACTGATACATTCATAACAAATAAACAAAGGAGTTCAAGCCATGGCTCTTATTACAAAATAAACTCGATCAAATTTTCATTGAAATCTCCAATTTTTTATTGATGAATTTTTCACATTTGAATCTTTAACTATAAATAAACTAAAATAATGATTAAAAAATGTTAAAATTATATTTTATAAAAGTAAAATTAAAAATGTATTTCATTTGCATTGTTTTGGGCTTTACAAATATAAAAGCATATATATATATATATATATATAGAACTAAGTGTTTTTTTTATATATACTTTTTATTGGATTCATACCATATAAAAATCTATTTCCTCATCATGGCTTTGACTAAATTTAATAATTTGGCATGGCCCAAGCCCAATTCAATTATCCCGTTTTCCGCAAGCCGAAAGACCTGGACGGATGCTCGGAGGTTTCCGGACCACGCGGAGGTGTTGGGAGTATTTGAAAAATTTCTCGGATGAGTTTCTCGAAAAAAATCAAACCAATTTACGTGTTCTGATTCGGACATCCCTTTGGTTGGTTGGTTGTTTAAGAACCAAATTTATAATTATCCACCGAAGCCTGGATTTCGGGAAATTTTTTGCGAAAAGACAGACGCTCAAAGCTCAACGAAAGAGCAAGGCAGAGGCTAACCCACTCTGATTTCAAACGTACCACCGTATAAAATCATAGAACACTTTATTTGAGAAAGCAAATACAAACCATTAATGCAGAATTCTATAAACTTAAGGCATTGCTATCAAAAATACATAACTCATCCAAGAAAGCTTTTCACAGCAGCGAAAGAAAATTCCTTATAATTAACCAACAGTTTTAGAATGACAAATTAAAGAAACTACCAAAAGCCTAAAACACGTGACATGAGCATTAGTCACATAAATGGAAATAACTTCTAGACATACTAAAAGGTTAACATGTATCATAGGAAGATGGATCTACTGCTCCTCTTGAATTTCTATGCATCATCTTGTTGCGCCCTTGTTTTGACAAGGGATTCGAGGAAATATTGAACCTGCATGTAGTTCAGAGTGCTTGCCATCAAAATTTTGATCCATAATGACGCTCGGATATTAATTTTACGAGGGAACAAAGAGACAAATTTAGCATATTTCATGAGACAACATACTTCTTTGGTATGTGAGACTTGGACACAAGATCAGATGATTTTTTCGATTAACTAAACTTACGAGAATTGTTTAGTCAAGATGCTGATCTAAAATCTCACCTCTGAAGTGTCCCTCAGAGAGAAGAAAGCGTTGCTTTCTTTGGGGACAGCAGAAACAAGAACCCCGTATCCTCGATATTCCTTCCTCAGTACCTAAGAAGCCAATCACAGATTAAATTGGTCTCTTGAATCTGATCAATGTTAAACGTCAAAGATGGAATATCCTCAAAACCATTGTCTGTTTACGGAGTTACCTTGAAAGCATCTTCATCGGTTCTGTCATCTCCGATGTATATTGGAAGCACGTCTCTATGATTACTAAATCCTGTAAGAATTTTTTAAAGTAAATTTACAATCTTTATCAATTTTGTTATATCTCACTTTGAAGTGTTACCGACCTAACGATTTCAGAAGAAATTCGACTGCTTTTCCCTTATCCCACTCGATCACCGGACGAACCTCTAATACCTATCAAAGCAGAGAAGAAAAATAAAAATTAAAAAATGAAAATACAAAACTTGCTAAGAGAATTCTCTTTAGAAACAAAGAATCAGTGAAGGGGTGAAATCAAGGGAAGGGGGGCCAAGTTAACGAATTTTGTAGGTAAGATTTACATTTCAAATTTTTTAGAAGATTATGACATAAAATACCTTCCGTCCATGTGTTAGTTTTAATCGAGGATGTTCCTTCAAAACATCATGAACATACTGTGCAATTAGTGGCCAACTCTGCAAGGTCAAAAACACAAGACAAAACATTTTAATAAGAGACAAGTCTAACAATTCGCAGACTGATAAAATTCTATAACATTAAGAAAGTGGTTCAAACCAATGCTTACATTTTCATCTACGTTACGATAATGTACAGAGACACAAAATTTATGGTTCTCCACTTTTGAACCTTTAATGTCTTTAGTAATCTCAACAAGGGTAGTAAAAACCTGGAAATAGACAGGTGAAAAATGGTCGGAATATTGATATTTTTTAATATCACATTGTTAATCAGACAAAGCACAAACTTACCTCATTGATCATGGGTAAAAATTCACTAGCGGGCTGGAATAGATTTACCTCCTTGCCCTGTAGAACGTGTAAATCAAGATGTGTAGGTAGTCTGTCATAGAACGAGGGGAAAACGAGAAGTGAGTTGGGAGTGAGGGCTATCATATTCAAACCTCCATATCAACACCCTTGACACAGTTTAAATCGTCTCCAGACACTGTGTCTTTGGCTGGGAACATGATGTCCATGCCATGACTACCGGCATAGTAGAGTTCTGTAAGTCCTACTAATTCATAAACCTGAAAAAATATTTGAATTAGGGTCATTTCTTGAATCAATAGCTGCACTAGTATGAAACATATATAGGACTAAAAACTATTAACCGCTAGTACATAGTAATTTCTGAATAACCTTATCGCGGCTTCTTCCACTGATGATGGCTGTTGGAAAATGATTTCCGACATTTTTTACCGCAAGACGCATCTGAAAATAAGATTGTTTTAATTGATATAAGAAAATAAACAGAAATTCATTAAGATAACGTTTCAAAGCAGATAATTTCTTACTTCGGCGGACATAAAAGCTTGGTCAGGGTCGTCCACAATGGGGGAAAGAGTTCCATCGTAGTCCAAGAATACCACTAATTTCCTATTCCTAGCAACATCCATTATTAGTTGGAAGGAGTTGAGAGCCGATGGATATCTAATCTGCCAGAAGAAAAGGACGGGTTAAATTGCAACAATAAAATTTCCGAAACGATAAATAATCGCTACATAATTAAATTTTAGAAGAATAAGAAACAAAACCATCCAAGACAGATAAGCAATATCCGGTTCATCTGATAAACTGTTGAAATCCTTGACAGCCTTTTTGCGAGGAGGGGATGAAGCTATCATTGCATCGAGCCAGCCGTTGGATTGAACATCATCTAGCTTTCCAGGCTTTTTTCTTGCAACTGCAGAGATACTAGTCGAGAATGATGGCAAGAGACTGGAAGGGATCCCCAGCCTCGATTTGTTTACTGGTGTAGGATCCGCAAGAACAGGAGACGCTTTTGACGACTGCAAATCCATCAGATTTCTATATACTTCCAAATGGAGTTGGCACAAAATGAGTTCTGATTACTCTTTTATCCTATTGTTTTATCAATGAAAAACCACCTCTTCAATGTCTTTTTGTCACTGATGCAAGGCGAGTGGGAGGAGAAGTCCATATAGGAGTTAAAGCAACACCACGTTTAAACGAGGAAGACAGTCATTTTTCTTAAAGAACTTATACAAGATTGGTGTAACGTGGCTGGAACACCTTTTCCTGAAATCTGAACCGCTGCTACTTATCAGTGATATTTCCGAATAAAAATGAAACCAATTAACACAAAATTGACCGCAAAGCACAAGCAATCGAAATCACAAACAACATATAAAACTTGACGACGTACTATCATGCTAATTAAGATTCTCTTTTAGATCAATAAATTTTCAGATTCACACAAGTTGTGGAAAGTATTCAAGGCAGATGAACTTCCCCAAAAGAGCGTGTACATCACATTTCACCCTGAATCTATAAATTTAAACCATATCTTACTCGTTTCAAATCCGAAAGAACAAATGCGAACAATATATTTATAGAAAGAACCAAAAACCGTATATAGAATAGTAAAATGGATGATACATACAAGTGTCTCTGTCGAAAGCAAGCTAAAGTTAAGCCAAAGAGACTGAAAAAACAAAGAATTTGGAACGGAAAAGTAGTGAAATATATGCTAGCAGAAAATATTCTAAAAGTCTTGTGCTTGCTACTGATCGCTGCAAGCTCGTAATGCATTTTTGAGTTTTGCTAAGTCTCCCTTATTTTATAGACAAGAAAAGCATTTTATGAGATAATATGTTTACGTAACCTTAAGAAACAAAACAAAGTTTGCCGAGCCCGAAAGTAGTTTAAAGAAAATGTAAGAGCAAACTTCACACATGATACAAGAAATGCTTGCGTCAGTACCTCCTTGGTCACAAAAATGACGGAATAGGCTTGACTATAATACTGCTTACATTATGTCCTTGACAACTGACTTACATATCTATTTATTAATTTTGTATCAACGTTCAAAATTTTCTAACAAAAGAACAAAGGAAACGTAAGTGAAAGAAACTCTTATTTTCATGAGAGACCGATTCTTACCACAGTTTTTTAGTCTGATCATAATAATGATACAAAAATTGCCATTTTGCTTCTCAGAGTATTTAATATTTAAGAGGTGGAAGTTGGAACCTTCCAAAACATGTGATAACAAAGACACAATTTTAGGAAGAAAGTACATTTCAGATCTCTAAAATATATCTAGGATAAAGTAAGTTGAATTTTTTTAATAAAAATTCTCCAAGATAAGGGCTATCTCCTTTCATAAGACAACTAGACTATACAGATGTATGCCTTCACTTTCTCCTTAGACGGCATAATAGAAATCCCTTTGTCAATAACATGAATCATTTTAACCGTTTTCATCAATATGCATATCTTAAAAACTTGCATAAAATACCAAAAAAGGATAAAATTTTAATGTAACTCCGGCGATCTGTAAATCGACTTCCAGAATCTTAAATGACTTTGGCGGAGCAAATATCAAATCTAATATATGTGATTTAATTATCTAAATTTTTTTCCACAATATTTTATGATTATTTTGCAAAAATTATTTTCAACTTAAATCCGCATTCCTCGATACAATAATTATTTTATATCTAATTTTTGCAACGGTGGAAAACAATTCTAAAACAATACACTATATTGAAAAAAATTAAATAACTATATATATTTTATTTAAAACTTAAATAAGTATTCTATTGTGATATAACATGACATTTATAGTAAATATCTCCTTCTGGAGACATAGTCAAACGTGCTCCACGTTCTTGGTTTTTCCAAACATACCGGAAAAGTAATCAAATAAACCCCAATTTCCTTAAATAATGTATTTATGGAAAACATATTTCCCCTAAACTAATTTGAACCCCTTCCCATGTATGATTTTATGTTTCTATAAAAGCCAATGACCATGAAATAAAAAATTTCCATGACTATGCACAGTGATGGTTCTCACTCCTTTTTCCACATTCATATGTCAGAGAAAAATTTGCCTGAGGCTTAGTTATATCAAATACAAAATATACAATAACAATTCTTGAAACATCATCCAAAAAAAAAAGTTGAAAAACATTAAGAGCCTATCGCGAAACTTAGAACATATAGGAAAAACAAACAAAGAAAATTTAAATACAGCTAAAGTTTGATCAAATTCAATTCAGATTAATAAATAGCAAAAAATTAACGGTCAACGTCATATGCCACCCACCCCAGGCATAAAAAAGTATTAAGAAAGAAAGGAAGAAACCCAAATTAAACATGTTCCTTCAAGAAAATTCCAGGCAGATTGGACACATCGAAACAGCGATTTAAATCGCAAAGGGCGCAGAGAAATATATATTGGATGCCAAAGACAAACTGATCAAATAACTCGATTAATGAATCTTTTTTTCTCGTGGGGAACCACGGAAAAAGAGAATGAAAATGACACATAATCAAATATGTTTCCAATACCAAACCAAGAAAAACTGATTAAGACATCTAATCAGATAATTAACCGACAAAATATGTATAAGAACCAAACAGTGGCTCTTGAAAAGTAGCTTTTCAAGACCAGGTTTTCGATTCTGCAAATGATCCAATGGGCCCGGAGAACGCAGCCTCACGCAGAAAGGCAGTAAAATAATCGGCGAAACCAGATCGATTCAACCATTCTGGTGAAAACCCAGAAAAAAGAAGAAGCGAATTTGACCAATTTAAGATGCATGATTCAACATGAAACAAATCCAAACGGGACAAAAGCAGATCCCATTGGAACGTTTATCACATAGAGGACTCCATTTTTTTCTTTTCGTGAATGACTGATTCCAAGGAAACCCATGCCGAAACTGCATAAATAAAAGATTAAAAAAAACTCACACCCGAAAATACCCTGAAAAAATAACACAACAGCTTATTCTAAACCTAAAGAGACGCCAAAAATCGAAAGATTCCATCAGAAAAAGAAAGAAAAAAACCGAAAAATGAAGAAAAAGAGAGAAAGGAGAAAATGTTGTACCTGTGAAAGAAAAACAAGGGCTGGCTGGCCTTGGAGAAACCCTAGAAACTGTAAAGAAAAATTAATATTGCAACAGAAAACTGAAAAAGGAACGGAGAGGGAGAGAAGGGAAATATGAAAGGGGGAAAGGCGAAGAATTTATAGAATGGATGGCCGAGAAAAAAGACGTGCAAAACAAGGCAACACCTTCCTTCCGGTCCTTGAGTTGGGAAACAATTCAATAAACTATTCTTGATTTATAATTATTTCCCGTGATAACAATGTTTCCTTTATTTTTTATTATATAAAATATTTTACATTTACCCTTCCAAAAAAAATTATATTTATATTCCCACTACTTTTCCTACAATATAATATTCACCTTGCTAAAATTTTTAAAAATAACAAAAACTAACAGTACTATCGAGGGGCGTTTCAATTTCCAACCTTTCCAAAGTCATTTTTTCAAAATTTCTTTATTATGGATGTCTTAAAATATTATGGGAACTATACAACTTTATTTTATGAGTATGTCTTTTATTAGACAGTCTTACAAATCTTTATCTGTGAGACAGGTCAATCATACCGCTATTCACAATAAAAAATAATATTTTTAGCATAAAAAGTAATATTTTTCATGGATGATCCGAATAAGATATCAATCTCACAAAATACGACCCGTGAGATCGTCTCACACAAGTTTTTGTTTTATTTTATACTATAATTTTTTTAAAATAAAAATTACAATAAACTTTTAAATTTGTGACAAACATATAATTACTATATCTCATGTTTTTGTCCTTTCTATATATATAAAAAAAATTCCACTTTCTTTATCGTTGTCTATTTTTTGAATTTACAAAAATAAAGGATAAAATATGTTAAATTTATCATAATTAATAAAAATCATAAAATAGTTAATTAGATTGAAAATTCTACATACGTCCATAAATTACCAATGCTAATACATTTACTCATTGTTGGTTCAATTAGATAAATATATAATACATTCGTAACAGTAATAATATTGATATGCTCTCACCTATATTCTTTTACTTTGAATTTCGAGGGTGATAGTTTTTTATTTGAAAGGGAATTTTTTTTAAAAAAAACAAAATTTGTAAAATCTTAAATACCACTACAAATAGTTAATAAGATGTTAACTTTTTTAAGCTCTCGGATATTACGTTCTACTCCAATATAATTGCATCGTAAATAAGAACTGAAATAAAACTTTAATTTACGTAAAACAACAATAATAAAAAATAAATTTTAACAAAAATCATTTTTGGAACCTTTTTTTTAAATAAGGAAAAGGTCAATTAGAGTACTTGACACACAATCCCAACAAAGTATTGTACTAGAAACTCAGAGAGCAGGAATACAATGCAGAGTCAACATCATATATTTGCTACTTTTGGACATAGAAATACACAAAATCATTTAGAAGATTTTTCTCCAATGTTTATGTAGGTAAAGCCGTAGATTAAAATCTAACACTTTTTTCCTCTAAAAATAAAGGATGTCATTATCATCAAATCAAGACACTTTTAACTTTTCGTGAATATTTCAAGAACCAAAGGAAATGAGTAGGGGTGGATACACCGTACCGAACTACGGTACCATATATCGTACCGAAAATATCGGTATGAAATTTTTTCATACCGATACCGATACCGATACCAAAATTCGGTATACCGCAGGTATGAAAAAAACTTATACCGGTACCGTATCGACACCGAAAATTTCGGTATACCGACATTTTTTTGGTATTCCGAACTTAAATTTTAAAAATAAAAAATAAAAAATTATTTTCGGTATTTCGGTATATACCGAAATACCGAAAAAAAAATTATTTCATACCGATACCGATACCGAAAATTTCGGTACGGTATCGACTACCGATTTTTTCGATAAGTTCGGTATTTTTTTCGGCACGATATTTTAGTATTTCGGTATTTTTTTTCCACCCCTAAAAATGAGGACTTTTCAAACTCTCATAATTCAAATAACTCTCGCTACTCATTGGAGATTGTCAGTTGTCACTCACACAAGTCATCTAGAATTAAGGACTCGTTCAATTAGTCAAAACTTTATTATTACCATCTTTTTTTTTTAACGAGGAAGTCACAGTCGCTACTCGTAGATCATTATTATCACATATGTTTTTGCGTCCTTTATGAACTAAACCTTTTATTGGAAAATCATATACGTAATTGGACATGGAATTCTATGCCTTATTATTTATTGTTAATTTAATTTGGTTCAAAATTTGACTCGTCTCAAAGATTTATAATACAATTGACTGCCAAATCTTGAGTATTATTTGTTGAATTATCGAGACAAATTTGAACCAAACGCACCGTAAAATGTATTATGATAATCATTTTAATATTTACGCATATTTTCCTAATAACAAGTTGATAATTAATTTACAAATTTACGCTCTCCGAGGTATTTGGTATCAACATCAAACAACAGACTATGAATTAAATTGGTAAGCTCGAAGTTAGCTCACAGCCTCATTTTTATATCGTAAGTTTGATGAAGTTATAAAAATGACGATTGAAATATTCGTTTTTTATTTTACAAAATAAATATATATTTAAAAAGAGAATAAAAGTATACATAATTGGAAAAATAAATTTCCATAATTAGAATTTAAACACATAATTTTAAAAATATAATAAAAAAAATAACACATGTCATTTAAATAAAAAAACACAAATAATTTAAAAAAATACATAATTAATTAATATTCACCACCGTTGATTTATATTTTAAAATTTTTTCATTTTTAAATATTAATGATCGTCATCATCTGACCGATGAAATGTTTTATTTTATTAAAAAAAAAAAAAAAAAAGTGGGTGAGCACGTCACCGCGCAGAAGAAAACCGCATGAGGCCCGCCTGGATTATCACACGAGGAGTTACGCTTTCCTCGCCCATTGGATATGGTCTAACACTCGACTACAATGTATGACACGTGCTAAGAAACTGACGTGGAGTCAATAAATAAATATATTTTTTTTTCTTTTGTTTACTGTTTCCCCACGTTGGAAACAATATATTATAATGTTGGAATTTTGAATTCCTGATTAGTTATTTTCCCCTTGATCCACCGTTACTAAATTGTGTTAAGCAAAAATTTGTATGAGACAGTTTAATGAATCGTATTTGTGAGATAGATATTTTATTTGGGTCATTCATGAAAAAAATTTACTTTTTATGCGAAGAATATTATTTTTTATTGTGAATATTAGTAGAGTTGACCAGTCTCACAGATTAGGATCCGTGAAACGATTTCACATGAGACCCACTCATTGTCTTACTCATCAACCTCTCAATTTTTATAACCTTTTGTTTTCAGTTTTCACCTACTTTAGAAAATTAAATAATTATTTATCAGGTGGTCTCGAATCCTGGCTACTAGCTCCTACTGTAATAGAAACTAGTCGTCCTGCACAGG
Source organism: Primulina eburnea (assembly GCF_022965805.1). NCBI lineage: Eukaryota > Viridiplantae > Streptophyta > Magnoliopsida > Lamiales > Gesneriaceae > Primulina > Primulina eburnea. Next base: position 1,955,928 of record NC_133103.1, on the reverse strand, counting down.
CATATAAATATAATAGTGATACTTAAATGTGAGAAAGTTAATATTCAAATTCAATTTTTATTTATATGAAATTTTGAAAATAAGATGATATTAAAAAAAATTATATAGAATAAATTAAGAGAAATCATGTATTGTTGGGAAGTTATATATTTAAAATATGTTATTATTAAGTTCACTCATTAAAATGATCAAAGTGAGCTTTAAGAGGTTCATGATTATTAAATAAATAAATAATAATAATATGATGCTAATTAATCACACATGAAATCAACTAAGTCAACAATTTTAATATATTTATTTATTATCCATTAATATTATTTAATAACAATAATTTAATATAATAAAACAGTAGAATTTGTTCTCTTCTATGAAAAAACAAATTTTCCTCAGAACAATACCCATTAAATTTTTTGAGCTTTTTCGGGCACAAAAATACTCGTAAAATTTCAAATCTATGTTAATTTATAGGCAAGAGCACGGTACTAAGTCACAGTTTCCTACCTAGGTTGGCCACCAATTATTATAATATGCTCTAAAGTAGTTCGAGATCTTCTTTTCATTCATCTTGACAGAAGGCGAAATTTTCAACTCGGGTTTTTTTTAGTTGAAAGTATGCTTCCAAAATATGTATCCAAACCTTTAATTTCTATCAAAACATCAAATTTGAGAGTTTCTAGATTTTACTAATAAAGATAATGTCCTCATTCATTCAGTGCATGACACATGTGATAAGTAATAGATAAATGACGGTGATTTATTTACTCAACACATGTTATATACAAAATTTATAAACGTGCTATCCATGTGAGTAACATGAACAAAACAACCCTTGCCAAATATCACATTTGTTGCGTTAACCATTTTCAAAGCAGCCACCTAGGATACACGTAAATATATTGTCACGTTCGGTTGGACAATACGACGACGTTGAATTGCGAGACAGACATGGCGTTACTTCTTATGTGAGTTGGGAGTGAGTGATCAATTACCCACATTTAGAAAATAATAATAATAATAATAATAATAATTGGCACATAGAAAGAAGGATAATATACATAAAAGCTAATTATAAACTTAAACTTCAAATATCAGCAACTCAAAATATGATAAAATGTATTTTCTGAGATTGAATCATTGGGAACGATTCATGTGGTCAGATTCCAACTATTTTTCCCTTCTCAAATCGCGATGATTAAGTATATTTGAATCCGGACAATAGGAAAACACAAGTATTTGTATCATTTATTTGTATGTAAGATCAGAGATCTGCATTTTCACGCTTTTTAGTTGGTATTATACTATCTAGTTTGGTTGAACTTATCTATTTCTCAAGACTGAAGTACTCATCCATTTCTATTTTCTGAACTCAACTATCTGCCCTAAGAATTATGTTTAGTATTTCTGTATTTGGATGATGGGTTCAAGTTGGATGTGTCAATGGAAAAATCCTGTCTGGTTTGTTGTTTCTATGCGCTTAAGTTTGAAGATGTAACAAACTTGTACAAAAAGGTTTTAAGGAAAAAACATAAAATCATATTTACATGTAATGCAACACATTGCACCACAAGTTTTTTTGAAGATCTGTTTATTTTTAAAAGAATTTGTACAAGTCTTATCATTGCAAATCATGCTACCAATCTTTAGTGCCAAAAATCCAACCAGACCTTTGCAAGAATAGGCATGTACAAATATTTTCTTTAATAACATTATTTCACCTTTACACATAATACATCACATTGCACCACATGTTTTTTCGATCACAATTTCTATTTTTTAAAAATAAATTGTACATGTATTTTATTGCAAATAATCCAAATTGAATTCGGAGGAATATTGTGACGCCAGGGTGAAGAGGAGTGCGTTATTGTTGATGACATGAGGTTGCATGGAGATTATATATTTTTAGAATAACTTAAAAAAATTTATTTATTATATAAAAAATGTGCATTTTTTTTTAGTGTGCTTGAGTTTGGTCAATTTTCATATAAATACATCCAAAAAGTTCCATAACATAAATAAATTGGAAAAACATGATATTTCTTGATATAAACAAGCTGGAATGACCATTTTGGGACAATAGTGAATATGAGGAATATTTACAGAAATCCAATTTTGAGGACCAATTGAAAGTAACTATCAGCCTTTGTAAATCTGCTCTCCCCATCTCAGATAAAATCCTCTCACTGCCACTTCGGTATTTCCAATTTCTCAGTAACAAATTGAAAATGTCAGCCACTTTGCAATCTACGCCGTCCTCTGCTCTACTGTCATCTTCCTCTCTCAAGGTAAATCTCGCAAACTGACATGCTTTCATGTCTGATTCCTGCATGCAAACTTCAATTTCAGGTGCTTGATTGTTAAAGGGGTGTGTATTCTGTAGTGAACGTGTAAATTTTTGTTGTTTGATTGTGTTCTATTTTGTCGATCGGAACAGGGGAGGGAACTCCGATTAGCTGCTCAGCCGGTAAAACGAAATCTCAATTTGAAGCCCCTGAGTGCTTTTCCTTTGATTCGAGCTTCTATTAACTTCTCTTCTTCTCTTGACACTGGTAAAATTCCAGTATCTGATTTGCATTTAGTCTGATTTTACACATTTTTTGTTGCAATTTAGACCGTTGAGTTGTTTTTTCTATTGCTTATAGGGTTGAGCACTGAGTTGGATGCAGTGACTAGTTTCAGTGAGATCGTTCCTGATACAGTCGTTTTCGATGATTTCGAGAGGCTAGATTTCTGAGTATTTCTTTAAATATAGAATTTCTTGACGTTTGAGACTTTCTTTGGGATTGTGTCCCTCCGACGGATATGATTTTGAATTTGTTCATCTGAATGAGGTGCTGATTTGAAAACGATATTTCCGTAGGTTTCCTCCAACTGCTGCCACTGTCAGCTCCTCGTTACTTTTGGGCATTTGTAGCCTTCCTGACACGAAGTTTAGGGTAATTATATCGTTTATATTTATTATTACTTTTCTATGAAACAGACAGACTTGAATCATATTTTCTAGTAGTAGTGTATGAGCAACTGTTTCTATGATGCGTGCTGGTATTCGATTATATTAAAACTGTAGACACTTGCAGAAGTGTATGCTAGTAAGATATTAATTTTTTTTGAAGAGTGATATGAAAAGGCTTTTGATACAGAGTAAGTAAATTCCGCTTGCACAAACATTCCTAATGATGTTTTTTTCATTTTTGTTGTCATATTTCCAGAGTGCGGTCGACTCTGCATTGGCAGATCCACATTGTTATGCCTTAGGGAAGTCCGAAGATCGCATGTCTTGCTTCTTTAACAAGGTACTCTATAACTGGGAATCTTGTTAAGTCATATGCTCTTGTTATCTTTAATGAAGATTTGGTTGGACAATCATAAAGATTCATATCTGATAATAGGCTTTAGTAAATGTTGGGGGTGATCTTGTAAAGCTTGTGCCCGGTGGTGTGTCTACTGAAGTAGATGCTCGTCTTGCCTATGATACAAATGGAATCGTTAAAAAGGTGATTGTTCTCTTGAAAATTTCAACAGATGTGTTTATACCCCTATTTTTCTTATTTTTCGTGTAGTTAAATCATCATAATTTTTGTTGCATGATTCTACTGTGACTTTAATAGCTCACTCGATACATTTGTTTTTTTTATTCATGTGATGAGACATCATGGTCTCACTGCCTCATTTATTTACAATTGATTGTTTAGTTTTGGAGAGGGGTGAAATTTTTGTTGCTGAAATTACTTCCTACTGCCATTTGATTTGTGGCTGATACCTTTGAAGTAGCTGCCGAGTGCTGTGAATGAGTGTTCCTTCTAATTAACTTTGGGTTGATGCATTGACATGCTTTGTCTATTGATGTCCCATCGCTTTTCATCAGTTATTTTGCTTTTAAATCAATTTGCAGGCACATGACCTTCTGAGACTGTATCGAGAAATTGAAGTGCCTCCAGAACGTTTGTTGTTCAAAATTCCTTCAACTTGGCAGGTTAGTGTCAGAGGTCAACGTTATTATTTGTCTTTTGAGAAGGAGCGCAGGACTTCTGAATGAACATTTTCTTCTTGCAATTTATGCTGCTTCACCTTTGTATCTTCATCGTTTGCTCTTTGCTAGGGGATTGAAGCATCAAGGTTACTGGAGTCAGAGGGCATACAGACACATATGACTTTTGTCTACAGGTATAACATGATTTCTAACCTTATTTTATTCAAATAATTGAAAGTCTTGGGTGAAAGATTTTGAATATTACTTGACATGGAAAAAATGGACTAAAACAGTCCTTTTATGTATTTTATGGATCTGTATAAAAGGTTTGTATGATTGTCAGCAAAGCTTGATGCTTTTTTTTTGTCATTTCATATTAGTCTTTTTCTCCTTCTCCTGTTAGCTTTTTATGTGGGTTGGGGAAAAAATGGACTAAAACAGTCCTTTTATGTATTCTATACGACTTACTAAATTTTCCAAGTCTTGTGCTACATTTAGATTATATAAAGGTAATAATATTCCCCACAATTGAATAAATGTATGTCTTAAAACCCTTTTAGTACTTCCCATTCGGTTTATGCTATTGAAAAAGGGTTCTGGAAGTATTCCCCTCTTTGAAATGCTGTAAATCTGGCGTCTGAAACATTTTTACTACTATCTTTGTTCTGAACCTGCAGCTTTTGTCAAGCTGCAGCTGCAGCTCAAGCTGGAGCTTCTGTTATTCAAATTTTTGTTGGTCGACTTAGGGTAATATCTTTCTCTGTAATGTAGCTCATTGACAACTTTTACTGTGATAATAAAGATGTGGTCATAACCTTTTGTTAGGACTGGGCACGGAATCATGCTGGCGACCCTGAAGTAGAAGCTGCTCTTAGAAGAGGAGAAGATCCTGGGTTGTCTTTGGTCAGTTCAATGAGCTGCTACTTTGTATACGATGTTTACATATTAATGGTCTCTATATGCTATCAAGTTTGCCACATTCCAGTGGGTTGATTGTCGCAATGCCGATGACATTCATTGAACCAATGACTAGAACCTTAAGGATGCATTCACACTTGAGAAACAGAGAGCACATTCCACCCACTTTTTTTCTCAGCATATAATTCAAATGTTAAAGCCATGTTCTCCCTTTCGGAAATTCGATGAATGATGGAGACCTGTATTTTTTTCTCCTTAGAAAGGGAAAGTGGACCAGAACTGTTGCTAATGCTTTGTGTGGTATATATCCTTTGCCATGTAGGTGACAAAAGCCTACAATTACATTCATAAATATGGACACAAATCAAAATTGATGGCAGCCGCTATTCGTAACAAGCAGGACGTCTTTAACCTTTTAGGGTATATATAATTTATATTTGCATGACTGGTTGACGACATTATTTCTGGTTACCTTTGTTAAATATTCACTTATGTTTGCATGCAGGGTTGACTACATTATTTCCCCATTAAAGATATTGCAGTCTCTAAAGGATTCTGTGACACCTCCTGATGAGAAATATTCTCTCATAAGGCGGCTATCACCACAATCAGCTGCCTCCTATAATTTTAGTGATGAAGAGGTTTGATTTATATTCTGATCTTTTATTTTCCATGAGACGTTGCCTTAATAGAAGAGTTTTTATTCTCTCTCTTCCCTCTCTTATTCTTCTTGCCTAGGGTGCAAATGAATCGAATTTGGCCAAATATTAGCTATTTTTTACTATTCAAGTTTGAGCTTAAATTCTGTTAGCAATCTCGAAGCTCCAAAAGTGAATGAATTCGGGCTCGAGTTCTTCTCGACTCGATGTTGGAACCGAATTTAATTATCGAGGTCGATCTATTAAAGAAATGCTTGAAATTTGGCTATGAGTTCGCTAGCTCATTTAATTCTGAATATATTTATAAAAAGTAATAAATATAATAAAACTTGTGAGTGGCTCTTGAGCTATAAAAGTTGATGAATTCAGCTCAAAAAGATATTTAAAGTTGTTCAAGTCTTTGAGTTCGAGTTCGAGTTTCCCTTTACCTACCTATCAAACAGTTTTACTCTTCAAATAACTTAACTCGATTTCATTCGATCCATGCTCGAATAATTTTCAGCTTGTTAAGTGGGACCATTATAGCTTCTCCTCGGCTATGAGGCCTGCGGCGGTGGAGCTTCTAGCTACTGGAATGGATGGGTACGCTAACCAATCGAGACGGGTGGAGGAATTATTTGGAAAGATATGGCCACCTCCTAATGTGTAAGGTATATCGCGAGTAACGTTGTGTTGCCATAATAAACGTGTCAACGCAGCCCATAAAATAAAAGCAAGTTTGCTGATGTTGTAATACTTGATCGTACTTGTTTCCAGTTTTTTGTATTATGAGGATGCTATCACATTCAGTTATTAAAATAGACTTGTTTTGGCATTTAATCAGTGCTTAACTTTTTAAAATTGTTAGTATATAGTCTATTCGAGTTTCCGCGTTCGGTGCATGACATAATGCCTAAATTTTGCAAATAATATATTTTTTTTGGGTGAAGATGGCTGAGTTTTTGAAGAAATAGTGCTGAATAATACAATATTACATCTATAAATATTAGATTTTATAGAAATGATACTCCTTAATTAATGCTTCAATTAATGTAGTTTGCGTTTCGGCATAAAATCTTTATTTATTAACTAAATGTTTGAATTTTTAAATAATTGATCTCAACCTATGCTTTATAAATTTGTTCATAAAACTTTTAGCAAAAAAACATACGTAAGGCAGAAAGCTGTGATCTTTGTCATTCTCAGAATTGTTGATCTAAAGGAGATTCCAAGTACTTTGACATTATTTGAACTTTAAGATCGATAATGAAAAAAGCAACGTACAACAAACAAGAGATGATTTTAATATTAGGTTCGAGTATTTCTCCACTTGTAATGTAGTGAAATTTAAGTCCATGGATCATAAACAGTCACACGTCAATTTCACTTCCCTTATGATGTGATGAAATTTTAGTTTTTGAATCATCAACATTCCTTCATCAATTTTAATTAAAATGTGAGAAAGTTGGATGATCTAATTAAAATTAGTTCAATTCGATAAAGAATAGACTAACTTGAAATAATTTGGGATGAGTTTATAAAAATATCGAAAGCTCCAAATAACAGCCTTGCTACTAAGTAGGATTAAATAATAGTCTGGTTTCTTTCTATTTTCGGAAAAACCTGTATGGTTCGAACCAAATTGGGCATAACGGCCTTTTTTTCCTTTTTCTAGTGTAACACATATCATGCCTGCTGTGAATGTGGTATGCAGTGCCAAAATAAAGATTCTTCAAAACTTTTGCCCCATCTTCAACTTTTAATCTTACATTTCATTAAATATTTAATATTTGCTTTATTGGGATGAATTAATATAGAATTTCGACACCAAAAAATTTAAGTTTGCTGGTTTGATCCTAACCTCCATCTATTACAATTCTCTGGTATGCACTAGCTAGATCGATAGCAGGTAAGTTCGATGCTATCTTTAGGACATTCCTCTAAAAATACATCTAAGCGTTGGTATATAAGTATAGACCCACCTATAAGAACCAATATTCATCCCACCGAATTTTCCTGAAAAAATGCGAGAAAACCTAAAGAGGACCCCAAATTTTTGCCTTTATTATGTACCATCATTCCTTCCCTCCTCTCTCTCACACTTTTTTCTTTGAGGCCATGCCAAAACAAAAGCAACCATTACAATTGCCATTCTTCTAAGGTTTCCAAACATTTCAGGCATCCAAGCAAAGCAAGAAAAAGAAAAAGCAAACAACGAAAACAAAACACTGAAGCAAAAGTTGCTGATCTAGCAGCCAAGAGCAAGCTTCATTTATTTTCTTGGCTTACTCAAAGTCGAGGGATTGATATATCAGTAATAAACATAAGTTTCAAGAGAGATCAACCCTTTTTATGTGTTTCAATTTTTTCTTGTTTAATTCTCATTAGAAATGGGAACTTTAACAAGTGCTTCAATCATCCCATCAAAGCTAAAAACATCTTCTTTCACACTGGAAAATCACTCTTTCCTTCACCACAGAAGAAGGAGAGTCAAAACGAATCAGTCCATTGTTCCAGTAAATTTCTCAATTGTTTTGAGGATATTTATAATTTAATAAAGGGTTTTTTTTTATTTCTCTTTTCTTCCTCAAATATATATTTCTTTAAAAAAAATTATTTTTCTCGATTTTCAGGTTGCCAGATTAATTGGGCCAGCTATATTTGAAGCATCGAAGCTGAAAGTATTGTTTTTAGAGGTTGATGAAGAAGAGAAGCTCCCATTAAAACTTCCAAGAATTTACACACTTACACATAGTGATATCACTTCTAAGCTCACTCTTACCATTTCTCATACCATCAACAATTCCCAGGTAAATTTTTGCTTGATCAAATTACAAACTATGTGAAAACATGGTAACATTGATCGAGTTCTGTATCAATAAAAACTGATGGCAAAAGCACTAATAATGGTCCAAAATATATTTAAAATTTAGCATCACATGTCATCCCATCTATTTGTTTAACCTGTTTATATTACCAATTATTTAAATTCCAAATTTACACAAAAAAAAAAATTATATTTTCGAAAATAATATATATGCGCAACGGTGTGCACTAGATAGCTAGGATCTTATCAAACCTATTGTGGGGACCCCGGACGCTAAGCGGTCGGAATCATCATTGGGACCATTAAAGCAATAATAAAACAGGATCTAAAATGTTTTTTTTGTTTTTAAACTGCGGAACGTAGTGATATACAACATATATACATATCAGTAATATAAAATACAATCCTGTATTTCAACATTTTTCAAACTAGGGTTAAAACTAAAGGTCAAGTGTTTAACCCTATAGCGGTCCAAGTCCGGTGCCACCACGCTAATCACGATCGAGCTCTTCATCTCCCGACCTGGACCGGTCCCACCTGTTGTCAGTTCACAGACAGACAAGACACAGCCGGATATACGCGGGAGAATATAATCCCCAGTAATAAATCAATGAAACATGCAGTCATATAAATCATATAAAGCATGTAATCAGGTAACATGAATACGTATCAAAATCTGAAACATAAACAATATCAAATCAAACTGTCGACATCAATCATAATTCAGACTAGACTCAATCCTAGTCTAGGGATCCCGGTTTCCAGATGTGGTATTCCTATATCGAATTCCGTAAAGGATGGAACCATAATATCTATTACTCGATATAACCAGTGCCCTGGTATTCCTATATCGAATTCCGTAATAGAAGAATTCCAATACCTTTTACTCGATATAACCAAATATGGTGTTCCTATATCGAATTCCGTAATAGATTCCATTACTCGATATAACCAAACATCCAGTGTCCTGACCTAACCGTCAAGGACTGTAGCTCTATCACTAGCATCCTATCTTGAGACATAGTGCAATGTGCCGTGGCGATACCACCACTATCCGGCACTTCTGTCACAAGATAACTTGTCTAATACCTGTCATCTAAATACAAGAGAACAAGTACATTAATCAATGTAATGCAAATATCCATGCAATAAAATAAAGTATGTGATTTAGGGAAACCCAAATCTAAACCGACTCAAGTCCATCTCCCAATACCACATTGACTTATACATTTCTTCCGTCGGTTTCTGGCTCAGTCGAAGTCCTGAACTCACAACCTGTCTGGTAGTCCAGTTGTAGCCTACGTTGCTAGGAACTCGGTACCGAAGTCGGAATCAAAATCAGACGGACGGATTGTAACTTGAATCACAAAAAGCTAAACTTTTCCCTCGGTTTCCTTTTCTATTTCTGAGGAATGAATTGCATGTACATATATATATATATATATATATATATATATATATATATATATATATATATATATATATATATATACACACACGACATGCAGCCAAGCAAGTGGCTCGCTCTTGGCAATCCACGTCTCGCGCATATGCGCGAGTTCCTCGGCGCATATGCGCGAGACCTTCGGGTCTCCGCACAATTCACCTCGAATCAATGGCGCTCTTTCCCTATGCGCGAGACTTTGTCCTGTTATTACCGCATTGTTCCGCATCCAACATTTCAAACTGTAATTTATTTTTCGAAAATTATAATCGCAACTTATAATCATAATTATGCTAGGTATTAATCAAACATCATCCCCTAGAGTGATTACTTTTAATCAATTCAAATGTTTAATAAAAATTAGTAAAAAATAATTTCAGTAAATAACTAGATTATATCTCGCTATCATTATCATGCTTTTGAATTTATTACCAAATTAGGATAGATTGTATTTAGTTTTACAGTAATTAATAATTAGAGTAGTTACAAAAATATATAATTGAAAAATCTCTATGTTGTATAATAACTAGAGTGGTTAAGTTCTTTTTTGAAACGAAAAGTAAGTTTGTTTGTAGTTACAAGGGTGGTACAATAAACTTCAAAGAGACGAAGTGGTGGCTGAATGGAAGAAAATTGAAGGGGAGATGTCCCTTCATGTCCATTGTCACATTAGTGGTGGCCACTTCTTGCTGGATCTTTGTGCTTACCTTAGATACTTTATTTTCACCAAAGAACTTCCAATGGTAAGTAAATTAATCTTCAGCTAGCAAACTTCATTTGTGATTATCAGTTTGTACAATCTGTCGAAAACTATATATATGTGATTCTTCGATCGGCTGTGGGTTCGGATGCTTTTGTGTTTTGTTAGATTTCACAATACAAGAACAAAAAGATTCAAAGTGGCTTGTGCAAAGTTGATCTTAAAACTGTCATTTTAATTTAGTATGCCAGTTGATATGTTGTTAAGTCCTAATTTTGCTGGGAAACATTGTGCAGGTGTTGAAGGCTTTTGTGCATGGTGACAAGAGGTTGTTCAAGAAATACCCACAACTTGAAGATGCTTTGGTTTGGGTTCACTTCCACTCCAACAGACCAAGATTCCACAAGCTGGAGTGCTGGGGCCCACTCAAGGATTGTGGGCCCCGTTCCGTGGACCCTTCAAAGACAACTCCTTGAAAATTTTATACGTTTCCTTCAACTAGCTTAACTAATTACTGGGACACAAAATCTGTGGTAAATTGATGATGAAAACCTAAAAAAAATTAACTAGTTCTTAGTATTTGGAAAAGTTTACTAGCGTATCGGATGGGTTTTTTTTTAGTATTATGATAGTTATGATAGTTCCAAGATATTCGTATAGATAAAATTTTATATGATCGTATCTCACCGATTTGTTTTGGATTTCCATATTTCGAAAGACAACCTTAACCACCAGGTACTAGTGGTAGGTCTCATCTTTCGTTATCAGTCAAACATCTTTACTGAAATACTTTTGTAGTAAATTGTACGTTTTGCTTCACTTGTAATAAAGTGAAAAACAAAATTACACAGTTTACAAGTATAAATCGAGCAATAAAAATATTAATCAATACAAATGTAGCCTCTCATTACAAGATATCGCGCAAGGGAGATGTTATTGCTCAGCTTAAAATAACACTCCCTTAGTTTTATTCCGCTCAAAATAAATTTTTAAAAAATAAAATTTAAAAACTCCCCACTGTACAAATTTATCACCATCATTCATTCAACATTGTCTAGTATTTACCAACTTTTCTTGCTTGTGAGAACAATCAGCTCAAACTTGCCACCATCCTCGTGTAATCAGGTGGCCTTTGGTTTCTCCGAATTGCTCTTCATTCCCCATTGCAGAAAATGCGACGTGTATGGAGCAATAAAGGATAAATAATCCTGTGTTGCGATAGCATCAGGGGTTTTTCGGATCAGCGAATCCGAGTTCTTCCGAGCGATGAAGCTCCAATTTCAGTTTCAGTGTTCTGTATAGTATAGCATACAAAACAATTAACCTCACCCATAGAAGAGTTCAGCTTTTAGGATAACATTTATTTGCCTAATTACTGAGCAAGACTATACTATAAGTATGGGGTGTGTCTTTAATCATTTTTTCATGTCATTAATGGCGTGTAGTAGCCACTGCTGAATATACATGGTTGAGGTTTATTTTCCGGTCAGGTATGTAGGACAAATTCATACAGTATAAAGAGATTCAATGCTAAAGAAGTATGCGATTATTTATCCCATTATTGGAACGAGTCAAGGACAATGAAATATCTACAAAAAAGCTAGCATATTGAGAAATAGATAACTCACCTGAGACTTGGGAGAAGGAAATACAGTCCAGAATCTGAGTGTTTCATCTCCATGCGCCAGTAACAATTGTCTGCAAAGATCACCAACATTATGGCAAAGTCAAATTAGCAAATTAAATTATTACTGAGTGACCACTAGAAAATCACATAAACAAAAGATGAAGGAACAGCAGTTTCACTTGCATACCTGTCCATCTGGAGAGATGGCAAGATAAAGTACCCTGTATGTATGGCCAGTGAGAGTTGCCAGCTGTATTTTGGTTCAGAAAAATGATTCAAATTATTCTAAGACTGTATAATACATACAAAAATTGAGATCCCGTATATTTCTTGCTCATCTATGGTTACCTTTGACATCGAAGGATATCTCCACACAATAATTTGATTCTGCGAGTATCCATGAGTGCTCACAAGTTCATTCACATTCTTGGACCACACAAGGTTGCACACCTGCAATATTTGCATTTCAAGGCAGAAATTTAAAAAACTTCCATTTTCCTATAAAGAGTAGAATTCAGTTGTTGTGCAGGAGTCTCATTCCGGAACATGCCATAAAAATGAAATACTGACATAATTCAATTGTTTAATCAAAGCCTTAGGCCACAGTTTTAATTTTTCCTTTTTGTTGGTTTTTTTAAGAAAATTTATACATTTAGTCCCCTCATTCATTTAATCGACAAAGATTAATGAAAATTTGAGGAAAAAAAAACCAACACGCAAAATGAAGTTTTTTAATCATATAATAAACTACTGACATTGCATTATATTGCCATCAAACAGTTCATACGCTACAAAATTCACTCAGAGCACATTTGTTCAACTCAAATACATCAATATTACCTGACTCCCAGTATCCACACAACTTAGGTGTGAATTTGTGGTTGTGTTCCAGAAACGAATGCATCGATCTGCAGTGCCACCTCCAGAAGCAAGAAGTCCATGAAGGTGAGGCGACCAGGCTATAGCCTTTACAGCAGCAGTGTGTTCACAATATTTTAAAATTGGCTGACTTGAGTGTTGGTTCCACACTAAAAGCTACAAAATTGTAAATCCAATCTGAATGACTCGTAGCAACAAATATTAATCTAAGCAAAATCAGAACAAAAGATACTCAAATTCAAGGAAAGTTAATTACTTACACGATTGTCATTTCCACCAGATGCTAATTCGCGGTTGTCATAGGACCACTTCAATCCACATACCTAACACACAAATGATTGATGTTATACTAATGCAGCTAGCAATACTTGAATAAAACGGCTTCTAAAAGTAGGATGTAAATTCATAAAGACCTCTGATTTATGTCCACTTAGCTTGCTAACATAGTTGTCCTGAGCTCGTATGTCACGCTGAAGAATACATTTGTCCCGGCTTCCTGATGATAACAGAGATGAACTCCATGCAAGGGCACCGACTCGCAACCGATGTCCTTCCATAGTTCTTATCCTCTTACAACGAGAAGCATCCCATAACTGCATGGCATAAAGTTGTAGCAGTTATCATTGGAGTGTGGAAATAAATAGTAGGCCAAACAACAATGACTGGTTTTGGCTTTTCATGAAAACGATTAATTCGATGCAAAGCAAAACAATTCAGAGGAATAAGGGGTATATCCAAAACCTATTGAAGGATAAACCTAGGAGTCCTCTACAAAAAAAACTAGGATTCATGAGCAAGACCATCCGAAGCAATCATACTAATACTTCTAGTTTGAAAAAGGATTCCTGGGTAATTTTCATGTAACACAAACATTATTATGACCACGAGCTGTCATACACTCACTTAAATGTTACTATAAACTACCTTCCCAGCAAGGAGGTAATATTTATGTTTTCTGATCATAGCCAAGACTTAAAATGCCAGATGCCATGAAGAAATCTGACCATTGAAAATTGGTTTAATAACTCAAAATAAATCTTTTCGTGAAGATAACTCTACTAACAAATAGGAACTCTTGGGCCAATAGTTTCCAAGATCCAGCCACATACCGTTGGAAATGTCAATTAAACCACAAGGCTGAACCTTGTTATAAGGATGACAGCAAATAACTCTAGCACAATCTTTTTGTAAATATGGTTCCCACCTAGTATGAGATCAACTTTAGAAACTAAAAAAGAATGTCCCAACTCATTGCAAACTGTAGTTCATGAAACAGGTGCAACATCTGAATCACTGATCAGCAAGAGCCGAGAAAAGCACGAATCTTAGTGATGTTTTTTTATTATGGTTGTCCATGAGTCAAAATTTTGGAATGGGTCGTACTCCCCATATAAATGATAACACTTAAATCGCTTTTTATAAACTGATGGATTATGATGCATCATCTTTGCTTTATAAAAATATTACATAGTATATAACAATAGACAAAATTATTCATTGCATACCTGGACTTTGCCATTGCTGGACCCTATTGCAAGGTGGGTACCTCGTTGTGCCCACCCAACAGAACAGACACTGTCATCAATTCCCAAGTCACACAACTTCACCACCTGCACCGATTATGGATTAAAAAAATCATTCCATGAGTGTAATGGCGACAAAACGAGAGTGAAGGAACAAGTCTAACCTTGCTGCTAGAAGCATGCCATAGATAAACACAGTTGCCCAGCCCAACAGCCAACACATTATGTGAAGACCAGTCCACAAGATTCAGATAAAAATCATCTTGCAATGCTGGTGCGTCCAAAACCTACGACAACATTCCATACAACCTAGAAGTTTTAAGCAGCTCAAATTGACACACCCCGACAATAGTATCCAACAAAAATCTACTCTAAAAGGAAAACATAAGTTCTGAAACGTAACTAAAATAGTCAAAACAACACACAGAACCTATCATCGAAGCGCTAAAGAGAAAAATACCTCACAGAAAGCTAAAAACACATAAGAAACAGTAAACTACGTCACCTAGATTCAGTTAACCTCAGTTAAAGGAAACAAACCCAAGAACACTATCGCACCTCAACGAAACCCCAAACCCATCAGCGGAGGAATCCATAAATTCATCGCAGCACGACCTCCCACTAAAAGGTATAATTTAAGAATTCCAAAATCCGACTACCAAACCGTTGAAGAAACGAAGAATTTGAAAAAGAACCCTGAGAATTATAAAAATCTAACCTTGTAGGGAGACCGTGGAACTTTTCTGGGAACCTTAATAGGCCTATGAGACACCCCAGGAAGCTGATCATCAAACCCAAACGGCGACAGGGAATGGAAAGATTTCCGAGTCTCAGTCTTGTACTTGAAGATATTACAATTAGGAGGACTAATCCGCCAAAGGTTACCATCATTATTAGCACCAAATCGACCCGTGTGAAAAGATTTCTCCGGAGTCGAAGGCTGAAGCCCGTTAGCACCACCAGCGCATTCGGGTCCGAAAAGGGCAGACTTTAAAAGGGTAGTGTAAGCAGAATTGGAATAGTCAGAAGAAGCGTCGGCATTGGAATTAGGCAGATTAAATAGGGCAAAGTTGGAAGCGGAACGACTTGGGATGAAGCGGTCACTATAAATCGTGCGGGAGAATGAGGGGCGGTGATAGGAAGAGCTGAGAAGGTCGGATGCGGTGATTCTCATGGGTGTTTTTGGGTCTGTAGAGGATGTACTTGTGCTAGGGGTTTCCATATTTTTCTGGGACATTTTCGATTCCGCTTCGATAGGAAGGAGAACCTTCACCGGCGGTGGCTGGTGGTACACGATGAGATGCGGCGGGGGATCGGGGGATGCCTTGGAGAGCTATGTTTACCGGGAAAAATAACAGAACATGGTTGAGTTGCGGGAAAATTATATCAGGCTACACAAGGTAATTAATTAATTAAACTATAAATATAATTTTCTCTCTAGAATTATATATTTTAAAAATTATTTAAATTGAGTTGGTTTTTTATATAAATAAAATATATATCATAAAATCTATCTTTATGCGCATAAATAAAGTACATTTTATATTTCAAGACCACAAATTTATAAAATAATGGAAATATAAAATCTTTAAACTTTAAATTACATCCTAAAAAATATTAAATTTATTTTTTATTATTGGGTAATCTGATCGGACAGATATTACTCGAATTAAAAATAAATAAATAAACAACAGCCAGGATATATAAATCGAATTTTAACTGATAGGATTTAGAGTAGGTCTCTTGTGAGACGGTCTCACAGATCTTTATCTGTGAAACGGTTCAACTCTACCGATATTCACGATAAAAAGTAATATTTTAAGCATAAAAAGTAATATTTTTTATGGATGACTCAAATAAGATATATGTCTCACAAAATATGACCCGTACGAGCGTTTCACACAAGTTTTTGCCTAGGATTTAACTAGGTCGAATAGTCATCATCTCGCATCCAAATTTTAAATGCATTTATTCATTATATATTTTCTGGCATCAATATAAGCCCAACTCACAAGATTTTTTTTTTTTTGAATATATGAAATGTACTTACTGCGTCTTTAACATAATATATAAGAATGTACGTGTTATATTGTATTTAATTATAATTAAATAATACAGAAGCAAAATTAGGAATGTTTCATTAATGTGGTTTCACATTTTTATATGCACCACCGACGGCGGGGTGGGGTGTACAATCCCTCCAAAGGGATGGTGTCGGGCCCTTTATTTTATTTGCAAATGTTGTATTTAACTTGAATATATTATATTAATGGAAGTTGAGATTGGTGGAGTAAGTCATTCCGGCTTGCCAATTTGCTGGTGCGACATTGTAAGCAATCACGGTTTCGTGGTTAGTGTAGGAGGTTATCTTGAAAGAAAGGGATTGGCCTCCAAGTGTGGCGAATGCTTGATACGATGCTCCCCAGTTGTGGCTCATGCTTATCCAACCAGTCTTGCTCCCCTTAACCGCCATGCTCGAAACGTCACCACCTCCGGCAACGTTCATCACGTACACCAGCAGCCAGTAGTCGTTGCCTTGGAAGTTGAATCGGAGGCCGCCTCTTCGAACACATGGCACTCTACAACAAATTAAGCAAATTATAACCCAAATTATCCTGCGAAGAGACATCCAATTAGATTTTTCTAGGCCCTTTGCATGCTCTATCCCCTACTAAATCCTCGTACTTTTATTATGTTCTATCGTTCCTATTTCCTAACCATTTGGATTAATATAAACCGTGAAAAACTCCATGCAATAATGATTCATGGATATATTTTATGTACCTTCGGTACGTGACAGGTACGATGCCAGCCTTCTGCTGTGCGATCTTCGAGAAAGCGGCCGGAGACATGTCGAAGTGTGTGCGTGGTGGGTTACACCAGCCACCGTTGTTGGAGGGCAGCCCCCAGTTGGGTGGGCAGAGATTGGTGGCGGTGATGGTGGTGTAGCCCTTGTAGCACCACTTGGACTTCACGCACATCAGCTGGAAGCATTGCCCGCAACCGTACCCGTTGTTAAATAACACCGAACTCAACGCCACCGTTTGCGACCCGTACCCGCTACTGTACACGTTCCCGTAACCACAGGCTCCACCTATATATCCCGACCAACCCCATATATCATAAATAATTGAATAAATAGATAGAGTATTATGCCAATTTTCAAATATTTATTTAGCACATGATGCATGCAAAGCAAACACGTAAAATCGTAGTTAGTATATAAACTCACCCATTCCGTTCCCGGAATTGTCTCCGTAAAATGTAGCATGAGCAAGTTTCCAAGCACTTGGTCGGAAAACAGGTGTCGAAATATTCCGGCAGACATGAGTTGCTTTGCGGCCGCGGCCAACATCAAAGAAGAAGATAAGCAGGCGCCTATGATGAAGCAAAGAAACCATGGTTCTTTTCCGTTCTGTCTTGTCCAAGTTGACTTGAAAATGTAATATTTATACAGATCAGAAATAGATAAATGAAAATACAACCTTAGTGACCATCACGAACTTGTTGCTGTTCAAGTCAAAGTGAATTTAAATATTTTATGAATATAAAATTTAATGTGGATTTTGAGCGTTTCAAAAATAAAAATGGACTTATTTTGGTATTTGTGAATAAAATTCAATTATTACGTACGGCGCGTTAGCACAAATATTCAAGATCTCATATAATGAATGCGGCGGTACTGGGTTGTTTACTGCAAGATGGAACTTGGTTACTCAATTAATCAAGTTCCAATATATGTCACTCAAAGGTTATTATCCACGGCGACATAACACACCCTCTCACGCCCAGGAATGAACATCGGAGGTTATTATGACCAAATTGGACAGACGGTCTGGCCTATTATAGGCAGTCCAACACTACGGTGGAACCCGGGCTCTGATCCGTAGGACTTGGACTAATCAACTCCAAAAGTAGCTCAGGGAGGGGATTGTCAAGCCAATATGC
Source organism: Primulina eburnea (assembly GCF_022965805.1). Classification (NCBI taxonomy): domain Eukaryota; kingdom Viridiplantae; phylum Streptophyta; class Magnoliopsida; order Lamiales; family Gesneriaceae; genus Primulina; species Primulina eburnea. The sequence continues at coordinate 1,937,454 of NC_133103.1, read as the reverse complement.
CACTCAAAGAACGAGTGGGAAATACACATTCTCTCTTGTTCCGTTATTTTCATAACGTAACTTGGAGTCATTTATCAATAATTACTAGATGAAAAAATAATGGGTATATTTGATTTTTTTTTTCTTTAGATCAAATATTCGGTTTCATTTTAAAAAAATGTTTCCGTTTCTTTTTCTTGAAAATTGATGTACACTTTCACATTATTTTCTTATAAACATTTTTCATCACATTTCATTTTTATATTTTTTGGCAGATTCATATTGTTTTCATTTGAACTTCGCATCTTTATCAAAATAATCTCAATAATAATGTTTTATCATAATCAAATAAATTGTGTTTTTAAATTTTATAAAATACACCAGATTTTCGTAAAAATATATTTAAAATTAAATAAGTTGACAAATTCGAGCCGAAATTGGAACATTTGCTTGATGTAATTCAAAGTAAACTAGATTCATTTTCTGAACAATCGATTCGGTCAAGTTTGTTTATTTATCTTGTTGTGAGCATAGGCAAGATAGAGCAGCTACATATAAACACACAAAACTATTAAGTATTTGCCAAATATACATCACTTTAAAGCTGAAAACTCCTCTCTAAATATTGTATATCCTCACATATACATAATTTGTACATTTTCTCTTCTTCCAAATCCATAAATCCGCTTGAAACTCATGCCTCACTTCCTTCAGGCAATGTGATCAATCGTGTCTTCGAGTCGTAGATCATCTCCGTCGCACAACTAAACAATGTTTCATAGTCAAATTTCCAGTCGAACCGTGAATCGATGTAAAAAATTATCCCAAAAACCATAACCAAAACCGAATCTAAACCACCAATGAGCTCTGGTTAATTTCAGTTCTGAAAATAAGGAACCTGAGAAATATCCTATATTTATTTCTTTGTCTTAAATATAAAAATTAATATCTATATGTTTTAACATACTTGTTACATAGTTAGATTCGATTAGTTTAATTAGTTCATAAGCTCGTACCATAGATAATATTCTTTACCGAAAAATTTAAAGGAATAAATGGTTCGAACAGAAGCAAAACCAAAACCGCTGGTTTTGGAACCGTAACCTGAGACAAACACCGGACAAGTAATATTGTCATAGCTAGAGAAAGACACAGTATCATCGAACTTACTTTGCACATTTTACTTTGTTGGTGGCACCCCCACTTGATACAGATAGTATGGTACCAAAGAATGAATTGTTTTCTGTGCCACAGTTTGGGCAGAGGCCCTGAAATATTAAATTTAATAGGTTTAAGAATTTGTAGGGCGTGCTTGCGAATTTCATATCTTTATTCAAATCTTACCACCAAGATCAAGAAATCTTTCACAATGAAGTTTGTGAGCGTGAAAGACAACCATATTATTGCGGGGATAGCTGCAAACCATGTGAAAATGAAACTGAAGGGCTCTGGCAGCTGCAAAGATAATGCATTTAGAGTTTATGCAAGAGAATATCCCACTTAATGTAGATCATCCGAAGCATCTGAACATTTATTATAATTAATATTCCAGTTTGAGCAAGCTAAGGAACATAGTGTATAATGCTGTCAGATGCAGACAGAAAGAGCTGTTTCCTTTTATCAAATCTGTTATCAAGAACACAAAAGGATAAAAAAAATTGTACTACTTTATCACCTCTAAAAGATAGGTGATTTCGAATCCCGTCAGATCATCAAGAAAGAAAAACCTAAAAAGGACAGTATGGAATAAGTCAGTTAGTTATCACAAGTATGTTATGATCTTCACTGGGAATAAAATGACAACACCAGGGTAGGTATATTAGAATCCATAGTAAATAGAAATGCTGTAAATGAAAAGTTATCTTCTTGAACTTCATTAATTGTTGTCAGCAAGAATTCTTTTCGAATGCTATCATCTAGTAATTCATAAACTACATAATTGAAGTTTCCTTTGGGTCAAATGAGAGCCGATTTTGCAAATAAAAATAACATTCATGCCAATTTTTGGTGTCACTTACAATCCCAAGGCAACAACCGCTGCTGGTACATTCAAAAGAAACATTTTGAGGTAGTCAACAGAAAGGTCGCTATAAACCTGCATGAAAAAGAAACAAATCCAGTTAGAGAGCACAAATGTGCCAAATTACCAAATTGCAATTGCATCCATCACATCTTCTACCATAGAACAAGGTTAAATACAGATGCCAACATACTATATTGCTAAACCACGACAACAATACAATGGAATATGAAATCACTCATTCAATAAACATAGAGAAGTCGAGAACCACAAGGAAACAATCCAGTTACAGAAGAAGAACTGAACTGAGGAACTATGTTTCCCAGATATAAATGTTATCTAACGGATAAATCGTATGAAGCACCCATATAATATTTCAAATTCGCTAAAACAGACCTAAGAAAAATCAATTAACTAAAACTCATGCATTCTTAAATTTGTAGCTGAAAACTGACCTGTGAAAAATTATTGTGAAAAACTCGTATGTTTCTAAAATTGCAGCCGAAAACCACCTCGAAAATGAATGAGCTAAAATCTCTACTACTCGATAAAATTCAAAGATTAAAATCTAAATCAAAACTCAGTGAGTTAAAACACATATTTCTCCCTCAAAAGCTAAGGCTCGTCAAGTGCCTAATGGAAACTTCAGTTTCCTTAAATGTGTCCGAGTAACACAGAACCAGGTCATAAAGAATAAAAACCTAAGATTACACTTGGATGGATGAATTGTAGATGAATATGAGAAGTTGATTTCAAATAACAAACATATTGGATGTATTTGAAATCCCTCACAGCTATCATTGAAAGAAATTATATAACTTGACATGGAGTGGATTTAGTTTTGTCTCTCAAAGCTTCATCATCTCAAATCCATCCATCCAAGCACAACCTAAGGGTAAATATAGGAAAAACATGTGAGGCAAAATAACCAACCTTTCTACTACGAAGACTGCAACGAGGACCTTCGACCACAATTTCACTTCCATCGATCTACAGGACGTTAATAGAAATGATAAATGGAAGTAATGTAAGGAAGGCAGGAAAAAAGTGAGATATTAGAAAGTATCACTTGAATACTCAAAAGATATGGATAGTCATATAATATGATAGAAGTTAAACAACATGGGTTATCTCGGATGATGACTCGTTCAAGTAATGAGATATAGTGCGAGAACATATTTTACTTTCTTGATGAAATGTCTTTTAAGAAATACTGATCAAATAAATAGCACAGTCGCCGATTTAAAATGTGTTCTTCACTTTCTGAAGTTAATTCTCAACAAACCTTAAGTTTCTGTTTCAGTTCATCAAACTCTTTGTCTGTCAAAATTGGTTCCCCAGAAACATATGCCATCGAAGCTTCCAAAAACCTCTGTTCGTCAGGACCTTCATTACAAAAAAATTCATTAACAGATTACACAACCCGTTTAAATTCAAATATGTCAAAAAGTAGCAAGTCTAATAAGGGGTGGAAGTTCTGTACTTAGCATGACAACACTGCTCCCCTCCCACATTAGTTCTTCCTTGAGGTTGTCAAATTCCTCGTTTGACATGGAGGCTTTTCCTTCGTAATAGAATGCCTGCAATAAATCAGCAGATGAGTATTCATAATATAAAGTCGACAAGCAAAAAATCGGAGGAGAAAACCTTCAACCATCACCTGAAGTGCTTGAAGAAATTCTTGTTCCATCTCCCCAATAGTCTTCTTTCGTTTTCTATCTAAGCTGCAATAGGGCAACACATTGCTGTCAACCACATCATCTTCTTGGGCCTGACCTGAAGGGAACATGGGATTCAATAACCTAAACATCGCAAGTATTCCAAGGTCCAAATCTTGCCATCAGAACAAGAAATCAAGAAAATCTACCAAGTCTATGGCACGCTAAAGAGATTTTCACAGTAAATACATGCTTATGATTTGTCGATACAAGTCCCAAAGATGACCAATGAAACAGAAAGAATCATAATTTGTTCAAACTGCACATGGCAAGTGCCAAACCGTAAAAGTCTTCTCTTATAAAACTGATACAACTTTTGAAGTCCAGTGGTCATTAACCATTAGCCATGTCTCTGTTGATTTTAACAAATTTTGTAGACCTATAATTTTCACTCCTGTATCTTTGATTTCAACAACACATGGTGCTTCAGGCTGGGATATACTCATACACATCTCCATGATTGAATTCATCTCTTGCCTTGGTCGGTTTTTTCACAAAGCAGCTGTTTTCTTTCACAAATATTATACAAGTACCGAAAGATAAGCAGGTACCATATTCTTCTACATATAAAATTCATATACTACCAACAGTAAAACCGAACGCCTAGAAACTAATTACATCGTCATTGGCTCGAGATCAGAATCCTGACCTGGCTTATCAGTAGTGGCCTTGGCGGAAACATCCAGTAGTCTACGTTGAAGGGACAACTTAGCGGCACCGAACTGAATCGAGTGAGCTCCTGGAGCAGAAGACGGTAAGGAAGAAACCGAAACGAATGGTTTCCTAATGTGGGCCATTAAAAATCTCGGCTTTGCCACGGTGAACCCGAGTTTGGAAGCCATTTGCGGCGGCGGCTTTGGAAGGATCCGAATTCAGAGCAGGGAACTGAAAAGAAGTAATCCATCCGAGCTAATGGGGGCTCCTTGAAGAAGGTAAGGCGATCGAAGAATGAGTGGACGGAAACAAAGATATGTTGTCTTGGAAAATCTCATGCTTTGGTTGCTTCTTTATACTTCTTAATAATTTTAATCACTTCAAAATTACATTGGACAAAATAAATTAGAGCATATCTCTTGTCAGATGTGAGATGATGTCACAAATCTTTATTTTCAGACGTTCAACTCTATTGATATTCACAATAAAAATTAATAATTTTAGCATAAAAAATAATATTTTTTCATAGATGACCTAAATAAAATATATGTCTCATAAAATACGACTTATGAAATTGTCTCGTACGAATTTTTGCCAGTAAATTAATTGACATATATTTAACTTATTAACATTTTTTAATTAAAGTTTCCAATAAATAATAAATTCAAATAATATCCAACGAAGAGTTTCATGATTAGTTATTATCTGAAAATATAAGTATTTAAATTAATATGAATAATAATAATAAATCTCCAAATATCCCAGTGTCAACTGATATAAAATACAATTTTAATAAATAATTTTAAATTTGTGGCTTTTATAACTGGATGAGAGTAGCATAAATAATTAAAAAAAAATTATTTCAGTACTACCTTTTGCTATTTATCATTCTTGTCCTTTTATATGAATCATTGATGTATATTTTGTCATTTACTTCAAAATAATCATAATAATAAAAATAATAATAGATATTGAAAAAATGCTTAGAAATATTACAAAATTCTTGATCACGTGCTTATCACGTGAATTCTTTTGGCGATATTCTATCTTTTAAAGAGTAGATGAGATTACTCTCATTTCATTTCAACGGGTAAGATCTTGTCACACATATAATTTCAAAAAAAAATAGGTCCTAAATATATATGGGCAAATCTTGATCATCCATCTTATCGTGGAAATAATAACCACATGAGTAGGATGTGACAATAAAGAGAAAATCTGGCACAATTGTTTTGCGGTCGTGCTTCGGTTTGCTTTGCAAGAAAAGGGGTGCCAAAATTAATATCGTGTATTATATCTGTACACGGTTGTGTGTATAATTTTTTACAATTAATTTAATTTATATTTAAATTAAATCATATCATAATTTTAAAAAATAAAGAAAAATTAAAATGCAAATTTAAAATAATGAATTAAAAAAACGTGAAAACCAGTGATACGGTCCGATATGGGTTCGTTTGACGCTAACCAAGGGGTACTGCCCCAAGCCATTCATTTTTTGCCACGTGACATTTATATTTTTTTTTTTGTACAACACAAGTTAAATGAGAATTAAATTATTTTTGTAGAATTGTCCTGCAAACAACTTCTTGATTATTTTTTATCTATTAAATAGTTTTTTAAAATAGTTTTCCAAATACATTTCCAACTCTAAAAATATTTTTATAAAATAGTTCAAATATTTTATAGTTTTTTCGTAAAAATTTTTATAAAATATTTTATAAGTAGTTTGCCCATCCACAAGCTCAAATTATCATCAATTTCACATAATTAAACAGAAACAAATCCCAAATTGCTTAAAACAAACACAAATATCTACATTATATATATAAAAAATTGTACAGTGGCAAATATAATCCTCATCTAGTCACCTTCCTTGATTCAATGAGATGAGGTTGTTTTCGTCTTGAAAGACAAGAACGGGAAATGAAAGGTTTTTTGTGGAGATAGAACTTGCTTGATTTAATGAGAGAGATTGTTTCAGAAATTTAAAATTAACAGCATAAGCTTGCTTGATTTCATGATTGAGTTTTGTTGTACAAAAAAAAAATGGCAAAAACTTGTGTGAGACGGTCTCACGGGTCGTATTTGTGAGACAGATCTCTTATTTGGGTCACTCATACAAAAGTATTACTTTTTATGCTAAGAGTATTACTTTTTATTGTGAATATGGGTAAAGTTGACCCGTCTCACGGATTAAGATCCGTGAGACGGTCTCACATGAGACTCACTCAAAAAATATATATAAATATCATGTGGCAAAAAATGAATTGTTTGGGCAGTGCCCAACCTCCGATATGGAACCTGCATATGTAAATTAATATTGTCCACTAAGCTGCAAGGTCTTTGGAATATAAATAAATTGACATTTTATTAATACATGACACAAAGTTTTTTTTATACTATTAAGAAGAAACTTAATAAATAATAATAGATCAGTGCATATAATTTTTTTTTATAATTAATTTGATTTATATTAAATAAGAGTAATATCATATGACAAAAGTAATGAAGTTTATACCACAATTGAAATTATAATTTTATAAAGGAGGATCATATTATATCTGTAAAAATAACTAATATTTGATATAATTAAAAAAAAGGAAAAAGAATAAAAACAAGACTATGACATTATTTTTTGTCTCTATTATATAAATTTTTAATAATAAATAGTAATAGATATACACAATTAAATACTATATTTTTTATACAAAAACTTTAATAACCTAAACATTAGAATAAAAAAGTTTTCTTTTGCAAATTTTGTAGGAAATTGTAACTTATACAATTAGGAAAAAAGGAAACACTTAATATATTTGAACTGGTTAAAATTTGAAATATAACTTGAAATATATTTATTTATATATATATATATATATATATATATATAAATATATTATCTTATTTTATCTTATCTTATGATATCTCATGAATGGGCTCACCACTGCCCTTGGCCCATATCTAGCCCAAAAGGAAGACATGTTCATCAAGGGTCCATGTATTCTTCTATAAATATCATATTTGAGCGTATGATAATTCATTCACTATATTGTTTTCAACAGCACCCTTAGCTGCTCTCCTCATATATCCTCAGTCTCTTACTTGAGTGTCAGAGGGGCTACGCCAGGACACCCTCCTGGCCTCCTTTTAGCGATCTTATTTGTGATTTCAGGCTCAGGGTAATTTCAAAATCTGCGTCTGGACTAGTTACACTTACTAGAAGCAGATCCTAAATTTCCTGTGAGTATCATCTTATAACAAACAAAATAATTTTATACTTGAAAAAAAAAATTTATATGATTAGAAAAATAAGAAAATGTTATATATGGAAAAAAATGGGTATAGTAGGAGGTTTTAGTGATCAAAGGTCGTCGCTAGATGACACAAATTATTTCGTTTATAGACATATATAAATGCACCTTAGTGGTTCTTCTTTTTTTTTTTTTTGGAAATATCATTGTTGGTTTTATATTTTTGTTTATTTGCGATTTTGATTCTTATATAATCGAATTTTAATTTTAGTACTGTATTTTTCGATTTATGACATTTTTAATCTTTTTTTTTCGTCTCAAGTACTCCTGGAAAAAACATTAGAAAAATATAACGAGATTGAAATTTGACAATATAAAAAATCGAAATATCACAAAAAAACAAAGATAAATGACCAAAGTGCGATATTTCCTTTTTGTTGGAGAATCCTCTCTCGTTTTAGAAAAAACGCGAGGATCATCTAGCTTTTGTAGGATAAAGTGCTTTAAGTTCCGTCGAGTGCAACACTATGTAGGAACCAACTACATCAATAAAATAAACACGGATAAGCTCATATTGAATAGACCCACGGATCGCTGGGGAGAAGACGTGTGGCTACTTGTCTTAGCTCTACTTTGAATGGCGTATAGAAGAAGATAAGACTTCAACCCGTTGAATTAATTGTGCCAGCTTCTCTCTTTATTGTTACAGAACTAGTAGACTTTGGTCCCGATTTAGATATTCATCGACACATTGAAGCCAATAAATTAAGTAGTTATGGCTTTGTATGGATAGACCAGCTAGGGCTAGCAATGTGCGAGAGTTGGATGGGATAAAAATGAAATGGATCGGTGTGATGATCGACCCTTCCTCGGGTAAAAATGGTGGTCTTTCCTTTTAACGGTTTAATATGTTGTAAAAGAATCCGCAAGCATGACTATATATCAGATTTGGGGTGGTTGATATTATAATATCAACTGCTGTGAAATATAAAGCGTGTTTTGCTTTTAGGTGGAAAACGTGTTCGTGGTAGCTATATTTTTACCTTATGCCGTTGAAAACTTGATCAGCTTGCACGTTGTGCTGCATTTTTTATTTCCTGTCGTTCCCATTTCAAGCTACGGTTTGTTTTTTGTCTAGATATGGAGGTTGTTGTACTTCCGAAAACATAAATGTTTAAAGCAAGTTTCTTGATTATTAACTGTTCCAAGTACGATTTTTCTTTTGTAATTTTGCTAGTCTATTTTGCAATTTTTAGTAATTTTCATCGTCTTTGACTTAAATAGCGATTTATCCTGTACTTTGTTTGAAATAACATCCCAAAGGTAATACATGAGAAGTTGATGTAAAACATTGGATCCCTCGAGATAACAGACCATCAATCACCTTCAAAGTATTAAAAATGAAAGAAGCTTCAAGCTCACGGTAGACGAAGAAAATGAGGAGGTCGAGCCATTTGTCAAACATATGGACAAAAACAATGCAAGTTGAACTTTTCTAGCTTGAGGTGTGAATAGAAGATAGGTGCGCACATGGCAAGTGTGTGTACAAGTGTGCTTGAATGTGTGAGAGAAGAAAGACAACTTTGATCAGAATTAAATGTTTGAATTCGGATTCAGACTACCATTTGGTGGGTGACAACCACAAGTACTCAATTTCTTCTCGTTTTTTGCGGATTCATCCGAGTCAATAAAATCAGCAAGAAAGTTGTGAATGGTACAGTGATCCAGAGAGGAAGTAGCCCATATCTACTTTTTTTGTATATTTTGGATTTTTGAGGTCCGAATTGATTCATTACCAGTCCCATCTTTTGAATATTTGTAGCTTTTGGTTAAGGGCCGCAAAGTATTAAACCGATGGATAACCATTCTCTGCCGCCTCCATTCCACGCTAGGGAATTCAATTTGCAGCATCGTTTCCATCACCACAGCCAAAACTCCGAAGACGAGCAAAGCGAAACCATTGAAAACGGCCTGAACATGGGACAGAAGCGAAACCGCGAGGAGGGAAATATTGACTCTGCCGGAAAGGATGGCGGCATAACGGCCGGAGGCGGGGAAATGTCCGGATCAAGAAGGCCTCGGGGACGACCCGCCGGTTCCAAAAACAAACCGAAGGCACCGGTCATCATCACCCGTGACAGCGGCAACGCGTTGCGAACCCATGTCATGGAGATATCCAATGGCTGCGATATCGTCGAAGTTGTCTCCGACTTCTCCCGCCGCCGCCAGAGGGGTGTCTGCATTATGAGCGGAAGTGGCTACGTGGCGAATGTAACCCTAAAGCAGCCTACCTCCCCAAGGTCGGCAGTGACTTTACAGGGTCTGTTCGAGATCTTGTCGCTGGCGGGATCGTTTCTACCGCCACCTGCTCCACCTGCAGCCACCGGGCTTACTATATATTTATCCGGCGGTCAGGGGCAGGTGGTGGGAGGCACTGTGGTGGGGCCGCTGCTTGCGTCTGGCCCGGTTATTATAATGGCTGCTTCATTCAGCAATGCTGCATATGAAAGATTGCCGCTTGAAGAAGAAGATAACGCTGTTCAAGTTAAAGGAACCTCACTTGGATCTCCGCCGCGGCCGCAAAATCATCAGCAGCACCAAATTTCAGCTGACCCTTGTTTGTTTCAAGGTACGCTAACCTCCGATCAGATGCCGACCGAGCCATTTTGGTCTACCGGCCTCTCACCGTTCTAGCTCAAATTCAACCAAGGTTGGCTTCATTTTGTAACTTGTTTAATAATTAATTTGGCCTTATCAAGAATTAATCCTAGCAAAACAAAACTGTCAAGATTAAATGAACTTGTTGACGTTTTCTTGTGGTTTATTCTTTTTAACAAGAGTTATTACCATTTACTTTTCCCTTTTTCAAATTTCTTCCTCCGACTAAATCCTGTATTGGATTTATCTATTCTACTGGATCATCAATACATGATATGTTCGAATATGGAAAACAATTATTACCAGTGAAGCAGCATAGCCTCACTCTCATGTATTAAATGCAATGCCAATTTAGTGTTCAAAGAATTTATTTTTTTTTTTGAAAAAATAAATAAATTATTACTATGATAATGAGTTCAACGTATCTTTATATGCGTTCATACACACAGAGCTGAAACATTCGTAAACTCTTTTATTTATGATGCTCATTCTGCCACATCAAGCCGAAAAATCACATTCATTAATCCACAATTCAAAAAATCCAAAACAGTTTTTTTAAATGTCTTAAAAAAATCTATTTATCATATGAATTATATATTAGATAAATCGGATGTTAAATTTATAAATTAATTAAAAAAAAAGCCGACAAACTAAAATATGTAAACAATTTTTACAAGAATTCAAAGACAACACCGACAGCGGGCCGGTCATGGTGTGCGAGGAAAGAGACCATGGTGGTGGAATCGAGTATAGTTGGTTTCTTTTGAACTTTTCTTTGTTGTTTACCAAGACTTTTCATCTATATTAGTGATTTTTGAAACACGTGTTTGTATAACTTTTTTTATAATTTACTTTGATTTATATTTAAATTGAAGTAATATTATAATCGTAAAATATTAATGATGGTTGAATTGTAATTTGAAATTATTACATTTAGTGATTTGATTTTTTTATATTTAAATGAGAATCATATCATGATTGTAAAAATTAGCGAGAAATTAATTATAATTTTGAAATAATGAATAAAAAAGAAAACAAAAAAAAATTAAACCATGACATTAAATATTTTCTATTACTAAAAAAGGTCATATTGGGTTGGTAGTTTTTTTTAAAAGAATTGGAAAACGAAACCAGATCAAATTGAGCATGGCTCAACCCAATTTAATTTTTTTAGCTATAGAGAAAATAATAATAATAATAATAATAATAATAATAATAATAATAATAATAATTATTATTATTATTATTATTATTATTATTATTGTGTCATGTAAATTAAGATTATGAAGAATCAGGATACAAGGCACAAATTTGGGGTCTTGGACTGACTTTATATATATATATATATATATATATATATATATATATATATATATATATATATATATATATATATATATGTTTCAAATTGTAATTATGATCTTAATTAATTTTTATAATTATGAAATTTTATTTATTTAATTATATATCAAATTAATTAAAAAATACAACTAACACGTAATTAGCATATTGTTGCACGAGCAATTTTTTTTAAAATTATATATAACTTGTACGAGATAATATCATATGTTAATTTTATAATGTATATATTTTATTTAAATTATTTATAAAAAAATATGAACATTATTTTGCGTGACACCGTTACCTTCTCCTTTTAATATATATGGAAAAATTAATCAAAAAATTGTCACTCAAATAAGGGATTTTTTGATAATTTGGAGTCCCTCTTTCTTCATGAAACGATTAAATCAATTATCACTTGCCATCCATCCTTATAGGCTCTAATTAATGATCGAAAGAAGTAAACTTTTCCTTCTTTAAGATCCAAGTCGGGTCTTCAAAAGTATGATCAATTCTCGAGAGACGATAAAAATTTAGCGATTTTTCCAGTTACTAGGATTTTTGAGTTATTATAAGCAGATGGGCGGAGTAAAAATGAGATCTTTTGGCTGGTTTGAGGCAGTGGAATTCTTGAACAAGAAGATGGATGAAAAGCCTCTGGTTCTGCTCATGGTTCCTTTGTTGCTTGTTGTTTGGGCATTTGAGAAGTTGCTTTTCTCTCTTTACACGTGGCTTGCTCTTGCTCTTGCTGTCTGGGCTACAATTCAGGTAATTCGTTTTTTGTTTGATTTTCAACGTAATATATGGTACTTGTTGTCGAGTTTTCGGAAGCAAATTTATTACATTTCAATACCCTGTTTCCGGAATTTCGGAAATGAAAAGATTTTAGTCAACCTTACAGTGCTGCCTGGTAGTATCTCAAGATCCATTTATCCAAATTGTTCACTTATGCTGAATGCGAAAATATTAAAGAGAAGAGTAAGAAGAAAAAAGATGGAATTTTATCCTCTTATCATGGTTTTCTTGATCCCTTTGTATTTTTTTTGAAATTTGATTTACATCGTGAGCTCATTTCTCATTTACTGACGAATAAGGGAATTAATATGGTAAGAATCTTCTCATCACGATGGGGCGCAAAAAAATTTACGGTGTTGACTACTCAATAGTCAATAGATCTAGTGGTGGAGGAACTTTACTGCTTAAAAAATTGTAGAAATTCAAAAAAGTCGCTATACCCACGCTGGATCAGCCCTTTCCTCATCAATGTAACCTCCTTCTGCATTGCCTTGCTTTAAAGCATACTTATGTTTGTTCTCTTTATGATGATCACCCCCACACAACAGAGACCTTGACATAAATGTGGTGGCCCTACTGTTGTTTCCGAATTCGTAGTACAAAAACTTGGCTGGTGTGAAAAATACGTTATTCCAAACTTCTTGGCAGTGTACATTTTAAATTGGTTTCTTATCATTCATATGCGAGCACCCCTGCCTAAATCTTGAAGCATACAGGAACTCTGTTACATGTCCCCACCTTGGCTTAACAATATGCGGATGGGCTAATAAGTTTTAGAGCTCTGGGGAACTAGTCTTTTGGGCTTAGGATTTCAAGCTTATAGAACACCGTTGTTGCTCTCACTGAATGTCCCCCGTGGAAGAGGCGACTTGAGAATGGGCTACCAGCTGTTGTGTAACTCGTGATCACATGGCAGGCTGGATTTGGGTATGTACGCTGAAATTTGATAGGTTATTGAACTCCGTCTAGAGTAGGCCACCTTGGAAATTGGCTTCTCAATGGTTGGGTAATGGTACATGTGTCATATTGACTCAATGATAAAATATTTAGCTGAAGAATAAATTTAAGAGACTCTTCTACATAAAAGGCTAGTTTTGTAGGTTTAGGCTCTCCACTTGGAGTCTTGGACTTATTGCCTGGCAAAATCAATAAGAATTGTGACATAAATTGTGAATGGTTAATTAGAGGAGATCCAGACTCTAGAACTGTCAGAATACGGGAGGGGAAATGTTTTAGAGGTGGAAAAGATGCTTCAGGAAGAAAGATTAATTTTTATGGATTGGGTCATGCTCTTTTTCATCTCCATTTAGCTCTATTCATAGAAAGTAAATCAAACAAAACAAATAATATTTCACAACAAACACCTTAATCGTAGCAAAGGAAGGTCAATAGAAGAATGCTTCGTAGATGCTGTACTAAGTTCACTGACCTTTATGAGTTATGAATATTGCGTTTTTAGAAGTAATACTAATTCCTCCGGAAATTTACGTGAATCACATGTAATGAAATGCATCAAGTGTTATTGAAGTAGATTTGCTTTGGGTGTCGAGCTGTTTCGCTTAGAGCTTTGTCTTGTCTTTTGCAGTATGAAAGCTATCAACGTCGAATATTAGAGGAAGACTTAAATAAGAAATGGGTGCAATTGACTTTGCAGACTTCGGTAACTATCTTCTCAACTTCCTTCTAAATTGTTTGTCTGCCTCTATGAACATCTAACTTTTATTCACATGCTTATTCACTTTTCCACCTTTGCATTGAGGCTTGCATTTTTTATATCTGTTCAGCCAGTAACACCTTTACAACAATGTGAATGGTTGAACAAGCTGTTGAATGATGTATGGTCGAACTATATCCACCCCAAGCTTTCTTCACGATTTTCATCTGTTATTGAGGTAAACTATTCTCGTGTTTCATAACAGTTAAGGCCACTGTCACTGCTTTTTTGAAAGCTCTAGAAGTTTCACACTCATATTCAATTCATATAATCTTTACCTGGCTGTGCTTTGATTAATCTTTTTTCCTTAGCTGTTTATGTGTTGACTTGTAATTGAACATATAATGTTGGTAGAGTTGAAATGCTATTTTATTTAATAACAAATATTGCTAAACGTGTCATGTTTTTCTTCTGATCAAACTTGCATTCTTTCTCCACCACAGTTTGTTCAATTATCTCGTTTGATCAACGAAAATTTCTTTTTGGTTTTGATTCCCTTTGATTAGGAGATATTCTTTCCCCATTCCTAAGTCTCCTTTGAGGTGTGAGGAAATTAGGTTAAGTTTGGTCGTGTTTGTGGTATTTCCGAAAAATATTTTCTGAAAATATATTACTGGGAAATGAATCGAGAAATGTGAAATGTGTTTGGTTGAACTTGTACTTTTGAAAGGAGATAATTCTATTGTGGATATCATGACATGTGAGAGAGAGTTAGATTATTGAGTTTTAAATATTATATTGTTATTATTTTAAATTTTAAAATATAATGAAAAGTTGAAGATATAAAATAATTATCGTATTAGGGATTTTGATAGTGAGTTAAAAATGTATTATTTGGAAAGAATTATAAACTGATGTGTATGTGTTTGTATTTCCGGGAAATGAAAATATCTGCCAGAAAGAAAAAACAGTGTCTTAGCTTGTCGATATTTGCATTTCCTAACCTCTATTAATTGTGCAGCGACGCTTGAAGCATCGAAAATCAAGGCTATTTGTGAGTTCTGATTTTCCATTTTCATTGCTCGAAGAACCTGTTGACCATGATATTATATTGTGCAAAATGACACCTGATAGCGTGCTTCTACATCTATAGGAAAAGATCGAGTTACAAGAATTTTCACTTGGTTCTTGTCCTCCAGTATTCGGACTAAATGGAATCCGATGGGCAACTTCAGGTGATCAGGTTTGATTTATTTTCAAGTTTCCATTCAATTTGATGAAAATTTGGAAGAAACAACAGGTTTTGTATATTATGAATCCATCATTTTTATATTTTGGTTTTTTATGTTACGTCTTCTTTCTTCGTGTTAAGTTTGTAACTTAGATTTACCACACAACCTCATCAAAAGTCCACAATAGGGGCAATCATGTATTCTTCATTTATAATATTTTCTAAAGTATGCTATGTTTTTTCTCGTCCTCAGCCCCTATTCTGTTACTGTATGTTTTGAAAATTGTATCTCACTTTAGTTTGCATTTTTCCTGTCAATAGTACAATAACTATTTTTCGACCTGGATAGTTCTACGTGATTTTTTGCAAATGATCCTCCATTCCTCCTCAATCCTTTTACTCTTTTTGATGAAAGAATTGAAGCATAACAGACACTTTCTTATGAAACAGCGAGTCATGCATTTGGGCTTCAACTGGGACACAAGTGATGTAAATATCTTGCTGTCTGCCAAGTTGGCAAAGCCACTTAAAGGAACAGCTCGAATAATCGTAAACAGCATCCACATCAAGGGTGATGTACGTGACAAATTTATCATCTTGTTTTCTTGTTGGTTACAAATGAAAGTTAATTTCAATGCAGGCCTTGTTCGTTCAGACGTTTTTCGCTTATTGTATTTTTACTTTGTATATGCAGCTTCTTTTGGTGCCCATTTTAGAAGGGAAAGCCATTGTATACTCATTTGTATCAACTCCTGATGTGAGAATAGGTGTTGCCTTTGGGAGTGGTGTAAGTCAGTCTCTACCAGCAACAGAGCTACCTGGCGTTTCTTCATGGCTGGTATGACTTTTACTTCTCATTTAATCGTGTCCTAGGTTGTCAGAATTAATAATCGTGTCCTAGCACGATACATCTCTACTTTATCCGGGAATATATTCCCAGAATTAATAAACAATAAACGAGGTGTACATATGGATGTTGCCGGGTATTGGGCAAAGGGTTCATGAATAATCACAAAAAAACCAACTCAATCAAGTATAATGGAGATTGTGCAGCAAGATTGAACTTGTGTCCTATTGGCTATGGTATCATGTGAGAAACCACTTTTTACAAGCTGATGTGTGATTGCCCGAAACTTTATATCTTGACAACTTTTGCTGTTATGATGTGGTTTAGAACTTTTAAATTTCGTCTCAGTCCCACTTATCATAGCAACACTTATTTTTTTCTTACATCCTTTCTCTGCCCACCAGTTAGTCGTGTTGTTTATTTTACAGATTAAAACTGCTACAGATACATTGAATAAACGGATGGTTGAACCTCGACGTCAATGTCTTGCTTTGGCAGCCGTAGATTTACATAAGAAAGCAGTTGGCGGTGTATTATATGTTACAGTGGTCTCTGCAGCCAAACTTTCTAGAAGTAATTGGAGGAGCAATCCTTCCACAAAACAAATAAGCTCTTCGATAGATGCTTATGTGGAGGATCGATCCAACAAAGAGCTTGAGACGTTTATTGAGATTGAACTGGATGAATTAACAAGGAAAACGGATAAGAGAGCTGGATCTAATCCTATGTGGGGATCCACGTTTAACCTGATTCTACATGATAATGCAGGAGTCGTTAAATTCAACCTTTACGAATGCACTCCAGGAGGTGTAAAATATGACTATCTTACAAGCTGCGAAGTAAAGGTATAATTTATCTTGAATCTATTGCTGATTTCTCTTGGTGGGGCAACTCTTTTTATACGAGCTTTTTTCTACCAATCAATGCAGATGAGATATGTGCCAGACGATTCGACTATCTTTTGGGCCATTGGTTCTGATTCCTCTGTGATTGCCAAGCAAGCTGAGTTTTGTGGAAAAGAAATCCAAATGACGGTTCCATTTGAGGGTGGTAAGATTGGAGAAGTATGTTTCAATCACATTTTCTTGCCTTCCAGTCACTTTTTAATTCTGTCATATAAATCGTGGTTTCTTGGCTCCTATTCAACTGTTTCTTTCTTGTGCCTCCCGTTTTCCCTTAATTAGTAGCAAATACTAAGGCGATACTTCGCTAGGCTTCTATTCAACTGTTTCTTTGTTTCTTGTGCATCCCGTTTTCCCTTAATCAGTAGCAAATACTAACGTGATACTTCGCTAACGATATTCTAAACCACCTTGCAGTTGACAGTGAAGATGGTACTTAAAGAGTGGCAATTTTCTGATGGCTCACATAGCATGTCTAGTCTCAGCTCAAGCTCTCATCACCCACCATATAGGACTCCAAATTATTTTTACAAAACTGGGAAGAAAATTTACATCACCGTCCTTGAGGGCAAGGACCTTGTTGTGAAGGACAAAATTGGGAAATCTGACCCTTATGTTAAATTGCAGTATGGGAAGGTAATTTAGAGATGAATGTTTAACCTCGATTAAGTAAGTGTGTGCATAGTTAATATGGATATTTTTAACGTAATGAATTATGATATCTAGGCTACTCAAAGAACAAGATCTGTCTCGCACACTTCCAACCCAATTTGGAATCAGAAATTTGAGTTCGATGAGTTAGTAGGTGGAGAGTATCTGAAAATTAAATGCTATACTGAAGAGACATTCAGTGATGAGAGCATTGGTAGTGCTCGGGTGAACTTGGAAGGACTTATAGAAGGGTGTACAAGAGACGTGTGTATACCCCTTGAGAAAGTCAAATCGGGAGAGCTACAGCTTCAGATAGAGGCAGTGAAAGTTGACGATAATGAAAATTCCAAGGTAATTGCGTGCATTGAAAGCTTAATCCATCCAGTGTTATGGCCATTATTGTTATTCAAAGATCGAGAAGTTGTCAAAACTACCTTCTCGACCAGTGAGCTGATTAGCAGGCCATTGATTCTGCTGGAATTTTGAGTTGAACCGTATTTTCTTGATATTCTTCAGGGTTCACATGCAACTTTAGCCAATGGTTTGATCGAACTGGTTCTGATTGAAGCAAGAGATCTTGTCGCCGCCGATCTCCGAGGAACTAGTGATCCCTACGTGAAGGTTCACTACGGGAACATGAAAAGACGTACTAAGGTTCCAGTTGTGCTTTTATTTTCAGATATCTCGTCTTCTCGTGAAAGGCTTACTCTTAATTTCATACTCTTTGACATTTCTCTTTTTTGCAGGTTATGTACAAAACACTGAATCCAAAATGGCATCAGACGTTCGAATTCCCAGATGATGGTAGCCCCCTCGTGTTGCATGTGAAAGATCATAATACACTTTTACCAAGATCCAGTATAGGAGATTGTGTGGTCGAATACCAGATGTTGTCTCCCAACCAGGTGGTTGAAAAATGGATACCGCTTCAAGGAGTTAAACGGGGAGAAATCCACGTTCAAATTATAAGAAAATTACTCGAATTAGAAAAGAAATCAAGCATTGATTCTGAGCTGTCGCCAACTAAGCTGCACCGTCAAATTTCCAAGCAGGTCGAAGCCATTACAACTTCATCTCCCACTTTCGTCCATTTTCTTGTCGTGTTTCATGTCAAAAACTTAGGAGAGTCACTTCCATTAAAAACTTAGCATGTTTCTTGGATGTGACCAGATAAAACAAATGATGATCAAGATCCAATCTCTGATTGATGATAACGATCTCGAAGGAGTATCCAAATTGTTGAGTGAGCTTGAAACTCTTCATGATACTCAAGAAGAGTACATGGTTCAACTGGAGTCGGAGCAAACGACACTGATCGGGAAGGTCGAGGAGCTTGGAATAGAAATTTTTAACTCATCCCCGTCATTGAGAAGAGCTACCCTTCCGTAGAACTGGAATGTCATCCACTCGATTTATTAATTGATAGCT
Source organism: Primulina eburnea (assembly GCF_022965805.1). Lineage (NCBI taxonomy): Eukaryota > Viridiplantae > Streptophyta > Magnoliopsida > Lamiales > Gesneriaceae > Primulina > Primulina eburnea. Next base: position 1,918,325 of record NC_133103.1, on the reverse strand, counting down.
AGTCAATATAGTAAAAAGATGTATACGTATTGTTGTGGAAGTATATGAAATGTTGATAAGAACCTTGTAAAAAAAACAGATCTTTCTTACACAAATGTGTAAAATATATAAACTTTCATTTGTTTTTCCTCATTTTTTTAATGAGGGATAACAAAAGAGGAAATCTCAGTTACCGGCTGGTAGAACTTGTATCCACATTATTTAATTTGTTTTTGCACATTTTTTTAAAAGAAGTAGATATTTTACCAAATTCCAAAAGAGGCATCACTAATCAAATTCTTTATAACCGTCTTCTTTTCAACAGAATTCCGTGATAAAAATAATTATTCATCAATAATCAGCTCTACATTCTTAAACTAAAGAGAAAAACTTAATATACCAAATTTATGGTGAATTGCATGGTGACCCCCTAACATTTTTCCAAGAATAATATTGAATTTGTTGCGTAAAATTACATGGAATTAGCATGTAAAAATGTCCATCTTCGCCTGTTTCGAGTTAATCCGAAAAAAAACTATTTATGATAAATAGTTGGGGATCACAACTTAATACATCTGTCAAACTAATAAATGTTACAGTGAATTTTTTTTTTCAAAGATTATAATAAAAATAGACTTGATTGGCCAATTCACCAGCAACCATTGTTGCGGAGGAACCCCGTTTCTGTGAATACAGCTTCCATCCCATTGGCTTACGAAAGGCAAAAAAATTTCCGGTCTCTTCAAGATATAGCTTCCTAGAAATGGAAATCACTGTCATGTATCTTCCAAAAAAACGCAGAAAAAAAGAAACTATCTTCACAACCTAACGATTAAAGAGTAACAAGATTCTGAATGACATGCCAGCTAGTGTCGAGTTCTGGCTTTACATTCATTATGACATAAGAAAAGTAGTCGATTAGTTTCATACAACCCTGCATATCAGCTGTCATCCAAAGAAAGGAATTACCATTGAGACTCCAAGATCGGAATAATGGATCTGCGGTTGCATCTGTGAGTAGAGATTACTGGTTTCAGGAGTTCTTGGAGCGTTCTTGTGACGAGATGTAAATTCTGTATGCAGCAATGGACATTGTCACATTACCAATAACAGTCAAAGCCGCTTGAAGCGCCACCAACATCTATAAAACATAGAAGAGATTTCACAATTTTAAGTGCCCGTTGAAGAAAAAGGATTTCATGGAGATAAGAACATGGTATATAAACATCCAGCAACAAAAGTAAAAGTGCCTAGAATGCAGAGTCCTAATCACGTCTTAAGTATTTTGCTAATTAACTAGATTCTAAACAAGCGACTGTCTCCAACTATCAACCACTGAGTCAACCAAATGAAACAAGGATTGGAGATGTTTGAGGGAATGCACAGTATAAGTGTTTAATTGTGCTCGTTGGTAAGTGATACATTTTGTGCATCCTCCCATGACACACATTGTTAGGTAATAATATGATTCATTGGGTATCATTTACTAAATATAGTAAGAATTGTTTTTAAAGTAATTGATTACCTCCATGAATTTTAATAATATTTTGTTCTTCCAATGCATATAAGTTCCGGCAGAACATGGAACCCCTACGTCATTTATCATCAAGTGTGGCAAACTTTACTAGATACTAGATCAATGACATTAATGACTAAACCATGAAGAATATTAGTTGTGGAAATGCTCCTAGGGACATTATGTCAGCACAAACTTTTAAGCTTCTCGAGATTCCTAAACTAGGTCCTGAAGCCTTTAAGCACTGTCAAGATCTAAAAAATCTAATCGATTGGCTACCCAGCCAAAATCTTGAACAGATTATTCAGGAATCATTGTAAGAAAATTTATGCTATTTTAGAATGTTGGGTGCAATAATTGTCCTTGCTTGGTAGAGCGATCGAACCGTGGTACTTGAGTTGCTGTGCAATTTAAAGATTTGAGTTGCACCATTACCACCAGCTATAACTTTTGGTAAAGCCGTAAGCACTCGATCCTACAAAGAAGTCTAGCAATGTGACCAACAATTGAAAACAAATCTGTTTCATTCATGATCCTCATATACTTTAACCAAACGAGAAGAGAAGAAATTCCTTAGAATCTTCATTTTCCAGATGTTAAAAAGAAATTGCTCTAAAGTTCATTCTTAAATACGGTAAATCTTTAAGCTCTGGTATAAATCTAACTCTTGTGAACATCACCGAAATGATCTTTAGCCTCTACTATTTTTGTAACTCCATTACTTCATTCTTTCTCACGAGCAACTAACAAGTATAAACCTACATTCAGCAAACTTGATCCCAACAATGTACCTTTTTTTAAGCCCAATGAAAAGATTTTACCTCAAGTGACTCTGAGTTATAAAAGAAATGCCATGTACAGGCGCAGAAGGCACCACCCAAAAGGGGTACCTAACAAAATAGGTAGAATGCATGTCAAAATCTGTAATAACGAACTTCAAAAATCACCCACAACCAAACACATTGCAAGGTAAGCCTACTGATTTAACCAAAAACAATTTTTTTCTTGGAGGACAACAAAAACTATTTATCTTTATGAGAAAATCGAACTTCGCTGCTTCAAATTTAAATCTGAGGCACAAAATACATTCAAAGATGTACTAGTGCATGAATCTCCACACAAACACGATCAAATACACAAGAAAAGGAAGCATGATTCACCATTCCCCAAGAGAGACCCTTCCAAGATTCAAACCCAGATTTCTCCCCGTATTGCCATACCAAAGCCATCGCAATGACCCTTTATTGAAAATAAACCAAGTCATATGGTAAACAGAATCAAGACAGCACAGAAAGTCAGAAACGCTTCAAGTACGGCCAGCATTATAAAATATGGGTCTATGCATTAGCATCGTGCAAATTTTACTTTCGCTAGCTAATTTCTTGCCGCCAAATAAAGTTGTTAGGCCAATAGCTCAAAATAAGAGTTCAAACCAAAAACGAAGCTTTCTAGGTGGGCGAGACCCTCGAGCTCAATAGCCACTACAAATTTTATTATGGACCCGGTGAGAACTAAAAGAAATCTCAAGCTTATTAGCCAGCCCACATTTTGTATTAGAGCCAAGGCGAGATGCGTAACCCGAGGTAAATGTTAAAAATTGATTCTTTATACACTGAAACATCATTACCATTCAGCAACACTGGAAACATGAATAGCCCAGGTGGGCAAAGAGAGAGCATTGGAAGGTTCACTAAAAAATGGAGACTCCACGGCATTCGAGGGTCCCACGAGGGAAGTCAAAGCAATTCCAGCAGCTCCTATCCAAAGGGCATTGGCTTTCGGGCTCTGTTGAAAGTGCGCACAAATGGGACTTCCAGTTGTATGTTGAGATCTTTTGACAGCAAAATTGTCAAATTTCGCTGAAATTACATGTGAAGGGAGGTGGGCTTGCTTGAATTGTTGGAAGATGATCGGTTTTGGAAGACAAAGACAGCCTAGAATTTCCATTTTCCTTTCGGTTTAGAGGCTTTCAAAAGTGTGAACGAGCACCATATACTGAAACGATAGGCGATGAAGACTGAAAAGCGAAAGAGGGACTGTTTTTGAAAGTAGTAAGGGAAATTTACCAATTTGGTTGAAGTTGAAGGACCTTTTAATAAAAATACGACCAAAGGTTCCTAACCCGAACCATTATATCGATATTGAATTTAGTATGTCATAAGATAAAGTGTATTCAAATATTATTTTTTAAAAAAAATTGATCAAATTTATTCAGCTTTTTTATATATAAATATAAATAAAATTATTAAAATTAAGAAATGCAATATACCATTTTGTTTTTGCTATTATCAAAAAATATGTTGGAATCGCTTCTTTAGAAGGGAGAACAATTGTGTAAAACTACTTTGTCTTGCCAAGAAAGCTTATTATGTCCCCTCTATCTTCAAAAAATAGAGTAGATAATATAAATTTGATTTTTTTTAAAAAAAGTAATTTTATTATTTAATAAATAAATGAATAAATACATGCATCAAATCATATTATATACAAATACATTTTGCAAAACCAGACAAAAGAAAGGTCCGAGAACCCCAAGTTTAGCATGAAAAGTGATCTTGGTGGGACAATAATAGTTGATGAGAAATGTACATCATTCAAAGGTAAGATCAAAATAAGATGTGATATGTTATCATATATTTATTAACGTGGTTGACTCTATTCATATTTACAAAAAAAAATTTGTTTACTCTATCGAATTATATATCCGTAATATAACATTTGTATTATATAATTTTTTTTTAAAAAAAACAAAATGGATTTGATCAGTAATAAAATATAGAGTGAGTCATAATCTGTGAGACGAGTCAATCCTACCGATATTCACAATAAAAAAGTAGTATTTTTTCATGGATAACCCAGATAAGATATA